>NC_080861.1:15670835-16324166 GCF_030435755.1 Ochotona princeps
GGCCGACGCTCCGCCCGGCCCTCACGGCGCTCCTCCCCCTTGCTCCTCGGCGGGGCGAGCGGCGGGCGTGAGGCGGGGAATGTCATTGCCTCTCCGACTGCCGCCTCTCCTCCTCTGGCGCCCTCGTCCCGTCGGCTCTCGCCGCCGCCGCCGCCACAGCTGCACGGGGAATACGGATGGCTAGTGGGGCGCAGGGGCCATCTGGGTTGAGAGAGCGGCGGTCGCGGCCGCTGCTGAGGCGGAGACTCCCCGCCGCCGCCTCCACCCCCCGTTCCCCGGCCTCGCGGCGCTGAGGGCGGGAGCGCGCAGAGCTCTTCCCTCCTCCTCTTTTTTTTTTTTCCTCCCTCCCTTCCTCCTCCTCCTCTTCTCCTCCTCCTTCTCCTCGGGTCCCCGCCCAGCACCCCTCGCACCAGGCGGCGGCGGCGGCGGCGAGCGAGACCCGCCGCCGGGGCACAACATGGCGGAGCCCTCGGCCCCGGAGAGCAAGCACAAGTCGTCCCTCAACTCGTCCCCATGGAGCGGCCTCATGGCCCTGGGGAACAGCCGGCAAGGCCACCACGGGCCCGGGGCCCAGTGCGCGCACAAGGCGGCGGGCGGCGGGGCCCCGGCCAAGCCGGCCCCCGCGGGGCTGTCCGGGGGGCTGTCGCAGCCGGCCGGCTGGCAGTCGCTCCTGTCCTTCACCATCCTCTTCCTGGCCTGGCTCGCCGGCTTCAGCTCGCGCCTCTTCGCCGTCATCCGTTTCGAAAGCATCATCCACGAGTTCGACCCGTGGTAAGTGCCCGCCGCCCCGCGGTCCCGGGGACACCCTCCCCCACCGAGCCGCGTGTCTCTCCAACCCTCCCGGGGCTGGGCTGCCCGGCTCCTGGCCCCCCGCTCGGCGTCCCGGAGCTGCCCCGGGGCCAAGTTTGCCCCAAGCACCCCGAGGCGGAACCGGACCCCCCCACCCCAACACCCGCCCCGGGCCGGGGGGCGCTGGGCGCAGCCCCTCGCCGCGGGCAGCCTGCACTCGTGGCCGCCTCCCCGCCCTCCGCGCCCGCGCGGCTTTCAGGGTCCGTCTTTTTTTTTTTTTTTTTTTAATTCCTTTCAGCTTTGGGGGCGTGCTATCTGCCCGGGGAGTTGCCCTGTGGCCGCCTGGAGGGGAGTCGGGGTTTTGGGGGAGACCGGTGCCTGGCCAGCCGCGAGTTGGGCGCTCCTAGCCTTGGCCGTTCTGCTCATTATGCGAGAAGGGAAAAGGAGAAGGTGGCGGGGGAGAGGAAATAATACTCCTGAAAGTGATCTGAAAGCTGGCCACTCTTATTTATTCAGCATTAGGTGTTTTCTAGAGCGTCCCACCCCCTCCCCGGCCCTTGAAGTGCACTCGGGACCTGCCTGTTCCATAGGGTTGCCTTCTAGAGCCCGACTGTCACCCTGCGTGTGTTCTGCACAGTCTTCCGAAAGCATTGCGCCCGCGCCTTCATTGGCCACTGCAGGAAGGACCACCCCGCGGTGGCCGGCGCCCCGGCGCGTGGGATCCCCGAGGTGTCGCTGTAAGGGACCTCACCTGCTCTCCCTGCTTCCCACACTGGCCCTGCTCTGTGACTAACACAGGCAACCTGTCCCAACTCTGCTTCCCAGCCTGTGTTAAGTTTTTTCCCCCCCCTCACCTGAGAGTATTGCTCTTAAACTAACTCGGCTCATCTTGTTAACCTATCCACCTGCAGCTAATCTTATTTCCTTTAATTGGCCGTCATTAAACTTTAGGATGCTGTAGCATTTGAACTAGAAATGCCCTTCTTGAGAGTAACTAAATCTATGGATGTTTTCGGGTGAGCGACCCATAAATTAAAATATCGAATTTAGGTTCTACTGTTGTGGAGAGAAAGATTGATACGGCAGCATCCAGGGAGCAGCAGAGGGGCCCACTCAGGAGAATTCAGTTGGGATAAACAGCTGATTACCCCGACATTCTTCCTGGGATGTTTTAATCCCGTTTTTTGGAGGCTTTTAGGTTTTTTTGTAACACTTTGCTTAATAATCTTCATATTACTTGAAATCAGAGAAGAAAATAATATTAGTGTGGAGTAGTTATGAGCCTAAAATATCTCCGAAACCTGTTACTAAGCATAGTATTCTTAGGTCATTTTAGCTTTAATTAGATAAAAATGAAATTGGAACTAGAAAGTGAAAAACTGTTAGTGTTTACTGAACAGTGAGAACAGAGAAAGTTCTGCCTTTCCATATTAAAACAAGTGTACCATCAGACGTTTCTGGTAGCAAAAATTGTGAATGTTTACAAGTGGAAGACTATGTACCTTTTACTGTGAGGATTGCCAAAAAAAAAAAATCACAAACGAATGATATGTTTTTTTGTCTTTATTTTTAAACCGTATTTTGAAGGAGTACAGACGTGTGTCAGGTCGGCTCAGGAGGAGGAGTGCAGGTGAACAAGGTAGTCATGACAGAGTTTACAGTGATGTGTCGGTTTCATGCGTTTACGTGTGTGTGTGTGTGTGTGTGTGTGTGTGTGTGTGTGTGTGTGTGAATTTTAAGGGGATGTGGTTAAGAATGAAAAGTTGGTTTCACCGGTTCCAGGAATAGGAGGGCGTTCTCATTCATCCTCATGGAGATCTGTTCTCCCTCTGCCTCTCTGTGCGTGAACACACGTTTCTGACTCCTCCTCCATGTGCACCATTTGAATTGTAACTCAGATCTATTCATCCAAAAGTACAGCTCCGTCTTGAGGGACTGTTTGGGTATTTCATATTGGTCAGGGTAGTAAACGCCTCCCCGTGTACGTTGGTTCGTTCTTGACTCTTGTTAAGCAACGGATTAGTAGTGAACGCATTCATGAGCTACAGAGATTTGTTCCTGTCCCTTAGCGTGAATAAAGCAATGCCTAATTCTGGTGACGCAATGAGTCCTGTTTCAGATCCCCCAAAAAAGTATTTGCTCATTTCTTTTCTGTTTCTTGGGAAAAGGGAAAATCTCAAGCAGTTAGACAAGCCATTCGTTTTGATTTCGCTCTGTGTCATTCCAGCCGGGAAGGTTTGAAGTTGGGATCTGTAGAGTGCCTATCCTCTTTCCTGGGATTTGGAAGGCAGTTCTCTCCTGAGCTTAGTTTAACTGTTTTGAACTGACACGTTGTATGCTGTGTGAGAATTGTTCAGATTACTGTCCTGTCACAGCGGTGATGTGTGCCTTTGATAATATTGAAGTGTGTTTTTTAAAGTTCTGCAGCCACACACCAAGTTTCGCAGGCCTGCTCTCGCCTGTCTCAGCCCTTTCAGTGTCTCTGTCCTGGTTCCATCTCTGAAGTCTTCAGTGAGATTGTCTTTTGTGAGTTGTTTTCATAAGTTTTATAGCAGTAGTTCTTACATTGTGTAAATCTTAATGTAACACCTGTTTTTCAGATTTGTCACCAAGTGATTTGTAAATCTTAGAGGGGGCGTGGCATATGATGTTAAATTATTATTGAACTACCCTTTTTTAGAATTTAGCAGCAGTTTTGCTTACAGTCTCACCATTTTAGGCATTTTCTTCTTAGTTGAGCAGCAGACCCGCCATGAGGAGTCTGTTTTACTTGCCAAACACTGGTTTGATCAGCTAGTTTAACGGTGTTGGACTTTCTTTTTTATCTGGAGCACAGTGTAGTTCCTAGATTTTTGTTGCAACCATTCATACATTTATATTATGTAAGCCAGGTCTGCCTTTTCCATAACCATCGTCTTATTAAATTGCGGCAGCCTTGGGTCTGGCTGCATTTGATAAAAAGGCAGCAGATGCCTTTTGGTAGGGCAGAAAGTTAGAAATTGAAAATGGGAATGTAATTTTTCAATACAAAATCCAGTATGAATAGGGTAATGAGTACAGACATGTTTTCAAAGGAGTGATAGGCCTTGGGAACACGCACTGTGAGGTGGAGACTGCTTCTTGTACCCTGAGGTCTCCATGTTTTTCTACACTTGTAAATGACAAAAAGCAGCTTTGACCTTAGTTCTGAGTAAGACAAGATGGGTTAAAAGGCAAGTTTTAGAGTACAAACACCCCAACTCTTACAAAGTCAACTTGTGAGATCCCAGGCAGCAGAGTCCAGCTGCACTTCAGAGTAAGGACACTGCCGTGGATTTCATGGTAATCTGTAGTTTTTCTAGGTGGTTTTGTTGAGGTCATTCTAGGTTACAGGTACAGGCAAGGAAGGAGGGGTGGGGAACCTTGAGCTGTGTGCTGGACTGGTTGATGGGAAGGAATCTGCTCAGATTGGTCAGCTTGGGACTCCCAGAGGTGGTGACCCTGGGCTTCAGGAGGCATGGAGTAGGTCCTGGAGGAAGGGAGGGGCTGGACCTTAGGTACCTACGCCTTTTTGTTGTAAACGCAAAGTCAGGTTTACATTGTAGGCTCCAGCTCGGCTAAGACTGGGATCAGTTACTGGCCTGCATGTAGCTAACATATCCCTGCTTGTTATGCTCTCTGAGAGTGTTGAATAAATAAGACATTCTCTTCGTTTTAATGCCTCAGTATTCATCAGTGTATACACGCTTTCAGAAATTAAGAATGGTTCATATTCTCAACCAAGTCGCGTTTTTGCCCCTTGGTTTGTTTTCGTCATTGATTTTCTGATTGTAGGAAGCCACGATACTAAAATTAACTTGAAATATAAAGCCCTTACAATTCAACAACTAATATTGCTGGATTGTTACATAAAAGTTTTTAAACAGACGGGCAAGTTGAAAGATTTTTGTGATGAACACCTGTAAACTCTTCACCTAGATTCTGTGCTGCTTCTTGGGGTAGGCCTTTGGCACCGCAGTGGGTGCCCCTGCCCTCTGTTGTGGAGTGCCTGGCTGATGATGGAGTCTCCTGAGGCCAGCTTTCTGCTGAAGGTCTTCCAGGGAGGCGGCAGTTGATGGCTCAGACAGTGCAGCCTCTGCCACCCATGTGGGAGACTGGACGGACTGCTGGACTCTAGGCCTTGGTCTGGCCCCGAACCAGCTGTTCTGGACACTCAGTGTGAACCAGCTTGTGGCAGATCTGTTTGTCATCCAAATAAAATGACAATAAATAAAAAATACTTTATCATATGTTAATTACTGCTTTCAGATTCTGCTTTGAGACAGACTAACAGTGTTTTGTTTGTTGTAAAGAGTGTTGAGCGTGTTCTCCATCTCCATAATGAGGCTCTCTTTGAGGCGTTTTGTTTTCTATAATGTTTGAACACTATGAGTATTATTTCCACATTGTGAATTAACTAAGACCAGACTGGATTCCATCAGTACAGGGTTTGGTTAGTACCTTAATTGGGTACGTTTTAAGTGCACTAATTTAGATGTGGTCAGTGATTGACATTGCTAAGTCTAGTATCTTGGGGTGAAACTGAATTGATTGGAAGAGTATTGATATTGCTGTTTTTTAGAATCAGTCTATGTGGTACTTCTAAATTGTTGGGAGTTATTAGGAGACTAACTGGCTGCCCTGTTTGCTGGCATCTGGATGTAATATAACTGTAAAAGTAATAGATAAAAAACACTTTTCCAGATAATGGTGTACTCAAATACTTTATGGGCCAAACCGTGTTGGAAGCAGATCAAGTATGAAATGGTTAACCTGCCAGCTCTGAATTCATCTCTGTGCTTGATCTGATTCTTATGGATACTTCATTTTAAACCACCTGTCTGAGAAAGCTTATCTGTTTTGACTTTTTACCTTCTTCTGACTATGAATAATTAATAGAAATTTAGAAATGGATAGAGAATGTGGCAATACATAGCTTGAAAAATAAGGAATAATTATTAAAATGGGAGCAGTTGCCCTAAGGCTGCCACATTTTAGGTAAATGTAGATTAGCCAACATTTGTAGTCGCCTTGCAAGGATATCTAAGTGCTGCTTGGAATTGTCTCCGGAGGAATGCTTGCATAGTTTGAAGTGAGACATCCACATGTTGGGACATATTAGTGCATAAGTTGATGAATGGTTTTATATTCACATTTTACCAAATGTATATAATGAAATGCTAAAGATTATTTAAACCAACCATATTATCTGTGACCATTTTTATTCTGGAAAACTTAAGGAATAATTTTATTGCATGTTTGTACTTTAAGTGATAATCAGTGCATAATTTCAGTGTCTGTACAATCTGATGGTATCTTAGAGTTGAGATCTTTTATTTCCATTGATGCAAGATAGTTTAATATTCCTTACAAGGATTGGGGAATCCAGATCTGCCTGAATTCCAGAGCTTATTGTTTATTTGTTTGTTTATGTTTTAATTACACGCTCTGCCTTCACCACTCTCCTCTGTGTGGTTTGTCTTTCAGCCAGCTGCTCTGGTTTAAGATCTTAAAGTGTTGCCTAGTGCAGACGCCTGGTCCCCGTCCCTGGAGCCAGCTGTCTGTCCTCTTTGATGGAGGCTAGAGGGGGTGAGGTTGATCATAGTCTGCAAGCTGCTTGCTGTTGGTGTGTTGTTGTTAAACCTGAGTGAAGAGAATTTTTAGAAATGACTTATAAGATAGTAGCTGCATTGGAAGAAAAATGATTGAATCTAGCTGAATGTTTTCAGTTAGATTTGTTGCCTTTGTAAAAAAAAAAAAAGAAAAGAAAAACAAAGCTGGCAGTAATTAGATTGGAGGTGTTCAAACATGACATTTACGGGGATTGCAAGGAGATGGCTGCCCCGTCAGAGTAGACACCAGATTCCAGTGACTGTAAAGAACTGTTAGAGGATCTCTTGGCTGCTCATCTAAACAGCATCAGAAGAATGCCAGCTTCACTTTGTTTTTTCTTTTTTTCAGTGATGTTTACATTAGAATATATATAAGATTTTTTTCTTTATTGGAAAAGCAGATAAATAAAGAGAAGTAGAGACAGAAATCTTCACCAGGTCGCTTCCCAGGTGGCTGCAGTGGCTAGAACTGAGCTGATCCTGAGTTGATCCAAAGCGCAGAGCCAGGAGCTTCTTCCAGGTCTCCCACACGGGTGCAGGGTCCCAAGGCTTTGAGCTGTGCTCGAGTGCTTTCCCAGGCCACAAGCAGGGAGCTGGATGGGAAGTGGAGCATCCTGGACACAAATTGGCACCCATATGGGATTTCAGCACCTGCAAGATGAGGATTTTAGCCACTAGGCTATTGCTCTGTGTCCTATGTTGGAATATCTTGGTAAGTTGCTTGAAAGTGATCAAAGTTGTGGAAAAGTTACTTTTTAGCACTCGTTTTAAATTGACAGTTCCAGTTTAGATATGCAAACAGCCTTGGTGTGAAAACTTCCTTGGAAATGGTGTTTTAAAAAATTGTAAATCAGTGCCTGGTGCAGTAGCCTAGTGGCTAAAGTCCTCACCTTGCACGCATCAGCATCCCATATGGATCCCATTCAGCTCCCTGCTTGTGGCCTGGGAAAGCAGTTGAGGACATCCCAAAGCCGTGGGACCCCGCACCTTTGTGAAAAACCTGGAGGAAGTTCCTGACTCCTGGCTTCATATGGGAGCAGTACTGGTGGTTGCAGCCACTTGGGGAGTGAATCAATGGACGGAAGATCTTCCCCTCTCCTCCTCCTCCTCTTTGTAAATCTGACTTCCCAATAAAAATAAATAACAAATCTTTGAAAAGAAGAAAATTGTACATGATGAGTATAATCACCGTTAAGTTTAAACTTTTGACTTTGTTCATGTTCATTGAAAGGGAAATGTTATTGCATAAAGACATACTAAGGAGAGTTTGTTTATATTAGTGAAATGTTAAAGAATTGGTGATGAGTTGCCAAGCAGATTGGTACATTTTCTGTTGGAATTGTCTTCCTCCTCGTGCTTTACAGGATTGTTAGCTGTTGTCTTTCTCTCCTGGTGTGATGTTAGGTGACATCTAGCAGTCTTTACAACTGCCCAAGAACGTGTGAATTTCTGTTTCAACACCTGAAGAGCTGTCTTTCCTGCCCCTCATAGATACAGTAATGTAGCCTGTGACCCACTCATACCAGTGTTGAAGATGGAAGTTTATGCTGCCGTCCACATAGTGAATAGGTTAAAGTGAATCTAGTCATTTATAATTTCTAGAATTTGAAGTATGTACATAACCTGAATTCTTGTTTATTGGTCAAGTTTGTTTTAAGACCATAACCAAATTGATGCAGTAGAATTGGAGAAGAGGATCATGGCTGGAAAAACTAATGTGGGACCACCGCCATGTCAATTACATCTTCCCTATTTTTCCCTCTTTTTTTGAGATGTATTTAGTAGGCAGATATTGGAAAAGGTGGCTTAATCCACTGTGCCATAGTCACTGGACCCTTCACGCCTGTTAGAACACCGTTTACTCCTGTGAAGCATAGGACAATCTAGGAAGGTTTTATTATCACAGATTATCACATCTTGTGGAGTCCACAGCAAAAATAATGGACTACAGAATGATTGGTAGACGGCATCCTTGTAATCTTTGAAGTTTTTGAGAAGAAGTCATACATCTTATATAGAGAGCCAAGAAATATGTTCTGCAATGGTTTTTGTTACAGGTAAAGAGGTGTTCAATTTTGGTCTTTAAATTTTTTTTCAAAGGTTTAATTTTATTTGAAAGATTTATAGAGAGAAGATCTTCTATCTTCTGATTCACTCCTCCGAAGTCCGCCGATCCCAGTCCAGGAGCCAGGAGCTCCCTCTGGCTCTCCCATGTGGATGCGCAGCAAACACTTGGCTGTCCTCTGCTTTCTCAGCCCTGAGCTGGGAGCAGGACCTGAAGGCGAGGGTTCTCACGGGCTGCCAGCACTGCAGGTGGCAGCTTCACTGGTTATGCTCAGTGCCAGTCCCTGCCGCACTGTTAGAGTGGTGTTTAACACATCCTGGAAGGTGTACCTGGGATGTGCGGGAGAACGAATGCCCCTTGCCCGGTGCCCCTCAGATCAGGGCCCTGCAGCACCGGGAGCCCTGGTGTTCGCTCTACCCTGCCCGCATCTTCTTGTTTTTTCTCATAGGTTATAAAACTGAATTTCTAAGTAATTTCGCCTTTTACATATCTTATATAAATCGAATCGTGTGTGTGTGTCTTTCTTGCTCATCAGTTTTTATGATTATCTTTGTGAAAGGATTTTTGAGAATATTTAGGTAATAGAATTCAGAGTTTGATTAACAAGGCTTTTTGTCCACCTCAGGATGGTGCCTGCCTTTTTTTTTTTTTTAAGCTGGAAATGCTTGTTGGGAAGAGAAGGCGTATTTCTCATCATCAGACCTTAAAAAAAATCATCTGAAAGTTAAACTCTAACTTGAGTTCAATGTTTTTAGATAACCTTGACATTGTCTTCAGGCACTGACTGACCAGAAAGATTGGATGTTGCCGTGGCTGCTGAGAATACAAGAAAGAGGGAGTGAGGCAGGACGTGTCGCTGTCTTTGCTAGACCACTGGTAACAAAACGCTGTGTGCGCCTGCCGTGACACGCAACCCCCTCATACTAGCTCACCTCCCAGTCTGTTGTTAGGCTTTGCTTGAGTGTGTTCAGCTCAGCTCTCCTTGCAGTGTTCTTTCCTTCTCAGGAACTCGCACACAGCCGTTCCTGTGCATCCATTGCACCATAAGCTTTAAAATGACGTTAGGAAGAACTTTGAAGGAGGTCTTAGATTCATGAGTGTGTCTTCCGGGCACAAATAACTATGTCAAGTTTTAGCTCGCTGATTAAAAAATCAGTTGGCTAAGATAAATTTGATAATATCCAAAATTTGTGACCTTCAAAGTTTTTATTGTCAGTTTTGAGGTGGTAAATGAAAAATAATGCCAGCAGTGAAAGTACGGCTTAGAAGCTGCTACTTGATGAGCCTGAGAATGCTAACGTGAAGAAAAAAAGAATTGAAATTATTGCCTGTGTAGGCTTCAGAATATACTGAATTCATGTAAGTTTTGGATTTGCATGGGGTTGAATTAATGATCCACCTGGTTTATGGGGATCTTGATTCAACTTTGTTATAGGTGATTAATATGCAAATTAAGTATTACTTTAGGGGCCCGTCACAGCTCTGACTGATCTGATTTAGACTTTACCATGAGAGGTTAGAGGATACTAAATTAAAACACTCACTAGGAATGCAGTAGGGTGCTTGTCTTCATTAATGTGTCTTCGCAACGTAAATAACTTTGTGTTTAATTACTGGGAGGATCAGTGATATTGTAGATCTTGTATGTCAGATTAGCCAGCATATAAAGTTTTTTTTTTCTGTGAATTGAATCCTAACACTTTAATATTTATATATTTTTCCATTTAGTATTAGCCATTATAATAATCCTGTAAGTCCTAAACTGATAGGCTGCAATGGACTGAAATGTTTTTGCTGAAAGACTTAATAATCAGTGTCACTTAAATCTCAGGGGCTGGCATCTGGCGCTCTGGTTAAGACCAGTGAGCATGCCTAAGCCCCACATCAGAAGTCTTGGCTGGATGGCCCAGCTCCATCTCCTGACTGCAGCTGGATACTGATATAGCAGGCAGCGGTGAAGGCTCAAGCAGCTGGCTTCTTGCTGCCCTGGTTCAAGCTGAGGCATTGTAGGTGTTTGAGGAGTGAACCAGTGGGTGGGAGCCTGCCAGCTGCATGCTCCTTTATGCAGGCGCTCTCTGCTGCTCAAATAATATTTGAAATAAATAAAAATTTGAAGACCTATTATAGTGAACCGTTTGTGAGATATATTGACACTTAAAACATTGCTTTTTTTTTTTTTATTATTTTACCTTTATTTGAAAGGCAGAGTTACAGAGAATGACTGACAGAGAAGGAGGTCTTCCATCGGCTGGTTCATTCCCCAAATGGGAATTCCCCAGCCAGATCTGGGCTAGGATGAAGCCAGGAGCATCTGCGGGTCTCCCACGCGGGTGCAGGGTCCCAAGGCTTTGGGCCGTCCTCAGCTGCTTTCCCAGGCCACAAGCAGGGAGCTGGATGGGAAGTGGAGCAGCCGGGATTTGACCTGGTGCCTGTATAGGATGTTAGCACTGTAGGTGGAGGCTTAGCTTACTATACCATGGCGCCAGCCTCAAACACTGTACTTAATGTTAAAGTTTAATAGACCTGCTCTGTAGTTTAATTTCAAACCTAAGATAATTTTTACTCTAGATAATACCAAAGAAGACTGCTATCTTAATATGCTAATCAGCTTTCTGGCATTTAAAGGAGCAGAATAATGAAACTATATGGGGTGGATGAAATAAATCTAACCTTAAAGCTGTAAAGGCCAGTCATGTGTTCAAAGTAGAAAAATGAGCTGGAGGAACAACTAGAATTTGCTTAAATAAGATTTCTTTGAAGGTTGTTAAAATGAGTCAGTCATTTTATTGAAATGGGAAACCTTTACTCCTACTTAAAATACTTTGGTTTGTTCAAAATTTACTGTTTATAAATTAAGTGTTTAATATATACAGCCTTTATAGAAAAGCTTTTCCTTTTGAAATAAAAAAAAATTTGGGTGTTTAAAGAGTTTGTATACCATGCGTTTGATACTATAAGTTTGGATATGAATCATAAGTTAAAAATGCATTTTAATGCAGTGTTTAAAATGCACCTTGGTAATAAAATGTTATATGTCTGCCATATGTTATTATGAAACTTAAACAAACACCTATGGATCTCCTATCCAAATACAGAGCCAACATGACCAGTTTCACATGTATCCATGTTCTTTCTTAGCCTGACCCTTTGAGTCTCCCCTTAGCCCTAGGAAACCGTTATACTGCATGTTGTCATGATGTATTAGCTGTTTATAAAAGTAGACTACACTACCCAATGATAGAGCAGCACTTCATGACCTTACAGTTCTCCAGGGTGAGTGGGAAGTGCATGTTTGCACTGGGTGTTGGCAGGATTGCAGTAGCCTAGAAGCACAATAGGATGCAGTCAGTTGGAGCCACAGTGCCTTAGGTATCTTAACGGTTAGCTCAGCTGGGGTTTGTGGCTCCTGTATGCAGCCTGTTGGACTGCCTTGCACCATGGCAGCTGTGTTGGAAGGATGGGAGAGTTCTCAGAGGAAAGGAGCTGGCAGGCCAGCCAAGGGCTTTCAGGGCAGTGACCAAGCTCGGTTCATTGTGTTCTCGAGAAACAGGCGTAAACTTCGCTGACTGTCAACATTGCAGCCGGCTGTGGAGGCAAGGACGGAACTATGTGAGGACCATCTTTGGAAACCACCTCAGCGTTCTTACCATTTTTATTTCACCTGTGAAATATCTGATCATGTCTTTCAGCAACTTCTTAATTGGATTTGCTTTTTTCTTGACCTAACGGAAAGCTTTACACACACACTCACACACACGTATATAAGTTTTATGTACTAACTCTGGGTTGTATTTGTAGCAGATGTCTTGTTTTAGTTTGTGGCTTATTGGTCCTTAAAACAATACTATGAGAAATTTTATTTCCCCCATTTTATAGGTGATAAGGAGGAGTTCTTATTGGTATGTCAAAAAGAATAAAATCAACCTCAAGGACAACATTTTTGACAGAAAATAGCATTTGCTGTGGGTGCAGTTAATAACCAGCTTGATGCTTTCTTCGATCAACCTGTTAACAACCCATTCCTCTCCAAAAGATTGAGGCATGGAAAAACTCAGAAGTGTTAATTATCTGGTCAATTATAGTGTTGTAAAAAAGGGTGATTTTTGTTCTGAGGAGACTGAAGGCAGGTCTTGGTGATGGTTGGTGTGTTCTGTATTTTCCTCTTCAGCCTTCAGCTTTTTTCTTGGCATTCCAGTTGTATACGTTGAAAACAGTACAGGTGATTCTCTAGTGAAAAAAGTCATGCTTCAGACAGCATGCTTTATTTTCATATCGCTGTCTTGAATGTAAGACTCAAAGACAAGCATAGAGTGCTTGTATCAAGAATCTTTAAAGTCTGGACAATGAATATTATGGCAAAATTATGTGTGACCAAAATGAATGTAACTGTATGTTTCACAACTTTTAAAAAGCACCCTTATACTCCTTGGAAGGATCCTTTGACATATAAAGGAATGATAGAACATCTTAAAGACTAATGACCAGGGTCCTGCACGTTGGGACAACTGGCTGTTCATTTCCAAGTGCCAGAATCCCATGTGGGCGCCAGTTTGTGTCCAGACTGCTCCACTTCCCATCCAGCTCCCAGCTTGTGGCCTGGGAAAGCAGTCGAGGGCAGCTCAAAGCCTTGGGACCCTGCACCCACATGGGAGACCCGGAGGAAGTTCCTGGCTCTTGGCTTTGGATCAGCTCGGCTCCAGCCGTTACTACCACTTGTGGGGTGAACCAGTGGATGGAAGATCTTTCTCTGTCTCTGCTCCCTGTAAATCTGATTTTCCAGTATAAATAAATATTCTAAAAAAGACTTAAGACCCAAGAATGTTTTCCACTACTGATTGCAGCCACTGCTTGACTGTCTCATTCTTTTTATTCTTTCCGGCCTCATATTCTTAATATTTCATTAGTTATCCTGTCCTAAGAAGTAAAACTGAATGACAACAACTTGTCTGTAATATTGGTATGTTAGGGGCTCGGCAGCGTGGCCTGGTGGCTAAGGTCCTTGCCTTGATCCCATATGGCCGCTGGTTCTAATCCCGGCAGCTCCACTTCCTCTCTCTCTCTCCTCTCAGTATATCTGACTTTGTAATAAAAATAAAATAAATCTTTAAAAAAAAATATTGGTATGTTAGCTTGATAAAGTGTTAAGAAGTTTGGGTATGGGCCCTACGCAGTAGTCTAATGGCTAAAGTTCTTGCCTTGCATTTGCCGGGATCCCATATGGTGCTGGTTCATGTTCCAGCTATTCCACTTCCCATCCAACTCCCTGCTTGTCGCCTGGGGAAGCAGTCAAGAACGGCCCAAAGTCTTGTGACCCTGCACCCGCATGGGGGACCCAGAAGAAGCTTCTGGCTCCTGGCTTTTGATCAGCTCAGCTCAGATCTTCCTTCTCTGTCTCTCCTCCTCTCTGTATTTCTAAATCTTTAAAATAAAAAAAAAACTGGGGAACATATATAGTGTTGAATTGCAGCAGGTCAAGCATAGTATAATGCTATTTATAAAACGGAAATATTGAGTTCATCACAAGTTCAATAAATGTATTAGTAACAGTTATAATTTTCAAAATAATCAAGTTTTAGATTGGTGTATGAATGACATACCAATCTCAGAGTTTATGTATTTTTCAGAAACGAATAAGGTTACTTTGCAAACTCTAAGCTTTCCTACAATATATTATCACCTCCTTCAGCATGTTTCAAAAGGGAAGAAAAACTAATACTCTCCTTGTAATCTCTGACTTTCTCTTTTTAGTGTATTTGCTGATATTTTCCATTTGAAAAAGAAGTAAACAGGCTGTAAGCTAGGCGAGTTATGGGATAGGTTTTCCAGAACATGGAATGACTTTCATGCCTGAAAAGAAGATAGAAATTGTTAGAGTGCTTGCCAAAGTGTGTTCTACAGGTGACATCCCAGAGTTTTTATTTCAAGATAAAGTAACCTAGGAGCATTTGAATTTGAAGAGCTGCTTGCCACAGGTGTGGTGGGGATTTGCACTGTACATTAAGATCATGTAGATTGATAAGTTCTTCAATATATTGTTAGGTTGATGTATTATTCACTATTTCGGACTCTCTAGATTTTTAAGAATTTTTAGTCTATTTGTGCTGCTGTAATAGAGTATTTGAGATTGAGTAATTTATTATGAAAAGATTGATTTCTTACTGGTGAGAACGTTTTGTTGCATTATCCCATAGTGGGAGGGGAAAGAACAGGGGCAAAGGAGAGTTTGGAGAGTGCTTGAACTTGGCTTTTTATTGGTGTGTAACAAGCCTACTGTCGTATTTTACCCACCGCTGTGATAACAGTAATCCCATGTGTTCGTCCTCTTTTGAGCACCGTGGGCTTGGAGGTTTAATTAGTGCGTGAGCTGGGGGAGAACACTTGCGGACCGTAGCAGCATTCCTTCGGTCATTTTGGGAAGAGTGATGTAGTTGTTCCGGCTTGTAGGTGAGGGACTCGAGGGTCTGGACCGGTTCTCCACATTCCTAGGGGATGGCTAGAATTGACCGCCTTGCAGGTTTTATCCTTTTTTTAGTTTCAACACTATTAAATAAACACTTTCATTATAATAAGAGAGGTTTGGTTTTTTTGTTTTTGTTTTTTGAGTAGACTGTCCCTCCTGATTGGTGTTTGTGACTCAGTTGACCGTTTTGGCACCAAACTCTTTGATGTTTAGATGCCAGCATTTAAGTATGCTTCCCTTAAGTTTTAAACGCCACAGATGTCTGAGGAAGACCTAAAATACTTTGCTTTTATTGAATGTTTATTGTAGTTTATCCCTTGTTTAATCGTCCCAGGCCCCATGATATTGCCTACAGAATGCTCATTTCATTTTGATGCTACTTAGTTGGCCAAACTACTCTCGGCCTTTCATTACAGTAAATTGTGGGTCATGAAATATGATGATGAATGATGTTTCTCAAAAAATCTGTAAATACAATTGTATCCTAACTTACGTCTGTTTTTTTAAAGATTTTTTTATGTTTATTTGAAAAGGCAGGTTTTTTTTTTTTTTTAAAGATTTGTTTATTTTTATTACACAGTCAGATATATAGAGAGGAGGAGAGACAGAGGAAGATCTTCTGTCTGCTGGTTCACTCCCCAAGTGGCTGCAACAGCCAGAGCTGAGCTGATCCAAAGCCAGGAGCCTCTTCCGGGTCTCCCACGTGGGTGCAGGGTCCCAAGGCTTTGGGCCGTCCTGGACTACTTCCCCAGGCCACAAGCAGGGAGCTGGATGGGAAGCGGCTGGGACACGAACCAATGTCCATATGGGATCCCGGCACATGGAAGGCGAGGATTTAGCCCCTGAGATCCACTTGTGTATTTGAAAGAGACAAATTGTAAAGAGATTGTGCGTTTTCTGGATTACTTCCCAAAAGTTGCAGTGGCAGTAACTGGGCCAGGCCAAAGCCAGGTCTCCAGGGCGGGTGTCAGAGGCCCAGATATATGGACCACCTGCTGCTGCTTCCCTAGGTGTGTTATCTGGGTGCTGGAATTGCTGCGCTCCAACACTAGCCCCTATGTAAGGAGTGACTGAGTGACCCAAGATTGACCTCACCATCCTGGACTCTGCCGCCTTGAAGGCCTGCGTGCCGGGGACTGCCTCAAGCCCCTCTAGGTCTGCGTCCCCTTGAATACCTGCTTACCCAGCACTACCGTAAACTTCCTAGATCTCAACCCCCTTATGGCCCACTTGCCTAGTTAAGCTTAGTGACCTTCAGGTTTAAACTGTACAGCCCCCCATCCCCTGAGGCATTTATTCCTGGGTCCTCTTACAGCTGCAATTGCCAATCCCTGACCCCGCACTGCCTATTCCCACCTGAAGGTTATAGATGCCTCTTCCCACGCTTCTCCCTCTCTCTCCTTGTGCTGTCTCTGCTCTTCCGTCTCCCTTCCTCCTGTTCTTTCTGTCTCTCTCTCTCTCTTGTCCTCTGTTCTGCTCTTTATCTTTCTTCTCATGCTCTTTCTCTGCTCTGCCTCTCTCCCTGCCCCCTGCTTCCTCCCTCGCTGAGATAAAGGCCTCTTGCCGTGTCTGGTGTCTTGGGTTTGTGGAAAAAAACTAACACCCTAATAGCTCCTTAACTGCATTTACAGTAAAACATGTTATATATCTAATAAGTGTTAGTTGGAAATTTTATTTGGATGGTATATTGTATGTAATTATATAATGCCTAATAATTTAGCTAGTATCTAATAGCAGTAAGTAAATGTAAATAGGTTTAAGAGTTTTTTCGGTAGTACTTGAGTGTGTCCCTGACATATTTTGCACGTATACTTGTGCTGCAAACAGAAACCACATATGCTTGCCTCTTTTGCCTAGATTTTTGGGTTGCAGTATTTATTGGACTGAGCTGAGCAGTAAGTGCCACATGATAGTTTCAATTTATTAAACACACTATTTTATACATTTTTTTCACGTCCTTTTTGAAGATTGTATACTAGTTTCCTGCTTTGGCAGTGTTTTATTGCTGGCTTCTCATTGTCCTTTTCTTTTTTCTAATTAGTTTATTACCTGTCCTGTAATTTTTAAGATCTTTAAACTTGTTTGAAAGAGGAAGACCGTGTCTTCTGCGTGTTCTCTGTAGCTGCTCCCGGCCAGAAGCTGGTCCTCCGTGTGGGTCACCACGTGGACAGCAGGGACTGCCCACCTGAGCCATCACCACTGACTCCCCTGGAGAGCATTAGCAGGAAGCTGACATCAGATGGAGCCAGGGCTTGGTGCAAGGATCCCAACTTCAAATTTCTGCTCGTAAAGTTCATTTTGATTATGTGTTTCCATGAATTATTTGAAGTATCCATATAAACCCACGCTTGTGTTTGAAAGAAGTTTTGTTTTGTTCTTTTTGATTTGTATGTCTCACTTTCAGTGGGAAGATAGTGATTGTAAAAAGATGTGCACGGCATTTTTAGCATTTGAACTCTTTTGTCATACCTACTACTTATTCTCTGCTACAGGAGATCTTAAATCCAGTGGTTCCCATCAGTTCTAAGTTGTAGAGATTAGTGAGTGGTAAGACTGAGCTGAAGTTACTTATACATAAATGAATAGTGTCCATTCTGTGTATTTGAATCTTTTCTTTCAGAGCTGACCTAGTAAAAGTTTTTCATTGACTTTCCCTTAGAATCTGTGTTGCTTTTTTTAAATTGATTATCCCTTAGGATTTGTGTTGCTATCGTTACCACTACATGTGTGTGTGTTTAGTTTATTTCAAAGGCAGAATTAGAGATGGGGAGACAGATCTTTCATCTACTGCTTCACTCCCCAGCTGCCCACATTGACCAGGGCTTGGTGGGTCCAAAGCCAGGAGCTTCATCCAAGTCTCCCATGTGGCTGGCAGGGACCCAAGCTATAGGGCCATCATCTGCTGCTTTTCCCGGCCATCTTAGAAGGAAGCTGATTCCGAAATGGAGCAGCTGGTACAGAAACTGGCAGCTGTATGAAATGCTGGCACTGCAGGGGGCAGTTTGACTTGCTGTGTTGTATCATCAGCCCTACCACCAATGATGTTACAAGCTCTGTAATTAGGCTAGGTTGTAACCTCACATGGGCTAACATACTTTGTTACAAAATTGTCTATGTCCTTTAATATGATTATCTGGATACTTTTCCTGTGATCAGCTGATGAGATGGGATTTAATTTTTAGTTTTGATGGAATAATTCCCCCTCCCATGTGCACATAATGCAGTTGGCCAATTTGTCATACTTTTTTTCTTTGTTCTAATCTTGCCACTAGATGGCAGGGTTTGTGGAAGGTAGGTACACCTCCTGTAGCTGGAGACCCTAGCTGGTTTGTACTTTGCATCACTTTAGTTCTCCCAGTCAGCTGTGAACGTTGGTTATATGTGAAGTCTCTCTACTAGGGAGACAGCCCTGTACTAAAGATTTGGTACCTTAGGCAGCCTGACAGGGCAGAGGAGAGAAGGGATGGAAAGACGTTTCTTCCTGAACTGATCATTGTTGTTATAACATGCTTTTAATTTTCATTCTCGCTTTGTTGAATTTTACTCCTTTTCTTAGAATTTCCTTATTTCCTGATTCTGTTGTGCATGTCGTCATCCGTGACAGCTTCTGTTGGCGACACTAGCAAACCTCCAGTCTGCTTGGTGAAGAAGGCACTTGACAAGGTTGTGGGGAAATGGTGTTGAATATAAGCTGTATTTTGGTGCAGCAAACTTTGAAATTCACTCATGAAGTATTCAGAAACTTAATGGAAAATGCATATTATTACAGAAAACTTCATATATTTCAATAATTTTTCATGCCCATATTTATCTTTGAATTCTACCTTTCTACAGACGTTTTTTGAGTACCCTCACATGCGTTAACAAAGCCAGTTTTGATAGCTGTTTGTGTAAGATGTACCTAAACTTCATGTCTGTGTACCAGGTTCCTGTCGGGGAGTTTGATCCTCTTTGAACAGAGTCGTGGCAGTGTGGGTGGTGGGTCATGTGAGTAGCTGTCCTGATGAGGTGGCATAAGGTGACGCGTGTCTTACTAGCTGACTTCATCCCGAGCCGGCAGACTTCATCAGGCACGTGTCCGTGTTAGGGCAGCCCGTGTTGCAGGGATCCAAAGACGCTCAGTGAGAGTCGGGCTCTCAGTCATGTCACTTCAAAGAAATGTGTTCTGCCAGACTTAAGGGCCGTTTGGATATTTATACATGCCATTTGTGGACCACAAAAAATGATCAAGTTAAAAATTAGCCTGCTATAGAGATACTGAATTCTGTGCTCTGCCTGCCATCTCCTTAGCAGAGCCAGTCCAAAGGGTTCCATGGGCCTTGAGTGTCCACCCTGACAGGAGGCCCACCTGTGAGGACGCCTTGACTGCAGCCATGGGAGACTCTGCAGAGAATCTAAGCTGTCCAGATCCGTGACATGAAGCTGTGATGAAGAATGTTCTATTAAGTCAGTAAATTTGTGATAACTTATTATGTAGCAATGGGAAAATTGTAGTGAAATATCCTTTGGAAACCTTTGTTATGAACCCTGAATGTAATTGCCTAATTGTGAAAAAAATGTTCATCAGAGACTTCTTGTGTGCCGGGCATTCTGGATATGATGATGTGAACCCAAGCAGAGCAAGGGACTTAGAATTGAAATAACTGACATACTGTGAAGGCATAGAATAAAGTAAGAGCAGTATATTAGTGAAATTTAGTTTCAGGTAGCTTTTTTGGTCTTACTCCATTTTTTTTTTAAAGATTTATTTATTTTATTACAAAGTCAGATATACAGAGAGGAGGAGAGACAGACAGGAAGATCTTCCGTCCGATGATTCACTCCCCAAGTAACCGCAACAGCCGGTGCTGCGCCAATCCGAAGCCAGGAGCCAGGAGCTTCTTCCAGGTCTCCCACGTGGGTGCAGGGTCCCAAGGCTTTGGGCCAGTCTTGACTGCTTTCCCAGGCTACAAGCAGGAAGCTGGATGGGAAGTGGAGCTGCTGGGATTAGAACCAGTGCCCATATGGGATCCCGGCACGTTTAAGGCGAGGGATTTAGCCACTAGGCCACAGCACCGGGCCCCTTACTCAATTTTTAAGCTGTATTTTTATACTACCTTTTCACTTTTTTTTTTTTTAAAGATTTATTCATTTTATTACAGCCAGATATACACAGAGGAGGAGAGACAGAGAGGAAGATCCTCCGTCCGATGACTCACTCCCCAAGTGAGCCGCAACAGGCCAGTGCGCGCCCATCCGAAGCTGGGAACCTGAAACCTCTTCCAGGTCTCCCACGCGGGTGCAGGGTCCCAGTGCATCGGGCCGTCCTCAACTGCTTTCCCCGGCCACAGGCAGGGAGCCGGATGGGAAGTGGAGCCGCCAGGACCAGAACCGGCGTCCATATGGGATCCCGGGGCTTTCAAGGCAAGGACTTTAGCCGTTAGGCCACACCACCGGGCCCCACTTTTTTTTTTAATTGTACTCCTGATACCACAAAACTTGATCTAGCTTTATTTGCCAATAGCATTAGTCTGTAGCCACTGTTTCACTTCTCAGACACTTCGTCCATGTTTCAGTTAGGTGTCAGTTATGGAAGTCCGAAAGCCAGTAAATCCTTTCGATCAGAAGCTTTCATGAGGATGAGCTGGTCCTCTTGACGTGTTTGCGGCTCCCAGTGCAGTGTATTAGCCCGTGGAAATAAACCAGCATGGCATGGAGCAACCGGAACGCTTAAATATTGTGGGTGGGAATTTGAATGAATTGCTTCAGAGAAATTTAATAGTTCTTAAATATGTGTTTATCCTGTGATCTACGACTGGAATTGCCAAGCATTTATCCAAAGAAGTAAGAATGGATAGCCCTTTAAATACAGCAACTGATAACAACTCATGGACTCTTCAACAGGAAAATAGATAGTACTCACAAAATGCAATGCTATTTAGCAGTAAAAAAAGAATAGTCTGCTACTTTCTGAGTGAATGGCAAAAACAGTAAGTGAAAGAAGTCAGACTCAATGTGCAGGAAAGTAGAATTTGATTCCATTTATATGAAACCTGAGAAAAGGAATTTGTAGTGAAAAATAGAAAGAACAAATTATTGGAAAGTGTAAGTGGGGAATTTCTAGGATGATTGTTTTGGGTTATACTTAGTGATGTTTATATGCATAGTTGTTGAAATATAAATATGTGAGATTATTCTAATGTATGCTTGGGCCTTGGATTTTTAAAATAGGTAATCAGTAGTAAGATATCCTTTAACTACCCCATGTTCCCTTCTCTGTATTTGCCTGTTAACTGTTTTCTCTTGAGAAATTGTCCGCTTCAGGGCCTGGGACAGTAGCCTAGTGGCTTAAGTCCTCGCCTTGCATCTGCCAGGATCCCATATGGATGCTGGTTCATTTCCCGACTGCTGCTCTTCCCCTCCAGTAGTTCTCTGCTTGTGGCCTGAGAAGGCAGTCGAGGACAGCCCAAGGCCTTGGGACCCTGCACCTGCCATGAGGTCCCGGGAAAGCTCCAGGATCCTGGCTTTGGATTGGCTAAGCCCTGGCTATTGTGACCACTTCCTCTCTGTCTCTCCTCCTCTCTTGTATGTCTGCCTTTCCAATAAAATAAGTAAATAAATCTTTTTTTTAAAAAAAAAAAATCAGCTTTGAGGTCTGGGACTGGGCTTACTTAAGTTAAAACTTTGTACCTGTATGTGGAATGTCCAGGCTTTTCGACTCTGAGTGGAATGTTACTTGAAACCTTGAATTTATTTGTAAGTTAGTACCTGTGCTTTATGGTAGCATTTTCAAGAAAAATATTTGCATTGTTACAGAATCTTGTATGCCTTATGTAGTGTTTTAGCTTTTTCTGTTCTAGAATTTACAAAAGACATCTGTTTAAGTGTTGGCAGGGTGATCTTTCTCCAACTGGGGTTTTTGCCAACCACAGTTTGAGATAGCACGATGCTATATTTGTAAACCAAAATTTTAAATTCTGATTTTTAAAATGGTTTTTTATCCCCCCTAAGCAAATGAAAACTACATTTAAATCCAGGTTTCTTCTAAATCTTTTTCTGACACCCCTCAGTTTTTGGAGAAAGGATAAAGAAATTGTTTTGATCTTTCTGATAGAAAAACCTTTAAATTCCAGGAGTAATTTGAAAGATAATCACATAATTCATAGCATTTTTACCTAGTGAGTACCATCCCTTGTTTGCTAATTTTTTCCTTTTCTGAAGAAATTAATAAAAAGAAACTTAAATTAGTTAATGGCAGGGCCCAAAACTCCAAGTCTGGGTTTCCCAAACCTGCCTTTGCAGTTTCTTCTCTTCCACAGGATGTAATTTCTCTGCAGCTCTCAGGGACACTAACTCAGGAGTGTTTTTGCTATTGGTGAGTTTAATTTGTTCCACCAGTAGGTTTTTTTCTTTCTTTTTTAATTTGAAAGATAAATTTTATAGACAGAGAAGGAGAAGCAAAGATCTTCTATCTTCTGATTCACTTCCCAGATGGCCACAGATGCTCAGAGCTGAGCTAGCAGGAGTTCCCTGGGTCTCCCACGTGGGTGCCGGGGTCCAGGGATCTGAGCCTTCACCTGCTGCTTCCCCAGGCCAAGCAGGGAGCTGTTCCACTTGAACCGGTGATGCCCGTATGGCATGCTGATGATTGCAGCTGGAGGTTTAGCTTGCTGTTCCACTGTGCTAGCCCCATATACTTACTTTTTTTTTTTTTAAGGAAAGATTTATTTATCTGAAAGGCAGGAGGGAATGGAGAGAGAGATTTTATTTGGTTTTAATTTCGTGGTCTGTTGTGGGCTAATGAGCTAATTATCACTCGTTAAGCGGAGCACTCAGGAATTGGGCCTGCGGCTATAGCACCTGATCTAATCAGACTCATTGGCACCTTAGTGGCGCCCTAATGGCTGGGGGGAAAGAGTATGTATAGGGGTAATAAAGAGGCTTGAGAGACTTCTTCTCCCACCATCACTGGTCTCCCTGTGTCGGTGCCTGACCCCCGGACCTTCGCCGTGCCCACGTTGCTGGCTTTGCTGGCCGCGACAGAGGTCCACTTCCCATATGGCTGCAATGACCAGGGATAGACCAGTCTGAAGCGAGTCTGAAATTTCCATTTGGACCAGCCCCTTGGCATTTGGGCCATCCTCTGCCGTCTTCTCAGGCACATTAGCAGTTAACTGGATAAGAAGTGGAGCAGCTGAGACCCAAAGTGGCACCCATATGGGATGCTACTGTCACAGGTGGCAGCTTAACCCACTACACCAAGATGCTGGTCCCTGAAATTGTGCATTTCTTGTAAGAGAATCTGTATTTCCGTCAGGTTATGGGAATGTCACACCCCCAAAATTCAAAGATCTTTGCTGTGCTACTGTTTCATATGAGATTTTTATGTCTTTAGCTGCTGTTCTTGTCAGCTCTTCAGAAACATAACCAACCCTTAGGGCAGTAAGAAATTATTCCTTGTTGAGTATTTGTTTACCTAAGTACTGCCGTTATAAGGTATTTGATATGTTTGTTGAGTCCCTTTGTCATTGTTTCCATTCTTGTTCTGATCTTTTTGATTGAAGACTGGATCATAATTACTAGATTTCATTGACTGGCCTTGTTTCTGCTTTTTCAAACCATCCCAGACGTGGGAACAAGAATGGTGCAGCAGCCACAGTGCCTTCAACATACCTGCTCTCAACTGTAACACCAATTTTGGAGAATGTGCCTACTTGGAAACTGTTTAGTAATCCCCAAATCTGCAGCTGCTTGCATGCGTGTGCTGCTAACTGCTGACTTAGTCTGGTCCGGTCACTCAGATTTCTAGTTCTGATACACTTGAAGTGCTTCTGTTACTGTTAAAACTCATGGAGAGACAAACTAACATGATTCTTCTTTTAGTTATTGGGATAAGCTTCTTATTTTAAGCAGATCTGTATTGATTACTGCATTTTGATAGGTGTGTTTTAGTTTAAAAATGTTACTAGATACTAATACACTTTCAGTCTAAACTTGATTAAGGCAATGACGTTTGTTATTTCTGTTGAAAGTGCTGTTACTTTTGCTGCTGCTTTTTTGACTCCTAATTAGCAGAAATTCAATTTTAACATTTCAATTCAGGCCCATGTAATTCATATTTTGTGAGTTTTGTTGAGTATTGACCTATACTTGTCCTATAATCTGTATTACCTATGTCTTTTAATTATTTCTTTAAGCACTGAATTCAATTCTCATACAATTAGAGATTTTAGTTTGTTTTTTAATGGGCCTTGAATATGTAAACTATAGCAGAGTAAGTTTTTCAGTGCTGTTGGCACCACTGACGTTAGTTTACCAAGTAGTTCCCGGATGATGGATGTGCTCAGCACAGGAGCAGGTATCTGGGATCTGTGCAGGGTCTGTGCTGTAATAGGGCAGATTTGCCAAGAATGAGATTATTTCAGTTTATGATAGAGGCTAAAAAAATAAGGTAATACTGCTAGCTGTTGTCTGCTGGCTGTTTGTAGAGAGTAGGGGTTGTCACCTCCTCTGTTGGGGTGAGTGTGGTGCTCTTTGAGGCGATTCTTGAGCTGAAACAAGAATGACAAGGAATTAGCCCTGTGAAGATCTGGGTTAAGAACAATGGCTCCAGCAGAAAGAAGCGTGTGCTGAGGGTAAAATAAGGCTGTATGGCCAGGATGTAGTTAGGAAAGGGGTGTGGATGGTAACAACAAATTACTGGGTCAAGAGCTGAGAGTGATAGTTGTGGAAATTTTGCATTTTTATTTGGACTTTTTTTTTTTTTTAAAGAGGACAAACCGAACAGAAATGTATTTGGCTGTAGCATGTTTTTCATTTCTGTGTATAACACTGAATGGTTTTGTGGATGAAATGGAGGATTGTTTAAAGACTGCAAGAGGTCAGAACATGAAGAGGGACCCAAATGACATGTAGTTAAGCCAGTTATGCTGTTTATATTACACTCTACTTGAATAGTGATATTTCTATAAAAATCATTTAGTTGACTGACTGTTAAAACGTTGAACATTTGACACAACTTATAACCTCATAGTATCTTTTAACTTTACTCAGGATGTAATTGTAGAAAATGTTTTAGGCAAGGTCAAATGGGAAAAATCTAGAGGAGCTTTAGTGAAGATCTGCTACAGTACCAGGCACTGCACTGGGTGGTGGCGGTGGGGGATTGGGCAGTTCATGTTTGCTTGGAGACGAAATCACAGGGAACAAACGTTCCTGGCCCTGTCGTTGGTTGATTGAATGACCTTGAGCAAATTCCTAACCCTCTCTACCTCTGTGTTGTCTGTAAATGAGGAGTAACAACTCTGCTCATTTCAAGTTGTCTGAAAGAATCGGTGAGCTAATAGAAACAGGGCTGGCTTCAGTTCAGAATGCATGATAAGCACTCATTAAATGCTTACTGTTTTGGATATTATTATTAAGTTGGGGGCGTTCTGTTCTCAAGACCTTCCAGTTTAGGGAAGGAAATACTTGGAGGGTTAACACTGCTTATTCTATTGATTTGAAAGGGAGAGAATACAAAGTGCAAGGTCCTGTTACGCCTGTGGAGGAGGGAGTGTGGGCTTCCGTTTTAAAGAATGGGTACTGATTAGAAGGATTTGCTATTTACTCAACAAGAATGGCTTTTATGCAAAGGTATAAAAATGTGGAGAAGTGTTAGTAGCAGCTATTTAGGGAGGAACCAGAAATTTTAGGAATATAAGATGAGAAGGAAGTAAGCAGGATAGATAGGGGAATTTTAAGAACATTAAGACTGTTCTGTAGCACTTAGGAAACAGTTGAAGGAGGCTAGTACAGTTAATCATTGATTTTGAAAAGTTCTTTTGTAGGGGGCGTGTTAGAAATAGAAATGAAATACTTCAGCTGGGAAGCCTGAGAGAGGCCCTCTACCCTTTGCCTTCCTTTCTTCCGTCTAAGACGTAAGGCATTTGGAAGGCAGAGTCAGAGAAAGAGGAAGAGTGAATGAATGAGAATCTTTAGTCTGCTTGTTCACTGCCCAGATGGCTGCTGCAGTGGCCAGGGCTGGGCTAGGCCTGGGCAGGACTGAGCTAGGCCCCAGGAGCTGGAGTGGAGATGGAACAGCTGGGATTCAGGCCAGCACCCGTAGATGTCAGCTCCACAGGCGGCCGTTTTATCCACAGCACTAGTCCCCAAGCACTAGGTTTTCCTTTTTCTTTCTTTCTTTCTTTCTTCTCTACACTCTTCTCCTTTCTCTCCCTTTGCTTTTATTTGGAAGGCAGCTACAGAGAGAGAAGGAAAGGTACAGAGAAATCTTCCCTCCGCTGGTTTACTCCCTAAGTGGCCACAGCAGCTGGAGCTGAGCTAACCTAAAACCAGGAGCTAGTTTGATTCCAGGTCTCCCACCACATGAGTGCATTGGCCCAGGCACTTGAGCCATACTTTATTGCTTTCCCAGACCATCAGCAGGGAGCTGGATTTGAAGTGGAGCAGCTGGGACTCAAATCAGTGTCCCTGAGGATGCCAGCGCCTCAAGCAGAGGCTTAACTTGCTATGGTAAGGTGCCTCCGCAAGCAAATTTTCTAAAATACCGGTTAGCATTAAATTCAGGGTTCTTTTGGAATAAAATCCTAATGAAAGTTCATCTTTTCCATAAAGCCAGTATATTTTAAATAAGGGTACGTTTTCACTACTTTTTATTGTATAATTTTTTTCAACTATATGAGAAAGGAAAAATCTTACTCTTAAACTAAAATTGAAGACTTAACAGGGCAAACCTAGGAATTTGTAGTGGGAAAGGTGAGTTTCCATTGTTTCACTTGCTGTGAAACTACCTTTATAGTCGGAGACACTACCTGTAGAGTCTAATTAAAGCTTAAGGGAGCAGCACATTTTTGGCTTTTATTTTTTTCCAGAAAAGAAGAATGACTTAAGACAAACTAAATCTCATGTGGGCTTGATTTCCTCCATTTTTAAATTGTGGGTATGTCAGTAACTATCAGTAACAAATAAACTGTTTAGAAGATTAACAAAACTGATAAAAGTAAAATGTGATTTTGAAATTCAGTAAAGGATTTGTTGAGTCATAAGTAAAATTCCTCTAAAATTGGAAAGTATTTGATAAGGGGAAGAGGAAGATTCAGAGAGAGCTCATTGCTAAACTTTAAATCCCATGGATAATTTGCTCGCATCAATGTACTAGTAAATGGTTATGGTGATAATTAGTCATGGAAATTATATTATCTCTTGAAAGATTTGCAATAATGACCAATAGCTCGGGTCCAGGACAATGGGCTAGTGGCTAAATCCCTAAATCCTTGCCTTGCAAGCACCAGGATCCCATGTGGGCACCGATTCAGGTCCCAGCTGTTCCAGTCCCCATCCAGCTCCCTGCTTATGGCCTGGGAAAGCAGCAAAGGATAGCCCAAAGCCCTGGGACCCTGTACCTGCATGGGAGACCCAGAAGAGGCTCCTGGGTTCAGCTCAGCTGAACTCAGGTCATTAAGATGCCTTGGGGAGTGAGGCAGTAGATGGAAGATCTCTTTATCTCTTCTCTCTGTAAATCTGCCTTTCCAATAAAAATGAATTTTTAAAAACTATGTAACGACCAATAGCTCAGACTTCTTAATACGCCTTTATACCTTTGTTCCTCCGTTACATTCTTCCTGAAAAATTTCCCCCATGAGACCTTGTACTTCATTTTTGCCAGATAACTTTGATTTATATAAATGTGTTACAAAAATAAACTGACATTTTTACATCAAATAGAAATTCCCAATTTTTCCGGTTTTTATGCCCCATGGCTCCGGTTCTAAGAGCAGAAAGGGAATTTGCTACTGATCTCTTACTCATTAGACATTGTCCCGAAAGTTCTTTAGCATTGTGTAGCATGTTTGTCTGATGGGAAGAGGTTTTGGGATGAAACAAATCATTCTTGGGTGGAGAAGTAAGCTTTAGTAGAGTAAAAATAAAAATCTAAATTTTACTGAAAAGACTTAGCTGGAGACTGATTGCAGTTGCACTCCAGCTCGCTGCTGATGGCTTGGGAAAACAGGACATGTCCCAAGTGCTTGGGCTTTTGTGTCCACACAGCAGAACTGGAAGTCCTTGGCTCCTGGCTTCAGCCTAGCCCAGCCTGACTGGTGGCCATTTGGACAGTGAGCCAAAGACTGGAAAATTTCTGTCTCTGGCTCTTCATCTCTGTACTCTGCCTTTCAAATAAATAAGTCTTCACACATTTTAATTTGAAAGGCAAAGTGAAAGTTATGTTAATCTTCTGGGTCATTCCCCAGCTATCTGCAATAGTTGTAGCTGGGCCAAATTGAACCAGGAGCCTGAAATTCCATTCAGGACTCAGTGTGTGTGGCTTGGACCCCAGAAGAGGAGGGCAGGGGTTTGAACCAGCATTTTGATATTGTCTTTCAAGTGACCCAAGTGGCAGTTTAACATGCTGTGCCACCAAAAAAAAAAGTTCATTTCATTTTTTCCATGAACATTTTGAAATGTCCTTAGGAAGTACAGGAAGGGTCTCAAACACAGGGAAATTTGAGATAGGTAAAGGTACCATTCATTTTGGTTCCTTCAACGCTTGAAGGATTCGGTTTAAAATTTAAAGAAGTTTCTTATGATCCTTGTAAGCAGTACTTAGCGGAGGTTTCTGATGTGGTTGTAATAAGATAATGTGTATGCACCAAGAAGCTGCAATCTGAGATGATAGTCAGGCATGTGCTGGGCTCCTATCCATTTGTTTCCAGAAGAACTAAAAGCGGGTATGCGCTTCAAGGTTCAGAGTTGAATCTTAACACATTTTAAGAGCAGTATGCCAGTGTTTCTTATTTATATTTAAATGTTTGCCAGTGTCTATTGCAAACACTTGTTTTAGCCTTTGAATTCTTTCATCACATTAGCATTTACACAAGAGCTCAGTATATGAATGGTGAATGTAGGTTAAATGAATGGTGCCCTGCTATCATCAAAAGTGTGTATCCATGCGGTACCTACCTTTATGGAAAAGTAGTAAATCTCTGAAGTCCTTGGGGCCTAATGGGAGCAGTTTGAATTAGCACTTTGAAGATCCACAGTGCCAAGAAGATACTGCAAAGTTTACTTGTCTTGATTTCTCTATTGTTGGAACTCACCTTGTTACTATGCTTGAAAGTTGTGTACTGGAGTCAGAGTTGCCTGTTTCAGACTTCATCCGGACTACACTTAATGGTTGTGTGACATTGGACAGTCACATGACATGCTGTGTCCTGGTGGAATCACTTTGTAGATGATGGTGATTTTGGTGACTGAATGTAAAATATCCATATTGCAGTGCTCAAAAAATACGTCTCGTTCCTATTTCCCCTCCCTGACAACTTTTGTTTCCTTAGTAGTGCTCCTAGCTCCAGGCCTTTGCACTTGAACATGCTCTGCTTGCAGCAGCTCTTCTCTAGCTCTGAACAGCTGCTTTTCAAGTCCTCGACAGATGTTTCAGGATGAGATTTCACTTCCACTTTGCTTCAGTCTGTACCCATTGTTCCTTCTGCTCATCTTAGTTCTGTTTCACCAAATCTTTTCATGTCTTTCCCAAAATCTCTTAAACTCTTGTTTTATTCTGTAATGATCTGGATTGTGTTTATTGTATTTAAGTTTCAGGAAAATATTTTCTTTTTCAATGCTCTATTCCTAATGCCTTACAGAATCTTGGAACATATTCGTTGCTTAAAGAGTTTTTAAGTCAGTGATTCGAGAATAATTACCACCTTATAAAAATGAAAACCAGTGCCAGAGTTGGAATAATCCTGAATAAGCACATACTGCTGTGACATCAGTCAGCCTTTCATGGGGCGTGTTCAATAGGTGTGCTGTCGGATTAATGTGTGTTCACTTTCTGTAGGGGTAGCTGAGAGCCAGCCCTCATTTTAAAATGCATTCAGTCTTACTGTTGATAGAAACATGTCGTTAACCTGAATCCTCGACTCGGGAATCTGGTGATGTGAGGCCTGAAGGATGCTTTGTTGACACAGGTAGCAGTGCCCCACCTGTCTGCCTCCTTTTACCTTTCTGCTCTTTCTCACCATCCTCTCTGTAAATTTATCACCATCATTAATCAAAGTTTCTTTCTTTGCCTCTTTTTTTTATGCTTCTAGTTTTTTCCTTTTTTTTTTTTTTTTATAATTAGGAGGGCAGATTTACAGAGAGATAAGGCGATAGAGAAAAAGATCTTATTTGTGCTGGTTCACTCCCCAGGTGACCGCAACAGCCAGAACTGAGCTGGTCTGAAGCCAGGAGCACGAGCTTCCCCAAGTCTCCCATGTGGGTACAGAGTGGCAGAACTTTGGGCTGTCAGCTGCTTTCCCAGGTCACAGACAAGGAGCTGGATGGGAAGTGGAGCAGCTGGGACACAAACCAGTGCCTGTATGGGATCCTTGTGCATTAGCCACTAGGCTGGACCTTTATTTCCTGGCTTTGGCCCAGTACAAAAGGGCTGAACTAGATAAGGTTGCCTTGTGAGCGCTGGAATTGAGAATTTAGCAGTTAAGGGTTGTGGGTCTCTGGTTTCTCAGTCTCTTGTCTCTTTCCCTTATTTGTGACTTCACTTTGGAAAGCTTTATATTTTGGCTGTTCTTGGATTACGTCCTAGTCTGAATCTATTCTATAAAGCCTGGTTTCTAAACTATCAAATTTTCTACTGTGTGCATCTTAAGGTTTGCTAATCTACAATGCGCTTGTAGTAAATGGGCTGGCCTTGTTGTGCGGTGAGTGACAGGGCTGGCAGTCCCCTCGGATCACTCACTGGTTCCAGTCCCAGCAGCTCCTGCTAATGTACCTGGGAAAACAGGTGACCCATGTGGTTGGGCCTGGTCTCCCTCAGTGATGGTGGCCTTCTGGGGAGTGACCTAGTGGATAACAGATGTCCTCCCCGTCCTCTCTGCTGCCACTGCTTCTCTCAGCCCCTGCCTCTCTGTAGTCCTGCCTTTCAAACAAATCAATCTTCAGGGGAAGGTGTAGTACAGAAGTGAAAAGGGCGAGAACTCTCAAGACTAAATTGTTTCTTTTAAAAGAACTATTAAAACAATTTGAGATAGTCATTTTAATGTAGTGTTATGAAAAAGGAAGACTTCACTTAAAAAAATTGCAAAGAAAAATCATGGTTAATTTGATTATATATGTTTGGTTAGGACGTTGTAAAGTGTGCCATGGATTAAGGAGAAAGTAGGACTGAATTGGCATCAGAAAACTTGTGTTTCACTTTCTCTACTCTCTCTAGCATAGGTTTGAGCTAAAAGTATGTTTACCCTTTGTTTATTTAATTAAGTGAAACTTAAGCTGCTTTTTCAAGCTCAAATTATACACATATGCCTTATATTTTGTAGGAATATTTAGAGCATAAGTATTTTATGAACTAGATATTGTGAAACTGTTTTAAAAGCTAATCCTTGCAAAATTGTGCTTCAACACTATAAACTGCTAAATACTAAAATGAAAATAGACATGAAACAGCTGAATAGTACCCTATACCCTTTTTAAGGTGTATAGCAGCCAGTTCTGTGTATAAACTAAAATGTCAATGAAGTAGTCATAGGATGTGGTTAAGAACTTTCATTTTTTTTTTAACATACTGGTTACTCAATGCCATGTAAATTAATTCCATAATATTGTTAATTGTCGTTGATGTTAGGTTGTGGCTTTAAATTGATCGGGATGATATTCTGCCAGCTCTGCCTTCAGACCAGAGATGGTCTCCCCAAGAAACTGTTGAATTTATCTGGACAATAAGATGCTGGACTCTATGCTTAGTATACTCTTGCAGTGAAAGAATCTTGACTGAATTTGAAATGTAATACTGCAACAAGGTGGAGGATTCCACCATGGGGAGAGGGGTTGGGGGGGTTGGGGGGATTCCCAGAGCCTATGAAACTCTGTCACATAATGCAATGTAATTAATAAAATATATATATATATATATAAAAAGAGGAAGAACGCCAAACCAGGCAATCTACACAGATACATAAATGTTTTCCACTCTTAACTGTAAACAGCTTTCAAGAGAGGATGAATAAATCCTTCAGGGATCATTTTATTCTAAAAATAAAAAAATGCTAATCCTCGGGTTTGTGGGTAGCTCCAGTGTGGTCAGAGTGTTAGTACTAGCAGGGTGCTGTTTTCCCACCTAGTCTTTATTTCCTATTAATATTTTCTTGCTACAGTGTTACATTTTAATAAGGACTGAAAATGTTAATAATACAAACCCCTTGCTACCTCAAAGATTGCTTTTGATGATATAGAAGCCTAAGGTTAATTTTAGGGGTGAAACTTTCTTTCAAAAAACGAAGGAAGGAAAGAAGGAAGAAAAAAAAAAGAAACCTTTTATTGTTAAAGGCACATTGTGCTATCTTGCATAGTTATGAGATTTCTTTTGTTTTGGCTTTGAGTGCATGTTATGTATTGTAAAATAGAAAATGAAGTAAACTAAACAAGGCTAGATACAAAGCTGTTTGCATCCTGTGGTCGTTTTCATGAATAAAGAGAGAGGTTCCCCTGAATTTCCCTTCTCTTGCTGCCGTTGCTTACTAAAGAGGAGGAGAAGCTGGGACCACCTGCATCAGATGGCTGAGTATTAACAAAAGCCCCAAGGGGAATTTAGGGGCACCTCCTGGTGACTTTCCTGCAGCCATAGTTCCCAAACAGGTTTGTACCTAGCCTTGTTTTCTTTAGGAAACAGTAAACTAAATGTGGACTAAGCCTTCAAACAGCTCATTGAGCCCTATATTTAACCTGTAATACTTTTAAAATACAGCATGCTACTACATGTTCTCAGAACTTGTAACTGTTTCTCAATACCTAGAATTACAAACTTCTGTTTCCTTTTTCCACCATAGATAGATAATCTAGTCATCCTGAATCAAGTACCTCCACTTTTCTTGGCTCTTGGAGGATTTGTTGGGATGAAGAAATAAACTAAGGGATTCAGAGGATTATTTTTTAAGTATGACTTTTGACAAGTCCGTTAAAAATTTTTTTTAGATTTATTTATATGAAGAGAACATTTAACTTTTATCTCAATACAGATTTAGGAGCTTACTAATAACTTCCCGCCAACCCTCCTCCTCTAGTTTTTTTCCTAGTTTGCATTGTAGCATACTTTGATTTCATTTTCAGTCATAGATTTAATACTCCTCTAGATAAAGATAGCAACATCTGGCAAGAAGAAAATATTAGTAACAGCAAAAAATAGAAACATAAAAAGCCCTAATCCTCAGGTGTGTGAACAAAGGCTATACACAGTAATTACATCCCAGAATGTCACTCTTACCTCTATAGATCACATTTTTATATTCTGTATTATCACAGGTTAAGGAAAACATATTAGTAAAGGATAAAAATTTTTGTTTTCTTTTATCTGATAGTTTCCTTATATCTGTAAATAGTTTTATATACCTCTTTTCAGAAGTGTCGGTGTGAATCTTATTTTTTGTCGTTTGTAATCTTTCCTCCAGGCAGAATTGAAACACAGCTCTAGAGATCCACATTGAGAGAATTTTTAGTTACCAATTTTTTGTCATTTTGTGTCTATGTAAATCCTTTTATGGTAGTTCACATATTGAAAAACTTTGATACGATGAAAAAAAGATAGATGAAAGTATTTCAACAGTTAATGAGTGGAAAATGGACTCAAAAGATGTTATTTTGGTGCAAGTTTTGTTTCTTGTTCCCTGCATGTCATAACATAGCTTTAAAATGTGTACGTATGGCCCGGCATGGTAGCCTAGCAGCTGAAGTCCTCACCTTGCACATGCCAGCATCCCATATGGGCACCAGTTCATATCCCTGCAGCCTACTTCCCATCCGGCTCCCTGCTTGTGGCCTGGGAAAGCAGTCCAGGGCAGCCCAAAGCCTTGGGACCCTGTACCCATGTGGGAGACCTGAAAAAGGCTTCGGGCTCCTGGCTTCGGATCAGCTCAATTCCAGCCATTGAAGCCACTTGGAAATGAATCAGTGGACAGAAGATCTTCCTCTCTGTCTCTCCTCCTCTGTATATCTGACTTTCCTATGAAAATAAATAAATCTTTTTTTTTAAAGTTCAGTATGTAAAATGCATTTGTTGGAAAAACTGTGGATTTCAACAATTTCTGTCCCAAAATAAATTTTTTTCGCAAAATAAATTTCTAATTAGATTTTTCTACCAATGGTTTGAAATACCCTCATGCAAATGTACAGAAATTATTGTGGAAAATTTTAAACATTCAGAAAAGGAAGGCTGATATTGTCATCCTCCATGTGTGTCTTTCAGCCCTAATTATGAATTTATTGTTCATTTGTAATGCCTCCTTTCCCTGCTGTTTTAGTGGCTTTTTAAAAATATGCAGATAAGGCATACCAAAATTAAAGATTATTTTTGTATTCATAATTGCTTGAGCTTAATCAAATGAATAAAAGGCGAAATTTTAAGTGTTAATAGATACTAGTGTGCTAAAAAGGAGTAATTAACGAAATATTAAGTAGACTTCAGAAGTGAAGTGCTAGGAGCTGTGATATATCTCCAGATGCAAATAATTAAAAATATTCAAGTAAACTGAAGTAGAGGTTCCAACATAGTGTTTTCAAAGCACAAATCAAAGCTGGGATATTGGAGAAAGCCTCGTTAGGAGTGATTAGGAACTTCAGGTCTGAGGTGATTGCTTGAGGGGATAGCATCAGTAAATATGTTGTTAATTACTTAATGGAAGAGTATTTAGATGATCAAATGCTTATTTGTATTTCGTTTAGGTTTCTTAAAAATTTTGATCTTATGAAAAGCAGCAAGACTGCGAGATAAGACAGAAATCTCCCATTTCCTGGCTCTTTCCCCAAATGTTGGTCAGTGCTAGGGCCGTGTCAAATTGGAGCCAGGAGTTGCAGAGAGTCACCTCCCTCTCCTGCCACCTCCCTCTCCTGCCACAGTGCACGTCAGCAGACAGCCAGAGTGGGAGGAGGGTCTGGGATTTGAACCTTGGCACTCAGACGTGAGTGCGGGCTTTCCAAGCAGAGCTGTAACCACTGCTGCAAACACCTGCTCGAGTGCTTCCTTTGTTAACATGAGATGAAGGTTTCTGAATTTCTCTGTGTATGTTCAGTTTCTATAAGAATTTCTTCTGACTGATTCTTTATTCTTGTCCCTTATGCTATTTATCCTTTTAAGTTGATAATTATCATTTTTGTCATTCATTATCTTAAATAGATCTGATGTTATAAGTCTGTCTCATTAGGTGCTGTACTATTAGCCCCTGTATGCTTCAGAGACATAGCTGTTTTCTCATCACTGCTACCTTGTGGCGTAAATACTGTGCTTATCACTGCGTGCAGATGAAGGAGAGCAAAGCACAGAGAACCTAAGTAACTCGCCAAAGCCGTAGTAGCTGCTAAGAGTAGAAACAAGATTGGAATGATTTTACAACCTGTCCTCTTGTCCTCTTAGGCTACTAGTCTGGTTTGTTTTACCTCTCAGAAGATACAGTTTTTGTTTACAGTGGTATCAATCCTTGCAATATTTGCTGATTAGCTTCCATAGGGTGCTTATTTTTCTCAAATAAAATTATTTGGGGTTGTGCATGTATTTTAGTGCCCGCTAGGTGAGTGAGCATGCCATGGAGTTCACAGCTGCTGGTCGTTGAGGAGGGGTTATAACTTGAAGCTGAAAAGGACATATTAAAGCGGGATTGGAGCGGGAGAATTTCCTGTGCATCTGCTTTGCATCCGGCATTGGTCTGCTGCTTGGCTGCGTTGGCCATGTGTGGTGTTCCTGCCTCGGGCAGACACCTGACACCCGTCCTGGCTCGACGTCGCACAAGAGGATCCATCTTCCTATTTGTTCTTGATTTCCTTTTCCCTGAGCTTTATAATATTTTCTTTCTTCTTCTTTTTCTCTAGGTTTAACTATAGATCTACACATCATCTTGCATCTCATGGGTTCTATGAATTTTTAAATTGGTTTGATGAAAGAGCGTGGTATCCACTAGGAAGAATAGTAGGTGGTACTGTAAGTATTCCCACTTATTTCTGTTGATTTTGTAATGAAGTCATTAGTTGCTAGGATGATTGGGGATTGTTGGAAGCTGGATATAGATAACGTGCATTTTTCTGAGCCAGTCATCTTTTATCTAATTTACTTAGGCTCCGTTTGTGACATATATCCTCCTGCCCGTTTCGGGGTTATTTCACACCAGCCACTATTTCTGACAAGTAATGAAGGCTGGGTGAGGATTTACTGTGCATATCAGATTATTTGTATATTTTTGTTTTAGTCTGTAGCAACTTGGTGTAAAAAGAATTTTGGGAAGACCTACACATTTAGAATAACCAGATATTCCTACTGTTGTGGTGATTGCTTCTGTGAGAGGCAGCGTGCAAGCACGTGCATGAGGAGAGCTGTGTGCTGTGTCCATGCAGTCCTGGCTCCCAAGTGGGTGACAGTGAGCTCATTGCTGGGGCCTTCACCCCTGCCTGGTAGCATCTGCAGTAGCTGGAACACTGGAGACGGGAGTCGGGAATCCAGCCCATGAGCTCCAGTCTAGTAGGCAAAATTCCTGCTTGCTGTAATTTTGAGTTTTGAGGCCACAACTCTAGAAGTTATTGTAGGTAATTGAGTATTGTCTAGAGTTCATGGGGAATTTTGAGGTCCAGGAATATGACATAAGGAAAAGTATTTTTAGGTTTGGAATGTAAGGAGAATTTAGAACATGCCCAAGAGAAGGCAGCTCTCAGGGAACTTTCACATGGGTTTGTGTGTTTCTTTGATGAATTTTACCATCAGTTTATCAATTAGACTAGATTATTTTTTTAGCTCAAATAACATTTTGATTGTTGCATGTCTCTCACATTGTTTTCTGTTTTATTGACTCGTTTCTTTCCTTCTACTTTCTTGAGTAAAAGGTGCGTTTACTTTGAAAGGCAGAGCTGCAGTGAGGGTGGCAGGGAGCGCCAGAGAACTTCCATTGTCTGGTTAACTTCCTGGATGATCCTGGGTCAGGCTGAAGACAGGACCAAACACTTGTATCGTCCTTTGCTGCTTTTCTCTGGCCATTAGCAGGGAGCTGGGTCAAAGTGAGGCAGCTAGTTCCTAACTATACATACACACTGCACAACTTTGAGATAGATAGATATATATTTATCTATAATAATATACAGATAAATATATTTATCTAAAGATTTATTCACCTTTATTGAAAAGGTAGATTCACAGAGAGGAGAGAAAGAAAGAGAAGAAAGAGCTTCCATCCACTGGTTCATTCCCCAAGTGGCCTTAATGGCTGGAACTAAACAGATCTGAAGCCAGGAGCTTCCTCCTGATCGCCAACACGGGTGCAGGGTGCCAGGTACCAAGGTCTTGGGCCATCCTCTACTGCTTTCTCAGCACACAAGCAGGGAGCCGGCAGAGAAGTGGAGCAGCCAGGACACAGAGCAGTGCCTTTATGGGATCTTGGTGCATGCAAAGTGAGGACTTTAATCACTAGGCTATCGCACTGGGACCACAACTTTGATTTTTTTTTTTAAAGCCAGTGTTAGAATTGTGGCATGTATTCACATACATGTGAATGATGTCCCTCCCTCCCTCTCCGCCCCCCACCCCTTCAAAGTTTTGGAAGGAAGATTCCCCTACCTCCCATCCTTAAGGTCTATATTAGGCCTTGGAGTTGTTCTGTTCTGTTTTGTTTTGTTTGTTGGTGGGCTCCCATTGCATTAATACCTCCTTTGAATTTATTATTTGCTTTTGGCATCTGAAGAACTCTTTTAAGCTTATATATGCCTCTTTGTTGTAGTTTCCTTAGTTTGACTGCTTTCATTCTTCTATTTTGGGTTTTATGTGTGTATGTGTGGGTGTCAGTTTGATTTACCATTTATATGTACATTAATATGTTGGCCTACCTTAAAAGATATTTTCAAAATTTCTTTGAATATTTCTCTCAAAGTCGTGCACCGGGGCCTAGTATTGAATGTAATATGAAGCATGTCAGGCTGGCATTGTGACATGTTGGGTAAAGCCTTTGCCTGCAGTGCCAGCATCCTGTGTGGCTGCTGGTTCAAGTCCTGCCTGTCGTGTTTGGTCCGGCTCCCTCTAATACTCCTGGGAAAGCAGTGGGAGATGGTTCAGGTGTTGGGCCCTTGCCATCCACATAGGAGGTGGAGAAGGAACTCCTATTTCCTGGCTTCGGCCAGGCCTTAGCTTGGCTGTTTGGCCATTGGGGAAATTAACCTGCAGGTGGAAGACTTTGTCTCTCTCAAACTGTAGCTTTTGAACAAACATGGTAACTCTTAAAAAAAAAAAAAAGATGGGGAATTGTTGTGCTTCCTTCCTTCCCCCTTTCATCTATATAATTTCTTTTTTATTTAGGAGGAGAGGGAGGGAAGGTAGAGAAAGACCCAGACTACCCAGAGAGCTCCTCCATCTGCTGGTTCACTGCAGTGATGCCGAAAACCAGGGCTGAGCCAGGACAAAGCCAGGGACCTAAAACCAGGGCTGAGCCAGGACAAAGCCAGGGACCTAAAACTCAGTCCAGGCCTCCCCGGCGTGCTCAGGTTCCTAAGTATGTAAGAGAATCTGCGTTGGAAGTGCCAGAGCGGGAGTTCACACTGGGTCCTCTGAAAACGGATGCGCACACCCCCAAGCCGCATCACCCCGCTGCCAAATGCCCACCTTTTTCATAGTTCAGTCTCTTGTTCCTTACATTCAGTAGATATTAAGTATCTACTCTATGCAAGTTATTGTTCAAAAGGCTAGAAAAAAATAATCATTATTCTAGAGCTTATATGCTTTCAAAGATGAGCAATTGGTATGTAATAAATAAAACAATTAATGATAAGTATCAGGGAGGTTCAGTTTTTAATAGCATAGCCAAGAAAAGAAATTCTTAATGTCAGCTTTTTCAATTTCAGTACTAGAGGGGAAAAAGAATAGGTATATGGGTGGATGTAAGTGTACATTTTAATCACTAAGAAATAACTCGGAGATAGTGTCCTTAACGTTTGCTGCTTTGCTTCTGGAGCAAAAGGGAATGTAACTGTCAGCTGTTTGTTTGGATTTAGGGTATTCCTTCCATTCCTGAGTACTTTCTAAAGTGGTGGGAAAGCTTTAAGTTTTCAGGCCTCAAAATATCTTTAAAATTGACCAACGAAGTTTCTTAGAGTTATTTTCCAAATCAAGTTTGAAAGGACGGGAGACTTGTTTATGAATGCCATTATTGTGCTCTCCGTTTTCTTATCCCCTTCACCATACACAGATAGGAATAAAAATAGATTTGTGCTAAAACCCCAAACTTGAAGGAGAAGTTAGAGTAGGATGCTGGTTAGGGATGATATATATATATATATATCACAGGAAAATGGGATTAAAAGGTAGTTGTGTGGACATTTGACATAGTGGCGTGGACCCCGCCTGGAGCGCCTGGCCTTGAGTGCCGGTGCTGCCCCTGAGTCCAGCTTTCTCTTACTATGTAACAGCAAGTGATTGGTCTGTAGGCTCTGGGATTGAGTTCTCTCGCCTGGGCTAGGACACGTCCTTGCTGAGCATTTGTAAAATGAACTGGCAGATGGGAGATCTGTTTTTGTCTTTCAAATGAATTAAATACAGATTTTTGATGCAAAGAATTGTGAAACCCATAATTTTTTCTTCATAATATGAACTTTTTGAAAACTTTTTCAGTGCATGAGTTTCAAAATGGTTTGCACTAAAACATCTTTTAAATCCATTTTCCATGAATTTTTTGGAAGTTCCTTGTTCTTTGAATTCTTTGTCTTCAGCCTAAAAAGATTTTATTTTGTAGTATACGAAGAAGACAAACTATTCTGATGTCTTCTCAAATTTACTGTAACATGTAATTGTAAAGAAAAGTAAGATATGTTCATGTTTTTGTATGTAATTACCTGTTCTTTTCTAGGTTTATCCAGGGTTAATGATAACTGCTGGCCTTATCCATTGGATTTTAAATACATTGAACATAACAGTTCATATAAGAGATGTGTGTGTGTTCCTTGCACCAACGTTTAGCGGCCTTACATCCATATCTACTTTCCTGCTTACCAGAGAACTTTGGAACCAAGGGGCAGGACTTTTAGCTGCCTGTTTTATTGCTATAGTGCCAGGCTACATATCTCGGTCAGTAGCTGGATCCTTTGATAATGAAGGCATTGCCATCTTTGCACTTCAGTTCACCTACTACTTGTGGGTAAGTATCACTTAATATTTGCTTCCATTAATACACTGGAACTTTTGCCAAATGCTTTAGGTTATACACATTTGTCTTATACTGATGTTAGTTACATGCCGATATCTGTTACTTTAAAATAATATCAGGTACTATTTTCTGTCTGTTATAGATACTACTTTAATGTTAGTAGTATTATGCCTGATTTACAGACAATGATTATCTGCAAAATATGAACTATTAAAAATAACTTATTGATTTTGTTTCTTGGTTTATTTTGGGAGACAGATTAAAATAGTTACCTAGGAAACCTAAAATATGGTTTTATGACTTGAGACTTTAATGTTTTTTTTCTTGTTGTGTTAGCATATTTTTAGATAACTAGATGAATGGCAGTATGACTTGACTACTTGAGTAGTAGACATTTTTGTTTTAACATGGCGTTCCAGAGTAGAATGTTGTAATAGTATCAGCATAAGCAGTCCCTGTGAAATGAAGATTGGGATGGGCGTTTGGCCAAGTGGTTGTGATACCTTTTGAGAGACCTGTGTGCTGTAACAAAATGCTTAGTTCAGGTTCTGATGCTGCCTCCAAGCCAGCTTCCTGCCAGTGCTCACACTCTCAGAAGGCATGAGACAGTGGCTCAAGTGACTTGGCCCTTGTCCCCTGTATGGGAGACCAGGATTGAATTCTGGCTTCTGCCTGGCCTGGCTCTGGCTGTTGGGCGGGCTGGGGGGGTGGTCATTTGGACAGTGAACCAGTGGAGGGAGGGAATCATTTGTCTCAAACTCAGCCTTTGAAAAGAGAAAAAGAAATCTTTTTTTTTTTTTTTTTTAAATAAAAGTAGGACTAACCTCACCTTACTTTTAGCTTCCTTTCTTACCAGTCGATCACTTCTTCTGGTATGCTTAGCATCAGCCATGTGTTGCATCCAAGGGGGCTCTCACCATAGCTGAGATGACTACACTATGCTCTGAAACTTCCAAAACCGTAATAAACAGCTTTTCTAGTGTTTATTGACTATGCATTTCTAGAGAAATGTCTGTTCAAGACCTTTTTTCCATTTCTGAGATTTTTACTTTTTGTTGTTGAATTTTAGGAGTGTTCCATATATTCGTGATACATGATTTGCACATTTTAACCCATTTTGTGGATTGCCATTTTGCCCTGTTCAAAAATTTCATGAAGTCCAGTTGGTCTCTTTTTTTGTTCCTCATGTCTAGTGTTATATCCAGGAAACTGGCCAGCTTCAGTGTCGTAAATGCTTGTCCTGTGTTGTAAGAGTTTAACAAGTTTAAGTTATACATTTAGGTCACTGATCCATTTTCAGTTAATTTTTTTAATATATTTTTTATATGGGCCCAGATTTCTTCTTTAATAGGTAGGTTTTCCATTTTTCCAGCACCATTAGTTGAAAAGATTATTTCTCCATTAATGATTTTGGTATCCTTGTCAAAATCATTTGATCTTGTAAGGGTGTATTTCTAGGATCTATGTTCTGTTTCTTCGATCTGTACAAAAATACTTCAAAATGTTCATGCAAAACAATGAATCCTAGCTCTTTTGATGCAAAAAAACTTGAAACCCATGCATAGCATCTCCATAATATTTGTTTTTATGTGTTTTTGGAAAATCCCTGATAAACAAAAACTTCTGCACCAGAATCAAGTTACCTTTTAATTCCATTTTGCATGAACTTGTGAAATGCAGTCTTGTGTCTCTTTATGTTATTACTGTTTGATTATTGTACCTTCGTAGTTTTGCACCAGAATAAATTGACCTTTAATCCCATTTGCATGAACTTGTGAAGTGCCCTCATGTGGATGTTTTTTGTCAGTAGTGTAGTGCACCACATGACGTGATCAGTGTACATTTTAAAGTTTTGAACTGTTGAGTTTTCCAGCTTTGTCATTGTTTTTTATTTATGTATTTGTTTATTTTAAGGATTCTATTTATTTTTATTGGAAAAGCAGATTTACAGAGAGAAAGATCTTCATCTGCTGGCTCACTCCCCAGATGGCCACAAAGGCTAGAGCTGAGCTGATTTGTGACCAGGAGCCAGGAGCTTCTTCTGGGTCTCCCATGTGAGTGCAGGGCCGTGAGGACTTGTGCCAGGCTACACTGCTTTGTCTTCTTTAAGATTGTTGTTAGTATTTGGTATTCCTTGAAACTCCATGTGAATTTTAGGTCAGATTTTTCTGTGTCTAGGCTTTTGGTAAGGATTATATTCAGTCTGTAAATCACTTTAGGTAGTGTTGAAATTTTGACATTATTAAATCTTCAGTCTTTGAAGATAGGGTACATTTTCATTTGCTTAGGTCTTCAACTTTTTTCAGCAGTAATGTATGTTTTCAATTGTGTAAGCCTCCACAAACTCTGCTTGCCTTGACTCCTGAGGGTTTCATTCTTTTTAATGCTGTTGTTCATGAATTGTTCTCTTAATTTAATTTTCAAACTTCTAGAAATACAGCTGGTTTTTGTTTCTTGAGTTTGTATACTGCTTTTCCAAATTCACTTATTCTAACAGGTTTCTATGGCAAATCCTGTAGAAATATGCCTTTTGTTTCTTTTCTTACCTAATTGTTTTGGTTAGAACTTTAGTACTATGTTGAATAGAATTAATGAGAGCAGCATTCTTACCTTATTCCTGATCTTAGAGGAAAAACTGTAGTCTTTTTTAAAAAGTCACACTTAATTCTACAGTCATAGTGACAGACATTACAGGGCAAGGCAAGTAAGCAAGGCGACTAGAGCAGGCACTGTTTCACTTCCTGTACAACCAGAAGCAGTATTTTGAAGGTTTTATAATGTGCAGGTTGGCGTTCGTTCAGGTTGGTTTAAGGCTGGCAACACCAAGGCTTCTGCAGTTGAGGCTCTTCCTCGATGGCTCGATGTGTCTTCATTCCTGAGACACACCTTATGCTCAGAAATGGTTTGCACTGCAACATCCTGGAAGGTTTCACCTCTTCATTTTATTTCTCTTGATAAGGGAGGAAACTAATTATTATTTCTTATTTTGCTAAACCAAGACCACCATCGATCTTCATCATTATTTATATCAGAATAAAACTGCTCCTAGTCATTATTTGCGACTGTTATGCTCAGATCCCTTGTCGAAGCATTAGCTCCCTGAGGGGAAACAAAGGCACCCTCACCGGCTGCGTTCAGGGATCCCAGCCACTGTGTGCATAATGTCTTTCACAGCAGAAGTGAAGTGTGCGGGCAGCGCTGGTCATTCTGGCTTATTTATCTTTATTCAACATCAAATGAGTTTGCAGCTGATCTACACCAAATGTTGTACCCATTATCCCAGGATATAGTTCAGCATTGGCTCAGTGAGTTCCTGCATGCTGGAGCTGTTGCCAGATCATCCCCAAGCAAAGTGTAATGGATTTCTCCTCTGTAACATGTGAGGGGAGAAGAAGTAGGTGGACGGGATGGACCTTCTCTTTCCTCCTCATCAGACTCACGGCTGTCTTCACGGCTGTAGTAGCCAACTCTGCAAGTCCTGAGTTGGTCCTGGTTGGACTAATGCTTTCAAGATCATCTTCCAAGGTCATGAATAGTTTTCAGGTTTTCTTTGCCTTTTGTATCTCAGTCCTTCAGGAAGCATTCTCCTTTCTTTCTGAACACCCTACTGGGAGCTTGTGAAGGAGTCCGTGCATGGATTCAGGAACGGAAACCTCTCTCTTTGAAGACCTTGTCGCCAAGCTGGAGATGGGAGCATTAGTCACATGCATGCCTCGAGTCCATGTACGCCTCCCTCGTGCCCTTTGTGCCGACGGGATGGCTGCAACTAAAGAAGGCTTTTCAGTTTTTCAACTATGAGTGGGGTGTTCGTTGTGTTCTCTGTATGTATGTGTATTATGTTGATAATTTCTTTCTATTCCTGTTCCTTTTATAAATTGTATATGCAAGGGACAGACACAGGCAAGACTTCTTGTCTGATGGTTTGTTCCCCGAGTGCCACAATAGCCAGGACAGGTCAGACTGAGGCTGGGAGCTCGTAATTCAGTCCAGATCTCCACTGTGGATAGTAGGGACCAGACAGTAAACCTTCATTTACCTGCTGCCTCCCAGGTCAGCATTCCTAGGAAGCTGGAATCTTAAACCAACTGGCATGCTCCTATGTGCTTTGTCGTGGAAGGCTGTTGAATTTTCCTTCACGAAGTTGAGAAGGTCATGTAGTTTTCCCTCCTCTCCCAACTTCATTTTTCAGTGTGGTGTCTTCATACTTGATTATTGTTTTTTGGAGCATCCTTGCATTCAAGAATAAGTTACCACTCGGTTGGAGTGTGCAATTCTTGCACTGTGCTCCTGAATTTGGTTTGTTGCTGTTTTGTTGTCCCAGCACCACTTGTTGAAAAAGTACTCTTTTACCAATGGATGGTCTTAGCATCCCTATCAAAAATAAGTTAACCATAGATGTATGGGTTTTTTTCCTCTCTGAACTCTGAATTCCATTTCGTTCCCATCTATATATTTGACTTTGTGCCAGAATTACCCAGTTTTTGGTCACCTTAGTTTTCTTGCAACCACTGATTGGATTTCTGTCTAGGTACAGCTTTCAGTGTTTCTTTTCCAGAATGCTGTATAAATGAAAACAGTAAGGAGACCCCTCTGTCTCCTGCACCTAGCAATGCTTTTGAGTCATTCACCTTTTTGCATGTTTTAGAAACTTGTTACTTTTGTTGTTGAGTAGTGTTCCATTGTGTAGATGTTCTACAGTTTATTTGCTTCCAATTTAGGGTCAAAAATTATTTTATCAAAGAGGATGTAAATACTTGTGTACAGATTTCTGTGTGCATATGTCCTGGTGTTGCTCCTACACAAATGCCAAGGCATGGATTACTGATTTTTGTGTTAATCATATGTTTGACTTTATATTGAAAGTTGTCAGATAGTTTTCCAAAGTGTGTTTTTCTTTATTTCCTCCACCATTGCATAAGTAGCACTTTATTTATAGCAGTACGTGATATGTCAGATGTTGAAATTTTATTCCTCCTTGTTGGTAGGTAGTGGTATCTTATAGCTTCAGTTTGCTTTTCCTCAGTGACTAATGAGCATCTTTCCATGTGCTTGTCTCTTTCCCTGTTCTTTGGGAACTGTCAGAAGACACATGCTTTGATTAGTTTTGCTTTTCTTTTGGATTCTAAGAGTTGTTTATATATCCTAAAAGTAAGTCCTATATCTGAGGTATGTGTTTTGCAAAGCATTTTCTACCTGTGCATGGCTTTTTAAAATGTTAAGTGTGGTAAAATCTAATTCATCCTTTCTTTTTCCTTTTTTAAAATCTTTTTGGTATTCTACCCAAGAACTAGTTGGCTAATCCAAGGTCACAAAGACTTTCTCATGTTTATATCTGTAGAGTAATTATAAGTTCCATTTTTGATGTGTGATCCATTTTGAGTTATTATGTTTTTATACAAGAAACATTGAAAGCCCTTTTGTGTGGGCTACGGAAGTCTAGTTTTAATGTGTTGGTCGGAAAGATATATCTTCCCCACTGACTTAACCTCCCATAGTAGGCTTGTTGAAATCAGTTAACTGTGTGTGTGTGTGTGTGTGTGTGTGTGGTTTTATGTATACATATAAACACATATATACATGTATATTCTCTGTTAAAACTATAGTTCAGTATTATCACATTTTTGCATGAATTGTGTGCAAAATTATATGAGCCTATAATTTTAAGTCATTGCTGGTGTGTCGTCTAATTCTCCATATGTTTTGTGATATCATCTAGGAAAACAGTTTGATTCTTTCTTCCTAATCATTACACCCTCTCAGTCCATGCACTTTCTATTTCCTTTTCTTGTCCTGTTACACATGCTCGCTTAAAGTGGTGAGGATGTTCTTTCTTGTCCTGATCTAACAGGGAAGATACAATGAGGGGCTTAATTCTGGACTCTGTTCTGTTCCTTTGATCTAGATAATTATATTAACCTCATTGGCACACTTTCTATAGAGTGCATTTTAAAATTGAGAAGACTATACATTTTTATATGTTTATGTATCCTGTGACTTTATGTTTTAAAATTTGCTTTTCAGTTCTTGGATTCCATAGGGTTGTTCATTTACAAGATCACATTTACTTAGAAAAATAGTGTGTTGCTACTTCCCAACCTATACAGGAACTTTTCCCTTGTTTGATTGTTTTGACAGAAACCCTCAAGATGAAAGTGCTAAGACTGACTAGCCTTTCCTGTTCTGACTTGGGTGTTTTTATAATGAAGGATGTTGATTTTCTCCAGTTGCTGCTTTTTGTGTGTCTGTTTATTGAGGTAATGCATGGTTGTATCCTTGTGTTAATTTCAGGGTTTCTCAATCTCAGCAATATTAACAGTTTGGGTAGGGTCGTTGGAGTTTGTGGCATCTTGCGTGTTGTGTGTGTAGTAGTATGCCGTGACTTAGGTTGTAAATGCCAGTGGCATTCTGTGTCCCCAGTAACTACAACAAAAATGTCTTCAGGCATTGCCACGTGTCCCCAGAGAATCAGTCACTGGCAGTGAGGAATCTCTTCATTAGTTTATTTTCAGATGTGAAAAGAATTTTGCCGAAGATAAATTCCAGTCCCATTTGTTCATAGCCAACCATCCCTTTGTACACTTTGCTGCATTTGTGTTGATTTTATTTTGTTAGCTCTGTTGATAAGGGATTCTAGCCTGTAGTTTTTTTCTTTTTCTAGTGAAATTTTTGTGTCTTTGGTATACTTTGTTACACTTCAAAACATAGGATGATATTTTCTCTGTTTCCTAAAAGTATCCTTATAGAATTACTTCTTCACCTGTTTGTTTAGTATTCACGATCGAAGCCAACTGGATACAGGAAAATTTTAATAATTTGTTATTTGCACTGTATGTTTCTGTTTTGATTTTGTTTCTTAAATAAGTTTAGTGGTATATATATTTTCAATTTTATTTCCTCTAAATATTAGTTTGTTGGTACGGATTATTCAGTGTTCCTTGATACGTAATTTTGATACAGTTTGTACTGATGTCTAATCTCAGTCTAGCTAATGTTTGTCCAGCTTTTAGTTTCACTGAGTTTTTCCCTATATTTTCTGTTTCTTTTCAATTATTTCTTGTAACGTTTGAGAGAGAGCACGCACGCCTGTCTGCAGGTGTGCTATACCAGTGCCTGCAGTTGCCAAGGGCTGAGTGGAGGCTGAAGCCTGGAGCCCAAGAACTCAGTCAGGTCTCCCCGGTGGGTGCCAGGAGCCCAAGTACTCAGGCCCTTGCCTTCTTCCTCCCGGGGTGTGCGTTGGTAGGGACTGGAGAGCCAGAGCAGTGCCAGGCCTTGAACTCTGGCCCTCTAATGTGGAGTGTGATTATCCCAAGCAGTCTTAACTTCTGGGCCAAGTGCCCCCACCTCTATTTTCCGTTTCATGATTTCTTGGTCTTTATTATTTCGTTCTACTTTATATTTGGCTAGTTCTTTTTTTTTTTTTTTAAGATTTATTTTTTTTTTTATTACAAAGTCAGATATACAGAGATGAGGGGAGACAGAGAGGAAGATCCTCTGTCCGATGATTCACTCCCCAAGTGACCGCAACAGCCGGTGCTGTGCCGATCTGAAACTGGGAACCAGGAACTTCTTTCGGGTCTCCCACAAGGGTGCAGGGTCCCAAAGCTTTGGGCTGTCCTCGACTGCTTTCCCAGGCCACAAGCAGGGAGCTGGATGGGAAGTGGAGCTGCCGGGATTAGAACCGGTGCCCATATGGGATCCCGGGGCTTTCAAGGCGAGGACTTTAGCCGCTAGGCCACGGCCCCAGGCCCTTGGCTAGTTCTGTTCTGTTCTGTTCTGTTCTGTTCTTTTTTTCTTAAGATTTATTCATTTTATTACAAAGTCAGCTATACAGAGGAGGAGAGACAGAGAGGAAGATCTTCCATCCGATGTTTCACTCCCCAAGTGAGCCGCAACGGCCGGTGCGCGCCGATCCGGGAGCCGGGAACCTGGAACCTCTTCCGGGTCTCCCACGCGGGTGCAGGGTCCCAATGCATTGGGCTGTCCTCGACTGCTTTCCCAGGCCCCAAGCAGGGAGCTGGATGGGAAGTGGAGCTGCCGGGATTAGAACCGTCGCCCATATGGGATCCCAGGGCGTTCAAGGCAAGGACTTTAGCCGCTAGGCCACGCCGGGCCGGGCCCGGCTAGTTCTTTTCTAACATCTTAAGGTTGAATCTTCTTTTTTTGGTCTATTTCTAATTTCCTCATAAGCATTTAAAATTATACCCTAAGCACTGTTTGAAGCTCTAACCCATATATTTTTAAAGGTAATGCTTTCATTGTTAAGTACTTGAAAAATTTTTCAGTTGATTGTTTCTTATGTGACACATAATTTTTTGAATGCCATCTACGTTCCAAATATTTAGGGATTTCCTTTTTTTTTTTTACTTATTTCTTGTTTTTTAGAAGATACATTTATTTTTATTTGAAATACAGATTGACAGAGAGAGGGAGAGACCGACAGAACTTTCATCCACTGGTTCACTCCCCAAATGGCCACAATGGCTGGAACTGAGCCAATCTGAAGCCAGGAGTGAGGAGCTTCCTCCAGGTCTCCCATGTGAGTGCAGGGCCTAAGGACCTGACCCAAACCCAGCTGTCCTGCCAGTCCATAGCATTAGGGAGCTGGATCAGAAGTGGAGCAACTAGGAATAGAACTGTTGCCCCTATCAGATACCGGTGGAGAATTTGCCAGTTGAGCCACTGTGCTAATTTTGTCATTTAAAATGTAGTGGTACTTGTTATATAGTACTGCACAGAAATCTGCAGATTATGGCTTATAGGCGAGCCATATGCTTTAGTAAATAACAGTTTACCAGAGGACAGTCCTGAGCGCCTATATGTAGATCGGCAGTGGCTGTTTTTACACCAAGTTGCAACAACATTGGTATTACTCAAGTCTTCTGTGTATACCTATTGTTTTCTGAGTGTCAGTTACTGAGATTGAATTTTGACAACTCCAAGTATGAGTTTTCTGTTGCTGTTTTCAGTTTCTGTATTTTAAGAATCTTAGCTATCCTTATATATGTATATGTAATTTTTTCATTTTTTAAAACCGCCCAACCAAACTGAGCATCTGTTGGCCTGCTTTCTCCCTGTTGATGGTTAGTGCTGCAAGCCAAGAAACTGGAAACTAGCAACTTTTTGTCCAGTGCTCCAGATCTCTCGGCTTCATCTACATTCGTACTGCTTGAACTGTAGATGTCAGAACTCAGTCTACTTTCCTAGCCTGTCATCTTTTTGCATGTTACTAGAGAGATAATTTGATTATTCTTTACGTCTTTCTATTAATAGACTCCCTGTTATTCATAAATGAAGACCAAACTGTGGTAACTGACCAAGTCCCAGTCTGACTGCACGACATCATTTTCTGGAACTGTCCAGTCCCCGTCAGGTGCTGACGTTTGCCTCATCTCCTTTGCTCCCAATTCCTCTTCTGCATTTAGAATCCTTCAAGGCTTGCGTCTTTGAAACCTTGCCGGTTCCTTCAAGCAGATTTTATTAATTCTCTCAAAGCCCTCTGTACTACCTACCTCTGTTCCAGCAGAGAGAGATAGAGAGAGAGCGCGCATGTGTGTCTGTGTGAGAGATTTCTGATCAATACCTATGACATACACTTTCCCCTCACATTTTAACACCTCTGATATTAGGATCCAGTAATCATAGTCTATAAACTACGGTACTGATTACTTGGCTTTCTCTTTACAACCTCCTTGACTATGAATTTTATTGTCTCTACCCTTTCTTACTTCCGCCACATGCATCATGAGTAAATGAATGTCGGCTTTCCTGCTTTGTTGCCCTCAAGGTTCTTTTCTCATGCCATTAGCTTTGTAAAGTATCTTGTGGTTTTATTAATTAATTAATTGGGCAGAAAGGCAGGAGAGGCCGAGATCTTGCATGTGCTCATTCACTTCCCACATGACCACAGCAGTCGGAGCTGGACCAGGCTGAAGGCAGGAGACAGAGACTCATTTAGGTGGCAGGGACCCACGTGCCTGGATCATCACATGCTGCCTCCAGGGTGCGCATCAGCAGCAAGCTGGAATCAGAAATGGGGTCAGGGACCCAGGGTGATGGCTCAGCGGTTAAATACACACCTTGCTGGCTCTGGGATCCCATATGGACCCCAGTTCATGTCCCAGTTGCTTCACTTCCCATCCAGCTCCCTGCCTCTGGGTTGGGAAAGTAGTCAAGGACAGCCCAAACCCTCGGGGACCCTACACCAGAGACCCAGAAGAAGCTCCTGGATCCTGGGTTTGCATTGGCTCAGTTCTGGCCGTTGTAGCCATTAGGGGAGTGAGCCATTGATGGAAAATATTTCTGTCTCTCCTCTCTGTAAAATCTGCCTTTCCAGTTTAAAAAAATAAAACGTGGAATTGGGACCTAGGCACTCCTGTATAGAGTGAAGCATCTCAAGTGATACCTTACCCTTTTTACATAAAGACTTTAAAATTTACTTGATAGCTAGAAAAGAGAAGCTTGTAATTTAATCTGAGCCAAAATTGTTTTTACTGCCTCTGGCATTCAGGATCTGTAGTGGCTATACTCATTGTATGGTTGCTTTCATACTGTGCTTCAACTCGAGTTTTGCTGAAGTATTCTCTCTCCAATGGGGTAGAAGCTAATTATAATTTGTGTGCCCAATATAGCTCAGCATAATTTCTTTGTCTTTTAGGAAATACTGAGAAATATGTTTGCTTGCTTTTCTCATTTCCCTCTAAGCCTACACAGCAGAAGAAATTTCAGAATATGGGCTACATTTGGCAGTTATAAAATATATCTTAAAATTCTTGTACTAGATTGTACTACTAGTCTGATAGAAAAAGGACAGTAAGTTAAATCGGTTAAATTTCATATAAAGAAGTCTACTTCTTTAAATGCCTATGACACCAGCATTTCATGTGTGTGCCAACGGATGCCTCAGCTGCTCCACTTCCCACCAAGTTCCCTGCTGATGGTCCTCAAAGAGCCTCAGAAGATGGCCGAGGCCTTGGGCCCTGCCACCAGCATGGGAGACCTGGATGGAGCTCCAGGTTCCCAACTTCAGCCTGCCTCAGCCCTGGCTGTTTTAGCTTTCCAGGGAGCAAATAACTAGATCGAAGATCTGTGTTTCTTCCCCTCTGTTTAACTTCTTTTAGAATAATACATCTTTTTTAAAAAATAGTTTCCTAATTCAATGAAAAAAACTTTTAAAAAGTCTTAACTGTGGTAAAAGAGCAACTAATAAGGAAATTGATATCTTTGGACAAACTGTTCCTATCATTGAGTAGGGATGTGTCAGTCCTTTGACAGTAGAGAAGTTCAATGATTTGGCTAGACTGAAGTTAACATATATTGAGCTGAGTAACAGCTCAGTAAGTATAGGGAAATGGCAGCTGCAAAATTAGGAAGTGAGAGCTGGTGACTCTGGCATGATGTCAGTGGAGTCTGGGTGTCAGTGGAGCAGTTGGCTTTCAAAGTAGGCAGGGGACTCTAGTTACTGTTTTCAACAGGACCATAGGGTGATCACCAGATAAATGTTGCAAAATATGGTTCTGGGTGCATGGTTGGGGTCCTGATGCTGCATTGGATGTCTTCATTTCCAGTTGGCCAAACCTCAGCCCAGATCTGGGATGGTAGGAAGCCCTTTTTTCTGCAGTGTTTCTCTAGCGCCCTCTACTGAGAAGGCTTGGCATCGTCTCGGAAAGCTCTCCTGTTTTCTTTCACCCTTGGTGTACTTCCTAGAAACTGTCTTTTGGTCTGTGTGTTCTTTTGGTCTCTATGATTTTGGCGATATCACTTGTATCACCTCTCCCTTTCTCAGTGTCTTTGGCGATATCATAGGGATAATCTCTAATAGGCATTTGGAAATTCTCTCATTTTGAAACTTTCAACATTTTAATATGCTTTCCCTGTTCACATTTTGACCTAGAGCCCACCTTTATTCTACAGCTACTAGCTCTTCTGAAAAGCCAAGTTGTATGTGTGTGGTGTAGTTACTTTCTGCTAGTAAGAATGAATTGAGCCTGATACATTTTTAAGTGCTATTAACTGGAAATGTGATTCTTTGTTCTAAAGTTTGGGGGTGTCATCTGTAGCTTGTTGCAATCTGTTAATAGAGACTCATCCAGCAGTAAACAAGTTCTTAAAATCTGCTCTGTAGATGCTTTAACTTGAACTTGGCTATCATGTACAAGGAGAAAATAGAGGTAATTTTTTAAACAATTGCTTGTAATGAGACTCATTTTTTAAATGACACTTATTCATAATAAACATATGACCCTTTATGTGTTGCATTTTTTAAAAAAAATCAGTTTTCTGAAGGTGTTAGTGTTTTGCTTTTACAAATGAAAACATAAATGGAAAATACTTGATTAGTTTTTTTTTTTAAGATTTATTTTATTTTTATTATAAAGTCAGATATACTGAGAGGAGGAGAGACAGAGAGGAAGTGGAGCTGCCGGGATTAGAACCAGCAGCCATATGGGATCAAGGCGAGGACCTTAGCCACTAGGCCACGCTGCCGAGCCCATTGATTAGTTTTTAAGACAGTAGAAATTTGTCTGCTTTTTGAAGTTTCCTTTATTGTAGTTTGTTTTTCTACTTCAAAATAATTGAGGCCTTCTGGAAAATATTTTGAATATCGGTTATTGTATTTTGAAGATTTCTGATTATGATGATGAAACGTTTAGGTGTCTCAGAGGTATGTGATATATATATTGTCAGAGCATTCAAATGAAGAAAAGTTAACGAGATGTTTGGTCTGAGCAAATCAACTATACAAGTGAAGAATGGGGCCAGTGCTGTGGCTTAATAGGTTCAGCCCCTGCTGAGTGCCTGGGATGGGAAAGCAGCAGAGGTGGATGGCCCACAGCTTGGGCCTGTGTGTCGCTGTGGTCAACCTGGGTGAAGCTGCTGGTCCAGCGCCGACCCTTGAGGCCATCGGGAATGCACCAGGGGATGGAATCTTGTTCTGTCTTTCCTTCCCTGTAACTCTCTTTCACATATGTAAATCAGTTTTTTCCTCAGAAATATAGATTTAGTGTACAAAGTTTTATTAAAGCCCCAAATCATCGATACCAATCAATTTAAGAGAAAAGTAGTTCTTTTTAAGTTGATTCTTTTCCTGATAGCAGTGTAACCCAGAGCATCAGAGCTATTCTTTAAATATTTGGCTGCTGCTAAGGATTCCGTATAGGCGTATTAAGCAGACCTGGCCATCTGAGGAATCTCAGGGTTTTGGTTGGGTTTTGTGTTTTGTTTTTGTTTTTGTTTTGCGTAAGATATTAGATATTTGTAGCACAGCTTACTGGTTTTTAAAAGGATATTTATAAATGTAAAATTGCATTATATCAGTTTGTTTTGTTTTTTAGGTAAAGTCTGTAAAAACTGGTTCAGTTTTTTGGACAATGTGCTGCTGTTTATCCTATTTCTATATGGTAAGATTTCTTAATTTAAAGATATGTGGGATCGAATGGGGAAAGGCAATATTGAATCCCTCTAATGTATTTGCAGCCAAGTGAAGCAAGATTTTTTCCTCCTGTATAACCTTCAAAATGTTTTATATATTATTTATTTTATGTTTCACTTTATTTATAAACACATAAAATATATTGTAGCGTGTTTATATATGATCATATGATTATAATATGCTGTATAATATATAGTATGTGAATAGATATTTTATGTTTTATGTTTAACTTATATATTTAAATTGTGTTTAAATAATTAAGTTTTAAATAATTGCTTATTTTTATACTTAAAAGATTAAGTATTATTTTTCTTTTGTTTCTAGTTTTATTTTTTCAAGTGCTAATAAGTATTTTCCAAGTTAGATTACAAGCTAAAGGGAAATAGGAAATTTTGATTGTCAAATATTAAGTGTGGAATCACGTTTAGGTGATAAGCTTTTGTTTAACAGTCTTAAATGTTGTGCTAAAATGCCAGTTTTCCCGGGTTGTAATTGACTAACTGCCTGATGGTAAAATAGTGGGAGTTTTTAAGTTGTCATGTGTTCAGCTGAGGCAGGTACCTAATATAAAGATGAAGAAAGAGAAGGTTGTTAGAAAAATGCCCTTCTGTCCCATCCTGCATTTTTTCATTATTTAAGTAAAAAATCTCATTTACCCTGATTAAATGTTATATATGGCATTAAAAATGGAAATTGTGTAATCCATGTGTTGAGAAGAGTTCATACTTAACTAGCACTTTTAATTTTGAGAATCTTAAAACATTCAGATAATCTGTGGAGTGCGAACACCCATTATTCTTTCAGCCAACATCTTGCAATGAATTTTCCATCAAAAATATGTGACAGAAACCACTCTAGATCTGTCTCCTGATACTCCTTAGCTTGTTTGCTTCTTGCCAATTCACAGATTATAGTGTTCTTAACTTTTCTAATTAATATTAATTTAATTTGAACATTTCTTCGGGGAATATAGGAAAGTGTGCTTGAATATTTGACTTGTGGAATCATGCTATTTTAAATCAATAAAAGTAAGGAGAAATGGGTTACTTTTTGGTTAATTAAATGCATATTTAAGCATCCCTCGACGTAGTTAGAAAGCTTAGCATGTTTCACTTGCTCTGTGTTTGAGTTAACCTCTCTCTGTTTGCCCGTAGGTCTCTGCTTGGGGTGGTTATGTGTTTATCATCAACCTTATTCCACTGCATGTATTTGTGTTGTTGCTGATGCAGAGGTACAGCAAAAGGGTCTATATTGGTGAGTGATTGCACTTCCGCTGCACGTCAACTGCAGAATGTGTCATATACTTAACATTCTTTTCATTAAATGAACATTTCTGTGTGATCTGTTTTGTCCATGAAATGGTTTTTTTAAAGCCAGTTGTTTTACATTAATAAAGAATATACTGCATTTTGACATGTGTACTTAAATGTACATCTTTTTGGTCAGTTTCTCCTTGATGAGTTTTGGTTTTGTGGACATTTTTCTGGGTTTAATATTTGTGAGTCTTAATTTTTTGAGAAATTGACATATTTTATGGAAATCTTAGTTTTTTTAATCACACTTAGATTTAACTTAGTCACTGTAAGAGATATCTTCAAAGCAAATAAGTAAAGCTTTTTTAGAAGTTTTGGTTTTTATTTGAAAGACAAAGAAAGAGGGAGATACTGAGAGCTTCTACCTGCTGCTTCCAAATGCCTTGACAAAGTAGAGAGAAATCTGTTTTCTGTCTTGAATCTAACTTACACTGCTTTGTACAGTAATTTAAGAAATAAGTTACCTACCTTTTAAAACAAATAAATTAGAACTCATATCTGAAAAAAAAATCACTGAGTTGGTTTATTCTCAAACTAGAGTCAGTAAATCACTTAATTTGCAAAGCAGTATAAAAGCTTTTGCCTGTGACAGAGTATATTTACTAAATTGCTCTTAACATTTTGAGGTAGAAATGTAAAATCATATGTATAAACAAAATATTTTTTTAAGATTTATTTATTTTTATTGGAAAGATTTACAGAGAATGGGACAAACAGAAAGGTCTTCCATCCATTGGTTCATTCCCCAAGTGACCACGACAGTTGGAGTTGAGCTGATCAGAATCCAGGAGCCTCTTGCAGGTCTCCCATGCAGGTGCAGAGTCCCAAGGCTTTAGGCCGTCTTTGACTGCTTTCCCAGGGCACCAGCAGGGAGCTGGATGGGAAGTGGAGCAGCCAGGATATGAACCAGCGCCCATATGACATCCCAGCGCTTGCCAGGCGGGGATTTAACCAGTGAGCCTCATGCCAGACCCATCAAGTAGTATTTTTACCTTTTATAGTGATACTTTATTTTAAATAACTCAATGTAGTAAACAGCCTACATGGGAACAAAAGAAACAATTATTGAATGTAAATCAAAATAATTTTATTTTGACAGGTGGTGAACCATCATATGATTGATTCTCATATCTTTAACAAACTTTTAAAACACAACATTTGTCATTAAATTTGTAGGCTTTGCAAAATTCTAAAACAGTCTTTAATTATAGCTAAATTGTATTGCCAGCAAATATTTGAGATAATACCCCAAAAGTTGTAGTGGTACTCAACATGTAAATAATTTTAATGGTTATGGTGTATAATATTAAATGCAGAAAAAGGCTGCTTGCCTTGATGTTTTTGACAAGTTAAGGTTTGCTAAAATAAAACCTACATACAAGCCAACTAAAAATTGAGTATGTCTGTATAGCAACAAACGCTTTTTCTAAGTTACCTGGAGTGCTCAGTTGTCTCAGTGATACTTGTTTTCCATTTCTTTTAAGTTGTATCTTCAAGGTACATAAGCCAGAAGTGGGTAGCAAACAATAAGCACAATTATTGGCCCCAAATTTTTGTCATAGATTTTTTAAGTTAGAAGTTTGATCAGTTAAAATTTGAAGCAAAGTTGCAGTGTTGATTATGAAGTTTTCTAAATGAGTGCTGTAGCAGGCGTGGAGCTGGTTGTTGTAGGAAAGGACTTGTTTGTCCTATTCAAGGATGTAGCTTTGTCAGTTAAGTGATGGGGGGTTGGTCTCCAGTGCACATACAGATGAAAGGTGTTGCTTCTGTCCCCTGTACTATTAGTATCACCCCTTTATTTAATTCATAAAATGTTAGGTTTTTGGCAAGTTAACATTATTTGGAACCAAGGGTATTACCTGTAATTTAGTAGTAATAATTGGCTTGATCAAAAAGTCTTATTTTTTCTATGAACAGAATAGATGTGATGTGTCATTTGGTACTCAAATAGGCCGGAGTTGAAATTTTAAAAAGGATGTAGTGTGGAGGACCAAAACGCTTTTTAGTAATAACATAGTTTGTAATTTCATGTAATTGCCTCAGCATGATGAAACTAGAACTTTAATCCAGATGCGTTTTTAAAATTTTAACATACTGTTATTGTTTTCATTATAGGTATCAGTAAAAGATATTTCTGCTGTACTTTAATATTGTGTCTCAAGTGCTTTCGAACAAGTGTCTTACAAATCTAGAGTTTATAAAAAATTATTTACATTTTTTACAGTTTGTTATGATCCAGTGTCCTTGGAAAAAGTTTTTCTCATTATGTATGCATGTTAAGTTAATCGTGTTTCTCTCTGCTGCTCAAGAAAAAGGTTTTTCTGATCCATGGTGATGATGGCTTTAATTTTCAATCCATGTAAATTTCTTTCCATTCTCCATACTATGTATTTATAAAGTTCACAATAAGCAAACGATCACAAAAATTACAAAGGCATCTTTAATGAAAAAGATAGCCATTCTTACAAATCTTTGTCTTTAATTATATTTGTGAATAAAGCAAAACTGGTTGAATTTTACTGCATTTCCACAGCTAGGGTATTTTGTTGGGTGTTTCCATTAAATATGAATCAGATGATGAAGCAGCTCCAAAATACGAATGTGCTTTTCTGGGGGATTTAAGCTCATAGGAATATAATATTCATGTAACCTGACTTTATCCTCATAAAAGGAAGTTTAACAATAGCCTAAAATAGAGAATACTGTCCAGCAAAAGTTGTAATGCCGTTTCAAAGAGGAGACCATTAAAGGTTAGTCTGGAGAACCAAAGGATCTTCTGTAATACATACTGTTTTTAGGATTTACTTTATTTAAGAGGCAGAGAGAGGTGGGGGCGTCTTCCATCCGCAGGTTCATTCCTCCACTTGTCACAGTGACAGTGACTGTGATGAGACCAGGCTGAAGCCAGGAGCTTACTCATGGGTACCCATGCACTTACATCTTCTGCCTTTCCAGGTGCATCAGCAGGTAGCTAGATGAGAAGTGGGGCATCCAGCACCCAGTGCTTTACCAGTATTTCACAACTCAGGCCCACGGCCTAATTTTCAGTGGAATTTAAGACTCAGTGGTGCCATGTATAGAGCAGTTCATTTGAGCTTAATAAGTCAGTGGCAATGGTATATTGCTTGTGTCCAAGTAAGTGAAGTACTTGAAGACTGAAAACGTTCGTCTCTGTTTAGGTTATTTTTTGTGCATCTTAAATTAAAAACATTTTACTTTGATTAAAAATATTTAAATAGAATAATGGGGGTGTGTGTATACAAGTGTTTATGAGGTAGTCTTGAGAAAAAGTATGGAAAATGTATATTGTGGAAATGCATAGATTTCAAAGAATGTTTGCACCAAAGTTTAGAACTCTTTGAAAGGGTCATTGTATCTTTCTAGTTTTTTTTACACATGTTGGGAATCTAATGTGTGGTAATGAATGCCAGAATCTGTGCTTCCACAGGATGGCAGTGTGGTAACATTTTTGTGATGCAGTAAATGATTTACAGCATTGGTGATGTGTAGTTTTTTAGAGCTACCACTTGGATGGGATGCTTTATTCGTATGGCTTTTAAAGGGTAAGAAAAGTAGGCTAACATGGATGGGGAGATAATTGTAGTAGTTGAGGATAGTAGTTTGTTCAGGGGGTCTAGAGAGTTTATAAGAAGGAGAATAGGGAGGGAAAAGAAGCAGCAGCAGAATTGATTGAGGATGGATGTGTTCAAGCCTTTTGAGAACATTCGAGATCAGTATATTCATTGTCAAGTGCATCTTCCATACCTGTTAGAGATATCCCCCCAAGCCCCTGTCTCATTGTATTACAGTTGTGTATGTATCTAATTTTACCAGCTCCTAGAGGATATGATGGATGTTGGTCATTTCTGTTTTCAGGATGACTCGGCCATCATATGTTTTTAGATGAAGTAATTCTTGAAGTATGCAGTGCTGAAATGCAAAGTGGAGAAAAAAGTAGTGAAGATTATATTTATATAATAACTATTTCTCCATTTTTACTGATGTGCCAATTTCTTTTTTTCTTTTTTTTTTTTTTTTTGCTTTTTAATATTTTTGTTTATTGGAAAGTCAGATATACAGAGAGGAAGATCTTTCGTCTGATTCATTCCCAAGTGAGAAAACTTGTGCATAAGTGGTTGAGATCACATAGTGACCTTGTTTCCATTCTTTCGGTTCCTGTCCTGGGACTCTTATTTGTTCAGGCTTCAACATGAGGCTGATTTGTAAACATTGCTATTAGAAAACCTAAAACCTATCAGCCAAATTGGTTAACACTTAATATCATAACAAATTCTTAGTATCTTAATTTTTCATAGTTTCAGGTACCATATAGAAGGTAATTCCACTTCAACATTAATGTGTATAAAACTACATTTAGTAGATTACTTCTATAAAAGCTTGATGTCATTAGAAACTATTCATATATTTTGATCCTTCCTAGGAAACATATGATGGTCTTACCCATCTCTTATCACATAGTTTGGGAGGCAGCTTAACATCTGAACTAATTATTCATGACTTCTCTTCTACAGATGACTTTCTTTTCAAACCAAATATTTTTTCTCATCTAAGTTGGGTCCAAGTTATGTGCTATAAGCTATACTTTACTGTACAATGTATAGTATACAGTGATAGCCTACTGTAACAGTTTGCTACTCCTCCATTTACCCTCCAGTCCTGTCACTTATTGAGTAGTTTATTTGCCAAAAATGAATATTGAATGTATTTACAAAATGATGTCTGGAAAGTTTGTAAGTGGAATAATTTTCACATTAACTTCTCAGGTGGACTTTGTCTTCATTTATAATTAATTTTAGTTAGTAAAGCAATTCCAAGTGCTAACTTTCTCTTTGATTAGCTTCTCTTGACATGTGAATGTATGAATTCAAGGCAAGTCTTCTATATAAATTATGACCTCACCCCCATATGAACAAAAATTTAGGTAAGAAGAGAGTAAGTAGAGTAGTGTAGTATACTCAGAACTGAGACCACGCAAGATTCTCTTCTAAGATAACGAGTTCAGTAAATTGTTAGTTTGGTGACTTAGAGTGAATGTGGTTCTTAAAAACAAAAAAGCTGGGGGACAGGATTTTTTGTTTTCGATCTGAGAATATTATACAGAAAACATTGTGAGGTCATAAACACTGAAATACCTGAGAGCTTTTTCCATGCTTAATAAACGTTGAAATTCTTGCATAGTTTTTTTTATTGATGTGTTGTTTTATTTTTTAATTCATTTGAAAGACAGACACAGACACGTTTTCATCCGTATGTTCCCTAGATGTCTGTAGCCACCAGGAGGGGCCAGTCTCAGCCAGGATCCCAGGGCTCAGTGTCCCCTGTAGCTGGGAAGCAAGGCTGGGGGGTCAACTCCAGTCCCCTTGCTAAGGGATGGGCTGTGGGCCTGTGAGGCCACTGCACCAAATACCTGTCTCACCATTAATGCTTTGAAAATCCCTCTTATACAGCTAGAATGTTTTTGCACCTGGAAAAATGAAATTTTCCGTAAACTTGATGAAACTCCTTCATGTATATCATATGGCGTCTTGGTTCTTCTCAATGATTATTGATGGAATATGGAAACAAGTATTTAAAACAATGTTTTAAACTAATGTGTAAACTACTCATGATTTATCATGCAGTTAACAAATGTATTAGGACATTCACTTTAAGCTTCTGTTCTTCTGTTAAAACGTTGATTAAAAAAGATTTGTGCACACCTGTGTTTCCAGGACTTGCTGTGATAGTAGTAAAGGATTCTGTTTCCTATTTTTGTCTTTGTAGCATATAGCACCTTCTACATTGTGGGTTTAATATTATCCATGCAGATACCTTTTGTGGGATTCCAGCCAATCAGAACAAGTGAACACATGGCAGCTGCAGGTAAAAAATGTTTATTTTCCTTCTTCTAAATGAATATGTGAATATATAATTGGGCTGTCTTCCACGGATATGAGTTTTTTACCCCTGTGTTAATAGTAGTGGTTTTAGTTTTCAGCAGCCCATCAAATAACTTGAATTATAATTATGAGATGTCTGTGAGTGAAAGTATCCAAGATTCTCATAGAAGGAAGCCCATGGGTAGTCGTTGTATTTATTTGTAACAGAACGTTTTTGAGGTGGCATTCCACTGCATTTATCATTGAATTCTTGGTGAAACTTGAAACAACACCTTCATCCCCCTCCCAAAATATGTAGTAACTTCTACCTTACTCTTCACAGTACTTTAAAATCTATGAAATATTTTTACTGATACAGAGAAATTTACATTTAGTTTTGAATAATGTACAGCAATACTTTATAGACACATAATCACCTGTAATTATGTATATTTTTATGGTTTCTAAATAGAACTCTTTGATAATGCTTTTTAACCATGCTACAAAGTGCTTATTATCTCTTTAAAAATCAGTATCTCAGATGTGTTAGGGCTGTCATATCCTGTACCTTGCATTTTTGTCATGCTCTGCACATTTAGGTCGTTGCATGCATTTTCCTACTATTGCTTTAATTTTACCTTAGTGTTCTCCTTGTTTACTAATGGGTGAAAGAAAAGATTAGTATCTTTTTTTCTCACTGTCTCAAGGTCAGTAACTGAGACACCCTTAAAACAGATTAGTGAGAAAGGCATACAGGTTTACTTAATACTAGTGTTGGCTTTACCTGACAAGCAGTTTCCAGAAATTAAACGAGAAAACAGTGAAATCTTTGTTTTTATGCGTAATTTGGTAACAAGTTTACAGCTATGTACCTGTATGGTTAGCCAAAGTAGCATGCGATCTGAGGGTCATTAGCGAAGAAAGCTCAGCCTGTTGCTGCTCCTGCTCACTGTCTCGCTCTCCAGAAAGGCCTCTGCAAGCAGCAGCCTGGACTTCTCTGCTTTTTCTAAGATTTGAGAGTTTCTGATGACCTGTCAAGGAACAAGATCATGAAACTACTTTTGATCTGTTTTCTGAAATGCTGAGTTTTGAGTTACCATTCCCTGAATTCCAGCTTTAAATTAGCAACTTATCTAAAGCAACTTGTCTATGTAAATAACATCCCTTGCCACTACTCAACAGGAGCAGTAGCTGTGTTGGAGTTCCCCTGAGTTAGGTTATTTGAATCCTTCAGGAAAGCACATTTGGGGATTTTTTTTTCAAGTGACATTTTTATCTTTTCTCCTCTCGGCAGCAACTTCCCTTACATTCCAAAGGCTTACATCACTCAAATGGCGCTTCTTTTGTCTTTTGAAGCATGAGGATTCTGGTCATTTTGAAATAAGGTGTAATGAAACTTTAGGAATATATTAATTAGATATTTGAATTTGACATAGGAATAAGCTGTTAATGAGATGAAATAAATAGATATAAGTTCTATAAATCAGTTTCTGAAAGACCTTAAAAATGTTTTGTCCACTGGTTCTATGCCCCTTTTCTTCAACTAGGTGTCTTTGCATTGCTGCAAGCTTATGCTTTCTTGCAATATCTGAGAGACCGACTGACCAAGCAAGAATTCCAGACCCTCTTCTTTGTGGGCGTGTCGCTGGCGGCCGGAGCTGTGTTCCTTAGTGTCATCTACTTGACATACACAGGTGAGTGTCAGCACTGGTTGGCTTTGGATTGTGTCTAGATTAGCACTCAGAAAGCTGGGTTTTTTGTTTTTTGTTTTAGGAAATCTTTGCATATTATTTCTCTTAGTAGATCAGATACTGCGGTTGGTTTGTGTATGAGAAAGGTAAAAATTATAGTCAAGCCCGGCAGCGTGGCCTAGTGGCTGAGGTCCTCGCCTTGAACGCCCCGGGATCCCATATGGTCATCGGTTCTAATCCCAGCAGCGTGGCCTGGTGGCTGAGGTCCTCGCCTTGAACGCCCCGGGATCCCATATGGTTATCGGTTCTAAGCCCGGCAGCGTGGCCTAGGGGCTGAGGTCCTCGCCTTGAACGCCCCGGGATCCCATATGGTCATCGGTTCTAAGCCCGGCAGCGTGGCCTAGGGGCTGAGGTCCTCGCCTTGAACGCCCCGGGATCCCATATGGTCATCGGTTCTAATCCCGGCAGCTCCACTTCCTCTCTATCTCTTCTCCTCTCTGTGTATCTGACTTTGTAATAAAAATAAAATAAATCTTAGGGAAAAAAAGGAACTGAAGAATAAACATCATTAAAAAAAAATTATAGTCAAAGACTTTAAATCTTAAGAGTATTTCTACAAAGTGATTTTTTAAAATTCTGCTTCATCCAATTCCTGTAAGTCCATGTTCATGCTTAATTCTATTACGTTTTTTTAAAATCAGATCTTCTGTTATTACCTGGTACATGCCCACTCTTTCGTGTATGTACACATTGTCTCCAATAAATAGTAAACCCAGTCTATTTCACTCTGCCTGACAAAAGCAAATGATGTTAATGTTTAAAATCATCTTTATTAGCCAATGGTCTTTGGGATTCTAGATTGTGTCACTTAGATACCTAATGTTTAAAAAATTATCTGGTAATATCTGAGCCTTTTACTAATAGTAATCTGAGAGAAAATTGAACCCCTTTTCTGAGAGTTGTATTTCTGTGGAAGATCTCTGATCCTTTTCTTTGATCACTGTCTGATTGCTTAATTGCCAGTCATGTTGGTGATTAACAATAAGCCTAAAATCAATTTACAAAACAAAAAAGGTTGAGTTTTTTGCAATTTTTTCCCAAGGTTACATTGCACCTTGGAGTGGAAGGTTTTATTCCCTGTGGGACACTGGGTAAGTGCAGACGAGTTCTCTGACTTCGTACGACAGTAAGTACTCTCCCTTCCCATGCTTGCTTCGTCAGCACGTGACTAGGTGTTCGGGCAGCACTTGTAAATTATGCAGGAGAGATATGTGTGTATATTTATATAAAACACTGATAAAATAACTTGTGTGAATGTACCTTCAGAATGAAATTGAAATTTCTGTTTTGTATGACCAGCTAGTTATTTTTGTTTGCTAAAACATTCACATAACATTTGTGCTTTTGTCAATATATATATGTGTATATATAAAATTGCCATCTTTTAGTGATAATTTTAATTGAGAGATGCTATTTTATGAGGCTGTATGTCATAGTTATAAAGAAGACTGAATTTGTTTCTAATATCAAAGGATCTAAGTTTGTTTTTTCTCTTCGTTTTTATTTTTTACTCTGTGAAATGCACTAAAGAATATTACTGCATTTTTCTTTGGAGTGCTTTTCTAAAGTGAAGTAATTTTTTAGAAGTAGGTTTTAAATTTGGCTGTTTTTGTTTCAGTAGCACTTGCATATATCTAGAATGTTTTCCTCAGGATGAGAAAACGTTTGGTTGTAATTTACCTTCCTCCCTTCTGCGGGTGTGGCTCTTTTGTTACTCTGTGGGGCGCAGTTAAAAGTCTACCACAATTTATTGAACACACCTTTGGATGTGGTACCAAAAAAGGCTCATGTCCAGGTGGAGTTAAAGGGTATAAGGAAGTTATGTTGGAAGGACACTTCCAGTTGGACACATGCTTCAGGAGCTCACCTGAGTCAGCGGAGTGTGAGGGACAGACCCAGCTGGGAAGGCTTCCAACTAGCTTACATTATCAGCTTACGTTTTGTTCATCGTACTTGCACTCTTGGTTTTGTACTCTCTAAACTTTGACTACCTGGTAATCATAGGATACTTGAGGAATAGTTTAGGCCTTTCTCTTTTCTCAAGCAAGGCATTGTGGCAATGTGACACCTTACTCTGTAAGGTGTTTCTCCCTCAGACAATTCCAAAATCCCAAATTCCTTGATGTAAACATTGGAGATGTTGGGATAAGCTGCAGATTTGAATAATGATTTTTGTATTAGAAGCCAGGGACCATAGTTTTGTGATTGAGATTCTTTTCCATTTTAGTTTCAGTGTTGTGAGTGTGGACCGGAAGATTGATTTCCACTACAGCTGGTTAACATGGCAGTGCTCAGTTAAACAGTGCAGAGTGGGAACCATATCTACAGTAAAAATGATCACTTCGTCTAAAAGCAACTCATGTTTTATCATTTAGTTGTAAAAATATTAACTTTTTTAATACCAGGTATGCAAAAATACACATTCCAATCATTGCGTCAGTGTCTGAGCACCAGCCTACGACTTGGGTGTCTTTCTTCTTTGACCTCCATATCCTTGTATGTACCTTCCCAGCAGGCCTATGGTTCTGCGTCAAAAACATCAACGACGAAAGAGCCTTTGGTAAGAGACATTTTTAACACATTCTTTAATGTTGAATGATTATTTTCCTTTTGAGTATTATTCGCCTTACAGTACCAATTTTCTTCAGTATATATACACAAGATAAATTTCCCCTTAAGTTTGCATAGGTGCTTAACCAAGAAAAATTCAATTTGCATTATTAACATTCTAATTATTGGTTATTTGATTTAGAGCTAGCATGTAAATTATTAATTGGGTATATTTTGGTTTCTGAGGTTAATATTGTAGACTAATTAATTGGATATTATGGGCCTGGTGCAATAGCCTAGTGGCTAAAGTCCTCACTTTCCGTGCACCAGGATCTCATATGGGCACCAGTTTGTATCCTGGCTGCTCTACTTCCCATCCAGCTCCCTGCTTGTAGCCCGGAAAAGCGACAAAGGATGACCCAAAGCCTAGGGACCCTGCGCCTATGATCCACATGGGAGACCCAGAGGAAGCTCCTGGCTTCAGATTAGCTCAGCTCTGCCCATTGCAGTCACTTGAGGAATGAGCCAGTGGATGGAAGATCTTTCTGTCTCCTCCTCTCTGTAAATCTGACTTTCAAGTAAAAAATAAAATCTTTTTAAAAAGAATTGGACATTATATAGCTTTATGGTGACCATGTTTCATTTGTTGTTATTTAAGATTGATATATTTGAAAGAATTACAAAGAAATCTTTGATCTGATGGTTCACTCCCCACGTGAGCAAGCACAGTGTCTGGGGCTGAGCCAGTTTAAAGCCAGGAGCCTGGAACCCTGCCTGAGTTTCCCTCTTGCGTAACAGGTACCCGAGTCCTTGAACCATCTTATTTATGCTTCTGTCACACATTAACAGCAAATTGGGTCAGAAGTAGAGCAGCTAGGACTCTGGACAGTTCTGTATGCTGCTGGCGTTACAGGCTGCGGTTCAACCATTGTGCTGTCATAAAATGCCAGGCCCAACTTCATTTTCTAAGTCAGATTTGATAATTGGAAATTTTAAGGAATATCCATTATCCAAGTTTCAAAGCAAAGTATGTTTTGTGATGGAATAAAGATCACACTTGAACACCATCTTCCTCGTAGTTTGTTTCCAACCAATAAGTTAAAATGGAAAAATTTTGACAACTGTCGGAGCAGGTGCTCCGGAGCTGTGGCTTGGTTTGCTGCTGGTGAGGGATGCCTGCACCTCCTGTCGGATGCTACATTCCAGGTAATCTGGTTCCAGCGCAGTGCCCTGCTGGTGGCCTGGGAAGCAGCAGACAGCACCTCTAGGACAGGCATTGCTGTCGTCTGTGTGAGAGACCCAAAGGCAACTCCCGGCTCTTTGCTACTGGCCTGTTCTGGCTGTAGCCGCCATTTGGAGAGTAAGCCTGCAGATGGAAAAATCTCTTTTTGTCTGTCAGTCTGCATTTTATACAAATAAATCTCTAAAAATAATTAAAACCTAAGTGTTGAGATGTGACGATCATAACGTAAATAGACAAAACAGGCAAATACCCAAGGCTTCTGTGTGATTTGATCATCACATAGCTGAGGCCAGACTGTTCTGTATATGGTCAAAACGGAAGATGAGAAAGCCTTGCTACTATGGACAGGTTCACATAAGCAAACACCTTATAGTATTAGGACTTCAAGTTGGGTGTCACTCAAAAGGAGTGATACCTCAAGTTATTTCCGAGTGCACTCTGGGGAGAAAAAAAGCAATGATACTCTAATGAGTGAAATTTTAATCTAGATTAATGGACTTTGAATAAAGTCATGTTCATATTGTATCATCAAACTATACATTTGGTTCCTAGGAATAGACCCAGTAATTCCATCCTAGATATATATACAAAAGAGAATGCCTATATCAATCAAAGGATATGTTAAAGAGTACACATATAATAGGCCCTAAATAGAAACATTTCAAAGGTTATTAGAAAAGTTAACTAAGTTTTTGTATATTTATAATACAGTGTGTGATGTATAAACAAATCACATAGGTAAAAATAGCAGAACCAAGTTAAATATATATACCTTATGATTCTATTTCTGTAAAGTTCAAATATGAAGAAAATTAAAGTGATGTTTTTGAAGTCCAGATTTGTAAAGTGTTAGCCTTTAGCCAGAAATGGTAAAACCCTTTTTTTGTGGTTAACATATTGTCTGAAAGCTGTGTTGAGATCTTGATTCAGATTTTTTTTAAGATTTATTTACTTTTATTGCAAAGTCAGATATACAGAGAGGAGGGAAGGTAGAGAGGAAGATCTTCTGTCTGCTGGTTCACTCCCCAAGTGACCACAATGGCCAGAACTGAGCTGATCTGGAGCCAGGAGCTCTTCCGGGTCTCCCACGCGGGTGCAGGGTCCCAAGGCTTTGGGCCGTTCTCGACTGCTTTCCCAGGCCACAAGCAGGGAGCTGGATGGGAAGTGGAGCTGCCAGGATTAGAATTGGTGCCCATGTGGGGTCCGGGCATGTTCAAGACGAGGACTTCAGCCTCTAGGCCACCATGACGGGTCCCATATCATCTTTAAAGCAGACTTTATACAAGAACAAGAATAAAATCCCTGTTGTGGTGTAGTTAGAAAAATAAAATCATTACTTTATAAGAAATTTGGGTACAGTGTGACCTAAAATATCAGCAGTTTGCAACTGAATATCTGATATCAAGAAAATACTATTTTTAAGAAACCCACAGTAGAGACCATCTACATCAGTATAGGGGTGCGGGGGGATTAGTCTTGTTTGTGCTACGACTGAAGAGAACTGGAAATTAACAGCAAAAACACCATAGACATCTCATTTAACTCAGCTTTACACAATTAAAAAAAGTTACTTGAAAGAATTACAGAGAGCAAGACACTCCTTTCACAAATTCACTCCCCAGATGGTTGCAACAGCCAGGGCTGGGCTAGACTAAATCCAGCAGCTCAGTTCAGGTCTCCTACATGGGTAACAGGGACCTGAATACTTAGGCCATCCTCCGCTGCTTTTCCCAGGCCATTAGCATGGAGCTGGATGGGGAAACAGGGCAGCTGGAACATGAACCGGCGCCCCTCATAAGTGGCAGCTTGACTAGCTGCGACACAGTGCTGGCTCCAACTTACATGATTCCAATGAAAAAGTTAAAATGGAGCGGATTCTGTGTGCATGGCACCCAAACTCTTGTGCCCAGATCCACTGCAGACGAGAAAAGAGTTTTGAACAATTGGATCAAGAGCCTCAGTGGGCCTGGTGTGAAGGCTTAGTGGCCACATCCTCACCTTGCAAGTGCCAGGATCCCAAATGGCCATCAGTTCATATCCAGCTGCTCCACTGCCCATCCCGCTCCCTGCTTGTGGCCTAGGAAAGCAGTAGAGGATGGTCCACAGCCTGGGACCCTGCACCCGCATGGGAAACCTGGAAGAAACTCCTGGCTCCTGTCTTCAGATCAGCTCAGCTCCAGCTGCTGCAGGCACTTGGGGAGTGAACCAGTGAATAGAACATCTTTTCTGTCTCTCCTCTCAATCTGATCTGTCTTTCCAATAAAAATAAGTAAGTCGTTAAAAAAAAATAAGTAAGTCCTTTAAGGGAAAAAAAATCTTGAGGTTTTCTGAATAATTGCAGATGATGAAACATGGCTTTACTAATTATGATTCCTGACCATAATGAAAGCATTGACTACCTGGTAGAGCAAAAGCAGACTAAAGGTCATGACAGAAGTTTTTGAAGTTGCTCAAAGAACTTTGCTTATTGACTCTCTGGTGGGCCAAAGGACCCTTACTTCTGCTGTCGGTGACGAAGGCTGTAGTAGAAAAATGCCTGGAAGAGTATCACTAGAAAGTCCTTCTTAGGACCTGGCATGGTGGCCTAGCAGCTGAAGTCCTCGCCTTTAATGTGCCGGGATCCCATATGGGCACCAGTTCTAATCCCGGCAGCTCCACTTCCCATCCAGCTCCTTGCTTGTGGCCTGGGAAAGCAGTCAAGGACGGCCCGAAGCCTTGGGGCCCTGCACCCGCGTGGGAGATGGAGCACCAGCCATTGCGGTCACTTGGGGAGTGAATCATCAGACAGAAGTTCTTCCTCTCTGTGTATCTGACTTTCCAATAAACATAAATAGATCTTTAAAAAACAAAGTCCTTCTCTATCCTGACAGTGTCCCTGTGCATTCTGTTATCAAATAAGGACGATTCTTTGAAAGTTTCAACTGCAAGTCATGAGGCATCCACCCTGTCCTTTAAAAGAATACCCATTATTCTTTGCTTAATAATGTAAAAAAAAAATATGTTTTGACATAGGTAAAATCCTAGGACTTTCATTTCTATGTATGGACCGCCTGACTGATATCTTTTACAAAAGCATAAATTACGTGGAGAAGTCACACATGTGTAAATATCTTTTAGATTCCATTTCCTGAGCCTTTTGAAGTGCCATCATATAATGTCTTTACCAAAAAGTGAATTAACTGTAATTCCCCGTTCCTATCGTTTTAATCATAACATTTGCTATACTGTAGATGCATAGTTTTTTTTCAACATTAGCCTTTCTAAGTATGGTTTAATCAGCTGGTCATTATTTACCATATTAGAAATATGTATTTTGTGAAACATTTGTTTGCTTTTAGACTGGTTTTATGCTGCAGTATACTGTACTAGGTCAGTGTCGTGTGGACGTTTTGTGTGTGAAGTGTGGTAAGAGAGCCTGTCTTTGCAGTTGCTCTGTATGCGATCAGCGCGGTCTACTTTGCTGGAGTGATGGTGCGGCTGATGCTGACGCTGACTCCAGTGGTCTGCATGCTGTCTGCAATCGCCTTCTCCAATGTTTTTGAGCACTATTTGGGGGATGACATGAAAAGGGAAAATCCACCTGTGGAAGACAGCAGTGATGAGGATGACAGAAGAAATCCAGGGAATTTGTATGATAAGGTGGGAAATCTAAAGTAAGACCTTTAGAAATTTCATGTGCTTCCTTTTTTTTTTAAATATAAGAACTGTACATATTAAGAAATGTGGTTAAATGAGGAGTTGGAGAAACTATTTCTGATTTACCATTTAGATTGTCTCAGATTTAAATCGCATTTGGGCTTTTAGCTCAAAATAGGAAATGAGAAATGTTGTCATTAGAAGAAATTTTTAGTTTTGGTCATTTGTTATCTAAATACATAAACTTTGTTTTTGAGAGCAAAAACTGAGTATTCTCCTAAATCACATAAATTTGGTGCTATCAGTGCCCTTTTCAAATGCTATCAATGCCCTTTTCAAGCCATGTGGATAAGTACTTGTCATTGAGGTTCACAGTGTTGGCCTGTAAAGTGGTATTTAAAAGATGTTTAAAAGGATCTTCATTGAATGGTGCCTTTTATAGGCAGGTAGCCCATGCAATGGTTTTTTTTCTTTTTTATCATATTATCCCCCAGCTATGTAACCGTGATTTTGTATTTCAGTAGAGTGTAGAAAGTCTTGTAAGAATTGGAGCACTTGCTTTGGATGATATGTGTAACTGCTATTTTAATGTTTTGAATTTTTAATCACCAGGAAACAGTAATGATACTTTCCAGTGTAGGTATTTAGTGAACTTTTTCCTTAATGTAAGATTGATATTATATTCATGAAGATTCATGTTAATAAGGCACATACTGATCTTGTCTGTTGTAATTTATGATTTCTTCATCAGCTTTAGTGTAGAACTTGAACACGGGCCTCCTGTTGTGTAGTCCTGGTTTGGGTGGTGGGGTCATGTCTGTCTGGTTTCTATGAGGTAATCTTCATTTTAACCAGTCTTTCAGGATTTGAAATTGAAAGACTAGCAATTCTAATAATGATTCTACTAATATAACTTTTTCCTATTCTGAAGCCCTTTGTGGTCTGGATTATAGCTGCATATCCTTTTTGAGATTATGGAACTTAAATTGTATAAGGACTTACATATTAAGAATAAAATTCAGTTATCTCCTTTGTATTTGTAACATGGACAGCTGGGCTTGAGGGCAGCTTTTTACTGAGGATATTGTTTTTACGGCATAGTTACTAGCTTGTAGGTTATGCATATTTCCAGGAACCCTTCTGATTGACATTTTAGAATCTACATGATGATTTTTAGCAAACACTCTATCACTCAGTAAAGAATGTCCAAAGGTATACTTTCTGTAAGTCATAGAATTCAGGTGATATATTAGCATCCTTCCAACTTGAAGTGATACATTTGCCTAACCAGGTTTTGTATTTTCAGGCAGGTAAAGTGAGGAAGCATGTGACTGAGCAGGAAAAAACTGAGGAGGGTTTAGGCCCCAATATCAAAAGCATTGTAACCATGTTGATGCTGATGCTACTGATGATGTTTGCAGTCCACTGCACCTGGGTCACAAGCAATGCCTACTCCAGTCCAAGCGTGGTCCTGGCCTCCTACAATCATGATGGGTAAGAAGAAACCCGACTGCAACAGGATTTTACAATTTCATGGTTGCTTTTTCTCTGAGGCTCTGCATTTTCAATCTAGTTTTTACTGGTTTTCCCACATTTCCTCCAGAATGCGTAATTTTGGTCCTAGGCTAAGCCTGTAAGTCGGAAACCTGGGAAGGGAGCACAGGAATTTGTGGTTCAGCAACCTCAGGTGATTCTGATACATCAGAGGAAAAGCAGACAGTTAATATATGGCCTTGGTCTGCTTGCTTCTCTTTCACTTGGGAGCCTACTAGACTTGGGGACATCAAGCTGTACCCCAGATCTGAATGAGAACCATGTTTTGACAGTTGCCTGGGGAATTTATGTGCATGCTAGTTTGAGAAGCGTTAGTCTAGCTTTTTGTTAATTTTGCTCACTTCTGTGAAAGTTAACTCGCATCCTTAAGTATGAAATTATTCAGTGGTTTAGCTGAGCACCTAAATGTTCCTCCTCACATTTATGAGATCTCATTTAAAGGGATATTGTTATTCTTTTCAGCACAAGAAATATCTTAGATGATTTCAGAGAAGCTTACTTTTGGCTAAGACAAAATACAGATGAACATGCGCGGGTGATGTCTTGGTGGGATTATGGCTATCAGATAGCTGGAATGGCTAACAGAACTACTCTGGTGGATAATAACACCTGGAACAACAGCCACATAGCACTGGTAAGAATTTAAAAAACAAAATCAGAAATACATATATATGTCAAGTTTCACTTAGGATTAAATATGAAAGATGTAAGTAAAAGTACTCTAATTACTGAGTTCCCAAAATGTTTCTTCACACATGCAGTCAATAAAGTGAGTTCAAAATACGCTTATTTTGTTTTTAAGAACAGTATTTAAACAGAATTATAGCCTGATATTTGGCAAGATTTCAAAATGTATTTAGCTTATTTGGAAATATGGCCAAATTGGAAACTTCAGAAATGTTTGACCTTCTGTATTATAAAGCAACTATGTAAAGCGAATGCATTGTCCTTGGATGTTTTGCAAGTTGTGTTTTCTCTGTTAAAAGTAATCACAGGGCTCGGCAGTGTGGTCTGGTGGCTAAGGTCCTCGCCTTGATCCCATATGGCCGCTGGTTCTAGTCCCGGTGGCTCTACTTCCTCTCTATCTCTCCTCCTCTCAGTATATCTGACTTTGTAATAAAAATAAAATAAATCTTTAAAAAAAAAAAAAAGTAATCACAGAAACTCAGGTAGTTACCTCTTTGTACTTTAAAGAGGAGGCCATGTGGGCCTCTGCACATGATGTCAGCATCGTGTGTGGGCTCTGGTTCCGAGCCATCTTCCTGCTAATGCACTTGGGAAAGCAGAAGCAGTAGAAAATGGTCCAAGTGGGCTGCTGCACCCGTGGGGAAGCCTGGAAGAAGCTCTGAGGTCCTCGCTTTAGTCTCACCCACGCGTTGCAGCTTCTGCAAAAGTGAACCAGCATGGAAGATTGTCTCTTCTGTCTGACTTTGCCTTACAGATAAATTTTTTAAAAATCAATCTTTAGAAATAATAAGCATAGAAAGTTTTAATTGTTGACTGGATTAACTAAACTCTATTTGTGCTAATATTTTAGCTAATCATCAGCTAGCTGCTGTACTTGATAAGATGAATATAAATATGTGCCAGCGAAAGTATTAACCAGCCTTGGCCTGAGATTCTAGAAATTATGTATTTTAAACTTGTCTCTTTGATTTGAAAATGTTAATCTCCCAAAACAGTAACTTAACAGAATATTAAGACACATTTGGATTTTGATACTTCTGCTATAAATCGGTTATACTGTGAAATGTTTATAAATTTTAGAAATTTGTTGAATTTATAGTAAGTGATTTGTGCAAAAGAAAGTTAAACCTGTTAAATTAAGTCTTGAGATAAAAATGTATGTTCATTTCTGTTTTATTTTGTAGGTGGGAAAAGCTATGTCTTCTAATGAAACAGCAGCCTATAAAATTATGAGGACTCTGGATGTAGATTACGTATTGGTTATTTTTGGAGGGGTCATTGGCTATTCTGGTGATGATATCAATAAGTTTCTCTGGATGGTTAGAATAGCTGAAGGGGAGCATCCTAAAGACATTCGGGTAAGAGTATGAAGAAGAGTTTCTAGTGTCCGAGTAATTCCTCATGTTACTAATTGTATTTCATTGATTCCTGTCCCCCAGTTGGACACCCACTCTGACTTTTCTATTTATTAACTGTACTAGAAGCATCTCTTAGCTTGAAAGTTTGGAAATTCATCCCTGATACTTCCCATTCTACCCTATGGGACAATTCCGAGAAATTGCTATCTTTGCCTTTATCTCATTTCCACTTCCAGGGCACTATGATACTACTTTAAGTCACTTAAAAATCTCCAGTATATTCTGGAGAAAGGCATTGAAAGCAGACATAGGTTACGACTGGAAAGGACCAGCTTGGTACTTTGTGGAGGTCAGCATATGTGCTTTGAGTGCTGCATCTCACTCTCCGATCTGGAGATACAGGGTGGCTGGCTTAGGGTATCACTAATGACCAGTGAAGAATTGGTAGTGCTGTTGTAAGAGTTTGTAGTAATGTGAGTGAAGCCTCAACCTACTGATTCCTTCACTGGGGACACCAGCTCTCTGCCTGTCTCTTGGCCCAGCTCTGCCAGTGTCCTGTGTCCCCCGAGAGGCACCTCGGTCTCTCCTTGGCCTGTCTGCCATGCTGTTCGTGCTGTGGTCCTCTTGGAACACCTTCCCTCCCACGGGCTTGGTGCTTCTCAGGAAACCCAGTTTTGTGTACCATGATTATCCTTGACATACTAGACCTGTTTTATAGCTAAATTTTATCTTTCTTACTCTGGTGTGAGCTTTTGAGACTATGATAAAAGTACAAAAGTTGGGAGTAAAATTTACAACTGATTGATAAAAGGAGAAAACCAGTTGTGTTGATGACAAGGGTGCAGTAAAGCCTTGAGTTCTATGATCAGATGTGATGGTTTTCATGAATTGCGATACTAAACATTACTGGCTTGTAGAGTTAATCTCCTAGAACCCAGTTCTCAGGTTGTGAGATGTTCTCTTGAGGCTGTGCTTTGGTAGGGTTAGTTATGATGATGATCAAGGACTGGTTCCAGATACCTGCTCTGAAGGTTTATAAATGCAGTTATTCTGAAATTCTGTGCTTTCTAATTCATTTTTATACTTTGTGAATCAGTCTACCCATGGTTCATAAAGTTTGAAGACATGTGGCAAACATTTAATTCCCCCTAAAAGAAAAAAGTCCATGATTAATACTCTGTAAACGTAAGTCTAACGGTGCTTGCTTCGGCAGCACATAACTAAATTGGAATAATACAGAGATTAGCATGGTCCCTGCACAAGCATGACACTCACTCATGAAGCAGTCCACGTTTTAAAATACAGATGTGTGTGTCTAAAGGTAGATTTTTAAATATTCTCACAAGAATATGTGTATGTCAGGTAATATGTATGTTAATTTAACTATTTCACAGTGTACATGTTCAGAATATGTTCTACATCGGAAATATATATGGTTTTGTTAAATAAGGAAAACTTTCCTGCGAATCACTACTGCTTTCATTGTTAAATAGGAAATTAGTACCAGAGGTATCATCAGTATACAATACATCTTGACAATTTTTCCTTCTTATAATATGGACAACTTTGTTCCTTTTATTTATTTTTTTTTCTTTAACATTTCCACATTTCTATACCCAGGTTTATTTAGCCTGTCCCTATTCATGGATATTTGGGGTTTTTTGTTTTTTGTTTTTTTGTTTTCAGTTTCAAGCAGGTACAGCATATAACTTTTTTGCGTTCTTTATTTCAGCTATAAACAAATATGTCTGCAGAATAAATTCCTAATAAGGGGTTTCTGGGTCAGAAATAAGCTATATTGCCAATTTTTCTCTTCGGGGTTAATTTATAGTTAACCCAGTTGAAATTACTGTGAGAGTTACTAAACATTCACCTCACCAAACGAAGAAGCCAATTTTAGAGTTCATTTGGAAAAATTTGGGAAGAACACCAAAAGAATGTTTCAAAGGAGTGATAAGGGGGATGGACAGGGTAGTTGCAAAGAGCCGGCCTACCTGATCTTAAACTGTGGTGTGAGTGCTGCTGGTGGTTGTTTTAGCTTATTACGGTTTGATGATGGGTTTAAAAATCCGTTTCTTTTTCAACTGTAACTGAATATAGCTTTCTAAGTATAACTCAAACTGATTCTTAAGGGAAATGGATAAGAGGAAACTGTAGCTTTGAATGTGTTAAATTGAACTGTGACAAGGAAATTTTTGGTTTGTTTCTTACAGGAAAGTGACTATTTCACTCCACAGGGAGAATTCCGTGTAGACAAAGCAGGATCCCCTACTTTGTTGAATTGCCTTATGTATAAAATGTCATACTACAGATTTGGAGAAATGCAGGTTAGTTGTATCAGTTTTCCTGTAATATTTACTCAAAAACCTTAATCATTTTAAAATCTTTCTTGCGTATAGAAAACAAGGTAATAATGTTTCTGAATGCTTGTATAGTCATGCTCATCTAAATATTCATTTTTTTTCATTGGATTTAGGTATCTGAAACTTTCACGTGAGAACTTAGGAAGAAAATTTTAGATCAAAGACCTCTTTCCAAAGTATTTATTAGCAATAGTCTCAAATCCAGCTTTTGCTTGCCACTTTGCCCTTTGGTCGCATGCTTTTGAAAGGCACCATTCTCCAAGGGAGCGGTTTCCCAAGTACGAACAGTGTCAGCTAGGGCATGGGACTGCTTGGGAGAAGAAGGCCCACGTTGGGGTGGAGCTGTATAACCAGTGGAGATGCTCACTGCGTTGGCCTTCTCTGTTACCACGGAAGGGTGTGATAGGAAAGGTTCAGCGACTGCGAAATGAATCTGCAAAGAGGCCTGTGGCAGAGAGGACTGTAGACTTGGTGTCATAGGCCTGGTCTGTCACATAATCCTCAAACTTATTTGGAACCTTTCTAGACCTCTTGGGTTTTGTCAATAAATGATGGGGAATGGGGTTAATGGCTTGATTTTTGAAAGAAAAAATTTATCACTAAACAGTATTCTTTTATGGAATAAAGCTTGTTTTTGAGCCAAAGACAACTACAGAACATCAGCTGGAATGGAAAAAAAAAAATACTTTCCAAGAGACAAGGTATAAATCCTTGACTGAAAACAATTCAGACTCTTACCAGCCAGGAGACACCAGGGAAGTGAACCCGCTGCAGCAGTTAACCTCTCACGCCTGCCGTCTTCAGAGTCCAAAAAACACCGTTTTCCTCTGTCCTGTCAGTTTTCTACAAACTTCCTCTTGTAGAGCAAGCTATATAAGCCAGAATTTTAAGTCCTACTGAGTTTGATTTTTTTTTTTTAAGTTTTCTTATAGGTGATTATTTTCTTCTCTCTTGTTAACAAGACTACTGTAAATTGAAAAGGGTTGGCAACAGAAATGCTTTCCTCCCCAACTACTTCTGAGGTGTTTGATTGAATTTGGAAGGGTTGTAGAAGAAGGTGTAGATTCCGCATCCACCGGTTCACATCCACGTGGCCACAGTGGCCAGTGTGGGCTGGTCTGAAGGCAGGAGCCAAGAACTTGTGGGTCTCCCACATGGGTGCAGAGGCTCAAGGCTTTGGGCCGTATTCTGCAGCTTTCCCAAGCTATCAGTAGGAAGCTGAATTGAAAGTAGAGCATCTGGGACTTGAACTGGAATTAAGAATTCCAGAGCCACTGGCTGAGGAATAGCTTCTACAGCACTGTGCTGGCCCCTCAGACTTTTTAAAATGCCTTTTAGATTACATGAATACAGTACCAAGTCATACCAAGACTTCAGTGTAAATGACTTATTTCCATATTTTTTATTGGGAAAATCAGATTTACAGAGAGGAGAGAGAGAGAAAGATCTGTGTGCTGGTTCAGTCCCAGTGGCCGCAACGGCCGGAGCTGGGCTGGGCTGAGCTGAAATCAGGAGTCTTCTCCGGGCCTCCCACATGGGTTCAGGGTCCCAAGACTTCAGGCCATCCTCGACTGCCGCAAGCAGAGCACTAGATGGGAAGCAGAGCAGCCAGGATATGAACTGGTGCACATGTGGGATATCAGCATGTGCAAGGCGAGGATTCAGCCACTAGGCTACCACGCTGGACCCAGTTGTTCAACTTTAATGCTGTCACCAAGGCCCAAGTTAACTATCCAGAATGAAGGGGTTTTTTTGAACTTCAGACGAACTGGTTTGTAAAATCGGTTTTATCCTTGTGTGAAGTATATCCCTGTAGCACTATCAGTTAAAACACTACACTTTTTAAATAATGTTGCTTATATTCTGTTCTTGTTCAGAGCATTGCTTCCAGGTATTTTTACAGTTAGACATCTGGGTCAGATTACTCTACTAGAATCACCCTGCAGACAGTGTACACACAGGAAAAGGTGAAAATCCAGATTTTCTTGTTTTTTGTTTTTCAGAGGCTGCTCATGCTAAGAAAGATGCACTCACATGTTAAGAATTAATTTCTGGAGTGAACAGTTAGCTTCTCTGTTCACTCATCAGCAGTGTTAGTAAAGTCGAGTTTCTAGCACGTTTTCAATTTTGATGCCTGCCCTACTCAAGAATTGCATACAATTAAACTGTGAAGTACACCTTTCACTGCTTAGATAAATAAGAGCAAATGATCCAGTCTTTGGAATAGAATTGGTTGTAAACGTCCCTTCCCTCCCTGTTTTTCTTTTGAATTTACTGCCCATCATTTGGTTTGTTAACCTCTTGCAAAGTTTCTGTTTTTGGGTATGGTATTACTGCTTCTTTGTGCATTTATTTAACAAATATTGGATGATAAAGCTATAATTGTACCAAGATTGTCATCAGACACCTTATCTTAGTGAATGATACAGATGTTAAAAATAAATAAAAATGTTAGCAGTGTATATCAGAGAGTGAAGACAGCGTGCTGGGAGGAAGTAGTGGGGAGATGTATCAGTCGTTCACCTCAGGAAAGTGCTTCGCTGCAGAGATGCCGTCTGGGCTGGACTCAAGGATAGTCAGTCACGCAAAACTGCAGGGAATTGGAGGCAGAAAAAAGACCCTTCTGCGTGCTGGGGAGATTTTGGTATTTTAGGTTTTGGGTAGATTTCTACTGTGTGTGTTTTCTTTTTGTATGTGTATGTGTTCAGTCCCCAAATGTCCGCAGTGGCTGGAATTGAACTCGGGATCCTCAAATGCGATCCAGGTCTCCCAGGTAGGTGGCAAGATGTAGTTACTTGAACCGTGACTGCTAGCCCTCCGGTCTGCCTCTGCAGGAAGGACCTGGAAATGGCAATCAGATCCACCAGTGTGTATGATTCCTGTGGTGTTTTGGTTGCACTCTGAGGCCTGCTCACCTACTTAGGGATTCTGGGAAATCTTAATCTAATGTGCTTAGTTTTTTCCTCAATTTCTATCTAGTTACGAGTACTTGAGAACACTTAACGTATCACTTGATTCTGTTTTCCTTGTTTAAGGGAAGAGTCTTATTCTAATGGTGTCATTTACAACCTTAGAAGGTTATCCAATATGGTTAATATCCAATACTGACATTACTTTTGCAGCTGGATTTTCGTACACCTCCAGGTTTTGACCGAACACGAAATGCTGAGATTGGGAACAAGGACATTAAATTCAAACACTTAGAAGAAGCCTTTACATCAGAACATTGGCTTGTCAGGATATATAAAGTGAAAGCACCTGATAACAGGGAGACACTGGATCACAAACCTCGAGTCACCAACATTGTCCCAAAACAGAAGTATTTGTCAAAGAAGGTAGGTGTCAAGCAAAGTCTGCCCTCCTTCCCTCTCTCGCTCTCTCCCAAAATGATTTACTTCAAAGTCAAAGTGACGGGAAGATGGGGAAAGAGATCTTCCGTCCACTACTTCACGCCCAGTGTCCGCAGGGGGACTGGGCCAGGAACTTCATCTGGTCTCCCATGGAGATGCATGGGCCCGGGCACTTAGCCAGAGCTTTCCCAGGGAGCTGCAGGGACACGGACCAACACCCACCTTTGGATGGGATGCTGGCATCAGAGGTAGCAGCTTAACTCATTGCACTGCAATAAAAGCCCACAGAGAAGTCATTTCTATAAAAGGTTAACTGGGGGTTGTTTATGCAGAATTACTGAAGGATATATAAATACCACACTAGCTTGCCACAAACACCTCATCTATCCCAAGCAGCAACTTCTTAGGACTGGCATTACAGTCTTCAGTGAACTAACTGAAATTTTTCTGAAAGCAATCTAGCTTTAGTTTTGTGCCATTCTCATTAGTAAGATGTATTTGTGTCCATTTTCTAAATCTTTGGGAAAGTAAAAATGTCAAAGTGTCCAATAGTAGAATTGTGTTGATTTCTCATCTTTTTGTCATACTGCTTTTCATGTTCCATTCTTGGTATTTTATTGTAGTAGTCATTGAATAAAGAATGGACTTGAAGTGGGTGAATTCTTCCTAAGTAAAAATAATAATAAATTTTTCCCAAGATTATTACAATCATTATAACAGATTACAGGAAGGATTATGAGACAATTGTAATCCTTCCTTAATAAATATTTAATACGATGAATTATTTTATTGGGGTCATTGTTGCTCACTTAAGCTGAATAGAGCGCTAATTCTTGCCATAAAAGATTACAAAAAATGAATATTTAGATGGACTGCGGGGCTGTGGGAGATTGAAAATAATGAGCAGTCAGCTGAACTATTGAAGTTTTATAATAATGTACAGTTCTACTGGTCATTAGACTGCTTTCAGTCTTTGAAAGGACACTTAGTTTTACATGGTGTGGATCAGCTATTTTAAGTCATAGAAGCAACTCTCTTGGCCCTTTGTCACTCAAAATAATACCTCAATTACATTCAGAGTATATAGATGATTTTAATTTTTATAGGAATATTTTCTTGCCAGATATAGACCATCATGTCTTAGATTAATGTCTGCAAAGATAACACATGTGAAATTTACTTACAAGTAAGATGACAAAGAAATCAAATGATGTTATTTTTCATAGACATGAAGGTAAGACAAACTTAAGAAGCATACTATTGCAAAACTCAGACCACATACTGCTTGGCCCAAAGCAGGTGCTGTGTAGACATCACAACCTAGTAAAACTCTGCTTTCTCTGTTTGGGGGCGGTGCTGTTGAACTCCCTGATGATATAGTATAAATTTTCTTATTCTGACCGCTTGTCTTCCCATCAAATAAAAAAATATGCGTGGACATATACAAATTTGTCTTACACGCCCAAAATTTATTGTAGTACCTGATAGCAGGGAGTTTGAATCTGTTGTTCATGGTTTTAGAATCTGTCATTTTGTGCTAGCACCAAAGAGGAATGTGTTTGTTTGCTTTCCTCTCCCGAGGGTTTGACTTTGAGGACGGGGTTGCTGGCAAAGCTGTCTTTCCGAGAATTCCCTGCCGCCACAGAGTTAGCGTGATGGAGGCGCTAGGATTGCATCCCAGAGAGAGGGCACTGCCCAGTGGAGCACTCAGCTACATGTTTGCACAGTCCTGAGGAACATTCTAAGTTTTTACAGAAGGTATTTCTTGATAGCAATCTGTACACAGGTGCCAGCGTTGTGGCAAAGCTGCTGCCTGTAATACTGGCATCCCATAGGGCTGTGGGTTTAGGTCCTGACTGCTCCACTTGCAGTCGAGCTCGCTGCCAGTGCACCTCGGGCAGCAGCAGAGGATGGTCCCCACGTGCTTAGGCCCTGCACCTCTTAGCTGCTCTTGGCTGCTCTGGCCACTTGAGTGAACTATCAGATGGAAGATCTTTTTTTCTTTCTCCCACTTCTCTTTAACTCTGCCTTTCAAATAAATAGAAAATGAAGGCTTGATAAGGACATCTGTTTATATTGGTGATGGAGGAATTAACTCCTTGTTCTAGTCTGTTCCTTTAAAACTTGAAGCCTCCAGAGCTTTCCCTGTTTCGTCTAAATTTGTTCTGTTAGGTAATCAGGTGATACATTGTTAAGGTAGCAGCGGTTGATTTGTGTGATTTAGGTTTGTATTCCTCCCTGTGTTCTTGTCATGGTTAGGAAGAACTGTTTAGAGCTGAACAATAAATACAGAAGCAGGTTGACACCTCCTCTATGAATTGTATTTAAATGTGAAAATTGAATGGGGCAGTCTTTCAGCTGTCCTTAACATAGCACTTTCATTTATTAAATCACTTATTCCCAAAATATATTTGCTTTTGTTAAAATAATGTCTGTGTCAGATTGATATTGGTGTCTGGATGTTAGAGATAATTGCCTGAATAATTTCATTCTCTAATATAGACTTCTTATATAGCAAACATTTTTTGTGTTGATTCTATCGCATTTGCTATACTGTTTTCCTTTGTTTGTTTGAGGGACTGGTAAAACAGATCACTGATTCACTCCCCGAATGTCTGCAGCAGCCCTTGACTGGGCTGGCTGAGACCAGGAGCTGGGAGCTGAATCCAGGTATAGCCTAAACGGGCAGCACCCAGTCACTGAGTCGTCTCTGCTTCCTCTCAACTGTTGTGCAGTAGCAGGATGATAAAGGCAAAATCCAGGGCCAAGAGTACTATCTGTGTGCTCTCCTATTGGACGTGGGCATCTTAACTGCAAGTGATTTACTTTTTATAATTGGAAACATCTGTTTTGAAAATATTTTACTGGAAGTATTTGGCATAGTGGATAAAAGAAGTGCCCCTGTGGGTGCTCAGACCTCATTACAATGACTGGGTTTTAGTCCCAGCTTCGCTCTCAGTCCAGCTTCCTGCCAAGCACACCTTAAGGAACAGCAGATTGTGACTTGAGTTCTTGGGTTTCTGCAGTGCATATGGGAAACCCCAGTTGAGTTTTCATCTCCTGACTTTGTCCTGACCCCATCCTGCCTGCTTCAAGCATTTGGGGAGTGAAGCAATAGATTGGTAATCTGTCTGTTTTTCTCTGCCTTTTAAATACATAAATATTAATCCGTCTAGCAGAGGCTGACTCCGTTTAGCCCAAGAGCAGGTAAGGAGCTTGGGAGCAAGGTGGGCAGCTTAACGAAAAGCAGGATTTTTAGTGGAATGCTGAATCACTGAATAATGTGTATTTCAACAGTCTGTAAAAATCAAGGAGCGTTTTATTAAGTCCTTGTTTTCCTACCTAAAAATTATTAGAGAATGTACCGAGTGGACTTTTCTCAATTTTGCAGATATGTACAGTCATCCTGGGGCTCCAGAAGTTACTAAGTTAACTTGAATTTCTAAATTTTATCCATCTGTTTGGAAGACAGGGAGACAGATTTCTCATCTGATACATTTCCCAAATTTCTTAAAAAAAAAACTGGAGGTGGGCGTGGTCTAACATCACACTTCATGTCACTGGAGCTTTCCCCTGCCACCTTGTAGGGGTCACTGGCGGGCACAGGATGGGGACCGAGTCCAGGCGCCTTTGTACGCGATGCATCCTAGCCGGTGCCAAAGGCTCACGTGCAGTGTGTGTTTCCGAGGCTCATTGCCTAGAGGCTAAACCAGAAGCAGCATTCCACTTTCTGATGTTTCAGCCTCACAGTCTGTCCTGTCTGAAAACGGGAGTCGCCATTATTGCTAAGCATTTACTGGTTGGCATGCACTCACTGCTGAGAAGTGTATGCTGTGTGTTTGAGTTCCTGGCCTCTTAAAGGTAGAGACCCAGGCTATGCAGCTGGGATTTCTCGGTCTAAATCCGTGCACACAGTGCTGCTCCCTCTCCGGGAGTACAGTCATAGGAGGCGGCAAGGGTTTAGGAAGAGAATCTGTGATAAACTTTAATCTGTAGAGAAACCACACTTAAGCTATATGTTCTTTTTTTTCTTTTTAGACTACCAAAAGGAAGCGTGGCTACATTAAAAATAAGCTAGTTTTTAAAAAAGGCAAGAAAATATCTAAGAAGACTGTTTAAACACCATGTTCTGGTTCCTAACTTGAAGCAGTTGTCCTTGTGAGAACCGGTCTTTGCCTTTTGCTCATGTCGTGTTTCACAGCAACAGAGGGTACAAAACCATCACCGGTCCAGGTTCATGTACAAAATTTTCTGGCAATGCCTGATTTAAGAAATAAAATTGGCTTGTTGAGAACACCTGTTGTCGGTTGTAACGTGAAGCAAGACAGAGCACTGCTGTACACGTCGAGCGGCAGATTTTTTTTTTTCTTTTTTGGTACATATTATCCTTCAAATCTGAAAATTTGGACTAATAGCACCAAAGAACCCTCTGATTTGGTCCCTGGCACATGCATATTTGTCCATATTTTATTCTTTTACAAGACCTTGCTTTTATTTGAATTACCCGAATAGCAATATGTAAAATACAAATGACAAAATGTGATGAGAGCTTCTCAAACCAGTAAAGTAGTACATGTATGAGGAAGAGATATTAGAAAATAATTATACTTCCTTGGACTGTATTTATTTTCATGTTTCTCCAGTGTAAAGAATGTTTCATCAAATGTACCTTTTTTATCACTGTGTGCTCCAGGAAGCTGCTCTTTCGAAGATGGGCCTCTGAATAGCTGTTTGAGTCCAGTAGCTCATGTTGCGGCCTTGTTACAGCTGTTCACATATGTTTTCACCAGGTACTTACAGAACCAATCACATACATTATTGTTCATTCAAGGGCTAAATTTCTATCCTTTGGAGATCACGGCAACTGCACAGAATGTTGCTTACCAGGAGGTGGTCTAGTATTTGTACTGAGGTTAGCACTGTGTTTACATGGAAGATTAAGGAAGACGCCTTCCAAGTGGAAAGGCGGAAAGGTATGGAAATTTCATCTTCTGTGACTACAAAATGACAAAGGATTTGTAAACTTTGCCTTGATTGTTCTCATTGTTTATAGTTTCATCCATTACAGTGATTTTTGTTTTTCGCTATGTGTTTTTTAATCCCTTGATCATTTGATGAAACACTCTTTCGTGCTATATGCATTTTCCTACTTTTATTAAATGACAGTTGTCAAAAATGCACTAAAATATAAATGGAGATTGAACATGTTCACTTTCCAGCTTATAGGCAACTTTATACAGACTTGAAAAATTTCTCCAGTTGTTTAGTGAAAGAGAAAAGGTTTTTCCTGCCACAGGATATAACTTTTTTTATATATATATATATATATAACAAACATAACACACCACTGCTTTTGGTGGAAAAGTGCAGAATAGTATATGTACCTTTTATGAAGAAAATGTAATTTACAATGTTCAGTGAGAACGTTACTGCTGATTTTTTTTCAAGGTGTAGAATATCCTTTGATTTATAGAATTTTTTTTTTTTTTGACCCAGATGATGGTTCTTTTACAGACCAATAAAATGGCTGAACATTTTCACAAATAAAGTGTAACTAAATCTGGATTTCTGATACCTTTTCATTTGGGGGTTTTTATTTTACTTTGTTGCTTTAAAATTCAATACAAGAGAAGTTGTTGACTGTAGAGGAAATAAAATTCAAACTTTGTGTTAACTGTTGTCTTTGCAAATCTTTGTGAAAGGTAAGAGTACTGAACACATACCTCCTTCCTTGTTCATTTTTTTAGTAAAGCAAGTTTTTTTTTTCTTTTAAGATTAATTTTTATTGGAAAGGCAGCTTTACAGAGAGAATGGAGAGACAGGAAGGATCATCAGTCCTCTGGTTCACTCCCCAAGTAGCCACAATGACCAGAGTTGAGCCAATCTGAAGCCAAGATCCAGCGGCGGCTTCTTGTAGGTCTCCCACGTGGGTGCGGGGTCCCAGGGCTTTGGCCCATCCTTCACTGCCTTCCCAGGCCACAGGTAGGGAGCTGGATGGGAAGTGGAGCAGCCAGGACATTGCGCATATGGGATTCTGTTGCATACAAGCAAGGATTTAACCACCGAGGCATCGCACCTGGCCCCTTCGTTCACTTTTAGGTCAGATGCACTGGACTCACCTTTCCCAATGTTAGGAACCAGCACCTTGGTTAATCAGTCCTACCACACTGTGTTAGCAGAAGGAGAATTTTTGTTTGAATACATTAGCTTGCACCATGGTTGGCTTGGAACATGGTTTAGAGCTCCAAATTGACTTCCTGTGTGATTACTAACAGTGAACATCACAAAGGAATTTGAAGATTGTGTTTTCAGACTTGGATTGTTACTACTTGAATTTTTAGTTGTAGAGTCTTAGTTCACTTAAGCCACTAGGCCATGACTTGAGAATCTGTAGTACTTAGAAAAGCATCCTGTTTTTATGGTGAAGTTAGGGTTATATTAGTGCATTTATGAATTTCTGAAACTGAGTTATCTTTTAAAGAAGGTTATTTGTCTCATGGTTCTGAGCTAAGTGGTTGCATCCGGCAGTGGCCACCTTGCAGTCTCAGGGTCATGCAGGCATCACACGGCAAGAGACGAAGAAGGGATTGTGTCTGTTAGTGTCTGCCCTAATGACTTACCCAGATTCTCTTAAAGGCACCCGTTTCTAAACACTGGATTGCATTCAATACTTGAACCCATTGGGAGCACACTCAGATTCTAGCCAGACCACGAATGGAGTGACAAATGGAGACATCAGAAGTGATGGGCAGTTAGGCAAATCAGACAGCAAATGGTCGTCGTGATCTTTGAAAAGAACAACTCACCCTAGTGAATTACCTTGAAGCAGGCAGCTGTGTGACGTGAGCCAGAGCAGGAGAGTGCTTGTACTATTCCAGACACTTTCTCATTGTTCTTCCCCGGTCACTGTGCATACAGGCTGTAGTTACAGCCAGCCGGTCTACTGGTAAATATTTTTGTATTTGTCACCACTTAAATATTTCGTTCTACAAATGTTTACGTTCTCTTGTTTGTGTAAATGAAATAATGAAGGATGTATTTGTGTGTGTGTCTAATGTCTTGCTAAGTACTTGTGAAATTCATCCAGGTTCTTGGATAAATGTACTCATTTTCATAGTTTGGTATTACTCCCCATCTCTCTAGTTTTGTTTCCACACAGTATTGATGGATATATAGTTTCGAGGAAATTGTAGTATTGGATGCTTATGCATGCATTTCTGTATCTACTACAAGTGGAATCGTTCATGAAAGTTACTGTGGCTTCCATACCTTAATCCAGTGCTTTTCATTCTTTTTAAATTTTGCTTTCCTGGTTTCTCATTGTATTTAATTTCCAGTTCCAGGTTATTGAGTGAACTTGGCCATTTGGAAATTTCCTTTATAAGGTGTTAATTATAGTCTCTAGTTCTGTTGGTCTTCTCAAAATTGATTACTTAATACGAATTCTTTGTCTTGTCTTGGATACCTCCATTTCCTTGCAAATGGTCTAATAATAATGTTAATGCTGTCTTAAACATCTTTTATATGTCTGTCTCGTTTTCTGTGCCCTGCTTTAAAATTTTTCCTAAAGCTATGAAAATAATTTGTCTTCCGCAAAATTGTTTGACTTGTCACATTCAGTCTCGCAGTCCACTTGGATCATTTGTCAAATGTGAATTGTTTATAACGCGTTAATAGTTGTAAAAAATATAAAGACTTTTTCATGTGGCTCTGGAGAACCCCTTTTGCGGCCAGTCATGTTCCACAGAATGTGGTACATTCCAGGGAGTAGTATGTTGTCCTAAAATAGCACGGAAATGAGAGCCTTATCCTTTAAAGGGAACAACCTGTGGAAATTTGACTCCTGCTGGATGTATACACTAGATATGGGAAAATTCACACTTAAAAGTACCAAGTCTGTCCAGGAATGCGACATGTCCTTCGGTTAATATGGGTTGTTGGTCTTTGTTTTATATTGGCTTTGAAGGTCCTGAAAATTCACAGAACTTCAAGGCATGTGCTTTTTTTTCCTGATTATCCGAGATCTTACTAAACTACCGTGCATTATAACATACATAATTTTATTGTATGTGTAATTTGCTTGCTGCACTACACTGGCTAAGGTGTATTCACTGTATTTCTGCATAGAAAAGGCAACATTTTAAAAGGAAAGCTTTCAATATTTAATCTTTCAATATTTTGCTATCTGTTCAATTAGACTTTGTCCTCCGTGTTAAACTGAAAAATTACCTATGATTGAATTTATTGATTAGATTTTATTCGTGAAATTTTGCGTCTGGACTTTCCAGTGGGCAGAGGTTTTAAATTATAGATTCTTTGGTACTGATGTAGGAGTATGTTTTGTTCTTGTTTTAGTTTTAACAGACTGTGCTTTAAAGGAATTTGCCCCTTACATCTGAAATTTCAAGTTAATCCTTCCTCCACCCCACCCTTGCTCACGCATTTTCCTTGACAGGTTTTTTGGTTTTGCTGGCTTTTCCCCCTGTACTGTCAAAAGACATACATTGCTTCCCATGACATGGAAATACATTTAAATAAATAGACATGTATGTTCAGAGATTTAAGGACATATGGAAGTCATTTTTAAATATAAGTAGACTTTGGAGTTTATAGAAGAGGAGTTGAATGTTTATTTTGGTTTAAATTTTGATGCATGCACATGTCAGCAACTTCAAAGGCTGAAATGCGTAGTGTGAAAAATCTGCCTGAATTTCAAGTTTTCGGCACCAAAATATACCACTGTGTAAAACAGCAATCTTTTATCCTCTGGTAACAGGATAAAAGACTTCCTAAGTGCCTGTAACAGCCAGGGTTAGGAAGGACCAAAGCCAGTAGTCTGAAACTCAAGTCTGGGTCTCTTGGAGTGTGACCTGGCTAACGGGGCTTCCTCTGTGGCCGCCAGGGGGCCTACACATTGCAGGCACCGTAAGTGGAGTCAGAATTCAAGCCCAGGCCCAGTATGGGCTAGGGAATGTCCTAACTAGCATCTTACCTAGAGTAAGTACCACCACGTACATGGCTCCCAGCTTAGATTTTAACTTCATTTTTCCACAACTTTTATTTTGTGGGTATTTGCCTAATGTCTTGAGTTCCATATGTGCTCTTTTGGCAGTTGTTGGGCATGTTTGATTATTGTCTTCTGGTCATTCACTAAGCAGGATGCATTGAAGTCGCACTGTGTAGATTTGTTTTCCCTATGAACTGAGGTTCTTTGTTGCAGGTCTGTATTAAGTGTGGATTACATTTGGAACTTTTTAAATACCTGGAGTTTCAACCAATAACAAAAGGCATTATTAAAAATCTGTTAGGCTATATTGTCTGGCTAACAGCATACCAGCTCTTTTGTGGTTGGTTACATAATTGTTTACATAATTCGTTTCTTCTAAAAGTTTGAAAAACAAAAGTGCAAAAAGAATTTTTTCTGTGAACCTTTTAAACTCAAATGATTTTGTGCTCCATTTTCTACTCATTTCGAGGTACACCTCTTAATTGTACTAATGTGTTTGAATTTGCTGATTTGTTACTCCAGTTCATTTTTTTCTCATTCTATCATTGAGACTCCAGCTAAACAATTTATACCACCAACTTCTAATGCCTCCACATGGTTTCAATTGTGTCTGATAGCATGGCGTATTTGCTGCAGTTTTGGGGTGGAATTTAGGTTGGTGTTCGGCCTTGCCAGTTTCCCCAGATAAAACAGCTGCACGTGCCGGACTGACCGGACTTTCCACCTTTCAGACTGAAGCCTGGGATACTGTTTCTGGTCCTGTGTGTCTCTTTAAAGGAGGCGTTTTATTTCTGGTGCCATTTTTCTAAGCAGTTTTTCTTTAGCTAAGGAGTTGGTTCAGACTTCCAAGTGTACTATCAGGAATTAAATAGTTCACTTTAGCAAGTTTGATGCAAGAAATATTTGAAATCCATGCTTAATGAGGTCTTCAAAAAAGTGTGCAAAATGCATATTATGAATTAAGTGCATGGAGTTTGTCAGAAATGTACCTTCTGTGCTTTTCCACTGACGAGGGACCCTTTAAGTTTTGTGAGGCCTTCACTTGTGTCACTGTTGCATAGCCATGCATTGTTAATCCTCATTTGTGCCCCTGGATAATTCTATTTACTGTTTCTAGGTCCCAGTCTTCAAGCAGCCTGGAGGCATTTTGATTAGAATACGAGAGGTCTCACCTTTACGTAACTGACCTAGTGAGAGGTAGAACTCATGAGGTGGACAACTTCAGATCACTTGGCGACCAGAGGGAGAAGCAGTACTGCATGGTCTTTTTTTTAATTAATTTATTTATTTTTTTTATTACAAAGTCAGATGTACAGACAGGAGGGGGGAGAGAGAGCCAGGAGGAGAGAGAGGAGGAGGACAGAGACAGCCAGCCAGCCAGGTGGAGAGACAGGAGGAGGAGGAGACGACAGGAAGATCCTCCGTCCGAGGACCCACTCCTCAAATGAGCCGCAAACGGCCGGTGCTGTGCTGATCCAAAGCCAGGATCCAGGAACCTCTTTCAGGTCTCCCACATGGGTGCTTAGGGCCGTCCTCAGCTGCTTTCCCAGGCCACAAGCAGGGAGCTGGATGGGAAGTGGAGCGGCTGGGATTAGAACCAGCGCCCATATGGGACCCCGGGGCTTTCAAGGCGAGCACTTTAGCCGCTAGGCCACGCCGCCGGGCCCAACACTGCATGGTCTTGTAAGCTCTTCACACTGTCAGGCTAAATGAAGCACCATGTGTTCCTCCTTTGGCAAAATAAGACTAACATTGATTTGCGTTCTGGCCTGCATCCTGCTGAAGGGAGAATGCATGCTCTTATAGCCCAAAGCCCTGCGACTCTACCTACGTGGGACCCAGCAGCAGCTCTGGGCTCCCAGACCCGCTCAGCTGGGGCTGTTGTGGCCGCTTGGGGAGTGAATCGTCAGATGGAACGTCTTCCTGTCTTCTCTCCGTATATGACTTTGCAATGAAAACAAAAATATTTAAAAACTTTTTATTGGAAAGGCAGATTTACAGAGAGGGAAAGAAAAATCTTCAGTCCACTGCTTCACTCCCCAAGTGGCCCCAACAGCCAGGGCTGAGCCAATCTGAAGTGAGGAGCTAGGAGGCTCCTTCCGGTCTCCCACATGGGTGCAGGGTCCCAAGGCCTCAGGCTGTCCTCAGCTGCCTACCCAGGCCACAAGCAGGCAGCCGATGGGAAGTAGAGCAGCCAAGTCAGGCTGGGACCCTCAGAGGACCCCAGGGCAGGCAAGCCAAGGATTCTGCCACTGAGTCATTGTGTCGGGCCCAACTAAACCAAGATTTTGCAATATTTTTTTTAAAGTTGTGATAAAGATACACAAAGAGACGGGAACATGTTCCATCCGATGACTCATTCCTCAAGTGACTGCACTGGGAAGTGAGGCCGCTGGGATTGGAGCCAGTGCCCATATTGGATCCCGGGGTATTCTAGAAGGACTTGTCACAACTTTCCAAAACTGACCCGTATTTATATGACCAGATGAAGAGCCAAGGGAGAATTCATTACCTCAAGAACTTCTAAAAAATGCTAAGGAGGAACTGCTTCTTGGAACTTTGGCGGAGATGAGCGCCGAGGCACTCCAGCTGGAAATGGAAGCCCGACGGTGACTTGAAGCCGTACGACAGTCTGCCGCAAGTGAAGGAGGACTATACACTACTGTAACAACGTGGGGAAAGTCAGTCGTAGGTGGGATAATCAGATAAAAATTGTCATTTTGTTCCATAGCTCTACTTTTTATAGGATTTTTAGAAAGGCAATAATGGGGCCCAGTGTTGTGGTGTAGTGTGTTAAGCTCCCACCTGCAGTGCCAGCATGCCATACGTACTAGATCAAGTTCTAGCTGCTCCACTGCCAACCCAGCTCCCTACTAACGGCCTGGGGAAGCAGCAGAGAGATGTCCAAGTGCCTTGGCCCCTGCTATTCATCCGGGAGACCAGAAGCTTTGGCTTGGAACAGCCATTGTGGCCATCTGGGACGTGAACCACAATATGGAAAACACCTCTCTGTCAAACTCTGCCACTCAAATACGCATAAGTATTTTTTCAAAAAAGGCACAATTGTTAAGTATGTTAATGGGTACACAGTATTTAAGCTGTAAGGGACTAGTTCTGCACATGCTTGAAGTCAAGCAATATAGATTAATAAGTATTGTTGCTTTAAGATGTTGTGTGTAATCTCTGGCAACCACAATGAAGGTAACTACGCAGAAAATAACCAAAGAGAAATCTGTCCCAATCAAAGGACAACAAGCACAACATTAAAGATGTTAAGAGACACAAATGACTTCAGACAGACAAGGAACAAAATTACACGAGTCAGTTTGTCCCTCTGGAGAGGTAATGTGTTTGGTGGAAATCCTCAGACAGTGGCAGGAGTTAGATCCAAACATCCCACAAGGGAGCAGGTGTAAGGAGCAGCATCCACTCAAGCGGAAGGCCAGGAAGGTGAGCTCCCCTTACCCATCTGGAGGAATCTAAGCCCCAGAAGATGCCTGAAACTGGACAGTATAGACCCACATCTACCACACCTTGTTACGTGTACACACCCGTAAGCATAACTGGCTGCTTATAAAAACAGGCATGACATCAACTGTCCACTGTAACAAGTGCTGTAAGTCAGCCCTCTCTCCCATGGTCATGATAGGATGGGAGTGTCAGATGAGCTGATGGGAATGGCAGAGCACAGGGCAGGCATTAGCTGCTACCTAACAGCACAGTGATGCTGGACCAGACAAGGATTCACGTCCCAAGAAGGACCAAACAGGAGCCACTGAGATGCCCTCAAGCTACACAGAACATAATTTAAAACCAGTGAGATGTTTCGTCAGTTTCCACTTATATGTATATACTTCTATATTATGTATACTTATGTAATATATAAGTGTATAATTACGTAACACCAGACAGGATCATGGCAGAAACATGAGTTGAATCACACTAGATTCTAAATGGCCCTGACACAAATACACATTATTCAGCCAGCAACACGAGAAAATACATTTTTCTGAAGCGCACAAGGAATGTTCTCCAGGATAGACCAGGCTAAGTCATCAAGCAATTCTCAAAGAGGTTTAAGCTTGAAATCATATACAGCATCTTCTTTGGTAACAGTGTTAGAAATGTTTGGACAGCAGAACTGAGAACTCCACAAATATGAGGAAATTAGCACACTTTTAACTGTAGAGATAAAGAAGAAATCACAAGAGATATTAAGAGTAAAAGCAGGGCCCCGCACAGGAGCCTAGTAGCTAAAGTTCTCACCGTGCATGCGTTCGGATCCTATATAGGTGCCAGTTCATATCCTGGCTGCTCCACTTCCCTTCCAGCTCCCTGCTTGTGGCCTGGGAAGGCAGTAGAGGACGGCGCAGAGCCTTGGGACCCTGCACCATGTGGGAGACCTGGAAGAAGCTCCTGGCTCTGGGTCAGCTCAGCTCTGACAGTTGCAGCCACCCAAGGAGTGAACCAGCAGGTGGAAGAGCCTTCTCTGTCTATCCTTCTCCCTGTAACTCCAAGAAAAATAAATCTTAAAAATAAATACAAAATAAAAAAAAACAAAGCCAAGAGTTCATTTTTCAAAAGAACAAAATCAAGAAAAAGCAAAGTGAGAAATGAAAAACCAATTCTACCAAAAGGATTTATATCGTCTGTGAATAACTGTCCCACAAACTGGATAACCTAAGATGAAATGCACAGATTTCTAGAAATTTATCTATCAAGCCTGAATCATGTGGAAATAGAAAATCAAAATATACCTGTAATTTAGTACATGAACTGGACCAGTAATTATCAGACTCCCAACAAACAAAACCTTGGGACCACAAGGCTGCCACAGTCAATTGCATCAAGCATCTAAAAAATACTGGTCCTGGGCCCGGCGGCGTGGCCTAGTGGCTGAAGTCCTCACCTTGAACGCCCCGGGATCCCAAACGGGCGCCGGTTCTAATCCCGGCAGCGCCACTTTCCATCCAACTCCCTGCTTGTGGCCTGGGAAAGCAGTCAAGGATGGCTCAATGCATTGGGACACTGTACCCGCGTGGGAGACCTGGAAGAGGCTCCTGGTTCCCAGCTTCGGATCAGCACAGCACCAGCCGTTGAGCTCACTTGGGGAATGAATCATCGGACGGAAAATCTTCCTCTCTGTCTCTTCCTCCTCTCTGTATATCTGACTTTGTAATAAAATAGATCTAAAGTAAATAAATAAAAAATACTGGCCCTTCTAAAATTTCTAAAAAAGTTTAATAATTTTTATTTGCCTTATGAGTCCTACATGTCCTCATTTCAAACCAGAAAAAAAGGCTCTACTACTCACCAGCATCCCTTAGAAATACACTCAAAGGGCCCGGCGGCGTGGCCTAGCGGCTAAAGTCCTCACCTTGAATGCCCCGGGATCCCATATGGGCGCCGGTTCTAATCCCGGCAGCTCCACTTCCCATCCAGCTCCCTGCTTGTGGCCTGGGAAGGCAGTCGAGGACGGCCCAATGCATTGGGACCCTGCACCCGCGTGGGAGACCCGGAAGAGGTTCCAGGTTCCCGGCTTCAGATCGGCGCAGCACCGGCCATTGCAGCACACTCAGGGAGTGAATCATCGGACGGAAGATCTTCCTCTCCGTCTCTCCTCCTCTCTGTATATCTGACTTTGTAATAAAAATAAATTTAAAAAAAAAACACTCAAAAATAAACCATGACAAAGTGGGGGTTATTGTTTGTAAACAAGAATGGTTCAAAATATGAAAATCTAATTTACCGCACATTAATGGCATGAGGGAAAAACTCAAATGATCCTGTCAAACCATGTGACAGAATTCAACTCCTTCATAAACCTCACAAACTAGGTGGAAACTACCTCAACATAATCAAACCCACACGGCAACCCAGAGCCATTATCAAAATGGGAAGAGGCTCACAGCTTTTCCACAAGACCAGAGGAAAAGACTGCTGCTGCCAGCTCCATTAGGCAAAAACAAAAACAGCCAGCCATGGAACAGTTCAGTCTCCATTTAGGACACCTGCATCCCATACTGAAATGCTTGATTCAAGTCCCAGCCACAGAGTAGCTTGCAAGCAGAGCTTGCAATCCGACTTCCAGCTAATGCACAGCCTGGGAGGCTTCTGATGGCAGCTTGTGAGTCTCCAGATCCCTGCCACTCAGGCGAGAGAGAGGCAGACTGACTGTTGGGCTCTGACTTTGGCCTGGCCCAACCAGGCCCTTGCAGGTATTGGGGGAATCAACTAGACGATGGAAGACTTCCCTCCTCTCTCCCCCCTCCCCTCTCTCCTCCCCACTCCACCAATTCCAAATAAAAATGTAAGCATACGTAAGAACTGGAAAAGCAGTAAACATTTTTTCCAATGGCATTAATAGTTCTAGATCCCACACAGAAAACCATCAGGCTAAACAAACTGAACGAAGTGGCATGATACAGCATAGATGCTCAGAAGTCAGTTGTTTTTATGAACCAAAAATGACAAACCAGAAAATTGTATTTATGCCAAAGAGAATAAAATACTTAGAAATCCACATTCCCAAGGAGGTGGAAAACGTGTGCACTGGAGACTACAAAGCACTGCAGAAACGTTCAGGCAGACACACAGCTGGTGTCTCCATGAACTGGAAGGTTCCCTGCAAGATGTCAGTTGCACCCGAACAGATCCAAACTCAACTCCAATCCCCAAAATCCCAGTAACAATTTTTTTTTAAACAAAAGCTGGGGAGGGGGGAGAGTTTACAAAGATTTGTCTTAAATTCACATGGAAACCTGAATAACCAAGCAAACTGGGCAGAGGGGTGGGAGGTGGGGGCTTACAGACAGACACAGGTCAAGTGGGACAGAATACAGGGCATAGAAATCAGTAATCCTGTATACAGCAAAATGGGCTTCAATTAGTCACAGTAGGAAAATTGGGTACTCACAAAAATTAACCAAAAACAAAGACCCTATCTGATGTAAAATTATGAACGAGAAAACAAAATAAATATGAAAGTTTCCAACATTAGAATGATTTTAGATATATTAGAAAGTCAACAAAATTAAATACTTCTATCAAATTTCAAATAAGAGTGATAAGACAACGCAAAGGTGAGGAGACTGCGCTCGTAGCGCATCCATCTGAGTAATCTCCAGAATTTCTACGTAATTCTTATTAACAAAGTGATCCACTTCAAAAGTGGGCCATGGACTTGAGCAGACAGGTCTCAGAAGATGACACACAAATACCTACAACCACAGGAAAGCTGCTCGGGGGATGCAGACCAAACCCCAAGAACACCGAGTGTTTGCCATGTAAAGCAAAGGAGAAGAACAGGAAAGAACATGTCGACTGTAGACACGGGGTCCTGGGACTGTGAAACAGCAGGGCTCTTCCTCGGAAGTAAGGACTCAAGGTATGTTGTACCTGACAGGTAGGTTGTTAAACAAAATGTGCTTCCTTCCTTAAAAAGGAAATCCTCACACATGTTATGACAGGGCTTTTGAACACACTGCTAAATAAAATCAGATATAACGGCCCAAGTGACTGTGCTGAGGTGACCTGCCAAGTGCAAATGCTGACATCACCTGTGAGCACCAACCTGAGTCCTGGCTGCTCCACTTCCAACCTGTTCCCTGCTGATTCATCTGGAAAAGCAGCACAACACGATCCAAGTGCCTGGACCGTTTCCAACCACGTGGGAACAAGGTCTGGGCTCATGGCTTCATCCTGGCTCAGCTCTAGCCCTCAGTGTGTTAAACAGCAGAAGCAGCTAGGGCACTCCACTTAGGTAAGTTCCTTAGGGGGGTCCAAATCAGAGAGAGAGATAATAAGGTGGTGGTTTCCAGGACCGGGCGAGAGGGTGGGCTAAGAGTTAGTTCATGCCAACAGCTGCAGTTTAGGAACCCGTAACTGCTTCTCTAGGTACAGTAGTAATGTTGCACAAATATAAATGCACTTCAATGTCACTAACAGTTGAGAAGCTAAAACAGTACACTACTACATGTTATTCTGCCCAGCTCTAAGTCAATTCAACAAAAGGGAATGGACATACAGACCAATTCATAACATCAGTTGACCTGAAACCCAAAACTAGGTGAAACAAGGAGTGCCGTTTGGAAAATCACACACAGCATAAATAGCAACAACGAAACTCAAAGGGGCAGTTACTGTGGAAGGTTCTGGAAGACCTACACAACTGTGTGGAGACAGTGGTGGCCCTCAGGTTTCATGATCAGGGAGTGCACGAGTGTCCGTGATTATTCTTGGAGCTGAACATCTGTTCTGTGTAACTCTCCCGGCATGTGTTACTTCGCAATTTTTAAAAAGCAAAATTTAGCACTTGCTTCGGCAGCACACACACAAAAAAGACAAAGTTTGTAGCTATACACCCCTAAAGGAAAGTGAGCCTTTTTCCATGCTTTATTCCCCAGATGGTTAATGCTTTGTAAGACTCCCAAGATCCTCCCTCTTCTCCAGTCCAGCTCCCTGCTGACGGGCACCTTGGCAGGTGCAGCCTACCTGGATTGACTTCCAAGCTCCTGGCTTCAGCCTGGCCCAGCCAGTCCTGGCAAGCATTTGGGGAGTGAACCAATGAATGGATAATCTCTGCATCTACCATTCCAATATGAACATGTCAAAAACATCTACATAATGCTTATATGTTAGATTACAATGTGTTTAATATACTGTTTATATGGACTTCGTTGCTGTTCACATCACTAACTGGCAGTATCGACCCAAGAAGGTGTAAGTTCATTCAGAGCCACCAACCTATCAGAACCTCTGAATCTCTGAAAAAAAAAATACACACAGATAAGTATAGTATTTAATCGAAATATATTTGTCTAATATCTACAAAGTGTGAACAACTGGTCTTAAGAAAGCAGACAAAAGGCACAAAATTCGTATTACTACAGAGAAGCATTCATGCTACTGGATTTTATAAATTGGAGTGGTACAGTAAAAAATAAATTAAGCACTGAGCAAAAACCGAGTCATTTTCCTTTGATTGTGGTTTTGGTCAAGTCATTGTCAAGGCTGTGGAATGAAATTTGTCTGAAACCATGGAGCACATGTATGCAGGTTTTATGTATGTTTTATGCATGTTCTCATCACAGTGTTTTTTTTTTTTTTGCAGAGTTCGGATTAAACCAGAAAAATGCACTTAACAAAATCCGCGTGAAATTCTTTTGCCTTTCCCCAGACAAAACTAGGGTGGTAGCTGTGCGTGTTGGTGTGTGCTTCGATGTGTTTAACTTCTGAAGCCCTATTTTTATCATAAAAAGTATTGAAGTCTCCTTATGATTCTATTTTCTCTATAAATGAAATTGCTTCTGAAAAAAAAAAAAAGTTATGACCAATGCAGTGAATGTGAGACGTGGCCGAAGGGCGAGAGGCAAACTTGGGTGCAGCCTGACTCAACTCCCAGGAACTCAAAGCTGGAGGGTTCAGGTACAAAATTAACCATTCCACCAAACCCCTGTTCACCAAGAAATGGCAATCTTTGAGTGCGGACAGACAAGTTCTACAGCAGGAGTGGGGTGGAAAACGCAGCACTGATTTTGCCTTGCTCACTACCCGAGCTTGCCGGGAGTGAGCCACATTCTACCACGTGGACAGCAGCGGGACTAGGCCCGTTCGCCTTCACTCTGACTAAGGGAAAGCAGCTTTGTGAGTGCAAAACATTTCTGGCAAGTGAAAAATAGAAAACTTCGAACCTCATTGGTAAAAAGGAGCTCGTGGTTACCCACTTACAGCCTAGTGAGTGCAGTATGTACAAGTGTTATAACACTCAGCAGGTGTGTGTGTGTGTGTGTGAACCTAGTATACACACACGCGCCCCAATGGCTCTTGAAGAAATCGACCCTCTCCAACTGAGTTTGGGCGGTGCAGTTTTCACAGTAGATCATTTCTGTTACAATTTCTTGAACATTAATAAGAGGTTTCAGCAAATGCCAACAAAACCTTGATACTGTACCACTTTTAATTCCTCCAAAAAAGAAAAGAAAAACAGGGCTATTTCAGAAAGCTCTGCACTCCTCCTGGTCAGTGTGCCTTCCAGAGGGGACTTAAATACACCCAGCCATCGCCCTGCAAAAGAAGGAAGGAGGTGTTACATGGAGCCCTCGCCACAGGATGTTGAGTGGCGCAAGAGTCGGGCCCCTCCTGACTGACGGCTGCCAGGCTGCAGGAGTGCCCTGTGCCCGACAGCCCAGCAGCAGGGCAGGCTGCCTGCGGCTCTCCGTATGCCTCCTCCACCCGGTGCCTTCTGACAGCCCCCCACGATCTTCCTTCCTTGGTGTTTGGGAAGGAAGCTTTGTTGGTTTACATCCAGGGAGAGTGCTTGGTAGAAAGCAAACCAAACCAAAGCCACTTTGAGGCTGTCAGACCAGAGTGAGAGCGGGTGGCTGGAAGAACTGACAGGGCGACCAGAGTCGAGGATCTGCACACGGGGAACTGTCCACCAGCCCGTACGGGAAGACCCAACAGAGCCTGCAACAGTGGAAGCCAGGGCCAGCGCGGCACTCATGACCACCACCACTGGATGCCATGTGAGAAAAAGGCAGGAACTCAACTGGGAATCCAGTCTGGTGCTCAGCTGGAAGGGAGCGCCCTCAGGAGTGCTCCGATGGAGGCATGGTCCTTAATCTTCCCAGGCCTGCCAGCCTCCCGCACTAACACAGTGGCTCTTACAAAGCCCCAGGGCCAAGGAGGGTCGGGAATGGGCTTTTGTTGTTCAGAAGCCAGGTAAAGGATTCTTAACCCTCACCTGGGGTCCCCCACAATCAAGACCCATAAAGGCACGGCATTCCCAAGTCCCCCTGTCTGATCAGGAACCCAACCTTGTGCTCTGTCTCCGTGGCCCTGAGCTTCCTGAAGGCAGGGAAGAGGGGAAGTGGCAGCTTCCTGCCCCGGGCCAGGTGCCCCTCCACCTGCCTGGGCTGCCCCTCCACCTGCCCCGGGCCGGGTGCCCCTCCACCTGCCTAGGCTGCCCCTGCCACCCCACTGCCTGCATCTGGAAAGAAGAAGCCCTTCACAGAGCAGCAGCCTGCACTGCACGGGGGCTACAGGAAGCCCCCCCGATACACCTGCATGGCTCCTGGTGTTTAAAAACTTTTTTAACTTCCTCAAATTAATACAATGATTTAAAAGGTAGCTTCAGTTCCTGTCTTACACTGCTATGAATGGCAGACATGCTACCAACTATGACTGTTAAAAAGTTCTTCCTCATGCCGCAGCGTTTCTATATACACGGGAAGACAACACATTCCACAGTTTTTGCCATTTTTACACCTGAGCACCCTATGAATCTACAGCTGTGCTATCTATATAAGTAATAAACTGCAATTACACTGAGGGGGGAAAAAAACTCAACTTCCTTAACACTGTGTGAATATCTGATTTCTCCTGACAATCCAGACTTCGGACTCTCTGGAGATGGTCAGGCCTCGCCCATCTGTCCTCATTCATTCAAGCTGCCTGGCCAGCAGTCAGACCCACCTGCCCTGCTCCCAGGCTGTGACTACACACCCTCACCGACAGGGGGCAGGGTTACCTCCTGGATGAAGTACTTGGGCCGCCATGGTGCACGCAGGTTCTCCCGCTTGCGCTCCTCCACCCGCTGTTTCTCCTCCAGGCGCCGCTTCTGCTCTGTGGCTGCATCGATGTCCCCTAGCCGCAGATAGCGGGTCACCTCCCGCCAGAGGTTCCTGGGACACACGGCGAAAAGGAAACCGTCGGGTGGAACCACCCTGGGCAAGGGCCTGCAGGGGCCAGGAGGCGGCACCCAGGGAGCCCTCTCCAGGGCCAGCTCCCCCGGGACAAGGAAGGGCTCAGTTTGCGGTGCCCAATCTGATACCGGAGCAGGAAGGATACTGCTACCTCTGCTGCCGCTGGCTGGGCCGGGTGAACACGGGAGGCCGGCTCTGGGGTGGCCCGCCGTGTCTGCACCACGAAGCGGCTCTCCTGTCTCACTCCTTCACCAAGGACCACAGCCTTGACGTGAGGCACTCCTCCTACCGCGCCCTCTGCTGAAGCAGTGAGGGGGTACAGTGGTCCCTCACTCTAACTCAGCATGTAGGGGAAGCATTCCCTCGGCATCTCCCCCCCGGCTTGGAGTCGGCGTCCTGAGTGCCACCCTGCTCCTCAGATCTGGGGCCAGGCAGCGCCTCCACGTGGCACCCTCGGCCTCTCTCACACCCACCTCGGTGGTCCTGCCCAGGATGCGCAGTGCGCACAGCTGGGACCACACAGTGCACCTTCCAAGGAGGGTTAGTGCTCGAGGGGGGCGGGAGAGAGGGACCGAGAGAGGAGCTCTGGCTGCCGGCTCCCCTGCCCTCCCCGTGCCCACCATGAAATCCTCCTCACAGAGACCGAGGGACAATGCTCTGGGCCCCATTTTACTACAGGAGAAGCTTCTGGAATTGAGTTACACACGCCTTTCCACTGTGTCCTGACACCCAAGAGGCGGCACTGGCTGGCCTGGCGAAGGCAGACCAGGGCAGGAAACAAGGAGGGGTGGCTGATGGGTCGGACGACAGTTCTGTAAGCCAGACACTTCATGGTAACGGGGGCAGAGGAGGGGCTCTCAAAGACAGGCTGGGACTTACTGTGGAAGGGCCTAAGACAGAGACCCCCATCACCCCCCACCAAGGACTGGGGAGCAGGTGGAAGGGCCAGAACCCGCCCACTGTGGGGGTGTCTTTTCCATTCTAGAACCAACAGCTCAACAAGGAAGGGGACACTCATCCTGCGACACAAGCAAGGGTCAGGGCTGCTGAAGTTCTTGCATTAAATTCAGTTTTAGCAAGGTGTTAGCCACATCGCATAGCCATGGCTCTGTGGTGGCCACAGGGCTGGACACTGTCCTCGTCACAGCCGGCTCTTCCCAACCATCATTGGTAATTCCATCTCAACTCAGTGACGGTCTGAGCGCAGCAGGAACTACTGCCCGTGTGTGTGTGTGTGTGTGTGTGTGTGTGTGTGTGTGTGTGTGTGAATCTTAATGCTTCAGTGCCGTGGTGTGGGGAGTGGCAGGCTGGTGGGAGGTGTCTGCGTCATGGGGCTACAGCCCCCTGAGAAGGACGGACATCCTTTCTTGCCAGCAAGCCTCAAGCAAAGTGCTGAGCTTGTGCCTGGCATGGGCTGTGATAAAGCAAAACGCTCCACAGGTTCTCTCCCCTGAGCACCACCTGCCCACCCACTTTCTGCCATGTGCTGAAGCAGCACAAGGCCCTCACCGGAAAGTCAAACCAATGCCAGCACCATGAGTCCAGTGGAAACCCCATTCTTCAGAAATCACCCAGCTGTGGGCTTCTGTATCGGCAACAGCTCACAGGCCCAAGACACCGTACCCTATGTCAGAGCGGGGGCTAGCAAACATTTTCTGGAAACAGTAAGCCTTTTGGGTTCTGCAGGTGGTAGCTGGAATTACCTCCCCCCGCCTTCGTAGCAAGAAGGCATCCACAAACCAAACGTGGAAAAATATATGGCCATGGCCCGTGAGACTTGGCCCATGGGCGATGGCTTGCTAATACCCTCAATTTGAAATGAAAATGGCACATGGCTAAGAGAGCTTGCTTGTACACCTGCACTCATGTGTAAAGTGCCTGTATTATCTTTATCCCATCACAGTCACACCGGACAGGGAAACGGTGGGTCCCCACCTGGACTCCATGGGCCCCTGCTTTTCAAGAGGTCGGATCTTCTTAGGGTACACGGGCAAGGTGGTCGTGTCGATGACTTTGGTCTCTCCGTTGTTGTAAGTGAACTCCAAGGTGCCATCCCACTCCCCGTGGGCCTTACAGACGATGGTGTTGGTTGGGTTGTGCTTCACTTCTGCCGTCACCCTGGATCAAGGAGTCACGTGAGCATGCTTGGCGAGGTCATCAAAAGGCACACTCCCATTTAGAGATCCTTCCAAGGGCAGCTAAGCGCGGGCTTGCTTCTGCAGTGCAAAGCCTAGCTCTTACAATGAAATCTACCAGCCATGAACAGAACAGGGCAGGACTGACGGACACATCGGAGAAAGCAGGATTGCCCGTAGATTAAGGTTAAGACCAGGGTAGCAGTGTCCACTTCTCAGCTTTGATATACACACAGTGAGCACAGAAAATGTTAACACTAGCATGGAAATCCACTAACTCGGGGGGGGGGGGGAGCACAATACACTCTCTTCCTCTCTGACCTAAAGTGCACAGAGTACAGGGAGAGAACCTCAACCCCTAAACGAGGTCAGTTCCATGAGTGGGTTAAACAGCTGCTCCCCTTCACAGCAAAACAGGGTTCCAAGTGGCGAGGCTGGGTGAGGCAGGGCCCATGGGCAGCAGGGGTGCGGGGTGTGTGCACAAGGGTACAGGGAACCAGTGATGACCACAACGGGCTCTGGGGTGGGGAGGATGCTAAACTGCAGTGTTTGCTCAACTCTGCGGCGACCGTCACTACCAACACAAGGCATCACTGGGCACGGAGCAGGGCCAGCACACACACCACTTGCTCTGGTGAGCCACTCGGCTGATTCTGCACCCCTCTGCTTGGCTGGGTCACCCACAGCCGCTTCACAATAATACCATGTGGAGCAATGCTTTCCAGGACAACAGCCAAAGACGTCAGCTTGTTTTCACAGATCTGCTCCGATGCGGGGGCTGTTTTGTTTCTAAATCTCTGAAAGCAGGGCCCAGCGCAGTAGTCTAGTGGTTCAAGTCTGCCTTACAGGCACTGGGATCCCATATGGGCACCAGTCCATATTCTGGCTGCTCCACTGCCCATCCAGCTCCATCTGTGGCCTGGGAAAGCAGTGAAGGACGGCCCAAAGCCTTGGGACCCTGCACCCATGGGGGAGACCCGAAGAAGCTCCCGGCTTCCTATCAGCTCAGCTCTGACCATTGTGGCCACTTGGGGAGTGAACCAGCAGACAGATCTCTGTCTCTCCTTCTCTCTGAAAATCTGCCTTTCCAATAAAAATCAGTAAGAAACTAGCTGAAGCAACAAAAATAACTTTTTGTATGTTGTGGGATTCAGGATAGTTCTTACAGAGACAGGCAACTCCTGGTGGTGTCCAAGTACACAGGACATGTGACTTGGGGACAGAACAGACCGTGGCTGCAGGTGGGACACTGTGACCTCCTGGCGTGTGCTCTGCAAATGCCATCAAAGACTTCGCGCACTTGCGAGGGAAAGGGCCCCAAGCATCGGCCATGGGGAGTAGGGAGAAGATCTAGACCTGCATCTCCATTTTCAACTCATCCCACATCTGGACGTCAACTTTCTAACGCAGGAAGGAAACGCAGGGGCCTGGAGGAGGCAGAGCCGCGACCTACCTGTGGACCTTGCCGCCGTAGAAGGGCTTTGTGTGGAAGATCACCGTGGCCGAGTACCCGGTCTTGGCACAGCTGATGCTGACTTTGCCTCCGAGCTCCACCCAGGGGATGGTGAGGATGGACCGCGCGTAGGCACTTGGCAGGGTGAACACATACTCTTCCTCATGCTCCAGCAGCCTCAGCACGCCTCGGGGGAGACAGGAGGGAGTGAGACGCGCAGACACGGGCAGCCGGACACGACGGCCTCCCGCCACAGTGCCGCAACCGCTGCAGTGAGGGCCAGGCACTGTGCAAGGAACGGGACGGGCCCATTTGCTCAGGGAGCAGAAGAGAAAGGTGGATGTTGATGGATCCCCAAACACAATTCTAACTGTGCTACAGGTGCCAGAGAGAGAGAGAGAGACTCCCAGGGACGAGGGGTGGGAGGGTCAGTCTGGACTGAGCTCGGCAAGAGTTGAGAAGCTGGAAGGGAGATGCGACAGTGCTCCGGGCAGCACAGGAGCAGTGCAAAGGCCCTGTGATCACACAGGGCCCACCTGCAGGAAGGAAGTTGGTGTGATGGACCCACCAGACCAGCAGAAGCCACAGCTCTGCCGAGCAGCTCCCCGACCTCTGTCTCTCTCCTGCGAGCAACAGTCTGCCTCCCTGGTCCCCCTGAAGTTAGAGCAGACTGCACGGGTGGGGAGACACGTGCCCAGGGCACTGACCCCCTCCCCAGTAACCATAGAGGCTGCCTGGACCTGGGACCCAGGGGCTGCGCTGCGTCTTACATCTTCCTGACATAACGCAGAATTGGGACAGGCCTGTCTGCTTCTGAAGAGAAGATGGCCACAGTTTGCACGCAGTTCTCAAAGACTGGCTGGGCCACCCTGAATGCAGACCCTCGCAGGGCTGCCATGTGGTTCATGCGCGGAGGCCTCCGTGGGAAACCAGCTCCACAGCTCCCCAAGGACGACCCATGCATGGCACTCTGTCCGCCGTCCCGACACACGTGACCAGGGGAGTGTACGTTCAGCAGGTCCCACAGGCCTGCACGTCCAGAACGCCAGGCTCCTGGAGGCTCCCCACACACGGTGTGTTACGCCTCCCAGCTGCCATGCATGGCAAGGATTACTGTTTTTAGAATCACAGTGAGCACTCTCTCCTCCCCCTAGTCTTTGAAAACATGGCAGGTGCCTGGCAGCCACCGACACTGGAATCTCACACCCGCCTGTCTCTTACATGAATCATCTTTAAAATTCACATTCATGTTATCTGAAAAGCAGAGGAAGGTGCACAAAGATACCTTCCACCTGCTGCTTCACTTCCCCAAACGCCCACACCAACCAGCGTTGGCCCAGGCCGACGGAACGATAGGAATCCCACCCAGGTCCCCGCCACAGTGGCAGGGGCCCAGGTACTTGCGCCATGTCCCAGTGTCTCCCAGTGTGCCCATGAACAGGAACCTGGGTCAGAAGCAGAGAGGCCAGGAGGCAAGCCAAGTACGCCACTATGAGACTCCTGTCTCAGGCAGTGCCTTCACCACTGTGCTGGAGCCTCGCATCACCCCAGTGGCTGAAGTCCTTGCCTTGAACAGGCCGGGATCCCATATGGGCGCCAGTTCTAATCCCGGCAGCGCCACTTCCCATCCAGCTCCCTGCTTGTGGCCTGGGAAAGCAGTCAAGGACAGCCTAAAGCCTTGGGACCCTGCACTTGCATGGGAGACCCGGAAGAGACTCTGGGCTCCTGGCTTAAGATCAGTTCAGCTCTGGCTGTTGCGGCCACTTGGAGAGCGAATCAGCAGATGGAAAAAGATCTTCCTCTCTGTATATGTGACTTTCCAATAAAAATAAATAAATCTTTTAAAAAAATAACAAGAACTAGGATGAGGACACCGAGGCATTGCAAGATGAAGGAGCTCAGCTGGTCAGTACCGGTCTGTGAGCCTGTGCAAGCAGCTGACTCAATATGAGCTAGATCTTGCCGGGAGCGGGGAAAGCAGGGAGCGACCTCGGTGCCAATCAGCTGGCCAGGGATGGCTCCGGAGCCATGAGGCTCATTTGCAGAATCATGCTGGCTCATGGTTTCTGAAGTCCATGCAACTGTTAACTCTACCTTTTCTGCAAATCACTTTAATAGCGCATGGGCTACAGTGTATGGGAACACAGCAGGCTTATCGGAGCCAGCAGCTCGCTGATACTGCTGTCCACCCATCAGCCTGACACCCCACTGAGCAGATACGTTCTGAAGCCCCCGGTGACATGCTGTGCATGTGTAGGGGTCCCGAAGGCCTTGCGGAGGACTGCACATACCCCCACGAGCACAGGCAGGAATTAAGACCAGAGAGGTTGACAGCTGGTTCTTGGGTCATTCAAAACCTCCAGTGTGGGTGGAGGGGGCTCAAGGGTGCGAGTGATAGGAAGACAGCTTGGCTCCGCCCCACAATGTCCCAAATCCCACAACAGCAGGTCCTCTCCCCTCCTCTGACTTCCCACGGCTCTGATGACAGAGCCCATCTTCCAGAAAGCAAAGCTCCAGCCACGTCCTGCTCTTACTCGGACACCGGTCCCCAGACCAGGGCCAGGAAACACCAAGGACGCAGCCCAAAGCATCCGCCCCTCTCCTAAACACCCCCCAGCCTCCCGCTCCTCAATCTATGGAAGCCCCTCCCCTGAGCCAGAGTGGGAAGGCCAGCTCTCTTCTGGCAAAAGCCTGGTGGCTCTGCGTTTGGCTACAGAGACCTTCAGGCGACGGGCTCACTTGCGTTGGTCTCACACCACTTCCATGCTAGGGGCAGTCCGCAAGCTGGGAGCTTGCCATCAGAAACTCAGCAAATGGAGGTATCAGTATTTACCAATATGAGGCCAGTAGGAGGCTCGGCTCGTCATCCCTCAACCTGGCTTTCTGCTAACACACTTGGAAGACACCTGGAAATGGCCCAATGGACTTCCCAGGTTCTGGCTTCAGCCTGGCCCAGACAGGGCTGTTGGGGTCACTTGGGAAGTGAACAATCACGACAGGTCTCTAACTGCCTTTCAAGCAAGATCATTTTTTTAAGCAACTGTACAGCCACTGTGTCACCTGCAGGTGCCCAGCCGAGGCCCTGTCACTCATCCATCTCACCACAGCTAACCGCCCTTCTCCCTGTAGCTGGCTGGTTTTGATTCCAGTGTCTGCAGGATGCAGTGGCAAGTGTAGACGAATGGCTCCCGGTGTCCCACCCAGGGACGGGGAGGAACCAGCAGAGACTTCTGCATGACCTGGGCAAAGCCAGGGCTTACACGAGCAACGCCTCGGGGAGGGTCTCTGGGGCCACAGCTGGCGAGCCAAGTGAGCTGGGGGCACAACGAAGCACTTCACCACAGGATTTTCTTCCGCCACTAGACTAATGGCTTGCACCAAGCAAGGAGCTGCTGCTTTCTCCCACGCCCTGCACCCAAGATTTTAAAAGCCCAGTGCTGTAACCCCTGGGCAGCCATGTCCCTCACATGGCCACTCTGCCGCCCGAGGGAGCACTCTCTCAGACCCTCTCCTTCGCCAAACACTGGTGGCTTTTGCCAGTCAGAGCTCCGGGGGCTACGCCAGCCTGACTCTGCGCTCCCGCAACCTCAAGGTTCCACAGCCTGGGCTGAGCCCAGGCCGGAATTCAGCAGTACTGTTCTGAGCGCCACCTGGGGTTGCTGTCTCGCTGGCACAGGCAGCATGGCACTCGGGGAGGGGGCGTCCTCTGGTCCAGCAGATCCGAGCAGCCGTCTGTGCTGGCCCTCTCTCCGGGCCGTCTGGACGTCAGCCCAATGGGACTTTCCCTAGCACCACCTTAGGACAACCTGTCGAGGTCACCAGTGACCCTCCCGATTCAAAACCCAACACCCAATCTTTAGTTTGGCACCGTGTGGCTGTCACAGCAACCAGTCCCTGTCTGCTCCCAGAGCCCTTTCTTGGCCTGGCCCCCCTGGGGAGCTCAGTCCCACAGCCTTCTGGCTGCTCCCTGGCATCCGGGGAGGGCTCCAGAAGGCAGCACTCGGCTACCTCCTGCATCCCAAGGTCTGGTTACGAGCTCTGACCTCGGTCGGGCCCCTCCCTCCACTTCCAGCCTGTGTCTTCAAGGCCATTTGGAAAAGTTCATGGAAAAAAAAATGGTATTAAAAGATGAGTTTACTACAAACAAACCATCTGAATCCCTCGCAGAGCTTTGTAGAAAGCACAGTTGTCATGGGGAGGGATTGGGACCGCCTTCCAACAACTGCCCACTCGAGCATCCTGCTCCGTGCCGAGCCCTCAGCCCACCAGAACCTCCTACCTTCTCCCTCCACCTGCCTGCCACCTGCTCAGGAGCCCTCCTTCCTCAGGCCTCGCCTCTGAACCCAAGGCTCTTCCTCTTGGCTCTCAACTCCAGCACCGTTCCTCTCCTCCACCATTCCCCCCCAGCGTCTGTGGTGCAGATAATTTGCAGACCCACCTCCCCTGTGCTGTGGCTCCCTCAGGGTCTACATTTCCAACGAGCAGCAGAAGGATGGAAGCAGAGCTCACATTTTAGCACTCTACTGTCCCAACTCCCCAGTGCTCCTGGACAGAGCTGAGGCTCCCCGTGCTAGCCCACCAGGCTCTCGGAGATGTAGCATGGTCACCCCCCTACACGTCACTCCACCTCCACGCACCTGCTCTGGCCACAAAGCATCCTCCCCGCACCTGCTCCCAGCCCACGGGCCTCAGTCTTTTCACCCCGCCCAACGTTGTCCTTCCCCATCACAGCCCCCTCAGGTCTGTGTTCAGAACTGCCTTCCCAGCTCCCATGCCCTCCCTCCAGGACCCCAGTGTCTGCCCCCTCGGCTGTTCTCAGAACAGACTGTATTGGTTTCTGTCTGAGGGTGCTGCCTAAGGCCAGCCTCACTCCTTGACCTTGACCGCTCTGTCAAGGTCACAGCCTCTCAAGACCCAGCCCAGCATCTGGGAGGTGCTCAGTGTGCTGAGTGAGCAAGCCATGTTCTCACGTCCAGGGGGATCGGGGAGGGCTTCAGGGGGGCCAACTCTTGCTGAGAGCCAAAGCCAAATCCCGCGTTAGATGCCCGAGCATCTCCGAGGGGTCTGTGGCTCTGGGAAAAGCTGAAGAGCCACCAACAGACACGTGACGTGAACAAGGATGATCAGGGGGTTCTTCAACCATGAAGAAACCTCCTCCACGGCTGCTTGGCTGGAAACAGGAGTGTGGGAGCCGCCAGCAGCTAGGACAAAGCGCACTCGCTGGCAACTTGTGGAGCCGATTCCCAACAGGCAGTATGACCGCCCTCACAGGCTGGGAGGGAGTACACACGTGTTCCCCCACCGCTGGATCCAACACTCCTGTCCACGGGAGCAAAGCTCACAAGAAGCAAGCATGTTAGATGGGATGTCTGAAGTCCCACGTGGGCACGCCTGACCAGCAAATGCCTGTGTACTGGTCTGTCCGGTGCAGCACTAGGACCCCAGTGGGAAATTACAGTCCCAGTCCCCGCCCCCCCTCCAAAAAAAAAAAAATCAGAAGATCTCATTCCTCTTTCCCACCATTCCCAAACTCCAACAAGAAATACCAGAAAAGGCGACAGTCAAAATGATCCACGGACCATTGGGCACGCAAGCGTCCTGTGCAAGAGCCCAGCATCCAACAAGACACAAAGCGGCTTACCTTCCCCTATCATGGAGACCCCCACGGACATGCCCATGAACTTGCTTTTGGTCCAAACGTGAGTGTTGACGCACAGTCTCTTCTCCTTGCACTCACAGTAGAAGCAGGAGATGGGCGGGTGATGGGACACCTGCTCGGCCACAAACCTCAGCTTGTAGCTTTGGGAAGGGTCGTCGGCCGGGGGGCGCTCGTGAGGGTCAGCTGGAGATGGGGAAGCAGTAGCAGTCCTCCTGGGATTGACCTTGTCCTTGGGAACCTCCCAGGAGCAGTGGAAGGTCTCGCCGATGATGGGGTTGTAGGGCTTCTTGGCCAAGGCCCCCTTGCGGCCCTCGTGAAAGGCTGTGAGATAATATTCCACGAAGCAGATGACCCTCTCCTCGGGCGTGGCCCCGGCAGTGATGGCCAGCAGCAGGTCCGGGTGCGCCATGAAGTCTGCGTACATCTCTAGCAAGGACCGCTTCTCCAGGATAAAAGTGGGGAGCACCACCTGGTACAGAGGACACCAAATCAGCGGGGCACCCCAGGGTGACACGGGTAAGCGAGAAAGGCTAGCAAACTCCAGAGCTGGGCTCACCATTGTTGTTTTTTTTAACTTTTAAATTTTATTTTATGACACAAGTCCACAGGCCCTGGGATTTCCCTTATTCCCCAAATTCCCTCCCCGCCCAGTGAGTTCCCTTAAACCATTACAATAGCACAGCCCTTCATAAGCAGTCTTAAGTCCACGATTCTGCTATTTTAAGTGCATCCTGACACTGTAGATACGGACAACAGCAGACACTCCAGCATCCTGTTGTCACTGACGTATTTTACAGTTTCATTGAATTCACCAATTCCTTTTTTTCAGACAGACAGATGGACAGACTAGGTGGTCCCAACTAGAAACCACTATGCTCAGTGAAATGAGTCAATCACAAAAGAACAAAAGAGCAAATACCATATATTCTCTCTCATAAAAGGAAGCCAACATGGAAAGGGTAACTCCAACAGTCCAATCTATACTGTTTTTTGAGTGTCTGTTTGCTCTTTTGGCTGTATCTCTTATGTTTTGATGTTTTTATATCTGTTTGCTTGCTTCCAAATAATCTCTTTTCTCTAATAGAATTCATCAAGTGCCCATGAAGTATACGATGGCATCATAGTTCCTAAGAGTTCACTGGATTCTGAAGCTGGCAGGCCTGGCGAGCCATGGGCTCCTGTCTGTGGTGGCTCCCACGTGAGGGCAGAGTAGCCGCCGTCGTCTCACCAGGCCAGCTGACTCAGATTACGTGGCTGGCACACACACTGCGTGTACAGGTGTTCTGTCATTCCTTTAGATACAGCTTAGCTCCCCTGGCAGGGCAGGGTGGTAGTGGGGCGGGGGGGGGGGCTCGCTTCTGCCTTCCACATACCCTGCCCTGCCAAGGGTGTGGGTCCAATGAAGAGGCGGCGTCCAAACAGTGAAACACGACAAGCATGCAATCGGCTTGGGTGCTCAGCCCCCTGCCCCACAGGGAGACCCCCCCTACTCAGCCCCCCATGGAAGGCCTGGCTCCTGGCTTCAGCCTGGCGCAGCCCGGGGGCTGTGGACACCTGGGGAGTGAGCCGGCAGGTGAAAGGTCTTAAGTCTGTCTCTTTCTCTCTGCCTCTTTCTCTGTCAAAGAAGCCAGCACCAAGATTTCTAAGGAAACTAGAGAAAGGCCAGCCCATGAGACACACGAAGTGAAAGCCTTTTGAACACACCTTGAGCTTTCGTTTTAAAGCTACGTCTTAGTAAGTGTGGTAAGCAAGAAAAGGAAAAAAAAAAGCCAGGTGTAAAACTGCAGGTGTGACAATCCAAGTGACCACACGAGTCCCAAAAGTCACCGGGCGCCCCGGAGCTGAGCCAGCTGCACTCTCATCTCTCTCTGCTGGAGAACACACCAGACAAACTTGTGTCAATCACAACTGGGCAACAGTAAGACTTTTGCCAGGAAGCATCCTTTTGGGAGTACAGGGGATGGGAGACTTTCAGGCCACCCTTAGTGTTCTGTGTCTTTCTGAGGGACTGCACCATGGTGCCGCAGCCAGCACCGTGTTCGAGAGCCTGCGTTTCACTGGGGCCCAAGCTGCTAAGTCTCTAGGGGTTCCCCCTGCCATAAAGCCCCCAGTCACACCCTCTGCCACCACCCCAACATCCAACAGCAAGGTGAAGACTGAGAAAATCAGTCTCCAGACACGCACCAACCTGGCCTCCCCCAGCACCGAAACCACTCCACAGCTCCCCTGCCCAGGCACCCCGCCCAGGCAGGATGCATAGGTTGGGGGGTGTGGATTAGGCCAAGGCAACTCAACAAGCAAAGCAGCCATAAATACTGACATCCCCAGAAGGCAGGACTGGGTGGGGGGATCCCCAGAGCTGAACAGGGCTTTGTCATCCCAACAGGGTGTGGGTCAGGCCTGGGGATGTGCCTCCCGATGGAGGCAACCTTCTGACCTTGGCACAGAGCTTGCCCCATCCCCCACTGGATGGCAGTGGGCTTCGCTGCAACGATTCTACCTTTGGACCCAAATGCTCACACTCAGACCCAAAGACGGTAACAGCAGCGACAGGATGAGCCACGATACTGAGAACAAGGCTTAAGGTCTCCCTCCTCGTTTAGTCAGCCGCATAAGGCTGGGCAACAACCAGAGAAGACCTCCGCAGAATCCTAAACGACCGAGTCCAGCAGGAGCTTTCCAGATGGTGTAGCTCAATACCTTGGCCATGTAGGTGAGGGCCAAGGAGGACAGAGTGAACCGCTGGTGTTGTCCCACAGCCCCATCTGCTACCCCGTGTTGATGCAGGGTCCCGGGGAGGTGGGAGATCTGCTAGGAGGGAGAGCTCCTGGGCCAGGCCCTCCCGTCTCTGGGGGCCATGCCTTCGGCAGGAATTCTCAAGAGACTGGGCCAGGGCGCAGCCACTGCCTCCCTGCTTCCTGCCAGCTGGCCACAAGATGGTCCACACATGTCCCATCCCTGCCATCTGTCAATCACATCACAGGTCACACCAATGGTGCTGGCTGCTCCTGGACCTGAGCCTCCAAGCTGTAGGCTACATAAATCATGCTTTGTTTTAAGGTTATTTGCCTCAGACACTCCAATGCAGGCAAATCCTAACTGATACACCAACACACCTAACTGCCTGCTTCTTCGGGTTAAGGAGAACATTTTCTAGGAGCTCACTGCCCGTTCTTCCGGGGACTGCTGGGCCATGCCATCTCTTGCCATTGATAAAAAGTAGGGGAAAAGAGATTGGGTGTTGTGGCACAGTGAGTTAAGCTGACGCCTGGGACACCTTCACCCCTTCTCAGGGTGCCTCAGATGGAACCCCACCTCTGCTTCCAATGCAGCTTCCCACTAGTGCACCTGAGAGACAGCTGATGATGGCCCAAGCGTGTGGGTCCCTGCCACCCACATGGGAGATGACGATGCTCCTCCTGCCTGTTATGGGCATACAAGGAGTGAACCAGAGTAGCGAGATCTTTCTGTCCTAGACAGACAGCAGGTAGGCAGGCAGAGACGCACAGAAAGATAAATGTTGATGCCACAGTTGTGGCATAGGCGATAAAGCCATCGCTTGCGGCTCCAGCATCCTGTGTGGGCACTGGTTTGTATCCAGGTACTTTACTTCTGACCCAATTCCCTACTAACGGCCTGGAAAAAGCAGCGGAATACAGCTCAGGTATTTGCATGGAGCACACTGGATGAAACTCCTGGCTTCTGGCCACCTAACAGTACATCAGCAGATGGAAATGCTCTCTGTCTAATCTGCCTTACAAAACACACAAATCTTCAATGCTCACGGAATGTCCACTGAAGGAATGGACTCCCAGATCTGCTCCACCTCCTGTGTCTAATGACTCCTTGGCGGGGCAAAGAACAGGCCCAGGTGAGCCACAGGCTGCAGCTTTAATGGCTCCCTGTGGGCCAGAAGGAAGAACAGCCCAGCGGGAAGCCATTTCTCCCCACCCAGCACAAAGCCAGCTCCTGAGCACCTTGGACAAGACACCCTGCTTCTCACAGACACCCGTATCTTGGTCTGGTCTCACGGATTTCTTTCACGCAAGCTCTGGGTCCTACTCCTCCCCCACCAGCCCACCCCCCCAACTTTTTGGAGGGTGGGGGTGTGCATTTATGAACCAGCCACTTAATCATCTCTTCCTTGGTTGGTGGACGGGAGGGACAGAGAACCAAGAAAGTGGAGCATTCTAATTGGGCTGTCTGCCTCCAATAGAGGGTGGGCAATGGCCCGGCTGTTCGGCCAAATGGTCCGAAATCACGCCTGCGCATTGATCGTGCTGTCAATAAAAGCTGTCTCCTCTCATTAAGGTAATTAAGATAATGAAGCACTTTTGGGGTATGGTCAGAGGAGAGGACCTGCACCACGGACTGAGGGCACAATTAATTGCATTTAAAGCTGCAGCAACCCAGAAACACAGAACGAATCTTCAGGCTAGATCCATAGAAATCTGAAATAAATGACCTCTCACGGGGAAGGCCAAGGACAGCCAGTGATGGCCGTCTCCGCTCAACAGGCAGCACAGCAGGTGCCTGCCCGGGAGTGCCAAGAACAGGTGCAGTTTTCTTCAAACACGCATCATTTCCTCAGCTGGGGAGTCATCACAAGGACGCTCCATTGTTAGACCTGCAAACACACCTTCTCCTGCAAGTGGGCAGAGGGAGCCGAGACCCTGTGCCAAGGCCAACTTATGTAATACTTCAAGGAAACCAGGCAAAAGAACGCAAAATGCCAACTGACCCAACCAAGGGTGAGAGCCTGGCATTGTGGCACATCACTGCTTGTGGAGCCAGCGTCCAACAGCTGAGCACCAGGGCGGATCCCAGCTGCTCTGCTTCTGATCCGACTCCCTGCTAATGCACCTTGGTGGTGAGCCAAGCGCTTGAGCCTGGCCTGGCTCTGGCTGGTGCAGCCATTTAGGAAGTGAACTGGCAGATGAAGATCCCTCTTCCCTCTCCTCCCTCTCCCTCTTCATCTCTCTTGGTTCCCTCTGCCTTTCAAATAACTAAACCTTGACTTCACACCCTGCAGCATCTTGGCAGTATCACCAAAGATGATCACTACACATCGGGTAGGGAAAGGAGTAAAACAAGCATTTTGTTTTTTTCTGAGAAAACACTGACTGTCTAGAGAGAGACACCAAGTGCTGGATCCATCCCCTGTGTTCCCTCAGAGTCACAAACCTCAGCCTGCAGGCAGGAGTCAGCTCTCAGCAACTGCCAGTCAGGGGGACGCAGCGAGTCCACCCGCCAAGATCAACCCTCTGAACTGCACACTGCGAGCAGGCGGAGAGCACCTGCTTAGGCTTGTTGTACCAAAAAAAACAAGAGGTAAGTCAGCCCAGGGCCTACCCGGCACATAGGAAATGTTCACACAATGCTGACACTTGTCAGGATGGGGGACCAAGAATCTGGTTTGGAGATTGGGAAAGACGACAGCAATGGGGACAAGACATCAATGTGTCCCATACTGCTTCAGGGACCATGCTTAACACCAAAATGGGCTACCTCTGACGCTTCTGCGGATAGCTATACCAGCTGCTCACAGGGAAGGGAGAAGTGGCTGCATCCAACAAGAAGTGTGAGAGACTTCACACCTGACAGCATACAGACCTCCAGCCAAGCCAGCTTTGGGTGTCCCACATCTACCTTGTATAATCATCTCACGAGTACTGTGAGCAGGCATAGTGACGCCACTTTACAGGCGAGGAAACTGGGGCACTTGCAAAATGAAACCCATGTCCATGTCAGCCCCTACCCTCCACCCAGCCCAGTGACCTGAAGTGTCCCCACGGCCAACGTTCACTCTCTTGAGAAACAGCGGGATGGCTGGGACCCTGCGCAAAGGACAGAGGGGAGCATGGGGGTAACCAGGGACATCCTGCACGACATGTGCTGACACAGGCTTACGGGTGGACGGAGGGTCACACCACGCCTTCTGTTAGAAGACGGGGGCTCCGGAGCAGCAGGCGTGGCTCGGCTGTCTATCAAAACCCAGCACTAGGGAGAAGACAAAAAGTGCCAGGGAAGCCCCAGTGGGGGGTGGCCTTGACCCTGACAGACTTCTGCTGGCGCCCACCTCGCTGCCTCCTCGTATCTGACCAAGGCAACTGTAGCTTCTCTGTCTCTTCTCTCCACCACCCTTGAGATCCTAGCTCCAACTTTTAGCAAACAGATCCACAACGAAAACACACTTCACGCTGCGGTTCAGCACAGTTATAAGGAAGAAAAGTTTCACGTGGAGTGCATTCTGGTATGTTCTGCTGCATCTCACTTCACGTTTTAGATGCATTAAAACTTACAGCATCAGTTTGACAACACACAAGCTAGAAACACTATTAACTTTCACTTTCATTTGAAAGGCAAAGTAACCTAGAGAAAGGAAGAGCAAAGAGAGAGTTGTTGATCTGCTGGCTCACTCTTCACATATTTGTAACAGCCTGGGTTGGGTCATACTAAAACCAGGAGCTAGGGCCTCCACTGGGTTTCCCATGTGAATGGCAAGGACACAACTACTTGGGCCATCACCTGCCTCCCATTTTGTTAGTGGGACACTGTACTGGAGTCGAAGGTGGGACTTCATCCCAAGCACTAGGATATGGGACGCAGGAGTCCCAAGCAAAGGTTTAATGCACTGTGCTACAAGGCCTATCCCAACACAGTAATCTATGGTCACACTATGCAAGTTATTGCCCACACCCCATGAAACTCACATGTAAGTGTCTATGCAATCCATAGCAATCCCGAAGAACAGCACATATGCAGTTTATTCTCTTTACTTATGTATTTATTTGAAAGAGCTGCAGAAAGACAGAGAGACAGACAATCTTGCATCTCTTGGTTCACAGATTCCCCAGGTGGCCCCAGGAGCCAACGCTGGGCCAAGCCAAAGCCAGGAGCTTCAGCTGAGTGTTCCACGTGAGCTCAAGCGCTTGCGTCATCCTCCGTTGCTTTCCCAGGCCACTAGCAGGGAGCTGGATTCAAAGTGGAGCAGCTGGAACTCGAACTGATGACCAAAAGGGACGATGGTATGGCAGGTGGTGGTTTTACCAGCTGTTCCACTTCCAGTCCTGCTCCCTGTTCATGCACCTGGGGTAGCAGTGGCAGACAGCCAAAGTGCTAGGGCCTCTGCCACCTACGTGGGAGACCCAGATGAAGGTCTAGGCTCTTGGCTTCAGCCTGTCCCACCCCTGGCTGCTGAGGCAATTTGAGGAACAAACCAGCAGATAGATTCTCTCTCTCTCTCTCTCTCCTTCAGCTTCTTCCCTCTCTCTGCAACTCTTTCTAATAAGAACTGAGCCTGAATCAGCACCTGCTGTCCATGGACGATGAGATGAGGGTCACAGGCAAGGTTACCCTCTGGGGACTAATGATCACAGTTAACGACATCCTGCAGTTGGCCATGAGACAGGACTCCCAGCTGCCGCACCCATCTCCTCCCTGCCTTCCTGTGTGGCCACTATGCTCAAGCGACCTCTAGGGAGCGCCTCCTGGCCCTCCTAAGCACAGTCAGAATGGAACAACTGGGGTCTTAGAGTTTAAGAAACACAAGTTCCTTAGGGCAGCGGGTTGAAGCAAGGCCCCATCGAGAGGCTCTCCAAGCCAGCAACGAGCGTGAACATCAACACCTCCACTCCTCCAGCCTCACCCAACACTGACGTCTGGAATCCACGATGGCCTTTCCAATCACACCCCAGGGCAGAGGACATGAGCAGAGGCAGCTGAGGTTAGAGGGCGAAAGCCAGATACCTGGCGGGCCTACCTTGGTCAAGTCCATGCCAAGCTTGAGCTGCGAGATGAGATGCAGAATCACACTGCGTTGGTCCTCCATGACACCCAGCTCTGTCTCTTCCTTGTCTTCATTGTCGCTCTTCTCATCTTCCGATAGGACCAAGTCAGGGCCTGAGTGTAGCTACAAGCAAAGCATCAGTAAAGATCACCAGCCCATCCAGCATTACAATCACACTTGCTTAGCCCCAAGCCTTGCCCCAGAAGAGCTGCATGAAAGCGTTGGCTGACAGCCCTAGGCTCTTCAAGCTGTGCGCCCCCACCCTGACCACCTTATCTGCCTCTCCATCCCCAGGGAGGCAAGCTCCTGGCGCCCCAGTTTGACATGACTAAATACATGGGCTCTTCCCTGCCACCCTGGCCAGTCACTGGGTACCCATGCTAAACTTGTACAACAGACAAGCTATGAACCTAACGAGAGTCCTTCTGTTTATAAATAAGTTGGATTTTCCTATGACTTCCAAGTCACCTTCTTTATGGAAAACTGTCCTCAAAAGCTGTTTGTGCTCTAGCCCCTTAGGACACCGATGGCAGATGAAGACATTGATCCATGGAGGGAGACAACAAATGAGCATCCAAGGAGAAATGTGGAGAGCGGCGCAGCCCAACAGGCCCTGCTCCCCCGCACGGGGAACTCCATCCCTGCATTCCAATTTCTCAAACTATGCAGTCTACAGGCAAGTGCATACCTCAAGGTGGGACTGGTCCCAACATTTTCCAATATCCAAGCATCCAGAGCCTTGAGTACAGGGTAAGCCATCACTGGAATTCTGTTGGGAGAAATCCCTGCATTCCACAATCCCCCACATTCACTCACGGTCTACCTAGAACCTGCTTCCAGATGAGCGACAACATTGCTCACAGACCATGACGTGCTTTTTTTCCACCTGCTGGGCGGCAGGTAAGACCCAGACAACTCACCAGAAATGCTAGAGGTCACAGGTGATTAAAGGACACACCAGGGTCCATCCAAAGCAAATGCTTTATTAACCTGCCTGAGAGCAAAGCACCTCCCACTGAAGGCTCTTTCGTAACACAAGGGTGATTTCAGCAATCAAGGGCTTGCCCAGCCTCTGGTCCGACGTCTCTGCTCCCTTCCTCGCCAGCACTCCAAGAGGCGGCAGGCATTTAGAAACGTCTAAGTCGACATGTTCATAGCTATGTTCCCGAATTATTCCCCATCATCTCTGTTCACCGCTGGTCCCTGCCAGGCCTGGCTGAAGCCGGAGTTCGGCTCCTTAGGCCTCACCCTCTGTAGATCTCAGTGAGGCCTGGTGCCAGAACCCCACCATTCCACAGACATCAAAATCTACCACGTTCAAGTTCCCTACAGACAGCACAGCACAGCCTGTGCACAGCTCCCCATACACTTCCAATTATGTCTGGTACAACACCGCATACGGTGTAAATATTTGTTATTGTCCAGGAAACAGTAAGGACCAAAGATTCTGCACATGTTCCATGTAATCACTTTTTCCCTGAATATTTCTGGTCTATGATTGGTTGAATCCACGGATGCACACTCCAGGGTACTAAGGGTCGACTGTACTATCTGGTGCTGTAGGGGATGGTTCTGCCACGATATGCTGGGGAAAAAGATTGCAGGCACCTCTACTGCTCTCACAGACTGCATCCAGGGGAGGGAACCTCGGGAGCTGTGGAGTGCCCCAATTCCACACTGGGAAGTCAGGTGATGGAAGGCGTACAGCCCCATCAGCAGCCCCAAGATCACCCCACATCTCCTCCAGCACTATCTCCCGCCTCCACCTCTGATGTGCTACACAGGCCAAGGTCACTGCAGTGTTGAGGCTTGAGCAGGGACAGCAGGGCTTTCCACTGATATGCCTCCTGCTGCCACCTCTGGCCTCCATGTCCCTGCGAAGGATGGGGGCTGCCTCAGTTTGCCATGACCTCGCTCTTCCAAATGGACGCCACTGGAGTCCGACAACTGGGATGCTATCCCTCCCAGAAAGCAATGCACTGCGCTGCAGCTCCCTGCGTGTTGGCCAGTTGGACAGTCATGTAAGTTAGCAGAGCTCTCTTTTTCCCAGGGTCAGGGGGCAGGGGGAGGGCAGGGCATGGGATTTTGCTTTGGGAAGAAATAGGACAATCAGAGCCCAGTGAAATCAGATCCCTAGCCAGCACAGGCCCAAGGGGGCGAGAAGGGCTATCGGGTCCTTACTGCTGACTCAAACCCACCTTCCCAAGCTGCCCTACCCAGCAGGGAAAGAAGAGCCCCAGGCAGGCCCACAAACAGCCCCATGTGATGGCACAAATTCTCAACAAATTCTGCCAGGGCTAGAACAGGGAATTAGTGTGTGAGCACCAACAGTGTGTGATCTGTGAATTCCTCTACGTCACTGTCAGTTAATAATCACAGCTGGGTAGGTAGGGGGAATAAACGCCTGCCTTCACTGCAACACCAGGACTCAGTCTAGCTGCAGAAAAGGTCCCACCTCTACCTGCAGCCAAACTTGGGGGTGTGCGGCGAGGACAGCAGGAGCATCTGTCAGCGTCCAAGAGCACCCCCAGCTTGGCAGCCAGGAACACACCTGAGTGGCAGAAACCCAATTTCTTGCATTTTCACTTCCCAAGGCCTACAGCTGCAGGAACCAGAGGCCAAAGTGAGAGCCAAGACACAAGCCCAGGTCTTCAGACGTGGGGCGCAGGCATCCTAACCACCAGTTCAACCCCTGCATGCTCCCCCGCCCTACCCTCGTTCCTTAGGGGGTCCTCCTCCCTTCTCACCTGGGTGCCCCATTCTCACACAACCTCTGCATCTCTAGAAGTTTCCCTTACATAGCACGGACAGGTGCTCAAAGGTGGCATATGCTGTGCGTCTCCTGCTCAGAAGTACAAGCAGTGCAGGTGCCAGTGAGGGTATCCCGAAGCTGTTCACATCCCACCTGTCCAGGAGACCTGTGCCACGGGCCAGCCCGGCCACAAAGACGCATGCAAACCTCAAGATGAAATGCATATGGAAACATGTTCCAAAGAGAAGCAGGCTTTGCAATGAGATTTTTTTTTAAATTAAAACAAGAAATCTGATTTCAGGGTGTAGGATGCTAAACAAAATGAAACAAAATCAAGTAAGTAAGTAAGTAAGGATGGGGGCAAATGTGAAAAAATTCATCTTAAAAACTGTATGTTTACTGGAAAGGCAGATTTAGAGAGAGAAGGACATACAGATTTTCCATATACGCTGGTTCACTACCCAAGTGGCCACAATGGCCGGAGCTGAGCTGAACTGAAGCCAGGAGCCTCCTCCAGTTCTCCAATGTGGATGCAGGGTCCCAAGGCTTTGGGGTTTTGGACCATCCTCCACTGCTTTTCCAGACCACAAGCAGGGAGCTCAATGGGAAACAGAGCAGCCAGGACACAAACCGGTGCTCATGTGGGATTGTAGCACTTGCAAGGGGAGGATGAGCAGATTGCATCATCACATGGGCCCTAAAGCAAAAACTTCATAGATGAGAAAAGCAATGTCGTGGGCAGGATGAGGTTTAGAACATTACCGGGTAGGCCAGTGGTGACCTGGGACCCATGGACAATTTTTCTAACATCCACCACTATCCTAGAAATTGCAGAAATTGTGTGTGTGAGCACCACTGCAAAGGGAGTCCACAGCCCTTCCTGGACCCTCAAGCCATGGAAGAGATGGGTCCTTGGGGCAGGAAGGGAATAATCCCAGTCCCAGCAGGTGCACACACATCCTGGTCCAGAACTGTCGGCCCACACCCCCATGCAGTGAGAACGGCCTGCCCATGCCACGGTGGCCCAAGCTGGAGGGTGCCATGGTGGCTTGGGGAATACTGAGCTTTGCTTTCAACACAAATCGTAATGTTTTGCAAAAACCTCAATGTTTCGAAACAAATGAAAATGGCAAACAAAGTGGGAATTTTTACTTGTTTTTATTCAATACATAGATGTGACTGAAATATGATCTGGGTCAATTCTAGGAAAAAACGTAAGACAGTGATCTGCTGAGGCCACTCACTTCCCTACTGCAGGCTTCACTCCACCCCGCCTCCCAGCCCCAAACCAACCGCCCTCTCCCTCCTCCAAGGGCACAAACCACTCCCCCAGACCCTTCCTGCTTCAACCGTGACCTCACCGCCTGTTAACACCGGCCCTGGGCAGCCAGCCCCACACCAACAGTTTGCACTGCTTTGGTGTCCCTTCATCTGCGCATGCTCAATCATGTCCTCGCCCGGGTTGGGAGCAGCCCTCACACCATGCAGAGGCCCACATGGGTGCATGCACCAGGCCACACAGGGGCCTCCTGGCTCTCCTGGGCCAGGGCCCTTCCATCCCACATATGCAAGGGAAAGGATTCAAGCTGGGCTCATACAGACAGCCAGGACTGAAGCCAATGAGTAAACCTGCAGTGGGTATGTTCGAATAAACAACATCTTCCACAACAATATCACACACAACGGGTTAAGTTGTCTGCAACTGTTTTATCTGTCGCCCACATGACAAGGGCAGACCAGAAAACCAGGCAACACACAGCAGAGTCCCTGCTAGCAGCCAGCTTTGCAGCTGGATCATTTCAAAGCCAGACAGCTTTCTACAACACTGACAGCTTCGGGGGGGGGGGGGGGGTGCAGGCAGGCACGGGGTGCACTGAGCCATTACCAGATAATCTAGGCACCAAATGGCAAGTTCAGACATCCGGAAATATCCTTTCCCTGGCAAAGTGAAGAAACCTACTCATTTCTAGACCTGTAAAAGAATTCAGGGAGGCACAGGGGAAGACGGACCCTAAGCCCACCCTTAGAGAACCTCAAGTGAAAAAAAAGATTGGACACACTCCCTTCTGGGAAGGGTACCACCTCCCCACGGGCCACACACCACTTACTCCTGACACCTGTATACAACGTACAACAACAAGCAGCAATGGCTGCCAGGGGGGCCACAGAGGGCTGAGGACCCAAACAGCGAGTTCTGGCAGCACATGAGAGAGGCCAGCAGGGAAAAAAACGATTCTAAGGCTGAGACGGACACGTGGCGAAGGGACATGGAAGTAGGTCAATAGGAGTGGCAAGAGCAAGAAAAATCAAAAGGGAACTCGGCGTCTGGGACATGCAGGTGTCCAGGGGCCCACCAGCAAGCCAGCTTCCCCACCCTCCCACCCCACCCCGGTTCCAAATGATATTGATTTGGATGACGTTTATGAAATTTACCAAACCAAGGACCCACCCATTTTTTCGTTTCAACATTTACAGCATTATTTAAGTGAACTGTCACAGTCATTTCTGCTTCATTCCCACGGTGAGCCTCCCTCCACACTGGTTCTATCTTACATCCTACGAAGCCCTATGTAACAGCCCAGGGTCATGGCTGCTGTTTGCCCAGCTGCAGGTGAAGTTCGGTCCGACTCTGCGTCCATGTCCATCCCATTTGGAGAGCCTGAACGTGCCACGGCAGTTGGCAGTGGTCCAGTCAGTGACTCTCAGCCTCCTAGCGCATCACTCCCCAACAGGAAACTTAACCATCAAATGGCTACCCAGTCCTGCAGGAGGTGGGTGGACGGGGCCTTCACCATGACACGCTAGGACAAATGATGTCTGTCGAAGACACAGAACCACGAATGCCACGCGGCTGCTCCGGATGACCTACTGTCTTTTCCAGGCTTAGCACCGGCAGCACTTCTCCTCTGAACGAGTCTTGCTGGGGCCCGTCTCTGAGTCTCCAGAAATCGGCCATCCTGGCCGGCAGGAGGGTCTCTCGGCTGAAAGAACGGATGCTCCCCTTGGCTCAGAAGTCATGCCGAAGACAGATGTCGTGGGCGCGTGGTGGCGTTGAGGTGGGGTCGTGTGCACAGCTGATGGTCCGGGCCCTGATGCGGGGCAGCCACTCGAGGCTCCTACATATAGATTACCCTCTGCATGGAGCCACTTCCGAAGCCCCAGCGGCTGATGGTGCCTTCCAGGTCCCGCTGTATGGAGGGGAGACCTTAGCTTGCCATTTGGAGGTAGGTTCAACGGGGAAGGCACAGCCGACGGGAGCAGGTGCTCTCAACCTCAACAGGTCACAGGGCAGGCATAACCATAGGCATGGCAGGCTGGGCCCCCGCTGCCACGTTGGAGGTGTTCAGTTGGCTGTCACTGACATCACAATCCTCCGGCCGCCTCCCAGCGGGGCGCTGGCTCCGTGGCTCTAACCACACATACACACACATTGGCCACACTTGGCTCTCACAGACTGGAAGGACAGAGGTGCTTCCTGAGCCAAGGGGCCGACCTGCAGAAAGGTTAATTTTAAATCATAAACATACACCATGCAAGGACGCAGCAGTCAAACTTCTGGGGACGAGCAGGGGGAAGGAGGAGAGGCGGGACTGGGTGGAGGGGTATTTAACAGCAGCCAAAATAAACAGGGGCTCCTTCCCTAATGAGGGGAAGCATCTGCAGGGGGCTCAAGCATTCTCTCTAATTTCCATGGAGCACAGGGATTAGCAGTATGCCAGGGAGAGGGTGGCCGTGGTCTCACAGCCATGGGTGTGTGCACCTGCCACATGGGAGCTGCGAGTCCACAGACGAGCTGCTTCCCAGAAAAGAACAGAGAGGAAGGACCAAGCCCCCACACCGGGTGCTTCACAGCATCCGCTTGGTGAGCACACCCAGCACTAGATCACTAACACGGCCAATGACGACATAGCAGGGCTTCCCCGAAGCAAAGCTGCCTGGGGGTGGGGGTGTGCACCAGCAGCACAGCCCATGCTCATCAACCCCTGGCACGAAGGGCACAGGAGGCCACACAGACAGGGAGGCCACAAGGACAGGGAAGGTGACTGACACGGGTTGGGCAGATGGTGATGTAGCGCGGCAGGGCTCTGTGTGCTGGCTGCTGATCCAGGAGACACATCCCCCAGCCACTGCTCTTCCATCCACTGGGCTCAACCTCACCCAGGCAGCAGGCAATCAGCCTAGTGGTCAAGTCCCCGATTGCAATGCCCGGCTTCGAGTCCTAGCTCCCTCCCGTCCCCAGCTTCCTGCCATGCGCATCCTGGGAGGGCAGCGGGGATGGCTCAAGTTCCTGGGTCCCCACCGCTGCCAAGGGAGTCCTGGATTGAGTTCTAGGCTCCCTGACTTTGGCTTAATCCAGCCTGAGCTGTTGTGCACATATGGGGAGAGACCCAGCAGAGAGGAGTGCACAGTGTGTGTGTGTGTGTGTGTGTGTGTGTGTGTGTGTGTGCATGCGCGTGCGCCTTCCAAGTAAGTCAAGAGGAGGAAAATATTTTTAAAAGAACGGGAAAGGGCTCACTCGCTTCAGAGAGTGACCTACAGGCTAAGCACAGTTCCCAGGGGCTGCTCAGGAGCCATGCTGGCGGAACAGCCTGCAGCGGCCACCAAATACACAAGGACGCATCACTAATGTGTGGCCTCCTCCCCAGCTGCTGCCCCTCACCAAGCCGCATGACATCACCAACTCCTCTCCCAGGCTGTGCCAGCATGGAGAACGTGGGGCTACAACAGTTCCAGCCCTTGAAATAGTCCACAGTCCTGACCACAAAGCTGCTCATGTCTGCGGCCATGCCAGAAAAGGATTCCTGTCTCAACCAAGGTCATGTGCAGGCAGGCAGGCGGGCAGGCAAGAACAACGCAAGGCACTAAGCAAGCAGCAAAGGACAGCAGAGGGCCAGAAACAGAAGACCAGCCTCTTTAGCCTCAAGAAGGTTCGGGAAGACAGAGGAGAAACTCCATGAAGTCCTCACTCTAGTCCTGCTGGGGCTCTGCTCTGGCAAAACGAAGGGCAGTTACTCCAGAGCCCCAGACTCCAAGGACACCAGGGGCAGGTAGAAACATGAGCGCCCCCACCCGGCTCAGGAGGGGAGTGCAATCACGCCTTTTTCCAACCTGGGCCCAGCAGGTGAATTTCGACCAATCCCTCTGGACACAGTGTGAGCACTTTCACAGGGGCAACGCCCCACTTCCCACCCTACCTACCCAAGCCCTTGCCATGGGGCACAGCCACTCAAGCATGCTGCTCCACTTCTGATCCAGCTCACTTTAAAAAACCAGCAGAAAGTGGTCCAATCTTGGGTCCCTGGCCCCACAGGGAGAGACCCAAAAGAAGGACCTAGCTCCCCATGGCTTTGGTCTGGCCAGTCCTAGCCACTACAGCCATCTGAGGACTAAATCAACAAATGGACCATCCTTCCCTTCCCATCCAGCTCCCTGCTTGTGGCCTGGGAAAGCAGCTGAGGACGGCCCAAAGCCTTGGGACCCTGCACCCATGAGGGAGACCCAGAAGAGGCTTCAGGCTCTTGGCTTCAGACTGGCTCAGCTGCAGCCACTGAGGTCACGTGGGGAGTGAACCAGCAGACGGAAGATCTTTCTCTCTGTGGGAGGCCAAGATGAAGTTCTTGGTGGCCTTAGCTTTCCCCAGACTTGGCCACTGCGGCCACCTGGGGCCAGGCAGTAGATGGAACATGGTTCATTCCCAGCCCTGTTCTCATATTCATTCTTTTTCTCTCTCTTTCCCCCATTCTTGCCTTCCAAGTAAGGAAACAAATCAGTCTTTTAAAACAAAATAAAGAAGTATTAAAAGTTATATACATTTCTTATTCTCTTTAACAAAGGTTTACTTTATTCCGGGGGGGGGGGGGGGGCGAGAGAGAGAGAGACAATGAATGAATGAATATCTTCCATCCATTGGCTCACTCCTCACGTGTCCAAAACAGCAGCCACCAGGCAAGTCCAAAGCCAAGAGCTTAATCCAGGACTCCCATGAGGGTCCAGGGACCCAACCGCTTGTGCCACCCTCTGCTGAGTTCTCAAGTGCAGCAGTAGGAAGTGGCAAGCCGGGATTTGAACTGGTACCTAAATGGAATGCTGGCATTTCAGGAAGTAGTTTTACTAGGTTAAAGTCACAACACTCACCCCCTTTCTTATTCTTTTTTTAAAGGAAAGCAATTCTAGTAAGACAAGAAATACAAGTGAAAATATGGGACGACCTGAAGATGATTCCCCTAGACTTAACGACTGATGTGCTATTCTGCTACTGTCCTGGGTTGCTGTTTCCTCTCCCTGCGCATGGCTGCACGTCTTCCCCTCCTCTTCTACAGAGTAGGGATGAAGTTACATCGTGGGGCTTCGATTGCCAACACAGCGAGCTGCGCATGACACAGGACACCACGGTGTGCGCTTAGCTGCATGTGGGTGAAAAAAAAAGACCGAGAAGGGATCAGGGTTTTGCAGAGCGACAGGCGTGCACTGTTCCCAGAGGACACAGCATCACAGGACAACGACTGCATCTCAGGTTTCACCCATGTTCCCTTGACCTCCTGAATGCAGCATGATAGTCCGGGGCTGACTGGGACAAACACCCTTCTGGCTGCTGGTGCAGTATCTTTAAGACCCAGAGAACTGTCTGAGCTGACCACCTCCGGAGCCTGCTGCAACAGACCGTCAGAACCTACGGGTCCTCCTATCACCCACTCTTACCTTATTTGCACACCTATGCACACGCACACACACGCACAATCTACCTTCTTTCTTTCTGGTCACATCCGTTGCTATCCCTAGCTTTTGCAATTATGATTCAGTACACGGTAACCTCCATGCACAGCTCCATTAGTCGCCTGCAGATCTCCAACTTGGAAAAGGGAATGAAGAACTTGATTGACTTAGGCAGAGTCCAAAGTCTAGGTGACAGATATTCTACCCCTTCCTTCTGTAATACCCTTTCCCCAGGACCATAAATCTCCACGCACTGACTTCCCATCGTTGCAGAGGGAGCGTGGTCAGAGCCAGCAGATAAATCACCTTGACACAGTTCCTCAGCGTGGACAAATGGAAAAGTCAGCAGGTGGGCGGCCAGAAGCAGATTTCTACACTACAACTGTGCCATGGGACGGGACAAGCGCAAAGTGGGCGGGGACGGAGCTGTTCGATGTGGGGGGCCACATTTACACAGTGAGAAGTACCCCAACTAGGAGAATGCCAAGAATGTTCATACCACATCACTACAATCTCTCCAACGCTTCACCCCTCGTTCAGATCTGACTCTCACCGCAAAACAAAGCAGGCAAGGGCGAACGGGGAAGAGGGTGGCGCAGTCCCACGGGAAGCCCGTGGAGCTAAGGCCCTTGGCATTCACCGGTTTCCAGGCGCCTAATCCTTTGGGTAGGGCTGCACGACAGGACAGGCTGTAGCACCTGGTGAGGACTTTTTTCATATGCTCCAGCTCCCAACTGGCAAACGCGAGGGTTGACCTCTCCAACACTCCGCTGAGTGGTTATGTCACAAAGTCACCCGGGCCTGGGGGAGGGGGAGGGGAGGGGAGGGGCAGGAGGGAGGCGACAACAGGGAGTTCTCCTGGGGCCAGCCAGAGAGGCTCCCAAATGCAGCCCACAGGCCCTGCCAAGAAGCCGTTTGGAATTCTCTGAATTCTGCCCTGAAAGGCATTCCTTAGCTGAGCGGACCATACTTAGCACCCCTCATGGGAAAGCAACAGAAGGAGATCTTGCAAAGGTGGCAGACACTAAAATTAAAGTCCTCGAGGCTTCCCAGGAGATTACACTGTGATGCCTCAGGGGCAGAGAGCTCACCAAAATGGCCAGATAGTAAATCCAAGAGGGTCTGGCTCGAGGGACACAGGGCTGAGCTTTGTGCATGATGGTTCTACGGCTGCCCCTGCAGGAAAAGGCAGGCAGGCACAGGACAGAAAGCAGCTCTCAACCACAGGGGCACAGCACCTGCATCCGACCACCAGGCTCACCTCCCTCAGGGACCATCCCAGCCGCTCCAGGCCACAGGTGCACCGACAGCCACACCGCACCACAGCCTGCCTCTTGGCACGCTGACCTCAGAAACAAGCCCTCCTCCCCCGCCAAAAATTTTTTTTTCTTTTGCTTCTACTCTCAAGAGAGAATAATAGTTGGGAAATTGCCCCAGGAGACAGACTGGGTTTTGAAAACCTGCTGAACAAAGGAGCGCTACACGTGGTGGCCAGCACCCGGCAGGTCTGCGAGCAATACTGCTGACTCACACACAACCCAGATGATCAATCATGTCTTATTTTGCTGGGGAAACAAAGCATAATCACTAGGGACAGCCTGAATTCTTCCACCTCTTAGTTAAGTCCCAAGGGTGTAACAGCTAGGAGGTCTGAATGACCTGCTACATTCCCTCCATACCCAGAAGAACAAAGTCCAGACCATCAAATAACTACTTGAGATAACAGCATCAAAGTGGGGTACCTCAATAGTCTTCCCAAGGGCTATAGTAAGATTCCCACTTATAACCACCCCCACTTAGCACCTGTGCACTTTGGTCAAGGCCAATGGCCAGACTTGGTCCAAAGAATGGGAAAGTCTAGACAGCTCTAGGACACTGAAGTAATCTTTCATCCCAGGAGCATACTTAAGCCAGATGGGTTAGACTTACTCCTCCAGGAAGTCCATCGGGATGAGCAAGGAAGAGAGATGAAAACAAGATAGAAACAAACCCTTTAATCCTCAATGCCACCAATGGACTCACACTTATCAACTTCTTACAGTGGGCCCAGCGCAATAGCCTAGGATCCCAGATAGGTACCAGTTCATGTCCTGACTGCTCCACTTCCCACCCAGCTTCCTGCTTGTGGCCTGAGAAAGCAGTCGACGACCGCCCAAAGCCTTGGGACCCTGCACCCATGTGGGAGACCAGGAAGAAACTCCTGGCTTCATGTTGGCTCAGCTCTGGCCATTGAGGACATTGAAGAGTGAACCAGCAGAGGGATGATCTTTCTGATTCTCCTCTCTCTAAATTTGCCTTCCCAGCAAAAACAAATACATCTTTAAAAAGAATTCTTATGGCAGGTTAAGTACATGCACAATACTTTTCCTGTTTAAAATATTCGCTTATCTGTGTGAAAGAACAACAAAGAGCAAGGGAGGACTGGCCTGGGGGAGATGGGCCAACTGCTGCTCAGGCCGAAAGTTCTATCTGGGTCTCCTATAAGGGCACAGGAGCCCAACGTCTTGGGCCAGCTTCTCTCTGCATTCCCAGGCACAACAGCATGGAGCTGGGTCGAAGTAGAGCAGCCAAGACTTGAACCAGCAACCAAACAGGATGGTGGAACTGCAGGTGGGGGATTCGCCTACTTATAGTACACCAGCGGTTCCCACACAGTACTTCTCTAAGTGAGCTGGAGTCTCCACGGAAGACTCAGAGGCGGGTCTACCTCAGTGAAATTGAGACCCACAAGCCTGGTTAGGAAGGGACTGGCAAGCTGAAAATAACCACCACATGGAGACCATCTGCTCAGGGTCATTTGTGGCTACAAAAGACACCGCGTCTCTCCTGTGCCACATTCCAACCTGCCAACTACCCAGAAGACGGAGTGGAAACAACTCAAGGCACTTCAGTCGGGAAGGAGCGTGAATCAGGACTTCTGGAATCCCTGCACGGATCAGAAGAGCCGAAGGCAAAGGGTCTTTGTGCTTCGGGACGCAAGGACACGCCTATGTAGGGGGGCCAGATCCAGCTGCTTCTCACAGCCACACAGCTGGGAGCAAGACCTCAAAACGCTGAGACGGGTCACTGGAGACGCCTCCCGACACTCGTGCCCGCATGCCCTGCCCGACAACCGCACCAGCAGGAGGCACCTGGCCACACACTGGCAAACCTAGCTGGACAAAGTCTGTGAAATCATTACGCTTCAAGTCTTTCCATTCAAGAGGGTGCAGCGAAGAGTCAGCCCCCAGAGCCTACCGCAAACTCCATCCCTGTGACCCTAAACAAGGCCTCCTTTGATGAAGAAAGCACACAATCTTCTGTTGGTTCAAGTCTACATTTGAAAGGGTGTTAAAGAGTTGAAAAAATGGTGCTACTCATAGCTGAACCCCACATCCCAACTCATCGTGTAAGATCCCACAGTCAGACGGGCTGTCGGCCCAGCGGAATGGCATTTTCAGATAGCTGCCTTTGCTAACAGCCAACCACAACTCCCTTCTAACTCAGACAAAACCCAGGGCTCTCATAGCTTGCATTCTGCTGGAAAGTAAACAGACTAAGCTTGAAAAATGCACTAATATTCTAGATGGATACTATTTTATGGCAAGCTAGCACCGCACAGGGGGAGATCTCCTTTATACACTAATGGTTTATTTTTTTCCAATGCCAAAGACCTAAGCCGTGATAAACACAGTAAGCCAGAAGCAAACCATCTATTCAGCTAACAAACCACAATAACCACAATTCTTAAAATTAGATCTCTTGTGACTGTTTGCCTAAGTAACCACATTCTTTACATCAAAAGGAAGCTTTCTCCTAAGGCACTGTTGGCCTGCAGGCATTTCGCGTGGTTCCTTCTGCAGCCACCCTTCCAGCGGACAGGTGACAGGAAACCATCTCCTTTCTGTGACAGCAAAGTGACTGGGTATCTAGTCCTTGCCTTCTATTAAGACAGGAAAATCGGACGAAGCATGCTGGCCTCAAAAGATAAACCGCGTCTTGCCAACACGGACAGTTTGGGTTTGAGGGTCATTTACGCACGTCGTCATTTGCAAAGGAACTCTCCCTCTCCCTACTCCACACGACGGGAATCTCTGCCCACTGCAAGGAATCCTCCTGCAAGAGCTTCTGTTCCTCTGGCAACAGGATGAAGGCTAAAAATGACAGCCAGTAATATTAATGATCGCTCCTAACTAATGGGAAAGCTCTGCCTAGGTCTTCTCCTTCAGGGCATTTTCAACAACCTTGAATTTGGAGCGAGTTTCTTCTTACAAACGATTATACACTATCCCCTGTCGATGGGCCTCGTAGTGGGGTGACACCAGCGGACCCTGTCTCCCCACATGTCAGGGAGAAGCAGAGCCCACCCCAAGGGGGCTGCTGTGAGGCAGAGCCCCTGCCCAAGGAAGCCAGGCTGTGATGTCGCAGCCCCTGTAGGGGTGAGCCGGAGAACACGGCTGGGGAGACCAAGAAATGATCGCTAAAGCTCTCCTAACACGTCACTGTTCTATCCTCCCTCTAGAGTTAAGATTTTAAATAGGTTCATTTCAGTGTAAACCACCCCCCACCCAATGTTCTTTTCCAGAAAAATCAAGGATGTCGTATTATTTTCTCAGTTCTTTAGCAATCATACACCCACCCCCTTCTCAAACACCAACCCAGCCGGTCCCTCAATGTGCCTTGTGCCTATGGGGATCCTGGCACACCCACTGTCACCCACTTACCTTGCACACAGCACTGTGTATTTTTCCAACTGGTACTGGCACATGGCACATGCCAAATGCCTTTCTAAAATTCATATCCCCCATTTGCTCCATCTCCTGCCCAGGCACCTGCAAGATGCTCACCAACACACGTGCCTAGGCAGCTGGATGTTGCCACTACAAAGCTCTGCTACTAAGTCACTGGCAGAGCCAACCATCACGTGACTCTTGGAGGAAACTGGTGGCTGGATGCAAGCAGCCGCCTGGGGGCTCTCAAACTCACGGAAGCGGCGCTGTGAGTACCACACCGCATCAGGCCTAAAAGGAGTTAAACCGAAAGGGAGATCTCCTACACGTGGTAAATGTACGTCTCAGCCAGAGTGTGTGAAGAGGGCGCGTGTGTCAAAAGCAAAATGAAGTTCATGCATGACACGAAGCAAATCCGGCCCAGGAACTGTGTGCCTGGCTGCCTTCCAGCTGCCACCATGCAGAAGCGCAGGTCAGGAGGCTGGTGCAAGCCTGGCCAGGGGCCAGTCAAGACCTGCAGGGGCTGTTCCCTGCAGGGCAAGGCAGGCGGTGACCGCCCCCTGCAGCCAGCACCCTGGCCAAGATCAGCACAGTGCCTCTGGGAAGCCCGACCTGGAGTGGAGTGTAGGGGGCAGGAGCTTGCATCCGCACAAGCCATTCTTCAGCGGAGTGCCAGAATGGAGTGTAACTGCCCCTGTCATGTCAATCATATCATATCCCCGGGCTTGTTTTACTTGTTCCCACTGGAACAAGTGGGAATGAGGAAGATTCCCATTTCAAGGCAAGTAGGCGAGTCCGCGCTCCGAGGCCCACAATTCAATCATGGCAGCTACCAGGCACAAAAACCAGAGGAGTGGCAGGCATGCGCCTGGCTCACGCCATCTCATTCAGCTCTCATCTCTTCCCATTGAGGACCAAGAGCCGAGTGAGTTAGATCTGTGAACAAGCGACGACACAGACCACCCCGCACTTACCTCAGGCTCCGGCTGCGGGGTCTGCCCGTCTTCGGCGGAGTTGGGTAAAACGGCCCAGGTTATGTTGGCACTGGCTGGTGGCAAGGAGCCGAGGGTCCCGTTCCTCAGCTGCTCTGTGGAGTGTGACTTGGGCCCATGCCATCCCAGGATGTTTTCTGAAACAAAGACCCAGCATGATGCCAAGTGTTGTCCAAATTCATCATTAAAGCCTTTGCCCCTCACGGCCCGAGGCTACCCATCTCCTGCGAATTTGATGAAGCACACGGGGGATGCCCAGCGTGGGATGAGGCTGGAGTAGAGCCTTGACCTTCAACTTAGAAACGGAGCTCTGTGCAATACCAGGATGACAGCTGCTTTTTCCCAGCCCTGGACACAATACCTTTACAATGCAAAGTGAAAGCCTGATTTTATCAAACAACAACGACAACAAAAAAAATCACAGTTGGATCAGCTTAAGATTTATTTTATTTTTATTGGAAAGTCTGATATACAGAGAGGAATACAGACAGAGAGGAAGATCTTCCATCCGTTGATTCACTCCCCAAATGCCTGTGCTGATCCAAAGCCAGGAGCCCAGAGTTTCTTCTCAGTCTCCCACATGGGTGCAGAATCCCAAGGCTTTGGGTGGTCGGCGACTGCTTTCCCAGGCTTCAAGCAGAAAGCTGGATGAGAAGCGGGGCTGCCAGGATTAGAAGCAGTGTCCATATGGGATCCTGGTGCATGCAAGGCAAGGACTTTAGCTGCTAGGCTACCGTGCCAGGCCCCAACTGTGTTTCTGAGGTCAAAGAGCATGATAAGTAGGGCTCAAAAAGATGCCTGATAGTGTGACCACACAATGTCTCCCCACCCCCATCACCAGACTCACCCAGGCATGGTGTGTGTCAGGAGGCCCAATTTATGGACAGATGAATGCACCCCACTCCAGAAGAAACACCTGCCCTGGACCCAGAGTGTTGGCTCAACTGGTTCATCCTCCCTCTTCAAGTGCCAGGATCCCATATGGGCGCCGACCTCATCCCAGCTGCTCCACTTCCCATCCAGCTCCCTGCTTGTGGCCTGGGAAGGCAGTCAAGGATGGCCCAAAGCTTCGGGACCCTGCACCCATGTGGGAGACCCGGAAAAACTCTTGGTTCCAGGCTTCAGATTGGCTCAGCCCCAGCCACTGTGGCCACTTGGGGAATGAACCAGGAGATGAAAGATCTTTATTCTCTGTAAATCTGCCTTTCCAATAATAAATATTTTAAAAAGCAATAAGGAATAGACAGCAATCCAGCAAACTGCAAGTTTTATTCCACTTTTTCCTCCAACACCAACTCTAACATTGTTTTATTAAGGCTCACGGTCTGTGACAGTTTCCATGTTTGCACATGGGGCAGGAGTTGCCAGGGAGTAGCGCACCCCACTGCACAACAATCCTGCCATGAAAAATGACAGGTCTCACACTCAGCCGGTGTACATTCTGCAAATCCTGTTCTTGGTCTAACGGCAAGGGCAAGAGTGGGCGGTTGGGCTCAGTTGCTAGGTCTACTTCTGCTACCAGCTCGCTGCCAGCATGCATCTCTGAAGACAGCAGGTATGGCCCAAGCAGCTGGGTCCCTGCAACCACATGGAAGCGCTGAACTGGGTCCCTAGCTCCCAGCTGTGCCCAGTCCTGGTCACTGAAGGCACTCAAGGAATACGCCAGTGGATCGAGGTGTTCCTGGGCAACGTCTTTCCTGTTTTTAAAAATAAATAAAAATACATAAAATACAAGCAAGAGTAAATGCTACAAGAGAGGCTGGAGGCTATGTGATCCTGTGATCTAAAACTTAACCATCCAGGCTCTCAAATGCTCCATCCATGAACTAATCACACCACAGGTTTTTCACTTGAGTTACTCAACGGGAAAGCCACACACAGCCCAGGCTTGCAACACCCAGGGAATCAGGGAGTTGAAGCAAAGTACCAGGCAGTAGAGACAGCAACATGGGATTGCTATGTACGCTGCTGTGCACATTACCATTCAGCCCAGAGACATGGTTACGCAAAAGCTCTCCCTCTTCAAACATCAGCGTCAGACCACAAAGCCCTGCTACACCTCCAGATGCCTCGCTCAGTCTCCTTCTCACAGGGCTGTTCAGCGTGCTCAAGTCACACTGGAGTTCACCACTTCAAACCAACCAAGTTCATGGCTGCCTTGGGGCCTTTGCCTCAGCTGCTCCTTTGTCTGGCCAAGTGCAGCTCCTCCAGGCCTTCACCCCCAGGGGAGGCTGACTCTCGTTTCTACCCGGGGGCTCGGCTCCACGCCACTTGCTGGGCAGGCCATCAGGGCCTCCCTGTCACAGTGGCGGCCAAGCCCCGCCCCCGCATCCCTGACCACTGTGCTTCCTGTCCGCAAAGAACTCAAACACCTGGAACTCGGCTGCTTGGCTGCTTTACTGCTTTCCTGTCTCCTCGGCCAGCTCCTGAGGGTGGGGACACCATCGCCGCTGGTCATGAATGTGTCCCCAGATCATCGTCTGGGAGGAATTATGCGGTCACCTAGCAGGCATGCAACAAGCAGAGTTGGGGCCAGTCAGTCTGCATCCCATATGGACACCTGCTTGGGTCCCTGCTCTTTCACACTTTCAAGCCTGCTCCACGTTAATGCGTCCGGAAAAACAAGAGATGGCGCACGTGCTTGGCCCTGCTGCTCACACAGGTCACCTGGAGGGAGTTCCAGGACCCTGGACTTGGCCTAACCCAGCCCAGTCAATCCCTCCCTCCCTCTCTTCACTCCCTCTGTAACTCTACATTTCAAATGAATCAAAAAACTTTTTTCCTTAAAAAAAATATTCAGAGATAGCAAGTCACAAGGGTTGTAACTTTGGGGTATCCTAAAAATGAAAAGATGGCAAGAAGAGAAGACAGAAAATAGACCGGTGGTTTGGCCAGAACTGGGGAGCAGGTGGGAGAGGATGGGGCTTACTACTCAGTAGGTACGGAAATTGAGAACTGCTTTTCGGCTCATCGCCCTACTCTGGCCGGATGCAAGCAGCCATCTGTTTTCACCTCCGATCCTTCAATCTCAGCTTCACATCTGCTCTCGGATTAAGCTCGCCTCCAAAAGGACTGGGGCTTCTTAGGAAAGCACCCTAAATCTCAGGCTTTAGGATACAGCCCTGGAAATCCTGCTATCATGCATTCTAAAGAAATCCCTGTACAGACCCCAGCCCGGGCCCCTTCTGAGGATGCATGCCACAGCCGGGTGACTGGGGCTGCAGTCCACGTGTGAGCAGAAGGGATTAAAAAATGAAAATAAAAGAACAGAAGCTGCCCACTCACAGACCTTGTCTAAGGAGAGGCGGCCGAGGGCTGCAGTCAGCAGGTGCCGAAGGAGCCCCAGGTATTCACACAAGTCAGTGTTAAGCAGATCACATTTCTCCTTTATAGCAGGAAACTGGCCCCCAACCAGAATGGGACAGGAGCATGGAGGAATGGGGTCACACTTGGATACAGGGATAGGTGGATAAGCAGAGGAGGGACGGAGGTAACGGGGAAGACCTTCACCCACACTGACATGCAGACGAGCCCCCAGGGGACAAGGTGGGGAGGGAGGTCTTACCTGGGGCCCCAGGCTTGTGGCCGGGCTGGCCCACCTGGTGCACACTCTGCTGGAGCAGGCTGAGGCACTCCCCAAGGCAGCTGAGGGTGGCAGCAGAGGTAGCTTTCAGGAGCAGCAGGTCCTGGTCCAAGGCAGTGAGAGGGCCTGAGCCCGGCAAGGATTCGATGGCGTGCACCAGGTTCTTCTGCTGTCCCTCCACCTGATTCATCATCTACCAAAATGGGCAAGAGGGCAAGGTGGTGAGTGTGGGGAGTGGGTTTGGGTGCTCAGTACACGTACACACACACACACACATATACACAAGCCCTCCGACATGCCAGATTTCACACCTGTCCCTCATGCAGCCAACCAAAGGCATGTTCGTCTCAGGAATCTTAGAAGGCTAGAGCTGGACAGGATGGCGAGGCCACCCAGGTGTCCCAAGAAACTCGTTCAAAGTAGAAGTCCTTGCAAAGCATCCTGGAGGTTCTTCCGCTAGGGACAGGCCGGGGCTTTTCCTGCAGAGCAGGCTCCATGCCCCTGCTTTCCCTGCAGCGCCCCCTGCCGCCAACATCCTTTGCTGTCCAAAGTTACAGAAATGGAAGTAAAAGGTGGAGTAGGAGGGAAGCGCAACCACCCCCACTCCACGCGCGGAAATGCTGGCAGGATGCGACATTCCTACCACCAGAAAGTCGCCAGTCAGCTGAGAAAAAGCTCAGCCTTGCTCCCCAGCTTACACCGAGACAGACCGAGATAAGCCTGACGTGTGGCCTGGCTTCAATTGCTAAGCTTATCGGAAGATACACGGCAGCCTAATTGTGTGTCTGAATTGGCAAATCAAAGAGCAAGGAGCTGCCGAGGTACAGAAGGACCGGAATGGCTCTCTGGCCAAGCTCATTACAACTTATCTCATGAAACAAGATGGACACAAGTGCTTAGCCTGGATCCAGCCGACAATTAGCCATCCTGAGAAGTGGAGGAGCTCAGGCCACCTGCCCCGAGTCCCAGAGATGCCTGACACCAGAGGCGGCGCCCAAGTGGGCCACCATTGCTTCGGTGCCCCCTTAAGGGGTGTCCTTAATTCAGAGCAACACTTCCTGACTTGTCCGTTACCTCCATAGGGTCCCTGCTGACAGTCATTCTGTGAAGAACGCTGCCCTTGGACCCAAAACTCATTCCACACTTAGGGCGCTGCCACACGTGGGAGACCTAGAGGAAGCTCCTGGTTCTGGCCTCGTCCAGCCCTGGCTGCAGCAGCCATTTGGGTGGGGGAAGTGGAACAACAGACAGAAGACACGTGACACTACTCACCCAAACAGGAGCCATTAGCTCCAAATTATTAGAAAAGGTCTATTTCACTAACATGATACGGAGCATCTCCACCGTACAGTGCACACCCACAGTTGAGGCTGCACACTGGCCATAGGTAGGCCTAGTCATTCTGACTCATAAAGCACATGGGGCATAACAGGGGCTCAGCGAGTGTTCATCTCTGTCTGGTCTTTGCTTAAACGCTAGCATCTCTTAAAAGCAAGGTTCTTTCTGAGCCCCTGTATTTAGGGCCTCAATCTCCGGTCCAGTCCCCGACGTGCCCTTTTTATCCTTACAACTTACTCCACAGCTCACACCATCGTCCAACTTCACCTGTCATGTTTTTCTTACGTTCCTTTAGGCTCACAAGTGAGCAGGGATCATTACCTGCGTTGTGGGCTAAAACATTCCCAGTTCAGTAAACAACGCCTGAATCAATGAATCCAAACCTCACTGTTGTCTCCCCACAGTGCAATAGAACTCACGCAGGACTTAACGTCCCCAGAAATCATGATCCTGGATGAGCCGTACGTGGACGAAGACTCAGCAGAGGCTAGTATCTCTATTATCACATTGAGTCTGCAAAGGAATACTGCCAACTGGTTTAATTTAACTCCAAGCAAGATAAAAACGTTTATGTATTAATTGATTGTCAACTATATGTATAATTGCTGGCAGTTAAGGAGAAGCGAATTTCACGCTCTATTGGCAATAGTCAGCATTTCTGGAAGTTCTTACCATAACACCGTGCCTTTGAAAAATGATTTGGAAAAAGGAATATAATGATGAAGTAGATAATAAATTGCATTTTTTACTATCATGCATGATGCTGTAACGCTTAAGAGAAAACGTGAGTAGAATCAAGCTGTAAAATCCACTTAATTTTAATCAACAAAAAGAATTCTATGTTGCAATTACACAGTACAGGATAAATACTGGTTGTTTCACAAGCACACGCTATTATGTAAATCTCTGGTAATAAAAACACAGAACCAACTTACAGAATGTCCTGCTCTTATTACAACAGGGGCACGTGGCCAGAGGTAGAGTTACAACATCAGCTCTCTGAAAAGCAGTTAGCCAAGAGCCTACAGCCCCACCACACACACCCACACCCACACACACACACAGTTCTCCTACCTGCTGCTATACTTCTGAAATGCCCACAACAGCTTGGGCAGGGCCAGACAGAGGCGAAGAGCCAGAAATTCAATGTGGGTCTCCCACATGGCACACGGTGTGCACACTGGTAGACGACTGCAATGGACAAGCAGAGCCAGAACTGAAGCCCTGGTAACTGACCTGGAATACAAGGACCCCAAAAGGCATCCTGACCACTGTGTCAGATCACTGATGTCCCACGCTAGAGCAGGGAGGCAGAGTCAAAGGGACAATGTCGGGGAAAATGACTGGTTCTGGGTGGGAGGGGCCAGAGGGGCTCACGGTGCTCAAAGTCAAGGCACGGCCACATCCTTGGCTTGCAACAGCTCTCCTGGTAAAAACCAAACACTGGAAACAAATCAAACCCAGCAGTCATTGGCACACAGCAGACAGTCCCACAGATCCATTTTCTTCACTTCATCCACGAGACGACAAACATCCGTCATCTGTAACGACACTGTGGATGCCAACTTTCACTCTATACGAGCTTTGAGACTCCAAACGATGTCAAGTGCAACCCGAAAGAAACGCAGGCATCCTGGGCCCCCAGAGCTGATGACAGCTTCAATGCTTGCCGAGGCCAAGTGGACACAGGAAGAGGCTGCAGCAGGCTTTGGAAGAAGGGCTGCTGAGCCACTTCCAGCGCTCACTCACGTTACTGGCAAGCACCCAGAGAAAACTAATGTGATAGCGAAAGATGACGCTCAGTAGACAGAAGTCTTCCTCTTCTCCCGACGTACCTAAAGGTTTGTCCAGCCAGCAGTCTGGCCCACAGCCTGAAGCCCACCATTTCATCAGAATGCCCTCATCCCACATCAAGGTGCCCTGGTTTGCCACCCGCCTGCGGCTCCTGATGCTAGCTTCCTGCAAATGCACACCAGGGGAGCAGGCAGGGCATGGCTCAAGGAGTCACGTGCTTGCCACCGCCTGGGAGGAGCTACTGGCTCCTGGCATCAGCCCCTCGGCCACTGTAGGCAGCTGGGAAGCGAACCAGCAGAAGGAAGCCCTCTCTGCTTTGCAAATACATTCCAGCAAAAGTGAAACTACTTATTTTCATGACACAAGTTTCCGAGCAGAGCTCCGAACACATCCAAAGTGCATCCCCACGCTTGGGAGAACAAACCCGAAAAGGCAGATTTCACTGCCATCTGGCGTTTGGCTAGGAGCATCACCATCCTGCCACACAGGTGCAGAAGTGAACCCCAGATTTCAGTTTCAAAGAGAGACCCCTAAACCCTGAAACAGCAACCCTGGGGCTATGAAAGGGACAAAGCACAGGTCAACTGGAATTTCATTTGGAGCAGAAACAAATTCTGTGGCCTGTTTCCCACAGCACAGGCATTACAGAATCAATGACAGGAGTTGATGCTAACAGGACCAGCAGATACATAAAGATGAGAACTGGGGCCAGGGCCATGGCACTGTGGGTCAAGCCTTGCCCGACACTGGCATCCCACAGGAACTCAGGTTCGAGTCCCACCTGCTCCACTCCCAATCCCGCTCCCTGCTAATGTACCTGACACAGCAGCAGAAGAGGGTCCAAGTGCTTGGGCCCCTGCGACCTTTGCTTCAGGAGCCCAGCTCTCGGCCAGCCTAGCTCCCAGTATTGTGGTCATTTAGGAAGTGCAGCAGATCAAACATCTCTCTGCCTGTTTCTCTCCCTCACTCCCTCTCTTTGGAACTCTGCTTTTCAAATAAAGAAAATCATTTTTTGAGAGATGAAACAATCTGAAAACCAGATGCCAAGATCAAAACCCCACGACACCTGGCTCAACACATTTCAATCTGGGTAAAGAGTAGGAGGCGGTAGCTGGGGCACGAGGGCCAGCCTGGGGGCTCTGCTGAGCTGTCCACCTCCGTGTGCATTCATTCCTCCCAGGCCGGAAGTCAGTGACCGCGAGTTCAGCTGCTCACCTGTAACCAACACAAAGACTGGCTCCTAGCACATCCTAAACATGGATTCCTCATCCGCGGGGACTGGAACTGGTGGGCTTGATTGGCAGGGCTGGCACAAGCCCGCCAGTGCCTTGGGAACCCAGCAGGTCTGGCCTGGAACTACCTGCGGGCCAGATCATTGGCTGCCAGGTAGAGCATGGCCTTGGTTTGGCACTTCCCCCTAACTGGCTTGAAATCCTGAGCCTCTTCCAATCTGTCCCATGGGTCGGGGGCAGAGGCCTATGGGTCATTTAGGCACTTGGCCTTGTTCACTGATCTTGCTTCGGGTGAAAAGCCATACTTCAAGGAGCTTTGAACTCCCCCTGCCACCTCTGTGTGTGTGTGTGTGTGTGTGTCCATCAACACTTTACTCTTCCACTGATCTCATCAGCACTGTTTTCATATTCCAGGAGACTCCTCGCAACGGTCACCCTTCTACTCACCCTCAATAAGTCCCCATGTCATCAACCACATGCCCAGTTAACCATAACTCTAATGACATAACGAAGACAAAGGTAATAAGTCACAGTAAGAATGGAGAAGCCACAATGAGGAATCCAATACTCCCCAAATCAAAGGAACAGAAATGAGGAATGAGGTGGACAGGTGGGCACTCAGCAGTTCAGAGGCGCCTCCTGAATCTAATGTCCCCCAGATCTAAGGACCTGGTTCTTGACACCACCACCCCCCGCCCGCTCCAATGTTCTGCAGGCCCTGGGAGGAATGACCATGGCCCAAGTGTACACACCCCTGCCACCCACGTGGGCACTCTGGACCCACTTCCTCACCCTGCGCACCTCTGAGAGGTAAACCAGTAGGATCACCGCACAGACAGAGATAAAAACTGATGCTGAACTAGGGATTGCTCAAGTTTTTACAGTTGTTTTGTTTTTTGTCTTTGGAGACGTAAGAAGGGGCAGATTTTGCAGTTCGGAGAGTCAAGCCACCACTTGGCACACCACATTCCACAGCAGAGTGCCAGTTCGAGTCCCACCTATTCCACTTCCAATCCAGCTCCCTGCTAATGCACCTGGGAGGGTAGTAGGTGACAGCTCAGGTTCCTGAGTCCCTATACTTATGTAGGAGACCCAGACGGAGATCCTAGCTCCTGGCTTCAGTTTGACCCGCCCCAGGCTGTTGCGAGCACTTGGGAAATAAACCAGTAAGTGGAAAATCTCTCACTTTTTCTCTCCCTACCTCCCAACAACCCTTCCTCTGTCATTCTCTCAAATAAATCTTTATAATTAAAGTTTTTTAAAAAGATTTATGTATTATCTTTATTGGAAAGTCAGATACATAGAGAGGAAGATCTTCCATCCACTGATTCACTCCCCAAGTGGCTGCAATGGCCAGAGCTGTGCAGATCTGAAGCTAGGAGCCAGGAGCTTCTTCTGGGTCTCCCTCGTGGGTTCAGGGTCCCAACACTTTGGGCCATCCTTGACTGCTTTTCCAGGCTACAAGCAGGGAACTGGAAGGGAAGCAGGGCCGTTGGGATTAGAACATGGGATCCCAGGCGTGCAAGGTGAGGACTTTAGCCACTAGGTTACAGCGCTGGGCCCTAACTTTTTTTTTGTTTTTTAAAGCGAAAAGGCCATTGGTGTCTTCACTAAGCTTGCCGCCGGGGGCAGCGAGCTTCCGCTTCAGGCCAGACAGTAAACACTCCAGGATTTGCAGGCCATATGGCAGCTTGTGGGCACTGCTGCTGGGGCTTGAAGGCAGCTGGCCAGTGTGCAAACACCCGAGCACGCGGATGGGGTCTCGGCACTGCGGTTCGCTCATCACCCGTTCTCATCCTACAGTGAGTTCCCCAGTTGTAGACGGGACTGATGGAGCCCCGTAGCACCCAGAAGAATACCTTGGGTGTTACGTGAAGCAACCCAGGGCCCCGTTTAAGCAGGCAGGCTCGTGTTTAGGGTTAGCATGCTGGGCCTGACATTGCCATTAACAAACTGACATCAGAACAGCCGTGGCACTGTTCACTCGGCCAAGTTCAAGTCTGTTTTTCCTTTGAGAAAACCGACAGTGGAAATCCCACCCTCACCTGTGTGTTTGCTTGTTTCTTTAAAGATTCATGTACTTATCTGAAAGTCAGCATTACGTAGAGGGAGAGATGGAGGGAGAGACGGAGGTCTGCTACCAGCTGGTTCACTCCCCACATGGTCATCAGGCCAGGACTGGACCAGGAGGAAGCCAGCAGTCAGGAGCCTCATCCATGTCTCCCATCGCTTCTCCCAAGCACATTAGCAGGAAGCCGGATCAGAAGTGAAGCAGCTGGGATATGAACTGGCACTCATAAGGGATGCTACAGGCAGCGGCTTTACCTGCCACACCACAGTGCCAGCCCCATGGAACCTCATTCCTCAACGCTTCTCTTCCTTCTAGATTCACAACCTCTTTGCTTTGGACCTCCTGTATCATTACTGAGGCTAATTATGATCTAAGCCACGACCCCAGATTTCTCTGGTCACACCTACTTCTGGAAGGCAGAACAGGCTGGTGGCATTCTGAAGTCAGACATTGACAGGTGGCTCATCACCTAAGATGAGAGGGACAGAAATGCACGAGACAGCAGGACAGGACAGAGAATGCAGAACCCTCTGCAGAGAGGCCTGCATTCTGCCTAGCTCAACCACGAGGACCCACAGGTTTACAACCGTGCTGCTTCTGAAGCAGCCCGTGCCATCCAAGCCGAAAGGCAAAGACAACGTTGTGAACGGTGCACAGGCTCTGCAGACGGCGAGCCCTCGGCATCCGACGGCCTCCGTTACTCCGCATCTCTGCTCCCCAGCTGTCTCTCACCACGCCCAGCAACCCTGCATCACATGCCACGTGCCAGCTCCACCAACTCCTATGCAGCAGACCCTTACTGAAATGAATGATAAAGGTGTGACCTCGACAGAGCCGGGCACTGATGTCGGAGGGCACAGAGAAGATAGAGGACCGTGGCCTCGGGGCCGGGAGGACACGGGCACACCTACAAGGAAGTTCCTCTGTACCGGAAGGTCATTTGACTACCTGCTGACAACCTCAAAAGGAAACAGCCACAGAAGCGGGTGCTCAAGACTGAAGCTGAGGTTTTCACCACAGATCCACCACTTCAATGAACTTGGTGGAAACTGACATCACCGCAAGGAGCTCCAGTTTTCCCTGTAACATCAGCCAGTTGTTTCAAGAGTCCTCCGGTGCTGCTGCAGCACACACAGCTCTGTTTCATGGAAATAAACCCCCGGTCCCCTGTGACCATCAGCAGAGAAATCCAGAAGTCAATGTCTGATCCTGGTGACAACCACGGGATCTCAGACACTGAACTGGGTATAACTCTCCCCCTAAGTGGCCTGTGGGTTGTGTCCCCGCCTTCTCACGCACCCGCTGCCTCCTTGGCCACCCTGCACCTCCTGACCTTACCTCTGGATTCACTCATCTAGAAATCATCTTCTCTTGCCTTGGAGTCAACATCCACTCGGGCTTCTAAGATCATGCCTGGGTGCTTCACAAGCCAATCTCAAGTCCCCGCGCCCCCAGGAGCACTCACCCTGCCCCCCTGGGAGACCCTGGATGTGGGGGTGCAGCCCACGGCCACGCACATGCTCTCCGGGCTAGAAGAGGCCAGCACCAATTCAGTGTTTAAGGGACCACTGGGTGCGCACCCCTGGGACTCTGTTATTCCCAGATGAAAACATCCTACCTCATTTGTTACACTTGTGCCAACAGTGGGGGCTGCCTAAGGGGGCCAATGTGGGCAAGTATGGAAGACAGAAGGTCTTTCCTTTGCAGTCGGGAAAGAATCAGAAATTACCTCCCTTTAGGCTTCTTTATCCTATTAATGCATCATCTTTAAACTTTTAGAAAAGGTGCAATATTAGCTACTCCCCCAGAATTCTTTCATGCTTCTCCAACTCCAAAATAAACACAGGTTGTAACTCTTTACATACCGCACTGTAAATACATATTTCACTCCAGGGATGAACTGGCTTTATTTTCATGTAAATCTGGTAGCAATAAAAGATAACAGTGAACAAAAGAAAATGTTTCCTGCTTAAATTTCTGCCTCACGCAGAACCTGCTACCCCAACATTCCAAAGCCACAAAAAGATTTGCCTCCTGGAATTAAAACATATGCTAGGTTTTAAGAGAGTTACATTTAAGAGCAATTGAACCGGCAAGGGCCCTTACAGCTCTGAAAAGCTTGTTCAGCCTGAGGAGCAGTGTCCACTTCTGCTCGCTCCAGTGCTGCCCCCTGCCGACCAAAGGTGGACACCCTGGCCACACCCCCATCCTTTCCTAAGGAAAGTGGTGACCACAGACCCAATGGGCCAATTGATCTGCCCAAGGCCAAGCCCACTGAGAGCAGGAAAGAAGTCTTTAAGGCCCTTGTGGACAGAGAGAGAACAGGGCACAGAAAGACACTGCTGGGTTATAATCAGAACGGTGCAGACTCGGCGGTTCTGGGAGAGGTGAGGCTGATGAAGATGCAGTCACAGTGGCCATTGCTCTGAGTCTTCCCACCCCCTGAGTTTTCTAAATTTCCGTTTGGAGGATATATGTGCACTTACAATCATATATAATAGTTGTACATCCTTTAGAAAGAACTATCCTTTGGTCCAGCAATGCCATTACCAAGTGTATAGCCCAAGGAAACAATCTGTCAGAGGAATCCTGACATTCCAATGTGTCCTGCGGCTCCCTGCACAACAGCTAAGCTATGGAATCAACCCAGGCATCCATCAGAGCAATGGATCAATACAGGTGGCATTTATACAGAATGAAATACTGCTTGACCCTAAGCAAAGGTTTAAAATTGTATCATTTGCAAAAATGTGGGTGAACCTAGAGAAGGTTAGGTTGGTCAAACAAGCCAGGCACAAGCACTGCGTGATCTCTTCTGTGGAAAACATAAGGCAGTTTTCATGGATGTTGGGAGAGCAGTGGTTTGAGGCAGGCAGGAGCAGCACCATGGAGGAGGAGCAGGGAAGGGGGAGGCGGGGGAGGGAGAAGAGAGGGAAGGGAGGGGGAGAGGGAGGAAGAGGAGGGGAAGGAGTGGTTAGTCAGCTGCCCCCCCCCCCCAGTCAGAGTTAGACTTAAAGAACACGTGCTGGTGTTGCATGGCACAGACATGGTTAACAGTAATGTTTTGTATTTAACATAGCTGGAGGAGAGTTTTTTTCAATGTGCAAAGAAATGACAACTACTAAAAGCGGAAAAAAGGGCCCAGCATGACAGCCTAGAGCTTAAATCCTCGCCTTGGATATGCAGGATCCCAAAAGGGCACCAGTTCACGTCCCAGCTGTTCCACTTTCCATCTACCTCCTTACTTATGGCCTGTGAAAGCAGCAGAGGATGGCCCAAAGCCTTGGGACCCTGCACCCACAAGGGCAACCCAGAAGAGACTCCTCGCTCCTGGCTTTAGACCACCTCAGCTCTGGCTGTTGCGGCCACATGGGGAGTGAACCAGAGGACAGAAGATCTGTCTCTTTTTTTGCTCGGGTTATCTGGCTTTCCAATACAACTAAATAAATCTTTAAGAAGGTGACAGAATAGTAACTGTTCTAATTTGATGGCAGAACAATGTATCAAAACATCACAATATACTGTATACATAATTAGAAGTTAACAAATTTTTTCACACAATAAAGTGCAAAATAAAAAGTTGTATTGAAACCCAGACTAGGAAAAAAAAAGTTTTTTCACCTAGCACTCAACAGCAGGTACAAGAGCAGTTTCACTTTCCGCCGTGTCAGTTACTGTAGTCAGCCGTCATCTGAGAACATTCAATAGAAAATTCCAGAATTCTTCACTCTGTAGAGTGCACGGCATGCTGAGTAGCATCATGGAACTCTCTCACCATCCCTTCAGCACTGCTCATGACGGCGTCCGCTCGTCTGTCCAGCACAGCCACACTTCACATGACACCCACCTAAGGGCCACTTAGTCATCGAATCCACTGCCATGAGATCACACTGCTTGTGACCAAGCAATCCTGGCCTTACTCCGTAACAGCTAAAGAGCATAACAGTAGAGATGCTGGCAAGAAGCTGTCAAATGCTTTCTTTACATGAAACAGAGAAAGTTCTCAATAATAATACCCACCCATACACTGAAGTTATGAAGACGTGCAGTAGGGCTTTGTTTTTATTCTTACTGCGCCTAATTTATAAGTTGAACTTGATCACAGGTATGTGTGAAGATAAAGCACATTACAGTGTTGAGTATATTTTGCCCCTAGAGATACACACGCACACTATCCACTGAACAGCTAAAACCATTCATCTTGATCATCTATGTTACAGACAAGAACACAAAGTCCAAAGTCATGCTGCTGAAATGTCCGGTTGCCCCAGAGATTCAGGCATTAAAGGCTTAACCCCATATGAGTCCCACTACTGGGAGCTGATGGAAGCTTTACAAGGTGAGATTTCATGGGAGGTCATTTAATCATTGGGGGTGTCCTCAGAAGGTAGCTCAAGAAAGAGGGCTGTTAGAGCAGCCAAAACTCGGGCCCAACCACTCCTCTTTGCTGGCATGTCACATGATCATTCCCCCGCTACACACATCACCACTGGCATCCATCACTTTCCTCCTAGCGCCCATCTGATCTTGGACCTGCCCCTCCAGCATCGTGGGCTAAATAGCCTTTCCTCTTTATAGAGCTGGTCACCCCAGTGTCACCCAGTGGTCCTGAAAACCTGACTAGTAAGTGGTAAGCAACTTACCCAAAACGGGCCTCAGTAACAGGTGCCAGAGTTGGGGTTCAAGCCCCATCCAACTGGTCCAGAATCGGAGCTCCTTACTCACCACCATTGCCCTAACCGCGTCCATCCCCTGCTCCTGTCCACACAGAGTGGGAACACAAGGTCACCACAGGCTGGCCTCGGCTGGCCTCGGCCTGCAAAGTGTAGACGTGGCAACCATCTGTGCATCTCCACATGACCACAGGGGCAGCCTACAGTCAGGCAGAAATTGACTAATGTGAGCAAGCAGGCAAGCTTGCAGACAGAACCTGTACAAAAAACGAGCCTGTACTATAGTGTTTCAAGTTATCCTCATCGCCTTGGCTATAGAATCCGCCCAACGTGATACAGTACTTTTCATGGCCTATTAGCCTCTGACATGTGTCAGAGCCAGTCCACACTAGCCAAGAAGTATGGCGACAGGCTCCTGACCCTGGAAGATGTGAGCAAAGACGTATGCAACCCTGAGGTCCTCGCCAACACCGTCCACCCTGCTTCTGTAAGTCCGCCATCGTCTCCCAGGCTGCTCTTTCTTCCTTTTCCCAAGAGTTCACAAAGCTATGGATGTTACTTTTGCACACTCCACAGCAGCCACGCAAAGACTGGCAAACCTCCATTGCTGTTCCCTGAATGTCCATCCTTGGGTTCATGGATCACCCCAAGCCACAGCAGTGTGTCGAACACACGTGTCCCCTCCTAAGGCCCAGCTGACTGCTTGTCCTTGGCCGCACCTCAGCTCTGCACGTGGGAATCACTGCAAACAGCAAAACCACTCATAAAATGCAGAGATGTGCAAAACACACGGGTCCAGGCCAACTGCCCAGAGGACAGCCTTGAGAGATACCAAAAAGGTGCAGCTAGGCTGGGAACCTGTGCAGTGGCCGAGTCAGATGAGCTCAAGAGTATCAAAGGGGCCCAGCGTGATGGCCTAGCAGCAAAAGTCCTCACCTTACACGCACCGGGATCCCATGTGGGCACAGGTTCTAATCCCAGTGGCCCCGCTTCCCATCCAGCTCCCTGTTTGAGGCTGGGGATAACAGTCAAGGATGGTCCAAAGCGTTGGGATCCTGCACCCGCGTAGGCAACCCAGAAGAGGCACCCGGCTTCAGATCGGCACAGCTCCAGCTGTTGCAGCCACTTGGGGTGTATTTGCAGCCACTTGGGAATCAATGAATGGAAGATCTTCCTCTGTCCCTCCTCCTCTGTCTGACTTTCCAATAAAAATAAAATTAGGAAAAAAAAGGAGTATCAAATAGGACCAAGTCTGGGGGTTACAAATAAGTTGCAGGGAAGGGGCAACTTCTAAGATATGGGATCCATGATGAATAGAAGTCAACTACCTATTCCTAAATTATTACAATATTGGGAGGAGAGGCAACACAATGGCAGGCTAAGCCACCATTTAATACAAAGGCATCCCACAGGAGCACCACTCGGCTAAGCTGCTCTGCTTTGGGTTCAGCTTCCTGCTGATGCGCAGGGGAAGGCACAGCAGCTCCTGGTCCAAGGATCTGTATCCGTGCCCCCCACACGGGTACCAGGAGTGGAGTTTTAACCTCCTGGATTTGTCCTTATCCAGACTTGGCTGCTGAAACCATGCTGGGGGCCTGAACCAGCAGCTGAAAGACTTTTTTTGGTCTCTGTCTTTCATTCATTCACTCTGCATTTCAAACACAAAAATAAAAATCTTAAAAATCTCTGAAGCAACCAGTAAATCACAAAAGGAAAACAGAGAGGTGTATGTGACCGCGCGCGCGCACACACACACACACACACACACACACAAACCCTGCAGTTCTATTCTGTTTTCACATAATTATAGGCCTCTCCGATTGCTGTGAGAAAGACACTTATTCACCGCCATTTCCACTTGAAACAGGCCGCTTAACTCAACTCAATTATTCTAAAGTCTTGCGATGCATAGTAAACTGGAACAATCTTCTCCATTACAGTTATTCATGTTCAGAAAATACACTCCTAGACAGGGCCCCAAAGCTCTCAAGGTATTGATTTTGATGTAGAATAAAGCTTCTCAAATACCTTTCTTTGTGGTCAATCATTCTCTGGGCAGCCTCTCCGCAACAGATTTTACAGCTCCGACCATCATTTTAGCTGCTAAATGACACTCACCTACCTACAGAACCTGGTCCATTGCCTTGAAGTGGTGTCGTTTCCTTCACCACAGCCACACTGCCCTCCCCTCACCTTTTTTTTAAAAAAAGCCCTTGAAAGTTTCTGGGAGGAAGAACTGGTAATACAGCTTTAGGCTGGGCAGAAGTCGGGCAGTGAACACGCCCCTGAAAGCCCTGCCCGTGTGATCAGAGGGGGAAGGCAGACAGGAGCTATACCACCTGCGCATGTGTGCAGCAGAGGACCTGTCATGAGTACCATGGGCAGAGAGTAGGCAGGGGTTGAGGGGAGAGGATGGATCTGGGAGGGCAGCATACAGACGAACTTTGAGCAGATACCTCAGGGAACAAAGCAGGTGTCCCAGGAAGAGGCGGCAGGAGGGACAAAAGGTCCTGGGATGGGAGCAGACCCTGACAACGAACTGGGAGGCCAGTGGGGCTGGTACCAAGTCAGGGAGAAGAACAAGAGACGGAGATTAATTAGCTCAATTCTTCCCCCTCTCCCCACCTATCATTTTTGCTTTGGCTATCATCATGGCCTCATGGGTCACCTTTTCCACTCCAAAGCTGAAGGCATCTCCTAGGCCCCGTGTCCTCCGACCCTCGAGCACTTCCTTGCTTCCTGGTGTGATACAAGATCCCCAGTTTACTACCTATGGTCCCTACCCAGACCTGGAGCTCCAGTGCCGGCAGGCTCAATCCACTGGCTGGCAAGAGCTAGGAGCAGGGAGGGCAGGGGCAAGGCTCCAGTGAACACCCCGGGGGAGCAGGCAGCAGTGGTGTCGATCAGATGCATTTTGTTTTAAATGTCTTATGCTGCATTTGATGATCATTTGCTCTTTTAAAAAATCCTTATCCATTTAATAGAAAAGATTGTGCATCCTCTGCTTCACTCCCCACAAAGCCTGCCAAAGCCTGGGTCTGCAATGTGCACGCCCAGGACCAAGTACTGGAACCAAGTACCATTTCTCCCATGTTGACATGGACCTCAAGGGCGGGGGGGAATGGACTCAATGGCAAAGAATGAGCTCACAGCGTGGAGTCTGAGCATATAGCACAGAGTGGCTGTCCTTGTCCTGCCCTCTATTCACGGATACAGGACGCTAAAGGAGCGAGCTGTTGGCTGTTTATGAAAGCAGGGAGACGTGGGAGGGGAGGAGTACAGCACAGGAGTCCCAGGAGGATGAATACAGCTCCTCTGAGATACCTGTGAAGCATCCAAGCAGGACCTGCAACACGGCAGAAACACGAGCAGGATGGATTCACCCATCCTCTACTAGACAAAGAGGATGCCTTGGACTGACCCAAATGCATCTTGGTCTTACACTGTCTCCATTCCGAATTTTTCTTTCATAAGGCTCGCCCCTCAGGCACTGAGAGCGGCTGGAGACCTGAAGCCCACGCACCATCGGCCTCAACTAACACCCTTGTCTTCCATTCATCAATTATGTTCTGAATTCCAGAAGACTTCCCTCTGAAGTCAGTCAGCTTACAAGTGCAAGCAATAGAAACTTGTGAGTGTAACAGAGCCTCAAGTCCCACTTCATAGACCCAAAGTGTTCGTCGTTAGAGACAGAGGTTAACTGTCCCAAATGCTGGAGGACCCAGGCCAGGATTTGAACTCATCCCCTGTCACTCCCACCTGTGCCAAGAGCCCAGCCCCAACAGGGTGTGGATAAAGATAAAGTCTGGGCTGCCATTTTTTTCCTTTTCAGAGGAGCATCTGGGCATGCTGCCTCTCCTCTATGCCACTGGACTATTGGGTTTCTCTTCACCCACTTCCATGAGACCCTGGCACCATGGGGTAGCTGGCTCGCATCTATGTTATGAGCAATCATTTTTCCCCAAGTTGACTTCTTGTGTATGCTTTTGTGGTTGATTGATTTGAAAGAGGAAGAAATGGAGAGACACATCTTTCATCCATTGGTTTACTCCCTCAGATGGCTGCAAAGGCCAGCGGTGAGCCAGGACAAAGCCACGAGCCTCGAATTCCATCCAGCTCTCCCACGTGAGCGCAGGGGCCTGAGGACTCGGGCCGTCTTCCACTGGTGCGTTAGCAGGGAGCCGTATGAGAAGCTGGGCGGCTGGGACTTGAACCAGTGTCCGTAGGGGATGCCCAAGTGGCAGGTGGCAGCTTACCCATGGCTTCACAATGCTAAACCCCCAGAGTCCCTCACTTTCACACCCGGGTCTTTGCTCCTTCCAGACTGCACCACGGCGGTGCGTGAGTCTTGCACACGTGTGCAACAGGGACCAGGCCCACAGCTCCACAGACCTGAAGCAGCTCACCTCCTTATGCCATCGAAGACGAATGATCTAAAGATCTCCAGTCCTCAATTTCTTCCTCCATAAAGCAGAGATAACATTATTGGTTTACCAGGTCGTTGGAAGATTAAGCGAGACAGCTATGAAAATATCTCCGGCCTAGAGCCTGTCTCAAAAGGGGTGCTCAGCATATGACCTGTATCTCCTCCTTTCTTCATTTCCCTGAGTCTGTGTGTCATCTAACATAATTTACTGCTTATCACCATACATACAAATATCACAGGGAACTATATTTCTTTTCAAGCCATAAAAAAAAAATTTTTGATTGAGGCTAAAATTAGGCTCCAGGACCATTTATGGATTGCTATAATCACTTTAAGCCTGGTCTCTTTAGTCATATGTAATGGATTTGAAAGGTAGGACAACATATTAGTTTTTTTAATGTCCTTCGGGAAGGATTAAGCAGCCGGTTCAGCTACATGAGCCCCACTGATCAACAGGGCGACGGATTAAAGATTCTCACCCTCACAAACACACAGACCACATACTTTGTTTTCTGAACAAGCCTAGGGTCTATGTGCCTCCTTTACCGTTCCAGAATTTCCAAAACGAAGCTCTGCAAACAGCAAACAGAATAAATACCCCAAAACAGATCATCGGGGATGGCACAATGGCTCAACTGGCTAATCCTCTGCCTGCAAGCATCTCATATCAGCACTGGCTCATGCTCAGCTGTCCCACCTCCCCTGCAGCTCCCTGCTTGTGGCCTGGGAAAGCAGTACAGCAAGGCTCAAAGCCTTGGGACCCTGCACTCACATGGGAGACCTGGAAGAAGCTCCTTCCCAGATGACCAAAGAGCTGGATGAAAAGTGGAACAGCCAGAACACAAACCAGCACCCAGGTGGGATGCCAGGGATGCCAGCACCTCAGGCAGAGGATCAGCTGTCCCTGCGCTGGTCTCTATCCTCACTTCTTAATTCAGCTTAGTCTTTTTCCTAGCTGCACCTGCAAGTGACAGATACACACAATTCTCAATCTTATTTTGCAAATTTGAGGGTGGGCGGAATGGGAAAATTGGGAAAAAAAATGTGAAAGATAAAACGTTGTAGAAAATCAACAAACCACTCTGTATTTCATCACTAATTTTGCCTCTAATCAGTTGAGGAAGGCAAACACAAATTTTAAATTGCTTTACAGAATTATTAAAGCATTACATAATCATTAAGGGAAACGCAGAAAATTAAGAAAAGCATGAAGAAAAAAATCAATTTCATCTATCACCACATTAATCCAAAGAAAACCAACCTCATCGTGTTGTTTTTTCCCTCCAGTATTTTCTTTCCAAATATTTAACGTTATGTTTTTCAAATGTACGTGCATATCCCATATGAATTGTAAATGCTGGTATCCCATTGGGGTGCTGGTTTGTGCTGTGGCTGTTCTAACCTCTGCCTTTGGGAAAAGCAGTGGAGGACGGAGCTCATGTGGGAGACCCAGAAGTCGTCCTTGGCTTCAGCCGGACCCAGCCCCAGCTAATGCAGTCACTTGAGGGTCTAACTGCCTTAAAAAAACTATTTTTATTGGAAAGTCAGATATAGAGAGAGGAGGAAAGACAGGAAGATCTTCCATCCACCGATTCACTCCCCAAGCAACCACAAGAAGCGCAGCTGAGCTAGGATACGAACTGGTAACCATGTACATACAAGGCAGGGACTTTAGCCACTAGGCTACCATGCAGGGCCCTTTATTTTTTTGTAAGATTTATTTAATTTTATTGGAAAGTCAGATATACATAGAGGAGGAGAGATAGACAGGAAGATCTTAACCCTGCCTTACATACACACACACACACACACACACTGAAAGGTATCTATATTCTCTCATATACATATATATATATACATACATATATATATAAATGAACAAGAAGTGGAGCAGCTGGGACACGACCCAGAGCCCACGTGAGATCCCAGCACTTGGAGGGGGAGGATTACCAACTGAGCAATTAAATATATTTTTAGATTGTATAACCCCCAAACTTTTCCCAACAGGTACCATGGAAAATACCCAGGGTAGCTGACCCCACCAAGGGCTCATTCTTGAGGCCCTCCTTGCGCATGCCATGGGAGAGGATGCTGGTCGGTCTTGGTAGAAAGAGCGAGCCGACTCAGCCCCTGTGGTTCTCCAGAAACCAGCTTGAGGTGGCAACTTCCTTCCTACACACAGCCTGTCAGGCAGCAGGGACCAATGCCAGGAGGCACCTGTGTGACAGGGAGAGCCCTGGAAACTGAGCAGGTGGGCTGGTGAGTGAGGGCAGAGGGCAGGTGAAGAGAGCCAGGACCACCAACAGAGAAGGGATGCTGCCTCGGAAGGCCACTGGGGGGAAGAGGCCCCCATGGAAAGGTAGGTCCGGGAGTGGCTCTACATCAGAGAGGATGTGGTGCTGGGTTAAAGGAAGACATCAGACTCCATCAGGATCAAAAGAACAGGCTGGGAGAGAAAGAGATCCTCTCTTCCCTCCCAGGCTGGGAGTCTGATGGGGGCTGGGCAATGCACCGGGGTGGAAAATAAAAAAGACACTATTTCCTGGCAGCCCGAGCCATGGGGTGCACAAGCTTTGTCACCCCGAAGTGAACATGCTGGATTTATGCACATCACTGCTGTCTTATTAAACCAGAATTCTGACACTCTAATATATTATGAATACTTCCCCACAACCTTAAATGTCTTAAAGTGTGATCTAAAAAGATTATCTGATATCTTACCAATCGAACATCCTTAAGGGAAAAAATGGTGGAGAGAAGAGTAAGTCACTGGCGAGATCAGAATCACAGACAATTGGGGTAGGTGTTGGGTCTAGCAGCAAAGACGCCCCGAGACGCCGACCATCCAGGTCAGCGTGCCTTGGGTAGGTCCTGTCCTCACACGTGATTCCAGTGGGGGCCAGCTCCAGTGCCTGGCTCCCTGCCACTCATGTGGCAGACTCGGGTTGAGTTCCCAACTCCAGGCTTTGCTGTCCAGTCCTGATGCTGGGTACCTGGGGCGTGAACCAGGAGATGGGAAATCTTAGTTCTGTGTCTGTCTTTCCAATAGAACAAACAAGTGACCAAGAAACAGGAAAACGCTTTTCAGTCTCACAAGTCATGACAGATATGCAAATCAGAAGAACAATTAGATGCTCTTACGTCCGCCCAGCAAGTTGGCAGAAAAGTTTAAATATGGGTAGACCCAAGTGTTGGCAGGGATTCAGGGAAGCGAGTGGCCACACAAGTTATTGGACAAGGGTCTAAACTCGGGTAACTTCTCTCTGGGCTATTGGGCTGTGTGTTCTAAGTCTTTAAAAGACCGTTTGTGTGTGGCAGTCCTTGTGAACCCAGTGTGTGTTCAACAAGAACCGTGCCCTGAGTCACCAGGAGCTGCCCTGTGTGTCACATAACAGCATCCCTACACCCTCCACAGGTGTCCAGCAGCAGACAGAGGGCATCTGACGAATCTCGGGGCATTCTCCTTACCAACTATGGGCAGGATGGCCTCAAAACATGAGGCGATGCTGAGCGCTACATACAGAACTCTGCTCACCCACAGGATGGCACCTGCAATGACGGCTTCCCCCAGGGTCATAGGGTTCTGCCACTGGTGCCAGACTCATTGCCCAGGGGCCACCAGGCCAGAAGGTGCTGAGGACACAGACACGCCTGCCGGGACTCTCTTTGATGTCATCCCCCAGTCCTCACCCACACGGTAGAGGCTGGTTAAAGGAAAGCAGGCATCTGAGACTTGACAACTCATAAGAACCAGAGAAGAGAAGGATGCAGACGGTTCGATCCTCCTCCTCCATGTAATGATACTTCAAGTCATGGGGGAAAAATAAAATACTTGTGTGACCTTTTTGCACAACAATACGGTTTTGTTTTGCAATAGATGAGTCCATTTGTAACACCAGAACAGGCTGTTCTTCTAGAGATGTGGCTCTTAGGCTAAGTGGGATATCATTTAGAAACCATAATGCATCTTTTCAAACCTCAGGTCCTGCAAATGCCAGGGTGGGGGGGCTTTCAGAAGAAATGATCGGGGAGGGCACAGTCCCAGGCTAGGAATCCCCATTTAGCCAGAGCCGGCAGGCCACAGTGGTTAGCACACAGCTGGAGGAGGGAGTCTGAGGAGCGGGCTAATAAAGCAAGGATGAAGGTAAAATGAAAATGCAGAGGCAGTTGTCCTCCAGCTGACACCTGCTGGTAACCTAGCATCGTTTTTCATAGGTGTTCTGGGTAGGATAAATTAAGCCATCTAGCCGGAGGTAATTCACCATCCTCATTCTCTCTCTTGCGGTATCCTAACAACCACAGCCCAAGGCAAAGGCAAGTTCCAACCAGCCACTGCTCCTCCTCCTGCTGCCACTATGGGCCAACAATGGAAAGGCTCTTCATTTCTTCAGCATGAAGGACAAACTGGGGCAGTCCTGTGCTTGTGGGGTTGGGATTCCTAGCACCCAGGACAAGGGGCTTGCTTCAGAAAGCAGCAGGGACTGCTTAGTCCCACAAGACTCACTCCTAGACTTCCTGGAAGATAAGTGTCAAACAAGGCTTGGGGAATGTGGCAACTCAGCCAATTGCACCAGCTCGGTTGCCCTGCCCATTCCCTTCCCAGTGCCTGTGGTCTCCTGAGCATCGTGCCACCTGCTCCAGCAGCCAGCCTGGGAAAGCACCTGTCACACTATAAAATAAACTGCAGCCGCACAAGAACCCACATGGAAACCCCCCACCCACTACCCTCGATCCCCAAAGGAAATAAGATATGCAGACTGTGTAGATAGATACAGGCAAAGTTTTAAATTCTTTCCTGACATGAGTCATCACTTAACTAACAGAAAATGTCTGATAACCATGACTGCCAACTGCTTATTTCCCAGGCTGTTAAGCCTTGGCACAGACTAGGTCTCTGTTGGGGACACCCCCCTCCCATATCCAAGTGCCCGAGACCAAGTCACAACTCCACTTGCAATCCTGCTTCTTAGCTAATGCCCCTGGGAGGGGAGCAAATGCCGCCACAAGTACTCAGGCCCCTGTCATCTCGGGAGGGGAGACCCAGATGGAAGTTCTAGGCTCCTGGCTTTAGTGTGGCCCAGATTTGGCTGCTGTGTCCATTTGGGGAGTGAGCCCCTCCCTGTCTATGTGACTCTGCTTTTCATGTCAATAATGTATTTTTTCAAAAGCACCTTGCAAGCCAGCACTGCAGTACAATGGAGAAGTCACTGCGTACAATGCCATAAAGGTACCAGTTTCATGTCACGGCTTTTCCACTCCTGATCCATCTCCTTCCTGCTGACTTGCCTAAGAAAGCAGCACCAAGATGGCACAAGGGCTTGGAGCCCTGCCATCCACACAGGGGATCCGGAAGGAGCTGCTAACCTTGCCTGGTCATTGCGGCCACTTGAGGAACAAGAGAGCAGACAGAAGATACCGCTCTCCAACTAAGACACTCAAATAGATCTTAAAAAAAAAAAAAAAAAAGCATCTCTACTTTACAAAACATTAAATTATGAAGACTCTATGCTTCCCAAGCAAAAAAATAACTAGCATTAAATTTACACTCATGAGAAATAATGTGAGCAACACTAACCAAAAAAAAAAAAAAAGAATAGGTCACATATTTGCTCGTTTACTCTATTCGGCAGCATTACATAACTTCATTGCTTACAGCATCCCTGGCCCATCTCTGGCCATCAGCAGGTGTCTTTCGAGGTTGTCAAATACCTGAGCTCTGACAACCACCGCTCATACAACTTCTTACAGGTTTCCCAACAATGAAAAACTCAACTTCCTTTCCAATCTGTTCCAACAGACATAGACCCTCTTCTGCCTGATACTGTGCCATCTCCCTCCAGAAAGCTGACACATCTAGGTGCCAAGGAACTCAACTACATCCAGGGACACACCCACAGCCCTACGACAACACAGAAGAGCATCTTGTTATAATGCACCAGGAACAGGACTGCTACAACCCCTGTCCTTCAAACCAATCAAAGAGCAGAAGAGGCAGTCGTCACGAGCAATGTTACTGAGCCTACGCCATGTTCCAGGGACTCTGCTAAGAACCACCAAAGAATAATCTATATTTTCAACATCTGACTGTGAAATAATTTTAGCCTTACAGTAAAGCAGCAAAAATAGAGTGCCTAGGGCCCGGCGGCGTGGCCTAGAGGCTAAAGTCCTCGCCTTGAAAGCCCCGGGATCCCATATGGGCGCCGGTTCTAGTCCCAGCAGCTCCACTTCCCATCCAGCTCCCTGCTTGTGGCCTGGGAAAGCAGTCGAGGACGGCCCAAAGCATTGGGACACTGCACCCGCGTGGGAGACCCGGAAGAGGTTCCAGGTTCCTGGCTTCGGATCGGCGCGCACCGGCCGTTGCGGCTCACTTGGGGAGTGAATCATCGGACGGAAGATCTTCCTCTCTGTCTCTCCTCCTCTGTGTATATCTGGCTGTAATAAAATGAATAAATCTTTAAAAAATAAGAGTGTCTATACACCCTTCACCCAGCTTCCCCAAAGGTGTACATGGTACACAGAAATAGTGCAACTTGCAGCACTGGGGGATCATCACGGATAAAGGACCAGGGCCTACCCTATACACCTTATTTGCGCCTTTTCCCACTACTCTCTCCACGGCTCCCTCCCTCTGACAGAATCCAAAGCAAGAGATCAGGTGGCACTTCCCAGTCAGGATCTCCCTTTGTCTCCTCTGCCTGGAATGCTTCTGCAGCATCCAGGCCAGTTACTTCCAAGGCGTTCCTAGTATTTTCTAGATTGAGGTTACATGCACCCTCGGCAAGAATTCTCCGGAGGGATGAGGCGCCTTCTTGACGCATCTGGTCGTGTCTTCATAGTGCGGGTGACGCTAGCCTGCAGCACGCGCCAACAGTGTATCTGACGAGTTTCCCCACTATCAAGCTTCACTTTCTCTAATAAATCTTTGTAACAGAAAGATCATTTGAGACTGTGCAAATATCCTGTTTCTCATTAAACTTCCACCGGTCGTTCTGAATTGCAATTACCACCGTGGTATCACCCCATGGTGATCTTTCAATTCCCTAACTCCTTCTGCATTTATTAGCTGGAAGCCTCCCGTAAGCAAAAGCAGTTCCCCTTCTCCCTACATTCCACTTGTTTGTTTATTCCGTTTATTTATATCAGCACAGAGCATGTACGTTTGCTCTAGTCTAAGGCTTATGGCCTAACACCACTAACATCATGGGTTATAAATCCCAGCATTATCTCCATTTTACAGATTAGGGAAAGACAGGAGAGGGTCAGAACTCTGAGGTCGTTGAGCTAGTCGGTAGCTGGGGTACAATGTCTGTCCCACTGCCTTACACCTGTCCTAATTAGCAGATAAGTCCCATTAGGGTCAACAAGCTAGCAAAAAAAAAAGGCAACAGACTTATGAGGATAGCAGAACCAAATGCCAGCAGCTCTTCCTGCTAACTCGCAGAACTCCTGTAGACAGGCATCAGGCAAAGCCCAAGCTCCCCTCCCCAACACAGCAGCACCGCTGACCAATACCACCTCCCGCAGACTCCAGCAAGACACAAAGTGCTGGCTGCTGAGAGCCAGGGAATGCAACATTCCTTATCATGATGAAGCTGCAAACACTAACGCCTGCCAGAGATTATCCAATTCTCATAGGACTCCACTTTCCCAACCACAGCATCTGCTTTGGTCTGCAATTTACTGGGGCTGTGGCAATGATCGAAGGTGCCACTCTGTGTGCCTGAATCAGATTTTAATTCAAACAAGCAACACATCCACCGAGGGGAAAATCATACTTTTACACTCTCCCTGTCAGACCTAACAGAAGGACCGTTCTGAGCATTGAGACTTCCCCCAACACCCTGAATGAACCCCCACGGCACACAGTTTCTAAATGAACTATCTAGAGTGCAGCTGTTTCATGAGCAATCCAGGTGTCTACACCCCACATCAGAGTGCCTCCCCCCGCAGCTTCACCAGGTGCCCCTCAAGGCAACCCCTGCGAGGCAGCAGGTGAGCTCCAGTGGCTGGGATGTGGCTGCACCCTCGGGGGAGTTGTGGACGAGTTCCCAGGTCCTGGCTCATCCCCAGCCATCACAGGCATTTGGGAAAGTAAACCAGGACACATATCTCCCCATTTCCTCCTCTTCCCCCACACCAGCGCCTCTCAAACGTTTAAAAACACATTTTCCCAGGATGCTATGGTTTCATATTCCATTCCACCACTTCTCAAAATCCACTTCTAACAAAGCGGGGGAGGGGCAAAGACTGTGCAAGATATTTCACATTCCTTAGTTAGGAAGGGCCTTTAAAACAAAATTCCCAACCAAGACATGACGTATATTAACTTTTCCTTGGAATTTGCAACACTCTCTTCCTGTGTAAGCTCATCTGCTTATTACCGAGTTGCTAGTCTCAAAGGAAAATTAAATCTCATTATCTCTCTCTCCCCTGCATTCCTTACACATGGCTTTTCATTTTCTTTAAGGTAGAGAGGGGGGAAAAAAAACAAATCAACAGATGACTCACTCCCCAAATGAGCACAATGGCTGGGCTGACCAGGCCCAAACCAGCAGTGTGAAATGTATCTAGGTCTCCCAAATGGGTGGCAGGGCCCAGGTATTTAGACCATCCTCTTCCACTCTCGCAAGTGCATTAGCAGAGAGCTGGATGGGAATGGAGCAAGCAGGGGCTCAAACTAGCGCTCACATGGAATGCCAGTGTCACAGCGGCAGTTAACCCATGAAGGCACAGTGCTGGTACTTCTAGAAACTCACAGCTCTTCATGCGGAGGAAGTCTATTAGGAGCTGAAAGCCACTTTAACGCATATTCCCACCTTCACGCAAGCATTTGCTCATGCACTGAATTCAGTTATGTATTCGCTACAGAAGGGACTCATGAATGGGTTCTCACGTGCACATCCAACTAACAGCCCTCTCGTGCGTACAGGTAAGACTCCAAGAGTAAGAACCCACGGTATGTTAAACATGGGACACCTCCTGCAGTCGCCATACGGTACAGAACTCTCTCTCCCTTTAACAAGACCACCCCTGACGTTCAGGTCCTCTCCAGCACCACCCAGCAGGGGCCGGGAGGCAGGGGGAGACAGCTCTTCCCAAGGTGGGGGGTGGGAGGCTCTGGCAGCAAGATGACAGTAGCAGCCTTTTGTACCTGCTGAACAGGTGCCAGGCACTGTTTTGAGCTGCAGCACGCCTTCCCACTAATCCCCAATCTAAGTGCTTTGCTGGATGAAGATCTTCAGGGACCTTTCATACAGAAGGCGCTGGTTGTTGTACTGTGTGCCTCAGGTGCCACATGCCATGTGCCTGATCAATGGCACAGCCAGGAACCACGGCCGGAGGTCTGGTTACACACCCTGAGCACATGGCCACCATGTGTACTGCCTCCCTTCACACACAGCTCTCCTGGTGACAGCAAAGGACAATGGCCAAGGCCCCTGATCTTACCGCCCTGGCTCTCCCTGAAGCCCCAGGCACAAGTCTCACTTTGCCAGGAGGTGGTCAGCGACAGGTCATGTGTCCAAATGACTGCTTTTCTACTTGGCCAACACGAAGGAACTGTTAACATGCAGGGCCTCCCTTCCCACATTCCCTTCCAAGAAACTTCCTGAATGTTGGAGCAACACTGAAGTACGTGAATTAAAGAGATGCTGGAGGACCATGAGGAAAAACAAAAATGTCAGTGGTCATTGATTTCCTGAATGAATAAACAGCTCCAGCACCTGCTGTGTGCCTGTGGCACGAAGCCAGGGCAAGTCTCTGGCGTCTGGGAAGCTTTGCATCCCAGTGTGGAACTCAGGTGACAAGTGAATAAGCCACCATGCCCCGGCAGGTCACCATGGAGCATGGAGCTAAGAAAGCAGGGACAGGGGCCCAGCATGGTAGCCTAACAGCAAGTCCTCGTCTTGCACGTGCCAGGATCCCATATGGGTGCCAGTTCATACCCCAGCGGCCCTGCTTCCCATCCAGCTCCCTGTCTATGGCCTGGGAAAGCAGTTAAGGACGGCCCAAAGCCTTGGGACCCTGCACCTGCGTGGGAGACCCAGAAGAGGCTCCTAGCTCCTGGCTTCAGATCAGCTCAGCTCTGACTGTTACAGCCACTTGGGGAGTGAATCAGCAAACTGAAGATCTTCCTCTGTCCCTCCTCCTCTCTGTATATCTCACTTTCAAGTAAAAGATCTTTAAAAAAAAAAAATGCAGGGGCCAGTGTCATGGTAAGGGAGTTGGGTCAGGTCATGGACGGGACGTGGGATTTCAGAGTCACTCCTGGGGAAATGTACCGGAGCTTTGTAACAGCCATGAGATCTACTACCACCACTGCAAGATTCACTCTGCCTGCCATGCTGGGGGCCAAGTGCAAAGGCAGGGACAGCTGAAGACACACTAACACGCTACCAGAAGAGTGAACCGAGTAACGCTGGTGGGGGGAGGAAGACAAGAGTCATTTGGATTTAGAACCAAACTCCCACAGGAAGGCCAGAGACACCGAAGAAGGCATGAGAAACAAGAAGTTTGGGGGCCCAAGCTGTGGCTTGGTGGATTAAGCCGCTATTTGCAACTCTGGCATCCCACATCAGAGCACCAGTTCTAGTCCCAGTTGTTCTGCTTCTAATCCAGCTCCCTATTCATGTACCTGGGAAGACAACAGATGAAGGCCCATGTGCTGGGAAACCTGTTATCCACATGGAGACCTGGAGGGGATTACACACTCCTGGCTTTGGCTTGGCCTGGCCCAACCCTGGCTCTTAACGCCATTGGGCAAATCAACCAGGAAATGCAAGATTTCGGTCTCTCAATAACTCTGCCTCTCAACTAAAAAAAAAAAAAAAAAAAATGTTGGGGTGGTAATCTGACACAGCAGTCAAGATGTAGCTTGGGACACCCTTATCCCATTCTGGAGAGCCCAGGTTCAAGTCCCAGCTCCCCTTCTGATTTCCAGCATGCTGTTGGTACACTTGGGCCCCCTTCACCAATGTGGAAGACCCAGATGGAGTTCTTGGCTCCTGGCTCCGGCCTGGCCCAGCCCCTATTGTTGAAAAATCTCATTGGGTCTGTCTTTCAAATAAGCAATATAAAAAAATTATTTAAGAGTTGGGACAGTCACTGGGCCATGCTACAATGGTTCAATAGCTTTTCTTCTGTAGAAAGAACAGAGATTAGGAGGGAGCTGACCAAGCAGAGAAGGCGGCACAGTCCCCATTTGCTTCCCGTTTCTGTCACCCGAGTGACCAGCTCAACGACTGTCACTGAGTCACTGCCAGCAGGTGGACCCCAGGAGAAAAACATATACAAGTCCCTGGTCCTCCCGGAGAGGAGAATCACTCCCACCTTCCCCTCAGCAGCCCAACGGGTTTGACAAGGCATTGCAGGGATAAAGCAAGGGAGGAAATGCGCAAGACAGATGTTTCACCCAAATGCTGCCCTGTCCAGGGCCTGGGCAACACAAGATGAACTGGGGGCCAGTGAATGCAGGCCAGAGAAAGCTGGCAGGAACATGGAGACCCCCATCACGGGTCAAGCTGAGAGACTATAGTCCCAGAGTGCACCCAGTTGCCTTAGCAACAGTATCTCTACCCATGGTGATGAATGACCCTGCTGTCTAACAAATATGGATCATTTCTTAAACAATCAGTGTCCTGGAAATAACATGAGCACAAGCAAATATCAAGCAGTAGTCTAGTCTGAGGAACAGATCAATTCCTGGGCTTGTGCTCACAGTCCCACCCGTGGGAGAGGGAGGCTGATGCTAACGTAGGTAAAACTACAAATTAAATTTAAAACAAAGGGTAAAAGACATTGGGCAGAAATTCCCCATCTCTCTCTGACCATTCTAACTAATACATCACCTTGCTCTTTTTCTCTCTTCTCCTTCTACTTCACAGAACCCCGTATTTATTAGTCATCTGATGAACGTTCCTGCCTGTTCCACTAGACTTCACGTCTCCTGACTCCGAAGGCTTTGTGTATGCTCCTCTTCCCACTGGGCCCCCACAGCTGGACTGAGGCCCAGAACACGCAGGCCTGCAATCCAATTTATCCAATAAGCAATCTCCTAGATTTCTAACAGCGTATACACAAGGGTATGTCAGCAACATCCCAGAAATGCAATTCCATGCTTATTCGTGTAAGCATGTCGGAAAGTCATGCACAGTCTTCATAATAAACATTTTTTCCATGAACTTCTGAATATACATAAAATGTATGTATTTCATACTTGTAAGAAAGTGGCATTTTCAGGGGCAGGCAATTAGTCTAGCACTCAACATATCCATGTCCCACATCGAGTATACCCACTTTGCTTCCCAGCCCTGGCTGCGACTCCAGTTTTCCACAGATGCAGACGCTGGGACACAGCAACCAGGACTCCTATCACTGGGTTCCTGCAACCCAGGTGGGAGATTTGGCTCAAGTTCTGGGGCTTCAGCCCTGGGTGTCACAGGCTCTTGGGGAGTCAGCCAATGGGGCTCTTTGTCTCTGTGTCCCTCAAGCATCTTAAAAATCAACAACTAGGGTACAGCAGGTTCAAGTCCCAGCTGCTCCACTCTGATCCAGCTCCTTGCTAATGGGCCTGAGAAAGCAGTGGAAGATGCTTCAAGTGTTTGGGCCCCTGCAACGACCCAGAGACTCAGATAAGACACCTGGCTTTGACCTGGCCCAGTCCTGGCCACTACAGCCACTTGGGGAGTGAACCAGTAGATGGAAGATCTCTCGCTCGCTCTGTAGTTCTGACTTTTATATAAATAATCTTTAAAAACTATGCTTATAAAAATATTACAAGCAATTTTCTGCCGAAGACAGAACCACATTAAGAATGATCACAATCATCACTACTTCTTTTGATTAATGGCCAGCACAATTAAAAATTTGATGTGAAAAAAGGAGGGGGCAAAATGATCACTATGTGTAACAGGTAAGGGTTCATACCACAAAGCCCCAAGGGACCCGAGAGAACTACAACACCACCAACAAACAATACCCAACTGTATTCGATTTACATGGGAAAGTGCAACACACCAAAAACAAGAGCCTCTATGAACAAGTCACCTAATCAGGCCAGAACCAACAAAAGGGACAGGATCCTTAGCAATTAATAGGAACATCTAGGATCCATGAACTTGAAAATGCTCCAGAGGGTATACAAAAGAACCCTAATGTTGAAAGACTCATGATAGATCTCTATGTATAATCTATCCTTAGATGTGTGTCTCTAGACAGACATGGACTCTCGCAAGCCGATCTCTTACACACCCATTAACACAAAAACCTCAACTGTTGAAAGACAGACAGATAACAGGGAAGTCACCTCTGAACAAAGGTGACTGTCAACCCCCGCCAGTATCAGGTCATTTCCACAGACACAGTTGATATCCTGCAAGGTGCCTCTCCGAACATTATTTTCCCAGTTCCAGAATTCTCTATCGATACACTCCAAACATGGTTCGATACAGCTGTTGGGTCTCACAAGCTGGTCTATAACTTCTTTCTAGAATCGCAAGTGAAAGGAGCTGTGTAATTATGAAATATTACTCCTGTGATTTACGCACCCAAATGTGAGTAAATTCCCAGTAACGTGCCTCAGTGTGATCATTTCGCTGTCAGTGATAAATCCTCCTCTCGCCTCCCCGTCTCGAGCATTAAGCTCATAGCAGATGCTGGTTCTGCATGGAAACTGGCACAGTTACACAATAGGCAAAGGAAAGAAATGATTTCCCCAGCAGCAGTGGGTCAGAAAGATGTTCTCATTTTACTGCTAGAGGTAAAAAATAACTGAGCAAAAACATTTTAAAATCAATTTCTCAAAATACAGTTTTAGTTTCCTTTTAGGATGCTTATTCCGTCCCTTCGGGACAACTGGCATAAATCACACGGGTCGTGTTTTACACTGGGTGCTCTCCAACCTAGGCAGCAGAAAACAGACAAGAAATCGCTCCCAACCTAGAAAACACAGGATTCTTTCCTCTGCAGATCTAGTGATGGCTCCAGTGTTTGGGCTCCTGCCAGCCATGTGGGACACCTGGACAGTTTCTGGCTACTGGATTCCGTCTGGACCAACCTGGTCATTGAGGGCATCTGAAGAAATCAACCAATGGGTAGAAACACACTCTCTCTCTCCCCCGCACTCTTCCACTCCTTTCCTTTCTGTCAAACAAATCTTTATGGCAAAAAAAAAAAAAAAAAAGGAAAACCTGAAGCCACCGCAGAGTGCACGAGATGAGGTCTTAGAATCAGGGGACAGGGAAAGACCAGGTCAGGCTTCCCCCACTCTTGGCCTCCTACAATCCCACTGCAGCCAGACGGACCCATCCTGCCTTGCTCGGACCCATCCGCTGATTTCCCTATGACTGCTGCCATTCCCACCTGTCAAGTCTGAGGCTGTTTTGTCCAACAGCAAGAGATAGTTAAGGCAGCCTAGGAGGCTCAGCTGCTCCTGCAAAAGTGAGAGGAAAGAATTTGCACCATAGAAACGACTGGAAAAACTCAGACATGGAGAGGCAGCAGATCACAGAACCCTCCAAGGCAGTTCACCTGCCACTGTGTGATGCTCGGGTGTCTGATGGCAGTGGAGAGGTGACAGGTGGGAGAGCCAGCCTCCGCTGAGAGCAGGCTGAGATGACTGGGCTGCAGACAAGCAAGAATCTCAGTTGTCTCCTGAGACACCAGAATGAGCCACTGGAGAGAAAACTAAGTCAACCTTCTTCAGATACCAAGATCAGATCCCAAAACACAGGAACCAGGGTAGCCTGCAGAGCCCAGAATGAACACAGCTGACCGCTCCATGTCTACTCACTCAATGCCCAAGACATGCGGCCACCTGGAAGCCTCAGACCACCTGCAGCAAGCACTGGAATGCCACATGAGATGGAGAGGTAGAACAGCTTCTCACGGCACAGGCTGACTGTCAGAACCACAGATGTTCCAAGGCCCAAGGAGAGAGAAGGCACATCGACATCCTAATCCTGGAGGGAAGTCCGGAAGGCACGAGCACCACCTCCTCTGGATGCGGAATCCGGGTTGACACTCTCCGGGCCCCCAGGGAATTCGTAGAGCCTAGAGAGGACGGGGCACTGGGTTCCTGTGCTGTACGCTACCGCAGCACCCATGCACCTTCATGCTGAGTCACTCACCGAGACGGCTGAAGCCCTGGGCTCTGACAGCCAGCCTACACACATTCTTCCATCCCCATCATTAAGGATGGCGGCCCCGGGGCCACGGCAAGTATGCAACAACCCCGCATGGCTGTTGCCTTGAGGAGTGGTTCTGAGGCTGCTTCAGCTCTCCACAACGGGGTTTGGTGGACCTCAGAGGACACACACATACAGCAAGACTAGCAAAGGGAATCTCACTGCCCAGTGTGCCCACTCATTTGGTCAAACACTATTACAGATGTTCCTGTGAGGGTCTTTGCTGGGATCAATTTAGTATTACTTTATTTTTTAAAAAAAGACTTATTGGAAAGTTGGATTTACACAGAGCAGACACAGAGGAAGAGCTTCCATCTCCTGATTCACTGCCCAAGTGGCAGCAACAGCTGGAGCTGAGCTGATCCAAAGCCTGGAGCCCAGAGCCTCTTCCGGGTCTCCCAAAGCTTTTGGGCCGTCCTTGACTGCTTTGCCAGGCCAGAAGCAGGGAGCTGGATGGGAAGTGGGGCTGCCAGGACACAAACCAGCACCCACACGGGATCCCGGAGTATGCAAGGCAAGGTCTTTAGCTACTACGCTAGTCGCGCCAAGCTGAGTATTAGGTTTTGTTTTTTTTTTTAAGATTTATTATTATTGGAAAGCCGGATATACAGAGAGGAGGAGAGACAGAGAGGAAGACCTTCCATCCCATGTTTCACTCCCCAAGTGAGCCCCAATGGGCCGGTGCGCACCGATCCGATGCCGGGAACCAGGAACCTCTTCCAGGTCTCCCACACGGGTGCAGGGTCCCAAGGCTTTGGGCCGTCCTCGACTGCTTTCCCAGGCCACAAGCAGGGAGCTGGATGGGAAGTGGAGCTGCCGGGATTAGAACCGGCGCCCATATGGGATCCCGGGGCGTTCAAGGTGAGGACTTTAGCCACTAGGCCACGCCGCCGGGCCCTAGTTTATTTTTTAAAAGATGCATGTATTTATTTGAAAGGCAATTAACAGAGAGAGGGAGAGAGATTTTTCATCTGCTGGGTTACTCCTCAAAATGGCCAGAACAGTCTGAACTGAACCAGGCTGAAGCCAGGAGCCTGGAGTTCCACTGGAGTCTCCCACATGTGTAGCAGGGACACAGGCACTTGGGTCATACTCTGTTGTTAACCCAAAAGCAATAGGGAGCTGCAAAGCTGGTGTTGCAGGCAGTGGCTCACCCTCCCAGCACTAGCCCTCAGCTTGGTACTCGGTTCAACAGCCTTAGGTGGGTGGGCCAGCCCCTGTGGCCTCTGCAATCAGCTAGACACCTGAACGGAGCCAAGATACTGTCCCAGGGTGGGAAGGAAGTCTCCCAGCAGCCAATTTTGAACTTGAACTGCATACAATGACCTCTTCCCTGGGTCTGCAGCTTGCCAGCCCACCCTGTCGCATACAGTTCAGCTGTCCCTGTAACTGCATGAATGAATTCTTAAAACCAAATAAAGGGACCCTTTTTTCCCCGCTTTTTGGAGTTCATAAAAATCATGAAAAATGGAATTAAAACACGAAGTTTATTTTTGGTGCAAAAATACCTTCGAATCTGCGCACAATTTTTTCCACACTATGCATTTTCCATGAGCTTTTGGAGGAACTCGTGGGCATGAGTTTCTAAATGTTTGTACCAAAGTAAACAGCTTTTCATTCCTTTTTCCATGAGCTTTCTCAAGTATCCTCATGAGTATAGCACACACACATATACACACATTCCCCTTACAAGTTGTGTTTCTCTAGGGAATGTTTTACAGTGCCACAGCGATGCCCAACGCCCTCACTCAAGGAGCCCACTCACTCACCTGTGCCTGAGGTGCTTAGTAGGGAAGCCTTTCCACTAACTTCTCCACAACCCCAACCTTAGCCTTTGCTCCATCCCATCTCTGCTTCCCCATTTCACAGTTCATCCTGTGTTGGCTGAGAGGTCGCCCTGACCACATGGAGATCCCACTGTACATCATTTCAAGTTCCACGGCCAGACTGATGGACAAGGCAACAGCCAGTCTGTGCAAGTGCTCATAATTGGCACACATATTTTTTGCCTTGGTACCATTAGTGACTGGGTAAGACTTGGCGTTACAACAAGGCACACTCAGGCCTAAACCAGAACACATCCTAAACACACCGAGCCCATTAGCCAGGGCTCCTATATTTTGTCAGGCCTGGAAAGCCAGGGCTGAGAAGTCACACCTAACTCAGTGTCTAAGACAGTGAGAGCAGCTCCCAGCCTCAGTTGCGTCTCCATGAGAGCTGCAGCTCAGTGTGCCCCATGGAGGTAGAGTGGAAGGGAGGGCTGCTGTGCTCAAGGCGGGCAGGCCAGCAGGATGACAAGGTGGAGCTTCTCCAGCTCTCCAGCATCCCAGGGGTATGTGTGGGACCTACAGTCATCAGCTTGAGAACCTGCTGTGTGCCACACTCACGCTGGGCATTCACCTTTTGTCAAGGGTAGAAGTAGGGATGTTTTTGCTCTACATGCTACAAGATGGAGGTCACAGCTTTTCCTATTAAATGTTGCGTTTAGGTGCCACGTTCAAGTGAACACACTCACCAGGTCCTCATGGGGGTATTATGCATGCCAGGGTGGGGGACATGCAGAAGTCAGGGACACAGATCAGAGAACAAGGACAGCTGTGGCCCTGGCAGCCACCGTCTCCCAAGCGCCCAGCACAAGCAGAGCTCCACCTCTGTAATATCTGGCATCTGGCCACCTACGTGGCTGCAGGGTCAACCTTTCAGGGTGAACATCAACCACCCCTACACGTGGGACCTCTTGTGGTGCTTTTCTCTGCCTCACCCACCCAGCCAACTATGACCACCAGTTACTCCATCCAGCAGGAATCTAGATACTTCCACTATGTCTTCTGCAGATGTGCTCAAAGTTCCATTAGGAGAGAGCACTTGGAGAATAGAATCCGTGTGGTGGATTCCACAGCAAGGTCCCTGTGAAGAGCCGAGATGTCCCTGAGGAAGATGCTGGAGATGGTGCCAGCCTAGGAAACCTCTACCACGTAAGCCGTAACATCCAGCCACCCCTCGATACACACAGGATGCGTGTTCTGAGACCCCCAGGGTACACTCAGATCCACCCAGAGGACTCAACTCTCTTTCCTGCCTGCCATGCAGCACAGCCACCTAGTCCAAGAGCTCATCTGTCCTTGTATGGTTTATGTCTGGGTACCACCACTGCATCCCCTATCTTGCACTTTGGGACCACGAATAAGTCAAAGTTCCTTGTATACAAGCACTGAGATACCACAATCTGATGACCAAGACAGTTAAGTGACGAACGGGCTGGCAGGGTATACTGCGTGGATACCCTGGACAAAAGCATGACCCACACACCAGGGATGCAGGAGGAGGTAAGAGATTGTATCACCCCACAACAGCAAGCAACTGAACATTCATGAACTGTTCCATTCTAGAATTTTCTATCTCATATTCTCAGACCAACGCTGACCAACACAAACTACAACTCCAAACAAGGAGGCCTACTGTATCGCCTACAGCTCTCTGCATGAGCCCTGCTGCTGCACTTAGCTTTATCTTAACCTCATAATGTCTCAGTTTCCCAACTGAGAGAAAGGCTCTCCACCGCACAGCCCTGACCAGAGGACAGCACAAGTAAAGCCAGGAGCCCAGGACTGAGCACATGATAAAATCCAAGTAGAAAACATAGCTTGTATAACCTAAAAATTAATGAAGCTATGTGCTTTGGAAAAAAAAACAGCCAATAGATTTCTTAGATTTTAAACATAACTGTTACAGAAATACTTGGTTTTTAAAAATTAGACACTTAAAAAAAAAAGCAGGCCCTAGTCCCTGAGAGTATGAACACTTAGGCATGCCTGGGGTCACTGTTCCCCGGGATGACGCCAGTCTCCAGTCCCCTCGCTCATCCCCTCCGCATGAGGACGTTGTGTTCTGACCTCTGGTATCTCAAGGCTCTGCATTATGGATGATAACCACTTAATCTTTGAAATTGGCCCATTATTTTTGCCCATGCTGTAGCATCCCATTTAATATTTATTCTATTGCCTGTGGCTGGGCTATCTGTCTTTTATTCTGATATTCAGGTTCATCTGTCTTGTGCGTGATGGTTTTCTCCAGTGCTTCAGTGGCCGGAGTTTTATCTATCCTGGACAGCTGGGATAAAAATACGATTTCATTTTATTACCGTTACTTTAATAGATTAATACAGTGGGATCAAAAAGCAGAGGCTATTCTACTCTGAAGTTAATACCTGCAGAACTCTCCGGTATGAATGGCATTTGCTCAAATATGTCCCAAGGTGGCCCTAAACACATCACAAAATGAGGACCATCCCAGAACAGCCACCCTTCTCCAAATGGAAGTGAAGTGGATATGGTATCTGATGACCGAAACTTGCAACTATCCTAGAGGGGCCCAACACCCTAAAATTTTCTACATTTATGTCTGTCTCACTTTAAGTTGCAGGGACTGGCACTGTGGTGTAGCATTGTTAAACCACCAACTGCAATGCCAGCATCCCGCCTGGGCACCAGTTTGCATCTTGGCTGCTCCACTCCTGAACCAGCTCCCCACCAAAGACCTGTGAAAAGCAATGGCAGATGGCACAAGTGTTTGGGCCTCTGCCACTCAGAAGGGAGACCTGGCATAAGCTCTGGCACCTGACTTTGGCCTTGTGCAGCCCCAGCCATCATAGCCATTTGGAACTGGGAAAAAAAATGGATGGAAGACCTCTCTCTCTACCTCTTTCAGAAAGATAAATGTCAAAAAATTAATTCTCACGACCTGACACGATAGCCTAGTGGCTAAACCCTCACCTTGCATCTACTGGAATCCCATAGGGGTGCCACTTCCTGTCTCTGCTGCTTCACTTCCATCCAGCTCCCTGCAGGAATGTTGGGGAATGAGTCAACAGATGGAGGATTTTTCTCTGTGTCTCCTTCATTCTGTAAATCTGACTTTCCAATAAGAATAAATTAATCTTTAAAAAATCTTTTCAGATCAAATAACAATGCAGAAGTAAATTCAAAGGTTCAAAGCAGTTATCTGTAGGAACATAGGACTATGAATATTTTAATTTTCTTCTGTATACTCTTTATACTTGCATTATATACTCTAAATATTAAAACACATCTGCATATACAGACTTACTCATGTAAAATTTGACTTTTCAGAATCAGCTACTACTAAAGCTCATTAAAAGTAGCTGCACTTTTATTTTAGGCCACGGCTCACTGAACACAAGTATTCAGGCTCTTATCATTTACAGCAATACTTTTTTTTTAAAAAAAGACAAATTGTCAAAATATCTTGAACTTTCAACTGCCCCCCCTCTTTTCAACATAATAGTCTCAAAGGCCTTATCAGATACACTGTAAAGAGGTCTATATAAAAGTGAAATGACAGTACCGTAATTACATTTTGTAGGAAATTCCTGCCACATCAACACTTGAGAAGTTATGCAGTAACAGACTTTAAAATCCTCAAGAAAGGAAAAGCAGGGTGGAGCAAAAATAAAAGTCAAAGCAGGGGGCAGGGGACTTTCAGCCTGGCAGCTACGATACCCATATTTGAGTGCCCGGGTTTGAGCCCCAGTCCGGCTCCTGACTCCAGCTTCCTGCTGATGTAACTTTGGGAAGTAGCCGGGACGGCCTCAGGTCAGAGACCTGGCCAGCATTCCTGGCTCGCTGCCCCAACTGTTATGAAGAGCGAAAACTATCATCCTCTCTCAATCCCATGTTTTAAAGAAGTTCTTTCCAGAAAGATAAGAGAACAGAAAGTTGAAATTGCTGAAGTCAAGGGATAGACACAGGTTATACAATCCTATTTCATAGATACTTTAAAATGTTTCTATAATGCAGGGTTTTAAAAGGGTGATATGCAAGACCAAAAGGTATGCAGTCACTGATTTCAACCAATGAAACAAAATCAAACAGCCACTTTTTCTTTATGATACATCAAAGTGACTATTTCAAAGTGTGTATTCTACCTGAAAACTCACCCAGAATCTTCAAACCATGCCTCTCCTTTAATACACAATTCAGAATATGTGCAGGGGGCGCAAAAAGTCACAAGAAAGTCACAAGAAGAGAAAGCATTTCTCGCACGCTTCCAGAAGCAGCGCAAGACAGCCTGCCAACAGAGCACTACTGCCGGGCGGTGACACAAAATCCAGTAGAGAACGCAGGCCACTCAAGCAACTCCAAAACCCCAGACTTCGTCTGTGGGACACAAAGGAAGGGCTCTTGGCCTTATCTCAGAATACCAGCCTGAGTCCATGCACAGCAGGCAAAGCTCAGCACTCACACAGCTCAGGCAGCCAGACCAACAGTCTGTCCTCTGTCACGGCTGCAAAGGACGATGGTCTCGCAGTCCCAAAAGAGTGACTTCCCAGGGTTACCAAAGTAAGACTAGAGCAGGTGTTTAACTAGAAGCACAGACACCTTGTACTGTATCTGAGGATCTGGTTTCAAATCCCAGCTCCTGACTCCAGCTCCTTGCTGGAAAACAGTCGGTTCAAGGTGCCAGGATCCTGCAACCCACATGACAGCTCTGGGCCAAGTTCTTGGCTCCTGGCTTCGGCCAGAGCTTTGCTGGCATTTGCAGAAAGGACCAGAATGTAAGACCAATGGATCGATTGATGGCCTTCCCTCCCTCAAGAGTGCCTCTCAAACAAAAATGGCCTTAGGTCTCCCTTACAAGACACGGTTTTGAGACCTCTCCTGGACATTCCCCCAGGGACTCTTGGGTCTTTCCTGAGAAGCTGGGAATCCATTTAACAGATGCAGAGACTGGAGTCCTGAGCTCTTACGAAAGACCTGCTCTTAGGCAACACATTGCAAAGGTGAGACTTCCTCTTCTCTGCTCTTCACCTGCCATGCAGGGCATCCCTGACAGGAAGCAGGGGGCAAACCCTTCACAGGGAAGGTAACCCGGGAAAGGGCAGAAAAGAGGGACGCAGGCCCAATACTTCCCTACTGCTCAGTTTTGTCTCATTTCCCCTTTATCTTCTGTTGTTGTGTCTACACCATGAGCAAGGAGATTTGAGCAGACGGCACTCCCACCGATAACTGTGTTTCTATAAGCATGCCCCCATGACCCTAGAGCTCCAGTAGAGGCTCAGCCTGGGTGGCTGGGATGTGTGCTGAGGGGATAGGGAGGCCCTCGGGTCACTCGGGGGGGGGTGGGGCAGGAGAACAACGCCTACCTCTCTGACTTCGTGGAGCTGGCCGGGGTACTGACTCTTGGTTCTTCGGGCGGCTGCAGGCGACTTGTGATGCGTGATTGTGACAACACCGGGGGCCCCCACACTGAGGTGTCTCTGGCTACAGGGAGACGCAGAATTGGGTGTTCCGTGGGGGAGCAAAGTGAGACTTCGGCTTCGGGAGCTCGGAGTAGTCTAGAATAAGCAACAGGCATCAAACTCAACAGCTGACCTGCAGAACACAGCTAAGAGCTGGGGATCTCTGACTCATTTTCCTTCAGCTGCTAGGAGGGATAAAGATATGTACATACCACCACCGCTTGCCCTGATCCCAGACCCTCCCTGAAGGACATTCCCAACAACTGTCCCCTGCAATACCCTAGGGACATCAGAAGTTCTTCAACCTCCCCCCATCCAAACCACCACCACCCAACCTGCCCTGGCACGCCATGGACCACCTCTGGACTTCGTGCTACCCTTACCAGCATGCCCCCAGCCCCACCGCTGGCAACCCTCGGCCCACTCTTCCTGAGAGAAGTGCCAGCCTGGTTCTCTCTGCCTGGCTCATTCCATTGCCTTGAGATCGGAATGATACTCCAAGTGCTGTCTTCGGAGATGCTTTCACACCCATTTTTATATCCCGAAGTCTGGCATACAGTAATTGTTTAATTTATGAAGTGTGGAGCCTCTGCTTGCTACATGAATGAATGAGCTAAGGAACCCAGTAAGACTTGACATAGCTCAACCTCCATGAACATGCGATCCAAGTAAGGCGGAAGACGCAGAATTTGAAGATAAATGGTGTGGGTGATAACCGCACAGCCTCCTGCAAAAGCAAACATTCAGTTCTCCATTCCGAAACCCCAAATGGATCAAAGATGCGAGAAAGCCACAGAGCAGCAAAGATGCAAGCTTGTGGCCATGAGTAGGAATGATCCAGGGGTTCCAAATTCAAAACCCATCAAGGCAGAGCTCAGCGCACTGAATTACCTTAAAATTCCACAATCCTACAAGGCAGCCAACTAACAAACCAGCCAACAGGCCAAAGAATTAGAGTACAAAGTATTACTGAAGTGGGCCTAGACATAACCAGACAGTTTCCAAGAAGGAAATGTAAATGGCCCATAACAACTTTCACAAAGCAGTTAACTATGCTTCTAAAAACCATGTGAATTCTACCTTTGTCTGGACACCATCCTTCACCCGTAAGATTGGTGAAATCCTACAGCACGGGATCCAATCCGTCAACAGCATCAGAGAAAGGGGACTAGAGGAATCACAGGCGGCCGGGCCCCTGAGCGGAGTGCCGTGGCACAGTCATCATGGTTACAAACACACACGCTGCTCTCCAGCAAACTGCTCTCAGGACATCTCCACCAGACAAGCACACTCGGGTCAAAGGTCAGAGTCCTGGTTAGTCACTGCAGCAGGATGCTTCAAGACCAAGGATGGGACGGTGTGGGACGGCTTGAATGAATCTCAGGACCCAACAAAATGGAACATGAACTAAATCGTGAGAGAACCAGGAGGAGGGCCTCCATGAATGAATGCGGAAAACCCTATGCTAACAAGCCAGGTGAAGAAAAGTTAGGTGTGGACTTGTGGCACAGCACCCAGAGAGCTGGATCAAAGGGTAGAATCTAAGTATTCCTAGTGGCCTAAAATCTACATACAAAAATACTCTGGGGAAGGCCCCACTAAAGCTACTTAGCATGACTGCCAATGCGGGCACCCAGCAGAGGCCAGAGAAAGGACACAATGTGGTGGACAGATGTGTCTTTCATCGAATCAGGCATACATATTACCTGTTCAAAAGTGCTCATCAGCCTGACATGAAGGTTTAGTTGGTTAATTCACCCTCTGCAAGTGTCAGAATCCCATATGGGCTCCAGCTCATGTCCCAGCTGCTCCACTTCCCATCCAGCTCCCTATTTGTGGCCTGGGAAAACATTAGGCCTGCATTCGCATAGGAGACCTGAAGAGAGCTCCTGGCTCCTAGCTTTGAACTGGCTCAGTTCCAACTGTTGCAGCCATTTGGGGAGTGAACCAGCAGGCGAAAGATCTTTCCATCTCTCCAAGTCTGCCTTCCCAGTAAAAAATAAACTTCCTTTTAAAAAAGTCATACCCTACCTGAAAATACGTATGACTCAAATGTCTACATACTTCATTTCTGCTAAAGTGAAGGCACCACAAGGCAACACTGACCTCAGGCCTGTTTGTCACTCAACCGGCAACAATCTGCTGCAGACCCACTAGGTGCCTGGCAAAACATCTCCTGTGTCATGTCAAGAAGAAACGAGAGCTGCAGGGATCAGTGTCTCCCTGTAGCTCAGGGGTGGGGGCATCCAGCATGCACACCCTTGAAATCACCTTGTCTAGCCCTGCCAAAGCAACCACGGGCAAGATTCAAAATTCAGTAAGTCTACACCAGGCTCATTTTTAAAAAGACCTTGGAATGCAAGCAGGTGGTCACCCCCCACTGCCAGGTATTAATGCGGGTGGGCTGCTGGAAGCCACCCTCTCCCCTCCACTCCCCACTTTCTCCCATTTCTCGACCCTCCCCCACCCTGATCTGTGTTTTACATGGGCATGCATCCTTCTTAACTATGTAAACATCATCAGAAGTAAATCTATTTAAAAAAAAAACAAACAAGTTGAGCAGATAGGACTCAAACCAGTGCCCATATGGGATACTGGCACTTGCAAGTAAAGGATTAGCCTGTTATACCATCATATTGGCCACAGCAGGCTCATTAAGTTGATAATTGTTATCTCCAAACTGCCCCCGGCAGTTAAAAACAAAACAAAACAAAAAAATCTCCCAATCCAGCATTAGATGGCTAATGATATTGCTGGAGACAGACACACATATACTCAAAAAGTAGAGTGACACCGCACTCAAAGGTAATCACAAGGCGAGACAGAACATTGTAAAGACGCCAATCTCCTGCCAGGAGCTGGAAGGCAGAGACAGCTCTGCCCACAGCCCGCATGATCCCAGGAGTCCAAGCCCGGATCTTCAGCAGAAAGTACAGCACAACTTCACTAAGCACCAAAGGGCTGGCAGAGTAACTTGGGAACAAGGGCAGAGAACAGAATGTGGGGTTACTGGGGTTGGCACTGTGGTGAGGGGCCTTATGTTACCATGTGTGGCACTGCCATCCTGTATCAGCGCTTCTATGCAAGTCCCAACAGCTCTGTTCCCAAGCCAGCTCCCTGTGAATGCACCTGGGAAAGCAGCTGAAGATGGTTCAGGGTGGGGTCTCCGCCATTCATAGATGGAGTCCCACTCCTGGCCTCAGCCTGACGCAGAGTTGGCATTCACAGACATTTGTCGGAGAGTGAAACAGACGGGAAGGGCCCCCTTCACGCTTTCAAATCAAATCAAATCCTTAAAAAGAAACGCATTTCGGGTTACTCTGAAATGCCACGGTAACTCGAGGCGATTCTCTGGATTTGACTGGTAGGGAACAAATAGGAATACGGACAATCGAAGATCCACTACATCCCTTTTAAATCATCCTGCTGAAGAGAGGCGATGTGTGTGGTCCAAGAACCACCTGTCTGCGGCTCAATGAACCACCACCACCATAGTTTCATTTTTCATCTTTTTGTGTGGAGTGTGCAGGCGTTAAGAACCTACTTCTTGGGCCCGGCGGTGTGGCCTAGCGGCTAAAGTCCTCTCCTTGAAAGCCCCGGGATCCCATATGGGCGCCGGTTCTAATCCCGGCAGCTCCACTTCCCATCCAGCTCCCTGCTTGTGGCCTGGGAAAGCAGTCGAGGTCGGCCCAATGCATTGTGACTCTGCACCCGCGTGGGAGACCCGGAAGAGGTTCCTGGTTCCTGGCTTCGGATCGGCGCGCACTGGCCCGTTGCGGCTCACTTGGAGAGTGAATCATCGGACAGAAGCTCTTCCTCTGTCTCTCCTCCTCTCTGTATATCTGACTTTGTAATAAAATAAATAAATCTTAAAAAAAAAGAACCTACTTCTTGAAGCAGTCAATTGGCCTGCATATTAAGAGCCCAGGGGAGCACATCTGGATGTCTGAGAGGCGTACTCTCCTCCAAGCAAAGGCAGGTGATCCACAGACCTTAGCAGGAAGGCGTGCAAGTACCACTTCTCCAGCTCCGCCAGGCTGGAGCCTGGTGACCTCGAGCAAGTTACTTACGCTTCCTCATCAAGTATCAATTTCCCGGTCTTTAAAGAAGTCTGTTGGCTCTTCAAAGCCATCACGAAGATTAAGTTAGCTCATGCAGGCAAACGCTTATTTAGCTCGGAGCCTGATATCCGGGCGTGGCATCACCGAACAGTTCATTTCCAAACTTGATCAATGGGGGCCTTGTTGATCTTCAAGATGTTAAGAAGCTGTTTGGTACAAAATCCTAAGAAGCCACTGATCATCCAAGTGCTGATAAAGCTCAAAACAGAATATTCACATGGCCAGCAATTAAACACGAGGACTCTAGAACAAGGACACACTCATCCCTAAATTCTGAGTAGAAAGGAGAACCCCTCCGAAATCACAGCAGACGACAGCTCTGGTAACAGCCGGCAACAGGACCTCAGGAGTGGCACTAAACCAGGCAACTCACCCAGGAGCCGACCCATCCAGCCCCACGGTCAGGACTTAATGGCTGTCATCTGAATTCACAACCAATAGCTTGAAGTCCAAAACCTCTTAATTTCCCATTATCGGTGGGATGCTCATGACCCACTCACGCCTGTGCCTCATCTCTGGGCGAAAGGCCACCCTCCAGGGTCGGTCCCACCGGTAATGAGGCATGGGTGATGCAGCAGACTCCAGCCGCGCATCACAGACCGCGCCCCCACGTTACAGCCGGTCTCAAACCTCCAGGTTTTGTTTAAAAATCATGCTGGTGCGTCAGAGGAATGTATCCTTGCCACTAACCCAACACAGAATATTAACAGAATCTGAGGAACAACATGACAAGGTTTTGTTCCAAATATTTACTTCGCCGGGGGCGACTAGAAATGCCAAGTTTGCCATCTGCGGAAAATTCCAAGGCAGGAGCAACAGTTTCTTCGTCCCTGACATGGAGGAAGCGCCCAGTCACACTGACGCCAGCCATTCATCTGGCTACTCTGCACATCCCTTTCCCAAGATGGCACCTGCCCGATGATGGGGCCACAGCAGGTAGGGCTAAGGGAACAGGAAGGAAAAAGGGCAGCCGCACGCCATCTGCCCCATGCAGTCCTGCAGATCTCTCGACCTTTCCCTGTGTCTTCACCCGACTGCCCCATCTCCCAAGGTCACAACCAAGGGAAAACACACGCAGAGACTGGATCTACCAGCTAGCCCTGACATGGAGGTAGGAGGGAAGAGTCTCCACCAGACTGTCCATCGAGGTAACGGGGCATCAAGCCGATAAGAGTCTAAGAAGCATAAAGCGCAGCAGGTGTGTGGCATAGCACTCCACACTTCTTGGGACAACCCCTCTCGTATCAGAGGGCCTGGGTTGGAGTGCTGGATCCAATTGCAACTCCACCTTCCAGCACAGAGACACTCAACGCAGCTGCTTTCCTGTCACATGGGAGCCCCAGCTTCGGTCCAGACCCAGATTCAGCACAGTCCCATTCAACTGTTGCAGACCTCTGAGGAAAAAACCAGGGAATGGGGTATCTCCCTCATGCCCCTCTCTTTGCCTGTCCAATAATTAGAAGATGTAGAGCAAGAAGCAATGGGTCCTGAAAAGGTGCCCCTGTCTAGCAAAGTTCTCTAGTGTGACAGGATAGTGGGAAGGGGGAGGAAGAACATGCATTCCCCCAGTCAGCTGCTTCAATTCAAACGAGGGCTCCAGGAAATGTAACCTATAGGATCTAGGAGGAGGAATGTGGGTGTTTCAATCCCATCCCCGACGCTGCGAAGCTGGAGACGAAATGAAAAAAAAAGGGGCAAAGAGCACGTGCCACAGAGCGGCATGAAACAATTACCACCGCTGAAGACTGAATCCACAGGAGACCTGGAAGCTGGTGCGGTGGCTCAACAAGCTAATCTTCCACCTACAGCGCCAGCATCTCATACAGGCGCTGGTTCATGTCCTGGCTGCTCCAATTCTAATCCAGCTCCCTGCTTATGGCCTGGGAAAGCAGTGAAGGATGGCCCAGGCCCTTAGGCCTCTGCATTTATGTAAGAGACCCAGAAGCTCCTGGTTTTTGCCTGGCCCAGCTCCAGTCATTGTAGCCATTTAGGGAGTGAACCAACAGATGCAAGTTCTCTGTCTTTCCTCTCTGTAATCTGCCTTCCAAATAAAAAGCTAAATAATCTTTAAAACTTATTCATTATTCTAGGATACAGTTCCACAGGTTCTGGGATTTCCTTTCCCCACCTCCCAAGCCGCCACCCTCGCACCGACTTCCCGCATGTCATTACAATGGTATAGTCCTTCATAAACAGTCCATCATTCTATTAAAGTGTATCCTGACATAGGAAGTATGAAGAATAGCAGAATCCAGCATTCTACTGTGACGATCTATTTAACAGTTTCATTGAGAGTCCATCTTTGATTAACAAATAGAGATGCATTCTGCATTGTATCTTCACATCTGAATATGAGCCTCTATTACAGTTACGACACATCCCCTTAAATGAAAAGCCATAAAGCAAAGTCAACGAGGCCTTTACAGACTTCTGTCGGTGATGGTTGTTGAATGGTCCCTGAGCCGAACACTTGAACCTCAAGGCTGCTCTGTTCCACAGCGTCCTAAGCCCATGTGGCCTTAACCTAATGAAATGAGTGAATCATCCTAATAACTCAAAAAACATTTGTTTCTGAGGGTGGAAAACATAGTGGAAATACAACCTCACACTTTCAGAAGCCTAACTATAAACAAGGTGCCTACAGACTCCTCCAATGGCACACACATTGTTTAGGGGACAGCGCTGTGGTTCAGCCAGTTAAGCAGCTACATAAAGAGTCAGCATCCATGGGGGTGCTGGTTCAACCCCCAACTGCTCCATTTCTGATCCAGCTCCCTGTTAATATGCCTGGGAAGACACCAGAGGATGGCCCAAGTCCTTGGGGCCCTGCATCCACATGGCAAACACAGAATAAACTCCCAGCTCCTGGCTTCTGCTGGTTCACTCCCCAAGTAGCTGCAATAGCAGGAGCCGAGTTGATCCAAAGCCTGGAGCCAGGAGCCTCTTCTGGGTCTCCCATGCAGGTGCAGGATCCCAAGGCTTTGGGCCATCCTCCACTGCTTTTCCAGGCCACAAGCAGGGAGCTGGACGGGAAGTGGAACAGCCAAGACACAAACCAGTTCCTAAATGAAACCCCAACGCACATAAGGCAAGGACTTTAACCACTAAGCTACCACGTGGGGCCCAACTCTGCCTTCTAATTTAAAAAAAAAAAAAAAAAAAAAAAAGCTTAAGAAAAAGTACTGATTAAGTAAGTAATGTTAACTTTCCATTAATATTTGGGATAAAATACAAAGCTCCAAATAAAAAATGTTCTCCAGATGCTGCCAGCGGCTGCAGGTTGGAACTGAGGGCAGGAGCTGAGAACTCAACCTGGTTCTCCCACGTGGGTGGCAGGAATCCAGTGATGCAAAGCCATCCGTGCCGTCTCCCAGGGTCTGCAACACCAGACAGGTGGAGTCAGAGCCAGAGGTGGCTTTCAAAGCCACGTACTCCAATATGGGACGCAAGCATCCCTGCCAACGAGGACCAACATGCACAGCCCGAAGAGACTTCTTCACCCATGCATCAGCAGTTTCTAATTGTTGAACTGGAACTAAACGCATATAAGGGAGAAGAGGGTATAAATATCTTCAACTCATTTGTGGCAACAACTTGCACTGCAGAAAATTTCTGATGATTGCAGTTTTTTTTTTGAGAGTCAGCTAATTACAACACAGCATGCAAATGCCATTTAATTTGAAACATTTTTCTGATTTTCTTGAATTTTTCACAGTATGAAAGAGGAAAAAAATGCCGTATTTCAAAAGAAAACAGACACAGAGGCTCAAAAAAAAAAAGTGTGGTTATGTATTTTGAAAAACAAATTTAACCCAATAAAGTCATTTTATTACATTTCTTTTCCTTTACAAAAGGAAAAACACACCATTTCTAACTAAGTGAAAGTGAATCGTGAAAGTTGCACTTGATTCTTTTTCTTCCAAAACAGAAACTCCAAAAAACAAGGAAGATCAAAAGAGTTTCTAAACTAACACATTAAGGGCTTTTAAATTGTTCAGAATTTTTTTCTGGAAGTCAATAACTGAATAAAATATGAACTTTTTCAAATGAATCCAATTCAGTATTTTGCTTAATAGCTGCACACTGACCTTTTCCTTGATTTCTTCATTCTCTGTTTTCTCAACCTTAAGACAGACCTAAAGTCCAAATTTGAAACTGGGACAGCTTCCAAGTTGATTTCCATGATTAACTTTTCAAAATCATTCTGGCTCTCTCCTGTTGCAAATTCCTGCTGTCTTCCAGAAAATGCAAACTTCAAGCTTAGTGTGTTTCCTCTACAATCGTTGCAAATTTCCAACACACCGTAAATGCTTTTCACAACTCTTACAACACACAAGCACGCAAATGCATGGGGTCTGGTCTATGAAGGAAAAGCTAGTGACTACCAGGAAATCTCTATCCTGCCCCTAACACAGTCTAGAATTCATGACTTTACAAGGCAAGTGCCAAACCTGCACGGGGGGAAAAAAATCATTGCAAGCAAACACATGTACTGCCATTTCCTGTAAAAGAACGAAAACCTGGCATTTTTTAGTTCTCTTCTCACATTTCCAGCCTCCTTTCCCCCGAAATAACTCCTCCTGGCTCTTCTCTAACAGCTAAGCCAACTCTAGAACCCCTGGCTGCCCTCCAGGTAAAGCAAGGTCTGGATATGGAAGGACTCGCAAGATGGCCGACATAGGAGGAAGACTGTGAGAGAGCTCACAGACAGAGAGGGCTAGAACGCGACAAAAGCGTAAGTGGAGCAGCATAGAACTACAGGGAGAAGAACGTGAAGTTCCCTGGACAGTGTGGAGCCAAAAAAATCCACACAACTCGGAAGAGCAACCAGGGAAAAACAAAGCAAAGGACAGGGAAGACGACTTTCCGCTCCTGACCTGCTGAGTCACCTCTGAGTGCAGACGCTGAAAGCCGCCGACCCACCCAAAGACCGACCCGCAGACGCTGTGGCCGTGAGGACCGGCGGTGATTGGGACCCGCTGGCATCTGCTCACCCTGGTCACCAGGACTCGCCAGGACCTGCCCCGCTGCGGACACCAGGACCCTGAATCACCGGGACCCGCCGGCATCTGCCCACCCTGGTCGCCAACCCCCGGGACCTGCACCAGCCACAGCCTCCAGGCTCCATCGCGACCCGCGGAGACCAGCAACGGACGCAGCAGTCGGGAGACGCACCGGCGGCCAGGATTCCCACCAGAGGAAGAGGCAGACCGCAAGAACCTGAGGTTTGAGTGAGTTGGGTGGGGACAGTGGTGGGTTGGAGGCTTCGGGAGTTGGCCCCCCAGGGGCACGGACAGAGCCTGAACACAATTGGTGCTCGTCTCCCCGCCCCTCCCCCCCCCAGACTCCAGCCTCTAGAGACACAGGGCGAGTGCCTTGAAACTGCCAAAACTGTGTCTGGGAGAAAGGCAAAAGGCACACTGGATACTCCCCTGTGCCTTTGCGGTCTGGCACTCAGCTGGGCGGTGCTATCCCACAGGAACCCAAGCACGCCTCTGGGCTGGGCAGTTCCCTGCTAGCGCCGGGGCAGTCGGTCCCCTGCAAGTGCTGGGGTGGGCGGGCCTGCGCAGGAGGCGTTTCCAGAGAGCACCTGGAACACCCCACGCCCTATAGTCCCTTGCTCCGAGCCCTGTGATCCAGTGCACAGGGGGCGCGCACAGAGAGTGCCTTCACTCCCCCACGCCCTGTGGTAGCATACCTGTAGGGGACGAGCTTAGAGTACGCTTTGAATCCTCTGGGCCCTGGAAGTGGCGCCCTGAGGTCCAGTGTTCTGGAGACGCACCAAAAGTGCCTTGAAAATTCCCACACCCTGCTACTCTACGCCTGCAGACTCCGATCTCTACAGGATAGTGCTTGGAGACCCCTCAGCACACTGGTGCCTAGGTCTCTCAAAAAAGAAACACTAACACAATGGGAAGAAATACCAGAAAAGGTAATGATCCAGATGAGAGTGCCAACACCCTACCAATAAAGGATCGAAAGCCAATGTCTATTTCGGAGATGCGAGATGAAGACATAGAAGATCTACCAGACAAGGAATTCAAAAAAATAATGTTAAAATATGTCAGAGACAATGAGAAGAATTGGGAGGACTTCAAGGAATTCAAGAACCACATAGCCTCAGAAATACAACAAATGAAAAGTAAAATCCTTGACTTAGAGCACAAAATTGAGAGCCTAACCAACAGAACAAATACAGCAGAAGAGAGGATCTCTGAAACGGAAGACACACAAAAAGAACACACCCAGTTCATTAAACAGCTGGAGACAAGTCTGAACAAAGCCAATAAGACCATACAAGAAATTAAAGACAACCTCAGAAAATCAAATATTAGGATTATTGGCCTTCCTGAAGGAGCGGAAAAAGAATCAGGAATGCAAATGGTGCTCGACGAAATTATACAGGAAAACTTTCAAAACACTTGGAACATGAATCCAGCTCAAATCCAGGACGGTCAGAGGACTCCCAGCAGATATGACCCAAAGCGATCTTCACCCAGACATATGGTGCTCAAGTTCCACTCCAACGAAGACAAAGAAAGAATCCTGAGACAAGTACGAAGCAGAGAAAAGATCACATACCGGGGAAAACCAATCAGGATCACGGCTGACTTTTCTGAAGAGACCTTACAAGCAAGAAGAGAATGGACAAAGATCTTCCAAATCCTGAATCAGAACAACTGTCAACCAAGACTATTGTACCCAGCAAAGATCTCATTCGTATTTGAGAACGAAATCAAATACTTCCACAGCAAAGAGAAATTAGAAGAATATGCCAGCACAAAACCAGCTCTACAAAATCTCCTTAGAAATGCACTAATTCCAGAAAAAAAGGAGGTGAATCATAAGCAAAGATGGCAAACAGGAAGGTCTCCCCACTAAAGTCCACACAAGGAAGGGCAATAACACAGATATCAACACCCACAAAAACAAGTATGGCAGGGCAAAATCACAACCTCTCAATTTTAACTCTCAACACAAATGGCCTGAACTCACCAGTCAAAAGGCATAGATTAACAGAATGGATTATCAAACAGCACCCAACTATCTGTTGCCTACAAGAGACACATCTAACCAGAAGAGATTCGAAGAAGCTGAAAGTGAAAGGTTGGAAACAGATATTTCATGCCAATGGACGAGAAAAAAAGGCTGGGGTAGCTGTCTTAATTTCAGATGATGTGGACTTCAATCTGACACACATCAAAAAGGACAGGGAAGGACATTATATATTGGTGAAGGGACTGATCCATCAGGAAGTAATTACCATTGTGAACATATATGCACCAAATTCAAACGCACCTAGCTACGTGAAGCAATTACTCACGGACTTAAGGGGAGACATAGATATGCACACAATAATAGTGGGTGATCTTAACACCCCACTAACAACTATAGACAGATCAACAAAACAAAAACTCAACAAAGAAACAACAGAACTCATACAAACAATAGAACAACTGGACTTGGTTGACATTTATAGAATTTTTTACCCTAAGACCACAGATTATACATTTTTTTCAGCAGTGCATGGCACCTTCTCCAGGATCGACCACATGAAAGGACACAAAGCAAACCTAAATAACTTCAAAAAGATAGGAATCATACCATGTACCCTCTCAGACCACCACGGAATGAAGCTGGAAATCAGCAATTCAAAATGCCCCAGGAAATACAGAAACTCTTGGAGGCTGAACAATATGCTACTAAACGAACAATGGATCAGAGAAGAAATTAAAGATGAGATCAAAAAATTTATGGAAACCAATGAAAACTCTGACACAACATTCCAAAATTTGTGGGACACTGCCAAAGCAGTGCTACGGGGTAAACTCATCGCAATTGGAGCTCATGTCAAGGCCCAAGAGAGGCGCCAAATACAGGAACTAAACACACACCTCCAGGAACTGGAAAAACAACAGCAGAAGAGCCCCACACACAATAGGAAACAAGAAATCATCAAAACAAGGGAGGAAATCAACCAGATAGAAATAAAAAAAACCATACACAAAATCAATGAATCAAAAAGCTGGTTTTTTGAGAAGATAAACAAGATAGACACTCCACTGGCCCGACTGACAAAGAAAAAACAAGAGAAGGCAAGAATTACCAGCATCAAAGATGAAAAAGGCAACATAACAACAGACACCGCATCCATTAAGGCCATAATTAGAAATTACTACAAAGCACTGTACTCCAACAAATCAGAAGATCACCAAGAAATGGAAAAGTTCTTAGACTTCTACCACTTGCCAAAACTTAGCCCAGAGGCAACAAACGACCTGAACAAACCCATAACTGAAGTAGAGATTGAATCAGTGATTAAAGACCTCCCAACAAGGAAAAGCCCAGGCCCAGACGGCTTCACTCCAGAATTCTACAAAACATTCCGAACAGAACTGACCCCAATCCTCTACAAACTCTTCAAAACAATAGAAAAAGAGGCAACCCTTCCAAACTCATTCTATGAAGCCAACATTACCTTAATCCCAAAACCAGACAGAGAACTAACAGAGAAGGAAAACTACAGACCTATCTCTTTGATGAACATTGATGCTAAGATTCTCAACAAAATCCTAGCCAACAGAATTCAAAAACACATCAGACAGATCATTCATCCAGATCAAGTAGGATTCATCCCTGGAATGCAGGGATGGTTCAACATTCGAAAATCTATAAATGTGATACACCACATCCAAAAACTGAAAAACAAGAATTACATGATAGTATCAATAGATGCAGAAAAAGCTTTCGACAAAATCCAACATCACTTCCTACTAAAAACCCTAACCAAGGTAGGCATAGATGGAAAAATCCACAACATAATTAAAGCCATATATGAAAAACCCAACGCCAGCATCATACTGAATGGAGAAAAGCTGGAACCCTTCCCACTGAGATCTGGAACAAGACAGGGATGTCCACTTTCTCCACTACTATTCAACATAGTCCTAGAGGTACTCGCTGAGGCCATAAGACAAGAAAAAGAAATCAGAGGAATCCAAATGGGAAACGAAGAAGTCAAGCTCTCACTATACGCAGATGATATGATTCTTTATGTAGAAGAGCCAAGAGACTCAATACAGAGACTGCTAGAACTTGTACGGGAGTTTGGTAGAGTGGCAGGGTACAAAATTAATGAACAAAAATCAACAGCCATAGTGTATGCGAACAGCCCCAAGATGGAAAAAGACTTAACCAGCAAGATACCATTCAAAATAACAGAGAAAAGTATGAAATATCTGGGAATAAATCTAACCAAAAATGTAGAAGACTTATTTGAAGAAAACTACAAACTGCTTAAAAAAGAAATTGAACAAGACCTCAAAAGATGGAGTAACATCCCATGCTCCTGGATAGGTAAAATCAATATCATTAAAATGTCTATACTGCCAAAAGCAATATATACATTCGACGCAATCCCAATCAAATTGCCCAAAACATTCTTCATGGAACTGGAAACAATGATCCAAAGGTTCATCTGGAAGCACAAAAAACCACGGATAGCTAGAACTATCCTGAAGAACAGGAAGTTAGCAGGGGGAATCACAGTTCCGGACCTCTGGACATACTATAGGGCAGTGGTTATCAAAACAGCGTGGTACTGGCACAAAGATAGAGAGGAAGATCAATGGAGCAGAATAGAAACGCCAGAAGGAAACCCACACAGATACAGCCAAATAATCTTTGACAAAAAGACAAACGACAACCCAGGCAAATGGGAAGGTCTGTTCAATAAATGCTGTTGGGACAACTGGTTGATAGCCTGCAGAAACAAAAAAATAGATCCACATCTCTCACCATACACTAAGATCAGATCTAAATGGATAACAGATCTAAACCTACATCCAGAAACCTTCAAACTTTTGGAAGAAAATGTTGGAAACACACTGGAACACTTAGGGGTAGGCCCTCACTTCCTAAAAAAGACTCCAGATGCAGTAGAAATCAAGACCAAAATAAACAATTGGGACCTCATCAAACTAAGAAGCTTCTGTACAGCTAGAGAAACAATCAACAAAGTAAAAAGGCAACCCACAGAATGGGAGAAGATCTTCGCACACGACATAGGTGATAGAGGGCTTCTTTGAAAGGACCAGTCTTATCTTCCTCCATTTGCTTGGGACCTTACTATTGCAAGTCCCGTAAGACTTCTGGGTGCTAGGTCCTTCTGCCGACCCAGCGCATTTCCCTTCAGTTATCAGGTTTTGGAACAGAACTTTAGAGCCATGAAGCACCACAGTCACAATGCCAACCAAGCCTTTTCCTTTTACAGATTTCAAAACCACAGTCCCTTCTTGGTTAAGGAACCCGGCAAAAAATAAAACTGTACTCAAGATTCAACCCTTGCAAGATGGCGCTTCTCAAGGATCCAAGGACCTTAAACGAGGTCCAGGATGGGAGCTGCGGCACAGTGGGTTAGGCCATTGCCTGGGACACCCACATGACTTCTCAGCAGTGCCTGAAATCATGTCCCATGTTTGCTTGCAATCAAGCTTCCGGCTAATACACCTAGGAGGCAGCGGATGCTGGCTTGGGTACTTGCCACCTACATAGGAAATCCAGAGAAACTTGCCGATTCCTGGATCTGGCCCGGCCCCAGCTATGACAGTCATTTGGGGAGTGAACCAGGAGAAGATCTCTTTTTCCAACAGATAAATTATCCAATTAAATGAGATGGTAACTAACAGCAATATTAAAATAGCTGATAAAAAGAAAGAAAAGTGAGATATTACACAAAAACTTAAACACACACACACCACTTTTGAAATCAAGGGAATTCTTCTGAATGGTAGATTCTCCAAAGAATGATTTTATATAAAACACTACAAAGACATTCTAATCTGAATTGTCATTTGTACAGAAAAGAATCCGCAATCAAGAAATAAAAATTCCCTCAACAAGGCTACATGCCAAAAACCTAGAGCACATCTATTTTAAGAACTTTAATATATGTATATCCCTTTCAGTTTTAGGACCAAGTGAGAGTCTACAATCAGCGATTACTGGAGTCAGTAGCCAACCCAACATGACAGGAAAAAATAGAGGTAGACTGGCCCAGCACAGTAGCCGAGTGGCTATAGTCCTTGCCTTGCATGCCCCAGGATCCCATATGGGCACTGATTCATGTCCCAGCAGCCTCAGTTCCCATCTAGCTCCCTGCTTGTGGCCTGGTAAAGCAGTCGAGGACGGCCCAAAGCCTTGGGACCCTACACCCACATGGGAGACCCAGAAGAGTTCCTGGCTCCTGGCTTCGCATCGACTCAGCTCCAGCCATTGAGGCTGCTTCGGGAGTGAATCAACGGACAGATCTTTGCCTCTCCTCCTCTCTGTATATCTGACTTAATATAAATAAATAAATCTTTTTTTTTTTTCTACACATGAGGAAATAACCAGTTTACTAGGCAATTCCAGAACTACTAGTGTTCACTGATCAAGAAGGAAATGTGGCCAGGAGGTAAACTATTCACTTCCCCTCAGATACATATTGCCCAAGTATCACAGAAACATCCACGACATGCAACCTTGAGCCTGCACAAGGAGGGTGGCCGGGGCAATGCACAGGGGTCAGACTGGGAGCAGGGCTTTGGAAAAGCTCCAATCCACCCACACAGCATTCCTGGCACCTCCTTCACTCCAAGGCGGCCAATCCACATGCAGTTCCAGACAGCCTTGTCCACCGTGTTCCATAGCTGTTTCCATGGGCTGGCCCCTGCTCAAACTCTGTACAGGAAGTTTCCATTGCTGTCATAGAACTCCCGCCCTCTCTGCACCACTTTGCTGCTAAAGTTCTCACTGTGAACCTCCCCTCCTTCCAGCTCTTCTGGCACCTTGCTGCTGCACAGCTGACTGTCACGCATGGAGGACTTTGGGAGCTCTCTCTGCCGACCCAAGGCTGCAGCACCAGGCACCAAGCTCTCCTGCTGGTCCCGGTCGCTTTGACTCCGCCTCTTCTGTCTCCTCGGGGCACCTGTATCAGGCAGGTTTGCCTCTACCACCCTCAAAACTGTGCCCGGACCCTGACCTGTGGCTGAGGTTTCATCTCCTGGCACCAGGCTAGGGCTGGCCAAGAGTGACTTTACTGCGTCCGCAGGGCCCTGGAGCTGCAGTACCGACTGCACCAGCCTGGCTTTCTGAAGGATTTTCTGATCCTGCTTCAGCTTCTGCTCCAACGAGGGTACAAACTTGCTTTTTAGAACCCTTCGGATCACATCGGGGCTGACACCGAAGCCTTCAGCCAACCTGGGAACTGACCAGCACTCTGTAAATTCTTCATGTAAATACCGGATCTGATACATGGCTTCCCATGTCAGGGTCCTGGGCGGGGCACCAGGTGCCTCCATCTGCCTCCGAAGTCTCTGGAACCGGATGGCCTTTTTCTGTCGTTTCAGGGTGCTGGGAGAGAAAACCAACGGCAGAAGCCATACGTGGAAGCCAGGTGGGGTTTTGCTTTTTGAAGAGCCTGCCTGGAGCCGAACTTATCACAGCGGGCGTCCACAAGGACCGAGGGGAGCAGCGCTGTGCATCCCTGGAATGGAACACCTGCCCGCGAGCGCGCCCAGTCTACACAAAAAAATGATGCGCTGAGTGACCAGGGAGGCCACCTGCGGTCCCCAGCAGGCCCAACAACCCCCACCCCTCCTCTGCGCTCTGACTCGGGGGGGGGGGGGGGACAAGACACGGGGGGCGGCTGCGGAGGCCCCGACGGGTCAGCGGCCTGGGGTGTCGGGGCTGCCAGCGCCGGCTTCAGGCCGAGTGCCCGAGGACGAGGCGCTGGTACCTCTCCAGCTCCTGCAGCTCCCGTTCCTCAGGCTCCCAGTCGGAATCGGGGTCCGGCTCGCGGCCGACGGGGCCCGGGCCCGTCACCACCCGGGTCGCGAACCCGCAGCGAGACAGGGCCGCGAGTCCGCGCCGGCCCAGCAGGGTATTCAGCGCAGCCGCCAGGTCGACGCGCCCTGAGCTTGTGCTGCTCCGGAAGCCAGCCTAAATAAATAAATCTTAAAGAGGTAGATGCACACGAAAGAAAGGAAACAGTGACACTGACTATATATGTGATTGTTTCACAAAAAAGTAAAAAGCAATTTTCAGAACTTCTATCACATACATAATGGACTCAGACAAGCCCTCTGTATCGATAACTAACCAAAAATTATACATGAAAATAAGGCGTGATCTGCAATAGCAATAAACTAATGCATCGTATTAACTCAGAAGGGGCACTTAGGAATGTAATGGAGAAAAATTGAAATCTATGAGAAGAAATCAATGAAAACCTGTTTAAAATAGAAATACTTAGGCCAGGTAAATAAATAGGACCATTTAACATGAAGGTATTGGTTCTGCCCAAACTATTTTATGATTATGTTTGCAAAAGAAACACCCAAGGCAACTCTTTTGAGCAAGTCTATAAATTCTAATATACAGACTAAAGCTTTGTGAATATCCAATTCAATTTGGAGTAATGAGGACAAAGGCAAAGAACCCAATGCGACACATACAGACACAAACAAAGCCACAATGAAAACACACACACACACACAGGTCCGTATCAGTCTCCCCACCTCTCCCACAACACTCCAACCTCCTGGAGATGCTACGAGCAGGTGGGGCCTTTGGGAGGTGTTCAGGTCACGAGGTACACCGTCTCACTGCAGGGATTCACTCAACCATCTTCCATTCAGATCCAAGAGGCCAGCCTACTTGAGACCCAAGTTCACGTTTTGGCAAAACATTGCATTTTAGTCAGAGTCCCATGTGTTATACCAATTCCCAAGTGAAGACTGACCTCCCAGGGACTAAAACCCAAGGAGTTAATAGTTCAAACATCTCCAGAGCCTCTTAACCAGTCCCTCCTAGTAACAGGAGCTGTGCTTCGGGGGGCGGCACACCTGCAGATGTCGAAGACAGAAACACAGGGCACACCACTCCGAGTACTTCAGTGTTTTATCCCAAGTCCATGGTCCCCACCTTGGAGAGCAAGTTCTACCAGATAGGGAATGCAACCAGCACTAGCTGAGAGCTTTCCTAATTTTAGACAGGTGGCCAGAAAAGGCCTCATGAGAAGGCCACACCCGATTCAAGACTTGAGCAATGCTACCTGGGGACAAGCACTCTGGGTAGAAACTCAGCAAGTGCGAAGACCGAGGCAAGTGTACCTGGTGTCTGAACAGGACAGTGCGGCCGAGGGAAGAGGGAAGTCAGTTGCACAGAACGGGAGATCAGAAAAAGGCAACAGAGGAAGAGATGAGCTGCTGGGTGAGCATGGTCAGACACCTGCGAGGCAAGCCACGATGTGAAATAACACAGTGGACTGACACACCCACAGCAGTGTGCCCGAGCTGGCGAGCACAACGGGTTCCACTAAAACTGCTTCCTTGGGACCATAGCCAGGTGTGAAATGAACATCTGTGTAAGGTGGACACACGCCCACGTGGCATACACCCTCCCACTGGATCATTTCCATGGTGTTTCCTGGCCCTGGGCATGTCAAAACTGACTCCTCCATTTCTTTTCACGTCTCAATATCACCAACCCAGCAGAGATTTTTCTGCCAGAAAAGAGTCACAGGACAGAAGCAGATGCATGCGAAGCAGTTTTATGAACCATCACTCCCTAACAGGCGAGAGGGCGACCAGCATGCCACAGGGATGAAATGCCCCCACGCAATTCTCACACAGAGCATTTTCAAGGAGTAAATTTGATCTTCTTAAAATCGATAACTAATCTCTCACAGCAGCGCGCGTCCATGTAAGAGCAGATCATTATCGCCTTCCCAAATGCTCAGGCACAAAGGTGTGAAGCTCAGAAGGGTGCTCCTCCTTGCATTAAAAAAAAAAAAGAGACCGAATCATGCTATTGTCAATATGCCCAAGCCAGTGCAGCACTGACAGAATAAATTCCACAAATTACTATTCCAAGCCAAGACAAAGATGCAGGGAGACAGCAGGGAGTGGACTGTATTCCTGGCTCTGGGAGGAGAGTCAGTCCTGGGTAGCTGCAGGAACCTTACAAACCCATGTGTTACTGAGGAAATGTCCCTAAGACTGCTGTGTTTAATCAGAAACGTGGAAGCTCCCGATCTCTGCTTTCCTCACTGCCGGGGCCAGGCTTGTGTTCTGGAGCAAACACACGTGCGTGCTACATGCCTGTGCAGGGCCATTTGCACGGCCTGCTCCTGCTTTGGTACCTTTGTTACCAATGGAAGAATCTGGTTCCCAGGCCACTAACAAGACCAAGAATTTCATTTATCTTGAAAGATGTCTTTCTTCCTCCCTATGTAACTGACTGTTGGTCCACTCCCCAGATGGCCACAACAGCCACCAAAGGCAGGAGCATCTTTCAGGTCTCCTATGTAGGTGGCAGGGACCCACACACTTGGGCCATCCTTCCCAGTTTTTCCCAGGCGCAGCAGCAGGGAGATGCATCAGAAGGGAAGCAGTCAAGACTTAAACCAGCGCCCTGGTGAGATGCTCCTGTTACATGTCAACATTACCTCTCCAGCCCACCAGCTGACGTTTAAACCCCAAAGGAATCCAGGGGACGTCTTGGGCCTCTCAGAACCTTAAATTCAGACACAGGCTGTAGCAGCGTGCGCAAACAGCAAGCGCCACTGACTGGTTCGATGCCTGTGCCCACTTCATTGTGCTTCCTACCCATTTCTGATTCACAAAGAAGCGGATCCACTCAGCTCTCTCCGGTTTTTCCCCAAGGAATGAGAGATGAAACACTGCTTGTGCTTCCCCGGCTTAAGGAAGAGGCCCCTGTCATTTCCATCAATAACATTTGCATACCTGGAAGAGTAAATGAGCAACGCAGCAAAGCTGGGAAGCCCAAAGGACACACCCTTTAGACAACACAACATTGTTGTACTGAAAGCGGGTAGAGGGTGTCAGGAAACCTTGGGGAAGAAGCCAGCAGAGGAAGACCCCTGCCCTGCCCAAGCTCTGGGTAGCAGAGAGCCCAGCTGGAACAACTACCAAAGCCACTCGTAACACCCTCAGTTTAACCAACTAATTTGATCTTCCAGCACTTCCCCCACAAAATGCAGCAGTCAGCTCCCAGCCTCCCCCTGTCAAATGACCACATACTTCAGTCCCCAGCAGCTGAAATGGGTACATCAAGAGTCCACGTGGCCAAAGCCCCACTCGGCTCAGCTGGTGCACTGAATGTTTTTCATGTGATTGAAACAAATAGACAAGCTAGTAGTACAAAAGACAGCCATCACTCTGAAGCTACAATGCATGGCTTGGAAAGCTGTCCATAAATGCGATGCTGGGCCTGGCACGGTAGATTGGTGGCTAATGTCCTTGCCTTAAACGTGCCAGGATTCCATAGGGGCACTGGTTCACGTCCTGGCTGCTCCACTTGCCATCCACCTTCCTGTTTGTGGCCTGGGAAAGCAGTAGAGGACGGTCCAAAGCCTTGGGACCCTGCACCCACGTGGGAGATCCAGTAGTTGTTTCTGGCTCCTGGCTTTGGATTGGCTCAGCTCTGGCCACTGAGGCCACTTGGAGAATGAACCAGTGGAAAGATCTTTCTCTCTGCATCTCCTCCTCTCTGCCTTTCTAATAAAAATAAATCTTTTAAAAAAAAAACCTGATATGCCAAACATGGCTGCTAACTATTCAAATGCAGGCAAACCATCTGGAAAGGTCTAGAGAGTCCTAGTAAGTTGCCATAGTCTTTAAAAAAAAAAACCCAACATAGAAATGACAGGAAGAAGTGACAGGTAACGGTTACTCTTCCCCGACCAAAGGCCGGTGCAGATCCAGGAGGGCACGTCTCAGACCCTCACCTCTGGAGGGCGGGTGAGGAGCTCAAGAGAAGGCAGCACACAGGCTCACAGTTGAAAACAGCACCAATGAGCCCGGCGGCGTGGCCTAGCGGCTAAAGTCCTCGCCTTGAAAGCCCCGGGATCCCATATGGGCGCTGGTTTTAATCCCAGCAGCTCCACTTCCCATCCAGCTCCCTGCTTGTGGCCTGGGAAAGCAGTCGAGGACGGCCCAAAGCTTTGGGACCCTGCACCCGCGTGGGAGACCCGGAAGAGGTTCCTGGTTGCTGGCTCCGGCTCGGCGCGCACCGGCCGTTGCGGCTCACTTGGGGAGTGAATCATCGGATGGAAGATCTTCCTCTCTGTCTCTCCTTCTCTGTGTATATCTGACTTCGTAATAATAAATAAATCTCTTTAAAAAAAAAAAAAGCACCAAGTAGGTGTAGCCGAGTGTTTTCAATTAACACATGACCTCTCTAAGGAGGACTCCCCAAGCAGCAACTCCCCACGGGGAGGGGAGGGCAGAGCCGTGTGTGTGTGTAAGCCAACTCCTGTGACAAGTTCTTCAAGCTCTGTGATAGATGAGGAGTCTCGGGCAACCGCAACCCCAGGCCGGGTAGCAGAGCGGCCTCTAGGGAAGGAGCGGACAGATCCGAAGCGGGGTGGGATAGTACAGTGCTACAAGTGCTGCTTGGGAGGAAGAAGCCTGACCCATCACCATTTCGCTTGACTGTGCAGTTTCAATTGTCCTTTGTACGTGTTCATTTGGACTTGACCTTCAGCCATGTTTCCCTTTTCCCTGGCCCAATAAACTTTTGGGCCCAAGTGATCATTTCACCATGTCTACTTGGAAAGAAAACTTGCCTCCTGCTTTACAATTGTTAACATTCACACTAGACTGACCTGCCATAGCTTAATCTTCCTTAGCCTACTACCGCTGTGGTTGTAGGTTGTATGTGATACTGTAGTGCCTTTGGATTAAGTATTTAATTTTTCGTCTTTCTTCTTTGGATCTGTTTGGTCTCTCAAATGCTCCGAGATATCTGCTTAAGAGATGGGTGTGATTATTGTCTTATATGGATAAATTTAATAAAGATCTGTATTTTTGTGGGAAAAAAAAAGCAGAGCCCAGGGTCTCTTGCCCCACTCCTAGGAGCCATACACACCATGGGGGCTGCCCTGCGGTGGGGAGGAGCCCCCGCCTGCCCAAGGGACAGCACAAGAGAGACACCTGCAGGCCTCCCCCTCCTTCCCAACACAGGTTCCTCCAACACCTTCCATGGCATCAGCCAGCAGGAAACAGAGCCCAGGGATCCTGGGAAAGCTTGCTCCTTAGGGCAGAGCAGTGGGCCCCATGAATTAGTCCTCCACAAGATGACACAGAATTGGGGCTCATATTATGGGACATACAAAGGTTTGCTGTTTTGTCCTCCAGCGTGGCATGCTAGGGAGTCCGGGTGCTACGGTCTCCGTGTTGTGCGCTTCCTCCAGGCACACACACTTGTTTTCTCTCCTGTCATAACCATCTGCTGTTCTGGAAGAACTGTACATTTCTCTCCCTCGATCCCCATACAGCTGGTTCAAATACAGAGCAGGTGCAAGGTCACGGTTAAAAACATTCTGGGATTCTTGTTCCCACCATGAAGAACAAGCATTCCATTATGTGGCTCCAATTCCAGCCAGTGGACTTTTGTCTTCAGTTCTTTCAAAGCTCCAGCTCTATCACCCCTATCTCTCCCGCTGTGTTGAAAACAAAGAGAAACCTACACATAAGAACATCCTCCCTCTTAAGGGAAGCCCGAAGCTTCAATCTCTGTCCCACACTGTCAGGATCCCACACGCCCGCTGCCGGCCAGCTCCTCTCAGCCCCGGCTTGAGGATTAACAAAGGGACAGCTGAAAAACTTTCTAGCCTGAAGCCAAGAACGCCAGGCCATCTGAATGCATGGTTAAGCGATCTGTAATACCATCTCATACATTAGATTGAAATATGAAGAATCCTATGCCTTATTGGGTCCCTCTGTTTAATCACAGCCCTGAGCATAATGGGCATAGCACAGGGATTAGGAATGCCCTCAGCTACAAGTAATAGAAAACCAACTGCAGGCAGCCCCAACTGCAGAATTTCATTACTGAAAACAGGAGTCCAGAAGAACCATGCGACAGGCTACAGCCATGCCAGCCTGAAGGTGCCCAAGCTCATTGGATCTTGGAAGCTAAGCAGGGCAGAGCCTGGTTGGTATTTGCATGGGAAAACATCACGTATTGCTTTAAGCTGAATGACTGTGATGTTAAGGTCTTGATTTTTGGGTGGAGTGTTTCACGGTAACAGGTAGCTAGCTACCTGTGATCTGAGGATGGATTTATCACATTTAAAGCCAAAGAGGTGTGGAGAAAATCTTAGAATTCAGATCCTTGTTTAGTAAGGAAACTGAAAGCAGAGAAATTGAACGATCGTCTCTACAGTGTACTCAGCCTGCAAGATTCCTTCAAAATAGCCTGCCCGAGCTCAAGAGTCTTTCAGCTACCCAAGCTGCCATAACACGACAATGCAGGCATCCATGCAATATCATGCAGCTCATGTTTTTAAGAATGGCAAATCCCTCTCCAAACACACTGGCATGGAAAGACCTCCAAGAGCAAAGCAAAAGAGTACACACAAGATGCAAAGCCAACAAAAATCACCAAGTCCAAGATGGTTCTACTTCCCCTGCTTGGTAAAAACCCATCAGCACACACCCAACACCAAAACGTTAAGGGCGAGGATCACAGGCACAGGGCGTGTCTGCACCTTGCATGGTGCAAGAGGTAATGAGGATGACATTGGCTAGAACCTCTGCAAAGAACACTGCCACCAAGTTCAGCAAGACTTCACGCGTGGGATTATTTATCTGAAAAGTCAACCTGCTCTCAATATATTCTTTTTGCATTTGAAAAACCAGTTAACTCAGCCAGTCTACACAGCACATCCCAGGAGTGGGAAGAACCAAGGCTGGCGTGTACAGACATTCCAGTGATGTAGATACCTCCCGAGCCTACAACTTGGAAAAGGCCCAAGAGGGAGGGGTTTGCCCCTCCAGCCCCCAGTCCCCAGTCCCGCCCCGCCCCTCCACCTTTACCTTAGCTGACCATGGCCCAGAGGCCCGCAGTGGGAGAAGGCGGCAGGAGGAGGTGCTACGGTCAGCCCGTAGCAGGGCTGAGGGGGTGCAGCCCATGAGGAGAGCAGAGGGCCCTGGCCCTAGCCCTAGCCTGACCAGTACTGCCCAGCCAGGCCCAGCTCACAAGAGTCACCGTTGCCCTTCAGCCTGCAATGAGCATTCTCCCCAGTCTGTTCCCAGCTCTGGCAGCACAGCCCAGGGCATGGGGAAGTGTGGGGTGAGCATACAACTTCAGCAAGGCGACTTGCTGCGCTCCTCAGATCAGTGCAGGATCCCAGCCAAAAGGACCCAAGGCTGTGAAAGGCTGTGGACCCTCCACCCCAAGGAGCACAGTCCCTGCTGGACCAGGGGAGCAGACCCAAGGCAGCACCCAGCCATCCCCGCTCACACAGCGCAGACTGTATCCGCAGCCCTCCCCAGGAGAGGCCTGGGAGCTCCAAGAACGTGATGGATAGACTGTCTGGTACCTGGCAAGGATGGCAGGGCCTCTGCCAAGAGCAAAGGCTCAGCTGCAGAACCACTCCCCAGGCTAGGCCTGTGTCTGCTGCACCCCAACACACACCATGGCCCCACGGAAAGGAAAAGCAAAGCACGCAGGAACGACCTCGAGTCTCCCTGCTTCCCCGCCTGAACCAAGTGACATGGCACACACCCTGGAGCCTCAAGTACCCCACCATCCAGAATTATTTAGCAAAGCCGGGAGACCTTTCAGGAATGTCCTAACTGGTGGTGAAGCGGAAAGGGTTGCACCACCAGCATCTCATGGACACAGGGCCTGGGATGTCACCACTCATGCCTCGATGCTCAGGGCAGCCCCTCGCCACCAGAGAGCATCTGTCTACAGCGTGAAGATGCCCCAGGAGGAGGAGCTGTATCAGAGGGATCCTGGGAGTGACATACCATGCCACGCACCATCATTACAGCGCCTCCATAAGCTACTCACAGGAAACACATGTTTCTTTTGTCTTTCTCCCTGCTTCATGACAACTCTCTGGGAACTGTGTACCAAGGCAAGTGCACAGCTCAATAGACTGTGTACACCCTTGCTGTCCAGTGCCCAAGAGAAAGGGCCTTTCAACCCACAGAGGTGTGAGAATCTGTCAGGGAACCATGCTTCAGGGGGATGGAAGATGCATTAAGCAGAGCTGCCAACAGACAGGAAATAAATATCCTGACCTACCGGGATCTGGCATCAGCATCATTTCCAAGGCTGCTGACCCGGCAAAAGGGTGACGAGAAGATTCTGAAGGCAGTCACCAACCTGCTAATGGAACTCAGGGTACCGCTGTCCAATGTGCCTGCCACCTTACCCTTTCTGGGATTCCTCAGAACCTGTCTAGGTTAGAAAGGATGGGTATCCATGGCTCAGGCAAACACTAGACACAAGGTAAGGGGGTCCAATTTGTGTGTTAAGAGTCATAGACTCAGCAAATGAGTAGCCTCTGGCAAGAGAGGCTGGGACGCTGGTGTCTGGGAGGACAAAACCAAACAAAACAGCTGTAAGTCAAGGTGCAAACTGGAACACAACTTGGATAGATGGGTCCCCAGAACTCACTCAAAAATGATCAATTAATGTTGAGATGCCTTCCCTGTCATAGCGCACGCACGCGCGCACACACACACACACACACACACACACTCCATGTCCCGTGACTGCTACTACCAAGTGGACCTTCTCAGCTTCCAAACAGACAGCAGCAGCCCCAACCTGACGGCGCAAAGTGAAGTGCAAGGAGGAAAATGACGTAGAGCAGGAGAGGTCTACCCTGCCTCCCTCACAACTTCTCCAAGAGGCCTCTAGGAGCAAAACCACGCCCCAACGCAGAAACCAGCAATTCAAAGCTGCTTGTTCCACCAAGCTCCCCACCAAAACACACAGATGGACGGCGGGAGTTGATGGTGCCTTCTCCTAAAAGTGCTTTAAAAAACTGCAAGGTGTCCTTGAGCTAAGACAAAGCCAGTCTTCCTGGGCTGTGCCACTGCTCTCCTTGCCAGCCCTGGCACATGGCCAAATTCTGAAAATGATGCTTGAGGCAAGTATACAAAATCGTCTTGTTTTATTCAGCTCATAAAAGAATCCCCCAATTTTATCATTTTAATAAAACCCGCTCTTAAGTCGTGTTTTATTATACTTAATTTTACGGTATGTTTAGGAGGGTGAGATCTTACACTTAGTTTCAAGTACCCAAAATGTAATTATCTGTGAAGAAAAATGGCACGGAGCTTCATCTTAAACACAAAAGGCAGAAGGGGAGAGTAAATTCTAAGCCATACTCATTCAAACTGACTTACGGGGCAGAGTTTATCCCGTTTAAACACATCGGAGCCCATTCCCCAAAGACCTGCTACTTCGGAAAACAGGTATTAACTCGTGATTCGGCTTCACAACCAGGCACTTTCCACACCTTGGCATCTCCCCGGTTGTCACCCAACAACTTGGGAAACGCAATTTTTCAACACTAAACCAGGCTAGTCTACAAGGATGTTTCAAGTTGTAGGAAGAAAGAAAAACCAACACTTGGAAATCGAAACTTTCTCTCTAAATGTTCTCCCTTAAGCAAACTCCAATCTGCTGGTTCACTCCCCAAATGCCTTCAAGAGCCCCTGGCTGAAGCCAAAGCCAGGAACTTGATCTAGCTCTCCCACCTGGATGGCAGAAAGCCAGCCACTTGAGCCAGCACCACAGCCTTTGATGATCTGTGTGAGGGGGAAGAGTCAGGAGCTGGTGCTGGGAATTGAACCCAGCCACTCCAATAGGCGTGTGGACTAGCATCGTCACTGCTAGGCACCAGGCCCCTCAACTTCCTTCAATCCACTTTCCCATGAACTTGATGAAACAAGTGAAAACTGCTAAGATACATGCGGGTTCTTCGTACATCTTTACCGGTCGCTACTTTTCATCAAAATTTAAGAAATATTCATGGGACTTTTTTTTTTACCAATCTTGTGGAGCAGGCATTTGGTACATGAGATGCCAGTCAGCATCCTGGCAACCCCACTGGAGTGTCAAGGTTTGACTCCCAGTTTCCTGCCAACCTGCGCTCCAGGAGGCAGCAGGCACTGGCTTCAGTATTGTGGGTCCTTACTACCCACGTGATTGAGCTCTGGGCTTCCAAGGTCGGCCTGGCCCCACCCTGGTTGTTTACGTATTTGGAGAGTGAACCAGCAGGTAGATCTCTCCTGCTCTCTTAACTTTCAGGTTTTTTTTTTTTTTTAAATCAAAAGCAAATTTCTAAGAATTTGAGGTTTTCTTGAGGGCAGTCTTAGTCCTCTGCAGCCTGGGTGGAATTTATTCTCACTAACCACCCCCCCATCATCCCACGTCTGCCCCCCACCCCCCAGCGATGGAACAGCTCCACTTACGGCACCCAAGATGGGAGATTAACCCTGCACATCAGCCAAGCAACCCAGCAACCCAAAGGTTCAGTCAAGGAGAGGCCACTTGACTGTCATTATTCATCACTGTTTAGTTCAAACACAAGAAAATCAGCACTTCCCCCAAAAGGCATTAAACTTTAAACACTTCCAAGTGTATCAAGTAAAATCAATGCACAGGAACAAGAATAGAAGCCTAATCTGAATTGGCAGGAATTAGGAACTGCTGAGTATCTTCAAGGACATTGGGTCCTCTCATGCAAGGACTACAGCGACCACAGTGAGCAGCAGGTTAATCTGACGGCCTGGTACAGAGCCTCCCTGCAGATGAAGTGACCCGGCTGACGATGGCTTGAGCCGCTACAGCACTTGGCAAAGTACTCACAGCTCTCATGTTTCATGCAAATTTGAACCTTGACTATTTGAGGAGCAACCTTCTTAAAGACATAATTGATCTGCACACCCGGTAAAAACTGCTAGTAGCATCAAAAGGTACCTCGAAACACCTACTAATGCTCAACCCCAAATCCCAGGTTTTCCTCTGTCACTGTCATCATCCCTTTGCGTGTCCCCAGGAGGCAGCAGGTGTGTATAAGCTGTGCCCAAGAGTGCCCCCCTACTGAGGTTTTATTTTGTTGACTGCAATCCACATGATACAATTCTCCATGCTGTTTAAACAGGTGAGATACTTTGTCTTCTGATTAGAGACTTGACTGCCTACAAGAAATACCTTATTTCATAACCCACGCATTTCTGGCCCTGGGTACCCTGGGGTACCCTGGGACAGTGGATACTCATCTCCCACAGCTCATCAACAAGCCCCTCCTTGGCAACCCAACAGATCCTGCGGAGTGCCTTGCTCTCAGAACTCGACAGGCAGGATTCTCACCAGAGCACAAGAGGCAATCCCCATCTCCACCATAATCCATCCTAGTTCTGGTTCTGAACCCAGCAGTGTGCAAAGCACAGCCACCAGCACTCAGCCTCAGTGCAGCAGCAAATGGGACCAGAGACAGTCCCAGCCACCTGCCACATGAACAACGCCAGACGAACACTGGACACTGCCCAGCACGAGCAACCCCAGACACCTTGACAAACTGCATGGCACAGCCACTGCCCAGCAAGAGCAACCCCGGACACCTTGACGATCTGCATGGCACAGCCACTGTCCAGCACAAGCAACACCAGATGCCCTGACAGCTGCATGGCACAGCCACTGCCCGGCACGAGCAACACCAGACACCCTGATGTCTACATGGCACAGCCACTACCCAGCACGAGCAATGCCAGACGCCCTGATGTCTGCATGGCACAACCATTGCGCAGATACCAGATCCCCTGACAACTGCATGGTACAGGAACTTTCTGATGTGTGGACAGCACACATGTAGGAGGCCTGTCAAGCCACCTTGGGCAAAAGTCCCCACACTACGGTTTTACGCATGATCTACCTGCAGGTGGGGCCCCACTGAACAACTGAGTTGGCTCCCTCCAGCGAGAGCCAGAGAGCTGGGCCACAAATGCATCTAATTCTCATGATACGCTCTGTGCCACTGAATCCTTGGTGATGGCTGCAAAACTTTGAAAATACATTAAAAACCACTGAATCACACACTTAAAAGTAAATTTTATAGAATGTGAATTAGATCTCAATTGTTTAAAACAGGTGAGAGCTACTTGCCAGCTATATGATGTTGGGCATAGACTGCTGCTTTCCTCCAAGACGCACAGCTCTTCCCATAAAATGTGCCAACAGCATAATCTGAGACACGCAAGATAACCCAAGAACAGTACTTTTCATAGTATCAACCACACAGAAAAGTGCTGATGCCTTTTTTTAAATCTTTATTATTCCTTGAAAGGCAGAAACACAGATCTTCCATCCATTGGTTTACTCTCCAAATGCACCCAACAGCCAGGAACTCCATCCAAGCTTCTCACACAAACGTTACTAACTCAGGCCCTTAAGCCATCAGCACCTGCTGCTTCCCGGGCTGTGCGTTAGCAGGAAGCAGGGTCGGAAGCAGAGGCAGACTTGAGCCCAGGTACTCCAACATGAGACGCAGGAGTCCCGAGCAGTGGCCCAACTACACCACAATATTCACCCCAGATGTTTATTCTTTTTCACCCAAAAGAGTCTCCCAATGTTGTTGAAGACACTAAAGTAACTAAGCCAAGATGCATTTTGGTGGAACCAGCATGGTGGTACAGCACACTAGTCCTCCACCTGGAGCACTGGCATTCTCTATGGGCACTGGTTCTAGTCCTGGCTACTCCACTTCTAATCCAGCTCTGCTTATGACCTAGGAAAGCCACAGAGATGGCTCAAGTCCTTGGGCCTCTGGAAGGAGGAAGCTCCCGGCTCCCAGCTCCAGATCAGCTCAGCTCTGGCTGTTGCAGTCATTTGGGGAGTGAACTGGTGGATAAAAGGCTTGTCTTTCCTCTTTCTGTAAAGTCTGCCTTTCAAATAAAAGTAAGTAGATCTCTTTAAAAAACAAAAAGCACTTAGCTTCATTGTTACTTCTGCTTGACTTTCAGCTCCAGGAAGTCAACAGCTCTTTACCAATAAAAGGCATCCTCTCACTAAAACTGGTAATAGTTAGGGATTACAGGTTCTGGTAATTTGGCTCTATCTCACAGGATTCATTTGGTGTTTATTATCACTTGAGAGACAAAGATCTCCCATCGACCAGTTCACTCCCCAAATGCCTGAAAAAGCCAACAATGGGGTGGTTGAAGGCCAGAACTCCATCCAAGTTTCCCACATGGGCGGCAGGAATCCAAACAGGAGGAAACAGGGAGGCCAGCACCTGCAGCCTCTATGCATTTGCCTTAGCAGAAAGGTAGGAGAGGCAGCACTCTGTTGCAGGATTCAGGCAGCCCACGTGGCTTCCTAATCTGCAGCAACCACACATCTATGCCTTAGATCAAGTGTCAAGGGGCCCAAAGAGAACATCACTGTGACTGATACTACAGGAGTTACTCCCAGGTTCCAGAATGGGGGCGGGTTAACCTCACTGTGTGGTACTACAGTAGCCCAGATGGATAACCCACCTTGTATGCCTCCCATTGCTCCGGAACTGCCTTCATGGTGCTGCCCCAGATGTGCTGTGTCCAGAAGAGAAGGATGTAACGCCATTTGTCACAGCGCCAGCAGGATCACTGGGACTGCCATTGGGGGCCTCTGTCTAAACAAGCCTTGTTCAGAGTCCACAAATCCACCGGGATTTCTTCCTGACAGGTAGCACAACCGTAACCTGAATATCCAAAATCCCAGACGTTCCTGAACCCCAAATTGTGTGTCAGTTTGATACCACAAAGCAGAAAATTCCACAACTGATTTACACACAGTACTGCAGTGAAAACCCAGGAGTACTAAAAACACCACCTACGCTTACCTTCAGGCTCTGTGTGTGAGGTACACAGGAAACCTAAACGAATTCTGCTTAGAAGTCAGTCCCATCCATAAGAGATCTAAATACCCATGTGCAAATATTTCAAACATGCCCAAAAATCTAATATCAAAACCACTCCAGGGTCCCAGGTAATGTGGAAGAGGGTTACTGAATCTGAACAGCACCCAATGCCTGGGAGTTGTGTTTCTGTGTGAGCTGCAGGACCAGGAGACTGCAACGGTGACTGTCAGTCCTTGAACGTCTCGTGCCTTCTGCTTCTACAGATGTTCCTGCTGGGTTAGTCCCAGCAGGCAGGCACTTCCTATGGCACTGCCTCCTACCCGAGGCACCACAGTGCGTCTCCAAAGCCCACTCACAACACAAAGTCGGGCAAGCCGAGTTCTTTCACCAGCAGAAACCTATTCCACCATAACTTCCAGTCTCTTGACATTTTGCGTAGATTGAACGTACAGCCACATTGAACTTTCCAGGCCTAACTCCCCAGCGACACAGCTGTCAAAATTTCCCAGCAGCAGCCTACACAGCCCCTATGCCTCCGCAGATCAAGATTCCAGACAGAGGCATTCGCACCCAGCAGCTCAGTTACCAGGAGGAGGGGCCTTCATCGAGTCCCACAGCCTCCTCAGTCCCATGCACTCGGCTAAGCAAAGAGGAACAGGGCCCTGAGGACGGCGGACACGGTCGGACGGACGTGGAGCCAGCCCCAGCCACCATCAGCAGTCACGGGCAGCTATCACAACGCAGCCTCCCTCTTCTCTCCTGCTCAGGGCACCATCGTGGTCTAGAGGCATTTCTTGACTCATGAAGAGGTCCCAGAAATCGGATCAAAAGCAGGGCAGGTGAGCTGTGGCCTGAATGGTGGGGACAGTTGCCACGGGAAGTTGTACAAACATAGGTAGGAGCAAAAAACAGCCCACGTACTTACTTATAGGGCACAAGTCTTGGACCACAAAGCTTCATGTAAATTAATATTCACCTAGCATTCTAGAGGGATGGGAAAAAAAAAGATTTGGGGATCTGGCAACTTGTACAGGATGAATATTCATACATGTACTCCCCAAATCTCAGCTGCCTTCAAGACTTCCTAAGGACTCCCAATGAATTTTAAATTGTGTATTAGACAATCAGTCCTCCATGACCAAATCTGCATAAGACTTTATCCTAAAATTTGCATTTTAATTTCAAATTACCCAACTCCAATAAGCTAACCATATATAATATGATGCACACAGCGTCTCCCCCAGCTTGTTACACAGGAGATTTCCAGGGACCTACTGCCCTCCTGCACAGGGCCATCTGTTTTCCAAACACACAGGTCAAGTTGCAGAGACCGGAAATCAGATCATTAGGGTCCATCAGAGTCAAGGCCAAGGTGTAGACAGGGGTGCAGTTCTATAAAGCCAAACACCGTAAGAACTGTACACTCTGTCAAACACCCTAAACATCTACCTCTCCTTCCTCAATGCCAGAAAATGCTCCTCTCCCTTTCTCAATGGATAAAATGACATCAGCATGGCTTGTTCTTCCCACCAGGATCCAATCAAGACTCAGACATTGGCAGGTCCAAGTTCAAGTTCTGGCTCCACTCCCTATTCCAGCTTCCTGCTGATGCAGACCTTGGGAGCCAGCAGGTGATGGCTCCAGCGATGAGGACCCTGCCACCTACATGGGAGACTCAGCTCGAACTCCCAGCTCCAGCCACTGTGGGCATTGGAGGAGCAAATCAAATGGGAAAAGGTTCTCTTTCTGCTTCTTTCCTGCCTCTATATTCAATAAAAAGTAAAGCAGAAACAAAAGCACTCAAATGGGAATGAGGCACATAGACGAAACTCGAACAACTAGTCCACCCTCAAGAGCACAAATTTCTGTGCTTACAGAAGCACATAAGGAAATGCAGGAAGGATGCACTGCAGAGTCATGTGATCTGTGTTTCCTTCCACAGAAAAAGCATCTGGACTGATACCCATCCAAATGACATCAGAAACTATGTTGGGGGCAAGGAGGGCGTTAAACATCAGTGATGAGTTTTATACATTCTTTGCATGCTTTAGATCAAGTATGGGTAATATTTTTTTTTAAAATCTACCTTCATTATGGAGCACAAAAGGCCTCCCACAGCTGACCTGCAAGCAGCTACGCTCCAAAAGGAAGTCAATGTGGAGATGGAGCACAAAAGAGCCTCACAGACACGCTGCAGCATGGCATTCCATCCAGTGTGGCTCACCCTATCTGGATGTGTCAGTCACCAACCGTCACACCTTCATCTGCTGTGACTCTCAGATCCAGAGGCCAACGCTAACCTGTGCACCAGCAGCACTGTCGCGAGGGAATCCACCACAAACACGGCAGAATAGTGAACACACGGTAAGTGTCTAAACTGGGCTTCGGAAGTTACTGCTCTCGGGGCTGGTGCGGTGGTATAGCGAGAAAGCAGGCACTGGCAGGGGCATAGTACGAATCCCAGCTCCTCCACTTCCAATAGAACGTTCTGCTCATTACGGCCTGGGAAAGCAGCGGAAGATGGCCCAAGAACTTGGGACCCTGCACCCCCGTGGGAGACCTGGAAGGAGCCCCTGGCTTTAGCCTGGCCCACCCCTAGTAGTTGGCAGCCATTTGGGAGTAAGTCTGAGGATAGAAATCGTGTGTGTGTGTCTCATTCTAACACTTTCAAATAAACAAAATCTTTAAAAAAAAAAAATCATTACTCAGGGGGCCCCGATACACCCCCTAATCCTCACTAAAGTGGGTGTGGAAAACATCACTTCACCTAGCATTTGTTACAGGGAGCACAGGACTCCAAATAAGAAGTCTTTCAAGGGTGGAATTTCAAGCAGCAGTAACAGTCAGCTGGGCAAGGGCCCCACCTGCAGAGAGGAAGGAAGAAGAGCAAACAGAGGGCTTGGGGAGTATTTCTAATAACACAAATTAGGCAACAACACTACGGTCAGCTGCACATCAAGTTCATCTTAAGCACGACTTCATTTCCTGCCTGCTTAAGCCTTAGTATTTATAGGCTTTGGTTGAATAATAAGGTCTGTTCATAATATAAAAATTACGATCCCTCAAGTTGATCATGCTGGCTAAAATAGAAATAAGTGGTAGTAGCACGCCCTCCTCCAGTTCTTAAGCCAAGACTCCTACACTGTATTTTGTGGATAAAATATTATTAGTCAGTATTTCTGAAACTAACCAGAGACTATACCAGGAAAGAAAACTCTCCTTCCCAGAACCTCGGGATTCTTCCCGTCTTCATAAATACCATTTTAAGGACCACCAGGCCTTTCCCTCCACACTGATTTATTGGGACACTTCAACTTGGTTCCCTACTTCAATTTCTACTTCCCTCAAAACTCCAGAAGAGCCAATGATTTATACATAATTAAGTCAAACACTCAGGAAAACAAAAAATGCTGTAACTTTGGACCCAAGAAAGTATTTTCTAAACACAATACAACAAAAATTGAAGATGCTTTTAAAATTATCTAAATATTCCATATCATTAAAAAAAATCTACTCAAACTCAAAATATAAATCACTTGTTACTAGGGGAAATATAGCCAAAGACAGGAAAAATCAAGTTTCTCTCATACAAAAAATAACTACAGATCAAGACAAAAAAAAAAAAGAAAACAGCAGCTTACATGAAAATATGGAAGTGAGCAAAAACATTTGACCACATATTCAGCCCCAACATATTAGGAATGAAAATGATGGAGTATCCATTTTGATCCTTGAAAACATGAAAAAAGCTGAATGTTAACAATACCCGCAGTTAATGAGAAAAGTTACCTTTGCAGACACAATGGGTAGGACTGTAAATAATGGATTACTTTTTTTTAAAGAGGATAACTTAGAGGTGTACATGAAAACGTATACAAACACTCCATGATCTGGCAATTCCATGGGTTTACTTCATGATACGTACGCATCCCTAGAGGGAAAGATAGATCTACTTATTTTTACACCATGTTTTAAACAAAAAGGAAACAACCCACAATGTTCATTTAATAAGTAAAGAAAATTCTTCAATCTTCTAAAAAGTAGAAAAGAAAAAAAAAAATCAACTGCCTTGCCTGGCTTATATAAAATCCAAATGAAAACATACACAATTCCTACTAAAACTGCTGGAAAACACAGATGGCCAGAGGGGGAAAACGCTTCTGAATTAAGCTCCTAGTTTCAGTTCCAGAAGATTCAGCTTGGGACCCAGCATGGGAATGCAACCAGCACAGGACAGTCAAGGAAAAGGGAGTAGGTATCTTTAGAAAGGTTTATTAACATAAGGAGAACAGATTTCATGTATCTCATAATTTTAAGGGGTAGCTCTTAAAAAAAATCATTGTTGGGCCCGGCGGCGTGGCCTAGCGGCTAAAGTCCTCGCCTTGAAAGCCCTGGGATCCCATATGGGCGCCGGTTCTAATCCCGGCAGCTCCACTTCCCATCCAGCTCCTTGCTTGTGGCCTGGGAAAGCAGTCGAGGACGGCCCAATGCATTGGGACACTGCACCCGCGTGGGAAACCCGGAAGAGGTTCCAGGTTCCTGGCTTCGGATCGGCGCGCACCGGCCGTTGCGGCTCACTTGGGGAGTGAATCATCGGACGGAAAATCTTCCTCTCTGTCTCTCCTCCTCTGTGTATATCTGGCTGTAATAAAATGAATAAATCTTAAAAAAATCATTGTCAAGGCAGTAGTTTGGTGAGGCAGCTCTGATGCCACTTGAGTGTGTGGGTTCAAGTCCCAGCTCCACTTTCATTCCAGCTTCCTGCTCATGCACCTCCTGAGTGGTAAAGCTGAGGTCTCGGGCACCTGTGACCACACACACACACACACGACCTGTATTGCAAATCAACTTCACAGTTGAGAAATCCAACAATGCCCACCTACCCTATTTCCTGTACATCAAACACAGAATCTCACAGGAGGCCACTAAGCCACAGCCAGATGCCAAAGTACCCAGAGAAGTTTCCTACAAGCTTGAATGGCAGAAGTTCCTGGCAGAAGATCTGATCCACTCTAGGTCTGGAACTCGTTCAGGAACTACCGATATTCACCCACCAGAAACCTGACCCCTCGGGCCGACAGTAAGCCATATCAACAGCGGCCTCGACTGACCACAGAGAGCAAAGAGGCCTTCCAGAATCCATTTGCAGGGCGTCTGCATGTCTCTCCAAAAGAATCCCAGCATCCTCCTCTTGGCTCGAAGTGTAAATGCAGTACAAGTCTGAATTGTATTTGCAACCGAGAAGGCAGAAAATAACCTGGAAACCATCGCCCCAACCCTGCCCTAAGAGAGCCATAATGGGCTGAAGGGCAGCTACCCCACGACCCCAAGCCCTCCTTCCTCTCCCACATTTACTTACCTTCGTATTTGTTTCCATGTGGTATTTGGCACAAGCTCGGAGCTGAGTCACCCAAAACTGTCTCTCTTTTGCATCGGCAGCTAAAACAGAGAAAGAAATGTTGGCAGAGATTGTTTCAAAACGCATCCAGCTCTCCTCTCTACGCCCACCTAAGGGAGTGGGAGGCCCAGGGAGCAGGCAGGAAAAGGCAAAGGAGGACCCCAATGTTCTCAGGCGAGAAGTTGATGACAGCAGATCTCTGCAGAAAATTCCCGTTTGGACCGCAGGAAGCATGTGCCCTGAAACATCTGTTCCAAGAACATTTCCCCCTCTGAAAAAGCCATTTCTACTCCTTTACAAAGGCAGCCGAGACAGCCTCAGAGGGCTCTACGTGGCCGATAGGAGTAACAGCACAGCTTCACAGGGCTTCTGTTCATCTCCTGGAGCTGGGCTTTGCATCCACTAGCAGGTGCGAAGCCAGCATTCGGTTGAATTACTGCTTTAATATGTGTTCCCCAGGGTTCGGTTAGTGACATGAACAGAGCAACACCAAAAGCCGCCTGAGAGAGGTTCAAATTGCTCCCCAAAAGGCAGGAAAATATTGTCACAGCGCTTCTACCAGCAACCCATCACTCCGATGATGCAGAAAGAATGTTTGAAATATCACAGGCATAGAACAGTTTCTAGTAGATTCCAAATCACTGATTGGCCTAATCACATCGACACAGTATTAACCGCATCAGTGTCAACCAGGCAGGAAACAGAAGGTTTCTGCCTCAAAATTAGCCCGATCACTAAGCTTTGTTCCCTTGTCATCTGTCAAAGCAACTGCCCCTTGACCTTGCAGGTGCAGAGCTCTAAAGCGACGAAGTGAGATTCTTCGGCCCAATTTCCTTTAAAGCACAGAGAGGGCCCATCCAAATCCCACATGGGCTGTCTGACAGGAGGCCTGCTGCACAGACAGGATAAACTGCCTAGAACCTGGTGAAACTCACTTCCAAAAACAAAGAACTATTTTTCCCTCGGGACATTTAAGGAATGACGAAGCACTCGCAATGATACCCACAGGCTTAGCCTTGGAAACATCCCCAAAAGCTGGGCATCTCATGTCACCAACCAACTCTGTTTCATGGAGATACAGTGCAAAATTGGGGGGGGGGGGTGAGCCAGCTCCCTACCAGTGAGTCAATGGCAAGACCCAAGCATGCAGAACTTCTGCCTTTTATGTACCTGGTTAAGTTTTACTCAATTAAGCACTGTAGTTATTTCATGCAAGTAAAACTTTACATTTGCTCTTAAAAATAACCTTTAAAAGGGAAAAAATAAAGCCATTTGGGACCAGCAGCAGGCTAGGCCTCAACATTCCATAAGGATGCCAGGTCGTATCCCAGTTGCCCCACTTTCAGTCCATCTGTTCATGATTTGGGAAAGCAGCAGAGGACAGACCAAGTTCTTGGATCCCTATACCCACTTGAGAGACAAGAACGCAGCTCACAGCTCCCAGCTTTGGATCAGCTCAACTCTGGCTGTTGCTGTCTTCTGGGGAGTGAACCAGCAGATAGAATGTTTCTCACCTCTGCTTTGTTTTAAGAAAAAAACTGCCTTTCAAACAAAAGTGGATAAATCCTTAAAAAAGAGCTTGAGTAGAGCAGTCCAATTAACAATGCAGCAACCAAGTGAGATGCCTCAAGTGTTCTGCACTTTTCTTTTGTACAGGGGTGGGGTAGAGAGATGTCATTTTATAAGGCACAGGCAGGAGGGGCGGGGGCAGGAAGTGCTATTAAGTTGTCCACCTGCTACTGTTCCTGCTCTGACAATTTATTCAGCAATAAACAGCAAGGGGAAGCCAAGAACCATATAAATCTCACCAGCTGGAACACACACACACACTGCAAGAATCGCCAAAGAGAACAGGAATCTTAGCACGTCTCCCGACAACCAAACTACTTTCTCTTTCAATGAGAGGCATTTTTATTTCTCAGGCTTTCGGGTTGGCATAGAGGTTCTGAAATACGATTTGTTTATAGATAATAAAGAAACGGTAGCTTATTCTATCTCCTGGGCACTGAAGCTTCACAGAAAAGTAAAAACTGAACTGGGCTGTGGGGACCTGAAACCCTCCATCTGGCTTGACAGAGGGTCAGCAAGGGGGGGGTCCCAGGGGGCTATAGCTGGTCCTCAGGGTTTACACAAAGAAAAATGCTAGAGAAGACAGAATTACTGCCACCACTCTTCCTCAGGTCTTGAGAAAATCCTGTGTGCTCGCGTTTGGATTTGTGTTGGTTGCATTTTGTTATTTTCAGAATGACGTAGCACAGTCAAATTACACTGTGGCACGTGAGGGTGGGATTCCTATATAATGGGCGTGCTCGGAAGGCCAGCGCTGGGAGAGCCATCTGCATTTCTTAAGTTTACTTTTATTGGAAAGGCAAATTGACAAAGAGGAAAAATCATCTTCCACCCACTGGTTCACTCCCCAGATGAACAAAATGGCTGGAGCTGAGCCGATCTGAAGCCAGGATGGCGCTTGGTCCAGCCCTGGTCACAGCAGCCTTTTGCAGAGAGAACCATGGCATGGACAATTTTCCTGTTCATCTCCAACTCTACCTTTCAAATAAACAAATTTTTTTAAAAATCAGTGCTTGAGGGCTTGGCGGCGTGGCCTGGTGGCTGGGGTCCTCGCCTTGATCCCATGTGGCCGCCGGTTCTGGTCCTGGCAGCTCCGCTTCCTCTCTGTCTCTCCTCCTCTCAGTATATCTGACTTTGTAATAAAAATAAAAAAAAATAAAATAAAAATCCTTGTAAAAAAAAAATCAGTGCTTGAGAAACTTTGAAGGGAAGACACTAGGGCTCTCTTGAAAGCTGGTTTTGAGCTCGAGTTGTGGCACGGTGGGGAGAGTTATTGTCTGGAAGTTGGCATCCCAAAGGGGCACCAGTTCAAATCCCAACTGCTCTACTTCTGATCCAGCTCCCGGCGAATAGCGTGGGAAAGCAGTACAGGATCGCCCAAGTGTTTGGGCCCCTGCATTCATGTGAGAGACCCAGATGAAGCCTGTGGCTTCAGTACAGCACACCCCAGGCCATTAGAGCCATTTAGGGGGTGAACTAGGATAGGAAATCTCTAACTGTACCTTTCAAATAAATAAATCTTGCGGGGTCGGAGAGGGGGATTTTTTTTTTTAAAGGCTGGTTTTGCCCTTCTATGCCAGAGTCCAGGTGACTTACCTTTTAGGTCACAATAGACATAACTAAGCTTCAAAAGCTTCACTAGCAGTCCTCGGGCTTGGCCTCCACTGCAGTCACTCACCTTTCCTCCCTCTCTCTCTTATCCCTCTATGAATCAGAATGAACAGTTCCTCATGTCCACCCCAGCCCGGCATCTCGCTGCTGTGAAACTCAGGCCTTGGGACTGTGAGCCATTTCCTTGCATCAGGTCCCATCAGCTGACCTGCCCGGCAGTGACACTTCGGGAAGACAGTGAGCTCAGAGCTTGGGTAAGGTGGGCTCTAAGACTGGGGCAGGGCAGAGGGGGAGAAGCGGTATGGACTCTGTCCTGCTCGTGGGGCTTCCTGCTGGTTATTATTGCTGAGCTGGAGCTGGGAAATCAGATGCTAAGGCCAAGCAGGAACTGGTTTAGAAAAGAACCATCTGTTGGGGAGGATTTCTTACTCTTTTGGTAAAAAATGGGCGACTCCGTCTCAATTCAATCTAAAGCCCTCTTGGGCCGTCTCCTAATCAGGGCAACGTACAGTTACAATAACTTAAAAAAAAAAGTCATTCACCCATATGTCTGTGCTAAAAAATGAGGCAGCCAGGACACTCATGGATGCTGGAAGCCAATTCTCCGTGACATCCCCAGCACAGCTGACAATAGGGAACGAGTATCACCAGAGTTTAATGCAACAAAAGCATTTCTCCAGTGATCAGAATGCCAGCTGGAGGTTCCAAGAACAAGACATAATTTTCTTGACATGTAAAAATGCCCAACTCCTTCACTGGTATAAAGGCTTATTTTGCAAACTGAACGCTCAAACTCTTATTTTTCTCCTGCAGGCTCCATCTGAGATGTTGATGCATGGCTACTTAAAACTGCTTATTGGGTTTTTTCCCTAAAAATTAAGGTTAATAAGAACTCCCAAAACATCTAATTGATGAATGGCAATTTAAAGAACAAACCATAATAAGAACTGTTCCTATTTTTCTGTCTCCATAACATACATTACTTGTGTACATGCTGGACATCATGTCTACTTGGTAAAATTGACTTACAGATAAATGAGCACACATATAAATTAAACTACCAAATTAACCCAAATTCCTTTTGATTTCACGTGACTTACAGGAATTTTTTAAATCGGCTATTTTTAATTTATCAAGATACATTTAAGAGTTTCATTTGGGAGTCCATCTTTTATTCAGGAGTAGAGATGCGTACGGCAGTGATAACTGCACATCTCAGTATGCTAATCTCCATTACACAGTTCCTTTAGGTGAATGTGTATTTGTTTACCTATATATCTACTGATCTTGAATTTTGCATGAAGACTGCTGATACCAGGGAAAAGCCATCATATTTGTCCTAAAGTAAAATGCTGGCGTTCCAAAGAAAAGGAAGAAAAACCCAGGACAAAGAGCTGAAGGAATATGAAGTATAGAAGGTTCATAAAAGTTGAATCTTGTATGAGATTATGTTGGCTCAGATTAGCTGGGAATTATTAATACGAGTTGCTAGAAACTGAGCTTCAATATCAAAGGTTTACTGACATAAAACTAGAATCTGCTCCCCTGTGTTAAAGCAACAAGGTTAATTTAATATTGATATGCTGGTAAATACCCACAAGCAGCTTTGATCTTTAAAAAGATGGTTTGATCTTTCATCTTTTCCTAGTGGGCAAGGCTCTCCCGCAGACTCGTGGGCAGCTCATGCAACTTTTCCTCCTTGCCTCTGACTCTGGTACGGCCTGACCATAAAAACGCTCATCTCAAAAACCTAGGATGACAGGATAATTTCACTCCACTCCTGGCTGGCTCGCTAACTGATAACTATGAAAATCAGACCCAGGCTATTTGCACGTTGGGCAGCCTACTGACCAGAGCCACAAGAGCTGACGCTAGCAAGTGGGCTTTCTCCCATTTCCCTGTGTCAGCACTCGTGCCTCAACTCCAGGGCTGAGAGGGGCCGCGTCTCACCAGCAACACAGCAGACACATCTGTGTCACCGCCAAACAGCATGCTGTTAACACGGACTCATTAAAACAGACTGCAAAGGCAACACAGTCACCTCACCACAACCATCAGGGAAGCCCACACAGCGTGGCCAGGAGAACGTACCTCTTAGTTTATACATCTCTCCGCTGGCAGAGTACACGACCAGCATGTGGGGGGCTTCATCGCTCAGGGAGACGATGGCTCCACACAGAGACAGGACGCCCCGAGGCTTCTGGTGCTTGCTTTGCTCATTCACAAAATACTGCAGAAGGCCAGCCTCAAAGTCCAGGACAAAGTACCTGCAGGGAAAAAGCAGGAACACATCACCTTTCCGCCCCCTAGCCTATGCCAAACTGTAAAGCAGAAAACCACTGCAGCTTCAAAGCCCATGCCAAGGCTCCCGACCCATTCCCGCTGGGAGCCACACGTGCCTCCCGCAGGCCCCACAGACGTCGGCCTGGGCAGGGAGAAACCATGGCACCAAAGCAGGATGGAGTTCATGCGGCCAAGGGCCAAGGGCCAGGCCCATTCAGGGTTCTGCCTGATGTCTCCCACTGACACCACATTAAAGCTCACATGGTTCAACGGGGCCGACTAGCAACCTCTGGGACATGCTCCGCACGCACCTTGGTACTACACACCCCAGGACCTTCACACACGCTGCCCCCACCTGAACCAGCGACTCAGGGATGATCTTGTAAATGGTGATGGGGCACACATCTGCACTCACCCTCAGGGCCCTGTGAAACTTTCCCTGCATTTGACTCAGGAGTCCACCTGGACAGACTTGTCCCACTAAACAGATTTCATCACATTATAGAAGAGTAATTAACCATGATACAACTTGGTGGGTGTCAAGGGAAGGGATCCTCTCGGATCCCACGATTGCTCATCCATGCAACGAGGCATCTGAGCAAAGCCTCCCAGACAGTAGAATGGTGACTGCAGAGGTCTAAGCCAGCAGCCACAGTGTGCTATGAAGCCAGCCTGCAGTTCATCTCCCAAAAGCAGAATCTTCCAACAAACTCCAGCTTCAAGCTGGGAAGCCACTGGGCTAAAACAAACCGTAGGGCCAATGGTTAAAGAAAGATTAAGGGTCCTGTTTGCCCCTACCTGTTTATAAAACAATATCAATGGGGTTGAGAAGTGTGGGGGCTGGGATGCCATGCCAGAACCAATGTCAAGTCAGTAACTGCGGCTAGATGTTCTTTGATGTTCACGTTGACTGAAAACCATGAATAATGGCCTTGCTTAAATCTGATTCAATGCTTATGCCCCTCCTGTTAGCCAATTATAAAACCCATAATTGGGCCCGGCGGCGTGGCCTAGCACCTAAAGTCCTCGCCTTGAACGCCCCGGGATCTCATATGGGCGCCGGTTCTAATCCCGGCAGCTCCACTTCCCATCCAGCTCCCTGCTTGTGGCCTGGGAAAGCAGTCGAGGACGGCCCAATGCGTTGGGACACTGCACCCATATGGGAGACCCGGAAGAGGTTTCAGGTTTCCGGCTTCGGATTGGCGCGCACTGGCCCGTTGTGGCTCACTTGGGGAATGAATCATCGGACGGAAGATCTTCCTCTTTGTCTCTCCTCCTCTCTGTATATCTGACTTTGTAATAAAAATAAATCTTAAAAGAAAAACCATAATCAAACTGGCAGGCTGTGCTGGAGCTTCCAACCGGAGTTGAACTCCCACAATAAACTTCACCTTGGGTCTCCCATCAGACTGGTCATCTCGGCTACTATCCTTTAGCACAGCTGGCCTGAGAAGCACTTACCCACGACTGTCTTCCCTTCAACCTCCACCACCACCCACTCCATCTACAATTCCCCACTCTTCTCGCCGTGTTAACACCTCCGGTGGAAGTCTCCATCCAGGCACCCACCCAAGTCAAGATCTAGTTTCCCTCTAGAATCGACACTTGTGGGAGTGGACGGAGGCTCTCCGCAGTGTCCACCAGCACACGGCCCTAGGCTACGTTGCTACTCAGCACACATTTGTTAAAGGAATGAATGAAGGGAAATCCTGCTGGATCCCAGAGTTCCCAAACACATTCCAAGACACCTGAGCCATATAATGAACTCAGGACCACCAAATACGGTGCACCTTCCAGGGGACTCAGCAATACCCCCAAACAGGTTAGCACATCCACACAGCTGACCCAAGCAGAGCTCAGGTTTGTATCAGTACCACATTCCTTTCCATGACACCATGCTTCTGCAAAGGTTTTCAGTCATTACTGAGCCACAGAGAGCAAGAAAGAACAGAGAGCAAACAGCACTGGCAATAAGACCCCACGTTCGCAACGCTGTGCCATGCCCATAGATGAACAGACCCCATTAACAACTCAGTGTGAGGGGTGGGCATTTGGTGCAACAATTACTGCTTGGGATGCCTGGCTCAAGTCTGGGTCACTCTAGTTCTGATCCAGTTTCCTGCCTACACATTCAGTTGGAGTTAACAGATGGCTCAAGTTCTGGGTTCCTGCCATCCACAGCACAGACTCAGATTGAGTTTCCAGCTCCTAGCCTCATCTGGCTCTTTCAGGCCTTTAGGAGTAAGCCAACAACAGATAAAAGCTCTAAAAGCGAAAATATTCCCGAATAATTGTAGCTAACAGTTGTCTTTCAATTAATATTGTTTTTCAAATGGCAACCGAGTTATTAGGGCCTAACAGTATGAAGGTGTTTGAAGCCAACCTCTCTACAAATGGATAGATTAAGCCATTTCTTTTAACCTTGAAGCACCACCAACCAACAGTGTTTACAAAGCTTGACCTAACCCACCCTCATGGCAACCTAGCAAGGTGGCCATCACACCCATTTTACATCTGACCCAACACCTGCCTAGCTCATCTGTGCCCAAGCTCCAGGTTTGGTCAACTCCAGCGATCACAAGCTCTGATTCCCATACAAGTCCACCCTTGTCACCTCCTCTGTCATCTCCCCAGGATCTACTCATGGAGTTCACACCTTCCTGCTTCCAGTTAATAAAGCTGACAGTGCCGACAAAACCAGGCAATGGTTTCCTACTTCCTCCTGCCAGAGAGCAAGGTGCAGTCGGCTCATTAGCACACACCTGCTTGTCTCCGCTCCCACGCACCCCCACACTCCAACTCAGACACTTTAAGAAATCTTCTAATTACTGTTCCAGGTCTGGCTAAGGCTATCTACCCATTTCACTCCTCTCGTATCTCACCAGACACTGTCAGAACTACTGGCTCTCATGATTACCATGCACAAATCTAGACAAAAAAAAGGCATAAGAAACCAAGGCTATTCAAAGAGACCCCTTGCTGAGCAGTATCAATGTCACGTGGGTGCTTGTTGGAACTGTAAACTCTTGGGCCTCACCTAAAACCTACTGCCTCAGAAATGGACAGGAGGAGTCTGGGAAGCTGCCTTTGAACAAGCTTGCAGGCATTTCTGACATAAGCAAGACTTAAGAAACACAGGTTTAGGGCCCGGTGCAGTAGCCTAACGGCTAACGTCCTTGCCTTGCATGCACCAGAATGCCATATGGCTCCCAGTTCTAATCCCAGTGGCCTAGCTTCCCATCCAGCCCCCTGTTTGTGACCCGGAAAAGCAGTCAGGACATCCCAAAGCACTGGGAACCTGCACCTATGTGTGAGAGACCCGGAAGAGGCTCCAGGCTCCTGGCTTCAGACTGGCTTCAACTCCGGCCGTTGCAGCCACTTAGGGACTGAATAGATGGAAAATCGTCCTCTGTCTCCTTCATTCTGTATATCTGACTTTCCAATAAAATAAGTCCTTGGGGGGAAAAAAAGAAAACACAGGTTTAGACTACCGTCCCCAGCTTCCCCTGTCAGTGGGATATGGTGATGAGACCAAGCCCAGCAGCACTCAAGGCGTGGAGTGCACACATAGGAATGAGGACAACCTCCAGGACAACATGGGGGTCAAACTGCAGGGGCTTCAAGGGGTTACTGCTCCGAACTTATATAAGACGGTGAAATCCCAAAGTCCAGGGGTCAAGGAGGTTGAAAGGGTGGGAACTGACCCCAGCTGGGGTGCCTGGGCGGTGGTTCACACACCTGCTCTCCAGCCCAGCGGCACTCTGCTTCTGGACTCCCCGTGTGGTCCTTCCTGCGCACCTGCTCTACCATGGCCATCCTGCAGCCTCACCAGATGGCAGAACGGACTGTGAACCTCCCCAACAGAGTCCCAGTCGGCCTCCTCCCTTCCCAAGTCCTATTCTTGGGCGTCTTGTTGCTGTGATAACAGCTGACTCACGGTGGTTGTCCTGCAGACACACAAAAGGGAAGGAACATCCTGGGGATCCCTGGGGATCACCAGCTGGAAGACGATGCCCTGCGGAAGTGTACCCATTAGAGGGCTACACAAATAGGCAAAAAAATTAGCTAGACCACGGAAGCTCCAGATCATGAAACCAGTCACCTTACACTAACGGGAACATCAAGACTCGTGCCTTATTTCCATCTTCATCTCCTAACAGCGCGTGAATCGAAAGCAGTAAAGTAACTTCTGAGCTGCCCACAGTCGGATTACTTAGGTGCTGGCCCTGCCTCCTCCTTGGGTGTCAAGCATCTTCAACTTGACCCATAATGTCATAACATGAGCTAGACTGACACTGCTTGTGGCCAAGGTCATGAAGGAGACTCCAAGTAAAGCACTCTGGACAGAGTCCCCAATCTGGGTATGTGAACCCCAGGGCCAGGGGGTCTGGCCCTGCTCCCTTTTACCCACCTGCAAGATAGGTGCCAGATCCATGAGCCCCAGGGTAGGGTTCCAGTGTGGCCCAGGTCACCTGGCACGGGTCTTTGAGCCTGCCTGCACGGTGGGTGTCGGGTCCATGAACCCTGGGAGTAGGGGGTTCCAGTGGGGGCCAGGTCCTTCAGCCTCCCTCGAAGATGGGTGATGGATCTGTGAGCCCCAGGGGTGGAGTATCTGGCAGGGCGCAGGTCCTGGCACAGGTTTAGGTCTACCTGTATAGTAGGTGTCAGGTCCATGAGCCCTAGGCATGGGTGAGGGTTCAGCAGGGCTTGGGTCATCTGTCCTGGGACTTTGGCCTGCCTCCAACATGAGTGATGGATTCATGAGCTCCAGTGGTTGGGGGGGGGGGGGGGGGTTCTGACACTTGGTCATCTGGTACAGGTCACTAAGGCCCACCTGCACAGTAGATGTCAAACCCTTAAGCCCTGGGGACAATGGATCCTGTGGGTCCTGGTCATCTGGCCCAGGTCTTTGGGGCCACCTACAAGGTGGGTGTCAGATCGACGAGGCCCAAGGCTGAGGGGCCCAATGGGGCCTGGGTTGTCTGGTCCGGGTCCTTGGGCCTGCCTGCAGGGTGGAAGCCAAGTCCATGAGCCCCAGGGACCAGGGGTCTGATGGGACCCAGGCCACCAGGCTTGGATCGTTGGGCACACCTATGAGAACTGGTCCTCAGTGGAAAGAGAAAGGTGGATGGCAGACCTTGGTGCACAAAGAGGATATGGTAGCCCATTGGGGCCTGCAGAGGACATCTGGGGCCATCCCAGACCATGAAGAACAAATTGGACAGCTACCTGAGCCAAACAATGACAGCAAATATCTGAGCAAATGGAGACACTAAGGTAGACTGTCAGCCAACAGACACTGGAAAGGTTTACTCATTCATAGATCGGCAAGAAACAGCATTTCAGAACTATCGCATCCAGGGGCAGAACCCTCGGAGCATGTGCCACATAGGGATCCTGGGTTGGTATCAGGTGGCTGTTCCTTATCCCAGGGTACTGGGGTGGTTGGGAGGCTGGGTACGGCCTTTCCCCTCACCTCACCTCTCCCGCAGAAATGGAAAGAAGTAGAAAGTTTAGAAACAATGATCACACCCACTTTCCCCCTAACCCTGGATCCTTCCCACCCTGACTAACTATGTAACCATCCCCCCCACACACACACACAAAAAGGATACATCCTCCCCGCCTGGCCTTTGACAGTCACATCAGCCTAACCCCAGGAGAGCTCTCCCTTGGGCACTAACAAGAGCAGTTCCTGCCGGCCACATCTCCTTGGGGAAAAGAAATTAACTTTGGCTTCAGACAGGGTCATGGTTCTGTCAGGAAATGGCAAGTTTTCACTCTACATGAGAAAAGTGAACTGCATTTCTGGATGAGGAATTATGCAACCAAGTGAAACTGAGAGAATCCTGAAACATCCAAGAATCTTCCCTTGCAGGGAAATGAATGAAGCCAACCTAACTTCTGGTTTTCTTCTTAGCGTCTCGGCACTGTAGCGCACAACTTCACTGCTTTGTGGGTGAACCCAATTAAACAAGGAGAATATATTTGCCTTACTATGCTTAAAAAAAAAAAAAAATCAAAGAATGTGTCAGGGGAGAAAGAGAACAAAGAATGAAAGGAGAAATCAAGCCAAAGAAGAAAATCTTACTTCAATATCAGGCCAGCGTTTTGGTGAAATGTACACACACACAATCACACATTCACGGGCCCGGCGGCGTGGCCTAGCACCTAAAGTCCTCTCCTTGAACGTCCAGGATCCCATATGGATGCCGGTTCTAATCCCGGCAGCTCCACTTCCCATCCAGCTCCCTGCTTGTGGCCTGGGAAAGCAGTCGAGCACGGCCCAAAGCCTTGGGACCCTGCACCCGCGTGGGAGACCCGGAAGAGGTTCCCGATTCCCGGCTTCGAATCGGCGCGCACTGGCCCGTTGCGGCTCACTTGGGGAGTGAATCATCGGACGGAAGATCTTCCTCTCTGTCTCTCCTCCTCTCTCTGTATATCTGACTTTGTAATAAAAATAAATAAATCTTTAAAAAACAATCACACATTCACAGCTGCACATTTACACACACCTGCACCATACCACACTCATGTGCGCCCACGATACCTCCCATATGCAGAGTGCGCACACTTGTACATCCACACTCAATGATACTCCACACACGTACTCAGACACCTGCACACACACGGGTTCATACCCGCACAGTCACAATTGCACACAAACACATGGACTCACACTGGCACACACACTCTCCTACAGTGCACACACGCAAGCACGCTGACACCCCACACACTCCCTCACACCCACACATGCAGTCACTCTCATTCGTCCTTCCTCAGTGCCGTTCTAGTCTCGCATTTTGGAAAGCTCATGCCTGCATAGGATGAGCTCCATTACCCAACCCCATCTTCCTGACAGTCTCAGGACAATTCCACTTCAGGTTACAAGAGTTGATGAAAAAAAAAAACAAAAGACAAAACATGTATTGCTACCACCCACCACCCAGGGGCAGGCTGGGGCAGGCAGAGGGCAGCAGCACAGTGATGCTGATGGGCACGCGCCACAATCACTCAGACTGCGAGCAGAGGAGCCACCACTCCAACCAGGCGGTCAGCACCCGGATGCAGGCATCCAGTCAGTAACTTGATCAACCACACATTGTGCCCAGAGAGCAACAGATGAATGTTCTCCCAAAAGATTCCGTCCATGCAGCTGCCAGGCTCATGTAAGAGAAGGCGTATACCCATCCCCACGTGGGCCCATACTGCCCAGATGGTGTGCTGAAAGAGCGCATTGTAGCACCCCCAAATACACCAACCTGGAGGACAGAGGGGGAAGAGAACAGCGCCATCCAAAACTTACCAAGAAAAGGACACACCTTCCAGAATTTCTCTTAACCACATTTGCTGCAAACCAAGATGCTAAAACAAAACCCCATAATAGGTCCCAAAGCATAGCACTGCCAGGCAAACACAGACCAGCCCAAGCTTTGCAGTCTACAATCGTCCCTACTCTCGGAACTCATGGCAATGGCTGGAAATTGCAGGGGCCTTAACATCTTCCAGCTACCGGCCGCTCATGGGTAACCTGAGAACCCCAAAACTGCCACCACCACTTTCCAGAAGGGACTAGATTGCCACAGGGCCCCTGGGCTTATCAGCATACAGGACAAATACACGTACTACGCAAGGCTTTAGAAGAACATGGCCATCACTGAATAGCTGGGTGTGTTATGCAAGAAGCCCCCAACCTCAGACAGTACAGAGGAATGATCCCAAGAGCCTGTGTGTGACAAACGGCCAGCAGTGTGTCTCCTGCCTGTTTCACTTCCAATCTAGCTTCCTGCTAACTGCTGGGGAAAGCAACAGGTGATGGCTCAAGTCCTTGGGCCCCTGCACCCAGGTGAGAGACCTGAAAGAAGCTCCTGGCTTCAGACAGGCCCAGCTCTGGCCACTGCAGTCATGAGTGAACCAGCAGACGGAAGATTCCCCCCCCCACACTAATTCATTCAAGAAAAATAAATCTTTAAAAATAATCATGAGCTATCAAACATTTTCTGTGTGCTACACGTTGTGCACTCCGCACAGAATCCATGCACGTGTCCCTTACAGAGGTCCTGGAAAGCAAACATGATTACCTTTGCCAGGTGAAAACCTTCAAGCACAAAAAGACGCTAACTTGAGCACGATCTAACAGATTATAATCCAACAGCTAACCCAGGATTCTAAGCCATCCAGAGGCTGTGTGCTGACAGACGTGACATTGTACTCAACACGAAGCAAAATCAGACAGGAATGCAGAGAGAAGAGGATGTACAGTGAGCATTTAGTTTATAAACTCCCATATCAAAGGGCCTCACCCCAGATTACAAGCAGCACATTCAAACCCTGCAAAGGAGCAGCGAGGGCCCATGTCGGAGGGCTCCCGACACCTGCACGGCAGACCTGCACCGAGGTCCTGCTCTGGGCTCGGGTTTAGGCCCACTGCAGGTATTTTAGGGAATGAACCAGCGGATGAGAGCCCACTCTGCCTTCTCTCCCCCACCATCTCTCTGCGCCTCTCAATTATAACCACACTGGTCATTTCAGAATCCTATCACCTAGAATCTAAGACAGATATGCAGAAGACATAATAAATGGATTCACAGAATCACAAGTTTTTCACTTTTAAAATTTTAGATCCTGGGCCCAGCACAGCTCAGCAGCTAAAGCCGTCACCTTGAACGTGCCGGGATCCCATATGGGTGCCGGTTCTAACCCAAGCAGCCCCACTTCCCTTCCAGCTCCCTGCTTGTGGCCTGGGAAAAGAGTCGAGGACGGCCCAAAGCCTTGGGACCCTGCACCTGTATGAGACCCGAAAAGAGGCTCTGGGGCGCCTGGCTATGAACCGCCTCAGCTCCAGCCACCGCGGCCATTTGAGGAGAGAGTCATAGACGGAAGATCTTCCTCTCTGTCTCTTCTCTTCTCTGTATATCTGACTTTGCAGTAAAAATAAATCTTTAAAAAAAGTTAGACATTACAAGTAATAAGCCCCAATGAAAGAAAATGAGTTGGCTTTTTTTTAATGAGCGTGATGGGAACAGCACTGTGGCTTAGTGAGTGAAGCTGCCTCCTTCACCACCACCATCACACCATAGATGTGGGTACAGGCCCCTGTACCCACGTGGCAGACCCAGAAGATGATCCTGGCATCAGACTGGCCCAGCTCTGGCCAGTAGGGCTGTCGAAGGAAGCTCTCTCCCTCCCTCTCAATCTCTCAATCTCTTTCTCTATAACTAATTTTCAAGAATGGAAAAACCTGTCTTTCTCCCTCCCTCTGACCTCAAAAATCACTCATTTAAAACCCTATACACTACAGAATTAAGACACAATCCATTTTGAAATGTCTTGCTTTCTAAAAATTGTTCTGAACTGCAAGAGACAGTTCGGCCATCCACTGCGTCTGTATGCATCTCCCCCAAAGAGGCAGAGGCCCAGGTCTTTGAGCCACCACCTATTGCCTCTCAGGACGCACAACCAGCAAGGAGCTGGAATCAAGTGCGAGCTGAAACGCCAACCCAGGAAGTTAGACACAGGAGGCGGGCATCCAATCTACAGGCTCACCCACAGCATTAAGTACCGGCACTGAAAAAAAAAAATGTTCTTAAAGCTGCTCCCAACTGCTGCTCTCAGAACTGTGCGATTCTGAGAACCAAGGCGGAAGACTTAGTGGCTTGAGCCAAGAAATCAGAAAAGTAAATTTCAAACTTCAGAAACTCAGGAACCGCCTAAAGAACAAAAACTAGTGGAGATTGAAAAAAAAAAAAATCCCTCAATGCCATTCTCCTATTCCTTGAACTCCTGGTCAGCCAAGCTTCCCCCATCAGTCACTGACTCAACACACCTGCGTAGCTCTCCTAAGTCCCAACAGCCCAAGCCGTGGATTTCTTGGCCCCATCACCTTGGAAGTATTGCCGAGAACGGCTTAATGAAGTAGTACAGGATCACCTGCTGCTGAGCCCCTGCATCAACCATCAGCGAGCAGTCTGCAGGTGCTCAGGTGAGCAGCGGTCCCGGGAGCCGCCAGGTCAGTGAAGGCCCCAAAAATGGCCGCAGCTGCAGAACCAAGGGAGTCAGAGCCAACATTCAACACCAGCTTCGACGCACGGCCTGTGGACCGGCTCTACGGCGAGTCAGAACACTTTCAGAGCCAAGATGACTGACCGCCAAAGAATGAGACGTGGAGTGAGGATTCCTGCAGACTATCAAGGGCTGCCTCCTCACCATCAGAACTGCTATTAACGTCCCAGTTTCTGGTACCAGTTAAGAAAAATATATATTCACTTGAAAGAGTCTGAGAAGTCTCCCACCCAGCAGCTCACTCCCCTAAATGGCCACACTGGCTGGAGCCGGGTCAAACCAAAGCCAGGCACCGAAACTCGTTCAGATTCCCCCATGTGCATGGCAGGGGGCCCAGGCACTTGGGCCATCCTCTGCCACTTTCCCAGGCACATTCGCTGGGAACAGAACCAGAAGCAGAGCTGCCAGACCTGGAACCAGTGCCCCCATGGGAAGCAGCTGTCACAAGCGGCGGCTTCTACCCACTGCACCACAATCCCGGCTCCCTCTGGTGCCCTTAGTTAAGAACTTCACACTCTAAACTACCCAGCCACACCTTCATTTTCACAAGTCATACTGCCCTTCCTAGAAGCGACAATATCAGGAGCTTACCTGTGGGTCCTTGATCTGGGCCAAGACTGACTCAACAGCGTGCTCTGTTCTCTGAGCTGCACCGACACACTGGAGAAACTTCCAACACTGGCAAAAGCCAAGGGGAGCTGTAGCCCCCACCAGGACCAAGAGACGTGGGAAGCCACCCCCCCGTCGCAAACAGGTACATATCCAAACGCCACCATCCCTGGCTTCCAGAAAGCCTCCGTGCTGCCTGAGAGCACACAGCAAGGAGCAAGCTGCAAGCAGCAGGCCCGGCTTCTGAGAGCCTCCGGGAGGGCTTTTCATACCTGGTAGCAGAATCAGCTGAAGCCTGTTAAAGACCAGCTTCCCTTGGCTCCTCCCCCCCGCACGTGGGCTGCCCGAGGGTAGGACAGAGCACCTGGAAGGACAGTTAAAGCATGGCCAGCACTCTGGGAGGCCCTGGCTCTCTGCTTGGTGACCACAGACAAGGCCCTCATCCACCAGGAACCTGGACTGCGCCATCGGCACCCGCAGACAGCAGCCTACTTCTCTCCTGCAGCCCATCCCACCACCAACCACCACCACGCCAGCAGGCCCGGCTCCCAGCAAGGCGGCACCTGCTCAGGTGCGCACCATATGCTCAAACGCAACCGTACTTCCAAGCTGGGGCTGACGCGCAGGTGCACCGCACTAGCACCGTGGCTGACTTCCTGCAATGTCAACAAGGCAACTGAAGAGCACTGCCTGGGCTTGCTGGGCTGGGGGAAAAGGGGGCACAGAAGGGGACATGTGGGTTACAGTGGGGTCAGCTTTATGTAACTGTGTGTCGGTTCTGTGGTCACAGATAAAGTGCTCTGCATACATTTATTCTTGTTATAAGACAATCTGTGTAAGCTCAACGGTGTTTTCGAGAACGTGGCTCTAGTCCCCCAAAAGTAAGCTTTACAGGCATTTAGTAGCTACAGGGATCTAACTGGGAGCTGCAGCAGGTGAGAGGACTCTGCCCGACACGCCCTCCACACATGCAGCATCCCTGGTGCTTGAGCACAGACCCAGCAGAGGTGAGGGCAGGCTGACCTCTCACGCACCTGGGCCAATGCAGAAATGGTCTTCCCCCAACCAGGGGAGGAGAGGCAACGGCCTGAGCTGCCACTCGTGGGCAGCGAGAAAATTGGCAAGACAACTAACTACACATCCACAAGGCGTAAAAGGAACAAACCAAAGGCAAAGGAATCAGAGAGCAGAGAGAGAGAATGGGGCCGGCATGATGGCATGGCAAGCTAATCCTCTGCCCCGGGATCAAGGCTGGGCCAGGCCAAAGCCAGGAGCTTCCTGCAACGATTCCACATGAGTACAGGGGCCCTGAGGCCCAGGTCATCCTCTGCTGCTTTCCCAGACACGTGGGATGTCAGCATCACAGGCAGTAGCTCGATCCACTATTCCACAACACCAGTCCCAGCAACTGGGTTTTTAAATGGCAGGGTAAGTAATAAACTAAGTAGCCAGCCTGCTTCTCACAGTAGCTGCAGAGAGGAAACAGAGACAAGAGGAGAAGAGGAAGGATTGAAAAAAAAATGTGGTCCCACCCACTCCGACCCCCCCACAGCATGAAAGACAACACTGAGACTGCCAACCAAGCTGGCTAGGGAAAAGTTACTCCCAGAGACTTCTTTTTTTTTTGCAAGAGAAGGGGCAGCTGGGCTCTCCTCACTCCATCTTTCAGACTCGGGGCACACTGCTGCTACGTGCCACGCGGCACAACGAAGACGTGTACCTCCTCAGTCTCTGAACAGCTAAGGTTTGGGGACGCACCCTGGCAGGCCTGCAAGGTACCTTTTTGTCGTACTGGGAACCGTGGTGACCTGCATCCACTCGGACAGGACACCCCCAAACCAGTTCTGCTTCTCTTGCTCACAGAAGGCAGGTCGGGACCACACGGAGAGGACCACGCCCCAGCGAGCGCCACTCCCAGAGACTTCTAAAGCAATGCTTCAAAACCAAAAAGAGAACACTCTAAAGTCTCTGCAGAGAAAAGGCAGAAAACCTCTAAGGAAAAAAAAAAAAAAAAAGAGCAGGCTTGGGGCCACTGGTGTGATGTAGTAGGTGAAGCGTCTGCCTGTAGGGCCAGCATCAGGCATGGTGGTTCAAGTCCCAGTCGCCTCGTTTCTGGTCCAACTCCCTATTTATGGGCTGGGAAAGCAGTGGAGGACAGTTCCAGTTCTTGGGCCTCTGCACACCCGTGGGAGATCCACAAGAAGTTCCTGGCTCCTTGTTCTGTATCGGCTCAGCTCTGGTCACCGTGGCCATTTGGGGAGTAAACCAGCAAACGCAACATCTGTCTGTAAATCTTCCTTTCAAATAAATCTTTAAAAAAAAAAAGAGCAGGCTCACATCTTTAGCATCGGATGGGGAAGCAGACAAAGGAGTAAGATTTTCACAAGGCAGACGGTCAGACCATGGAAGCCTAGTTATGGGTTGGGCTGCGTCGTCACTAGTCATGAAGCTGAAATCATACTCACATCCTCTCACTTGAGGCCTGAAGGATGCTGGAAGACTTGGGAAACCATCCAGCCACAGCAACCACATTTCAGGCTGCACACTGCAAAGCCTGCAGGGAGCACCACACCCACACCCTGTGCAGATGACACGGGGACAGTGAGCAGCTGTGAGTGGCAGCTCTCAGAGCCCCCTGCTCAAGTCCTGAGTGGACTTCCTTTTGGGACAGGGTGATACCACACCTGGGATTTCCTTGACACCCTTGAGGACTTTCAGAGTGGTACATTCGATAAGGAATAAAAACAAGGTGTTGGTACGATGATACTCCTCCACGCAGCAGCACCAGCGTCCCATAGAGGTGCCAGCTTGTGTCCTGGCTGCTCCACTTCCGATCCAGCTCCCTTCTTACGGTGTAAGACAGCAACAGAGGATGGCCAAGTCTCCCTGCATCCAATTCGCTCAGCTCTGGCTGTTGATACCATAGGGAAGATCTTTCTCCTCTCTCTCTCTGCCTCTCCTTCTCTCTCTACAAAATACGCCTTTCAAATAAAAAAAATTTAAGTTTTGTTTTTTTTTTAAAGAAGTAAAAGCGAAGAAGCCTCAGGAGCAAGCAGCCCTGGTGCACAGAAGTATGCAAAAAAGCTCATGGGAAACGTGCCCGAAGGAGAGGATTATGCTTTCCAAGTGGTCTGCTTCTAAGCCAGTTCTACAAATGTTCTGAAGGACCTCATACATCCAGATAAGTTCAAGCAGCAAGGACACAGTCAGAGGCCACCCAGGCACAATGGAAGGCAAGCGTCTATGAGTGACATTTCCTAGAAGTTACCAGCAGTGCACTCAGACCTTCAAGAATGCAGACACTGAGGCTGGCACTGTGCACAGCGAGTGGAAACACTGTATGTAATGCCTGTATCGCTTCCAGGCAAGGGTCCAGGTCCCGACCACTCTGCTTCCAACCTAGCTCTGTGATAATCAATGCACCTGCTAATGATGACCCAAGGGCTTGGAGCTTGCACCCAATACAAGGGATTTAGACATGGAAAATGGAGAAGAGATATAAGGAAGAAGACATTTAGGGTACCTAGCCTGGCAACAGGCTGCAGCTCAGTGTGAGGACGAATGAACTCATCAGAGGATACTTCGCGCAAAGGGAAAGGTCAGTAGAGCCATTTTACGCTGCTTGGGATGGCCAAGTCCTGCACGTGGATGTCTGAGTGCAGGTCTGGCCTACCTGCTCAATCCCTGGCCTTTCCCAGGCAGCATGGGGACACCGATCACCTGGGGTGGGTGTTTAGCAGAGCACCTGAGGTGCCTGCATCCCATCGGAGTGCGATACACAGCTGACACAGAGAGAGGGCTAAGAGGACCCCCTTGCCAGTCCTAGTGTAGCCCCCACGTCAACGGTCAGCATCCTGGCACCCTTTGGTGAGGTCGCAGACCCATAGCTGGCAGTGAGGAATATCAGCTCAACAGGGCAGAGAGTGAAGAGCGTGCAGAGAGAAGGTGTGCCTCCCAGCTCCCACCCTTCTCTCCTCTGGCAGCTCCAGCCCCTCCTCCTTCCTCCCTCCTCTAGCCCAGAAACATAAAACCCAAAACAGCTACAGCAAATAGCATTCACACAGTCCCTCTCACTAAGCTCTAGACACTGTTCAAAGTTTCAGGCAAATAGCAAGCGGGGAGAGACGTCTCTGCCTTCTTCTCAGGGACCTGCTATGGTCATCGCTGCTACTATCTGCCTCAAGCTGGGGTGCAGACACAATCACCCCCTTTCTAAAGACAAGAAGAGTAAGCATAGAGTGTGTGGTATGAGAGTCACACGGTCCATCAACAGCAGGTGTAACGGAGAAGCCAGGCCCTCCCTGGCCCCAGGGGTGCTCCCTGCCACTCTCAGGAAGACACACTGTGCACCTCCAGGAAGTGCTTCATCAGCAATGATAAGAAGGAAGTAGGAAGGGGTTGCAGGGGAGGGTCCGGGGATGCTGGGCAGGAAGTCAAGGGGAGGCACCTGCTAAGGCCAGTGACCTCAAAGGATTCTGCAGGCAGCTGGGACCCAGGAGAAGGAGGGGAGCGGATGAAGACGGAATCCAAACTGCCCCATGGAAGAATTCTCACCAGCAAAGGGCCAGCTCCCCCTCCACCCCTGCGGGCTCTCCTCCTCCTCCCTTTGGTTCTTCCTCTCTAGCTTTAGTCAGCCTCAACAACCCCAGCATTAGCTTTATTGCTTGATTATCCCTGCCCAGCATGGGATCCCTCTCCCTCCCAGACTGGCAGACAACCAAAACACTCAGCAGGAGCTCTCAGAGCCCAGAGAGCCATTAGCTCCCCCACCCCCAACCCCAACTCCTTCGCTGGAGTGAATGCAGGAAGATGCCAGGCCAGGGCGCAGGAGGCACACTAGGGTCAGAGCTGCCACAGAGGGCTCTGGCAAACACACACCTGTTCAAGGCAGGTGCACTAGGTGCTGACAGTCACACGTCCCCAAAGCCACCAAAAGCATCTCCACCGTTCCTTCTACACCATGCTTCCTGGGCTGCAGGCATTGCTGTCCATGGAGACCACAACATCCAGTCACATGGCGGTCCCTCCCATCCTCCTGAGTGAGGGACTTCATGGGTACATGGCTCCCTCTGAGGGGGGGGGGACTTACAGACCCCAAAGGAAGCCACAGTGGGCCAGAGCATCCTGTATCAAACTATTTCCCAGCCTTGAGTCTGAATTTGCTAAAAATCTCTCCCCGTGCAAACAGCTGGTGGTCTGCCCATGCTAAGAGAGAGGAAATGTCCCTAGTTTTCCAGGGGAGAGGTTAGTGTTCATTATTAAATAGAACCGTCAGCTCTGAGGCTTTTTTCAAAGAATCTGTCTTAAAACCAAGGCATTTACAAGTATCTCCGGATAGGCTGCTACCTAAACACAGACACTAAGCCACAAGGAAGCAGGGATCACGGGAGTTCTAAGAGGATGGAGCAAATGGAAAATGAAGCGGTTAGAACAGTGTGTGGCAGTGTCTCTCTCTCCCTCCCCTTTCGAGAGGCACCCCACCTCCCGGCTTTCCGGAGGTGCTTTCCCCTTCCCTCCCTTGCCTGCTCACCTGGTCCCTTCCCAAATAAACTTTTCTGTTTGCAACAGAAAAAAAAAAAAAGAAAGAACAGTGTGTGGCAAGAAGTGCCCACATTCCAAGTGTTCATCAACACAAATTAAGGCCCTTTCAAACATTCCTAGACTTGGCCCAGCACAGTGGCTAACATCTTCACCTGGCATGCACTGGGATCCCACATGTGCACTGGTTCATATCCCGGCTGTTCCACTTCCTACGCAGCTCCCTGGGAAAGCAGTCGAGGATGAGCCAAAGCCTTGGGACCCTGCACCTGCGTGAGAGACCTGGAAGAAGCTCCTGGCTCCTAGTACTGGTTAGGCTCAGCTTCGGTCACTACAGCCACTTGGGGAATTAACCAGCAGATGAAAGATCTATTTCTCCTTCTCTCTAAAAAATCTACCTTTCCAATAAAAAAAAAAAAAAATGAGGCTTCTTAGCAAGACAAGAAAATATTTCCTGCCAAAGAACGATGACTTGATTAACTGTCCCAACTCCTCCGGTGGCCATAAAGGGAACAAAAAATAGACATGAGTGCCTTCCCCAGGAGAGGATACACCCTCAGGCTGAGCCTGAATCCCAAGCCACTCTCCTAGGAGTGACCCCCAAGCAGCTCCAAAACAGGTGCACAGAGTTACAGATGGAGGCGGGCAGTCCCCCACTTCAGCTGGCTCAGCGGCTCACCTGCCACTTCAGTGTACCCACAAGACTAGCACAGCTGCCTCTTACGCAAAAAAAAAAAAAAAGGACCAGAGAAAGTCAACCCACTTCTCCCGCAGTTCTCTGCATATCCCGCCCACAACCAGCCCTTCAGGGTTATTATTCATGAGATATATATCACCCACTCACAACCAGACTTTGTCTTTCTTTTATCCTTGCATCAACAGACCAGAGCCAATCGGGACCAGGGAGGGGAGAGGAAGTTATTTGGTTTAGTGTTATCACTCAGTATTACTTAATACCAGGGCTCTCCTTGCCAACTCCAGGGGACCCATTTCACTCAAGGCAGCATCCCTCTGGGCCTGGCACCGTATCACCCATGTGGCAGAGGTCAGCGTGTGCTCCACGAAGGGCCCAGGGTAAACAAGAGCAGCCCCTTCTGCCCATCAGCAACAGCACCGCAAGCTCTTGAACGCGGAAACTGCTTTCCAGAATCAGCAACATTCTTGGTATTTGGCAAATATTTCAGCTCAGCCAGCCTAAGTACCAACACTCCATCAATCAGACCCCAGGGGCCAGCCTGACCCACTGGCCTCTGGTGCCCACCAGACACGCCTCTCTGAGCAGAAGAGGGACTAAGCCCATCTATCAAGCCTGCCGGAACACAAGAAGATTGGATTTGAGTTTCAAGAATGAAAGAGGCCATCTCTGTGGGTCATCCATGGGTAACGGAGAAGACGCTCAAGGAAAACCTGATTTCGAATAACTGTTACTTAAGTCACAGACGGCCCTGAAGGCAGTGTGCCTGCCAGCCCCACTTCTGAACGTTTTAAGTCAAGAGTAACCTCTGTGGCTCTGGGCAGGTGTCAGCCAGCTACAGAAGCAGTGAAATTACGCAAAGCACCCCTGAATTACTGATGTCACAATTTTCTGAAAGGTCACACTTCAATCTGGGATATGATTACTATGTTCAGCCTATGTTGATACTCTCGAACCGCAACGGTTTTTATTACCTTTTTTTCCTTCTTTATTATTATTTTCTATTTACCAAGTGTTGATAGCATGACTTACTGGAGTGCTAAACCTGTGAAATAAATAAATCCCTTACATTTTTAAGAAAATGTTTTTACAAAGTCACACCCCAGAGAAATGTTTAGAGGAATCACTTGATGGGTGAATGGGTAGCTACGGTCATGGTCCCTGGAGGAATTTTCCTTTGAAGATACAAAGTCATGCTTCTCCTTCATTTCACCCCTTTGGAAAGGCACACAAGTAGCCACAATGGCCAGAGCTGCACTGCTCCGAAGCTAGGAGCCAGGAGACTCTTTTGGGTCTCCCACACAGGTGCAGGGTCCCAAGGCTTTGGGCCATCCTCGATTGCTTTCCCGGGCCACAAGCAGAGAGCTGGATGGGAAGCAGAGCTGCTGGGATTAGAACTGGTACTCATATGCGATCCCAGTGCATGTAAAGCCAGGACTCCAGCCACTAGCCTATCACATTGGGCCTGCTGCTCTAATTCTAGTCCAGCTCCTTGTTAATATAACTGGGAAAGCAGCAGAGGATGAGCCCATGCACTCACATGAGAGACCCAGAAGAAGCTCACAGCTCCTGGCATTGGTCTGACCTGGCATTGGTCTGACCTGGCTCTGGCCTTTACAGCCAATCAGTGAGAGAATCAGCAGACGGAGGACCAATTTGTGCCTCCCTCCCTCTGTAATGCTGTCTTTCAAAGAAATCAATCATTAAAAAAAAAAAAAAAAAAAAAAAAAAAAAAAACGAGGAGGAGGAGGAAGTGTCTTAGAATAAAATGGGGGTCTGGTACGGTAGCCTAGGAGCTAAAGTCTTCGCCTTGCATGCGCTGAGATCCAATATGGGTGCTGGTTCAAGTCCCAACTGCTCCACTTCCCTTCCAGCTCCCTGTCTGTGGTCTGGGAAAGTGCAGGGTAGCCCAGGAGGGATGGGGGGGGGGGTCCACACACCCCCTTTCCCAATGCCATATGGCCTGCATGTCTGCTGGTGGTAGCTCCATAAAAACCCTGAGGAGTGATGTTTCCACACAGCTCATTTTGAAGTGACAGCATTTGACATTTAAATCACAAACAACTTAATGACTGAAAATATTTGCAAAAGGGAAAGCAAACGCTGGCCCATCCAGATCCCAAGGCAGCATCCCATCTACAGGATGCAATCACACCCTTCAGGCCGAGGACCTCATACCTGGATCCTGCCTGCCTGCCAACGGCACCCCAGACCCACCCTGAGGAAACCACCTGCAGCCAACCCATGCAAGGTCAAAAGGAAGGCCGGTCTGCACCGGGCACTGGCCCAAAACCCAACGGCAGGTGTGAGAATGCGGTCTGGGAGGGGATAGAGGAGAGAAACTTGGGAATTCTCCTGGTGATCTATAGCTCCTCCTGGTGAACAGGAGGTCCAGACCTGGGGGTCGGGCAGGCTGGGTAAAGTAACTCCGACTGCTCATCACTGTATGGAAAGGGGATGGACTGGGCGCCCCGGGCAGTATTGAGCAAACCTTAGCCCACAAGTTAAACTGGAAATCAGGATAGACCACACGACATGCCCAGCCAGGTTCTTGTACCAATTGGTCTGTGTGAGCCAAGGACGATGAGCCACAGTGTCTAGGGCAGGAATTGGGACAGGCGACGGGCTGCGCCGAGCTGAGCCAGGGCAACCACTGGCACGCTTAACACTGGCTGGGAACAGGCCCAGCTGGGGAGCTGGGGGGAGACCCTGGCTGAGTGGAGGTTCCCACCAAGGGGCGCACAGACAGGATCTGACTGGTCTGCCTTGTCCAAGCATACATCCCTTTCAGGAAATACACACATCACCCTGGAAATTACCCACAGTATAAAGGTGGTAAGCTTTTGGAGACAAAAGATCTCACGCTGCCTCTCACTCCTCTGTCACTCTACCTTTAAAATAAATCAACCCTCTGGAGAAAAAGGACAGAAGGGAGCAAGCAACAAAGACTGACTGACCGACTATAACCCAGGCGCGCAGACCCTGTCCATGGTTGCACACTGATTACACAACAAGAAGAAGAGACGACGTAATTCTCCCATGCAGAATTCCAGACCCATGAGGGAAAACTCTCCAAGGAAAAGCAACCCACACCCATGCCTTAGTGTGCCCAGTGCATAGGAACTTCCTTCCTGAGAGGGCCCTGTAGGAAGAGCAGAGGCGGGGAGTGGAATCCATAGCTCTATCAGGGGACACAGGCCAACAGGAAGTCATAAATCAGATAGTTGACACCTTACAAGATCATGGAAATGGCATCTGACTTCTGTGTATCCTGGAACAGGAAAGGGAACCAGGGCCCAACACCAAGGAAGCCTGGGGCAGGCTGTGGTGGGTACTCAGGACACGGCTTAGGATGCCCACATCCCATGCCAGAGTCCCTGGTTCGAGTCCTGCTTGTTCCACTTCAGATCCAGGTTCCTATTAACGCCTACCGTGGGAGGTCGCAGTACTTGTCCCCATGCCACACATGTCGGAGGCCTTGATGAAATTCTTGGCTCCTTGCTTTGGCCTGGCACAGTCCTGGTGGTTGTGTTGTTGCAGGCATTTAGAAAAGAAGCCAGCAGTTAGGGGCCCAGCGGCATGGCCTAGCGGCTAAAGTCCTCACCTTCAACCTGCCAGGATCCCATATGGGAGCCGGTTCTAATCCTGGCAGCCCCACTTCCCATCCAGCTCCCTGCTTGTGGCCTGGGAAAGCAGTCGAGGACGGCCCAAAGCCTTGGAACCCTGCGCCCACGTGGGAGACCCAGAAGAGTCTCCTGGCTTCGGTTCAGCTCAGCAAGAGCCGTTACAGCCACTTTGGGAGTGAAGCAGTAGACCGAAGATCTTTCTCTGTCTCCCCCCTTTCTCTGTATATCTGACTTTCCAATAAAAATAAATAACTCTTCAAAAAAAAAGATGAAAAAAGAAAGAGCTACAGAGAGAGAGAAAGTTCTTCTATCTGCTGGCCTACTGCCCAAATGGCCACAAGAGCCAGAGCTGGGCCATTCTAGAGTTCAAAGTCACGAGCCAGGAGCCTCCTCTGGGTCTCCCATGTGGGTGCAGGGCTCCAAGCACTTTTACATCCTCTTAAATTTCTCTTTAAAAAAAAAAGAAAGGAGAGGGAAAAAAAGACAGGACAAGGATTTGGGGCTATTTGTTTCAGAAGAGGGCTTCAGTGCCCAGCCCCAGAGCATCCTGCCAGGGACAGGTTCCTCAACCAAGGCACTGCACCCCAACCTAAGAAAGCACACCCCACCCCCCTGCTGGTTAACTGTAAGGTGCAGCCGCGGGTACCCAGCAACGAGAACCTTCCAGGGCACAAAACAGAAGCTATTTTTAAGCCATCCCAGGAATTTCCAGAAACAGTTCAGGCCGCCGACATGAGGATTTCAGACAGAATAAAAATAACTTGGGGCTCGAGAGGAGCCCATGAACAGTCCAAGAGCCTCCTGGTCTGAGGGCTTCACACAGAACCAGCAGGCCCCTGGGTCCAGGCCCCCGGACGGCAGGGAACCCGCCCTCTTCACAGTCCCAGCTGCACGCCTGGTCGCTGCACCCCTGGGTGACCAGGCCTCCCCTCCTGCCTGGCTCTGAAGGCCAGAAGCCAGCCCTCGAAAGAGCTGTGCCACCAAGAGCCTGAGGCAGTGGGTTGGGCTTCAGCTCCTAGCTCATCAACGCTGAACCTGGTCTCCCTGCCCAGGCCCTGTTTGGAACCCAAACACCAGCAAAAGGCTTGACCTGAATTAGCACGTGTTCCACTCGGACGGGGAATCAACAAAGCTGCCACTATCATGAGAGGAGGGCAGAGAACCACGAGGGCTGACATACAGCAGGGAAGCCAAAGGAGACGTTTTCTCTTCTTGTAGTTCTTAAAGCTAAAAATACTCTTAAATTCATAACCTTCATATGCAGTAACACTTAGAAGACTTGCAGGGCAGGCATTTGGAATAGCAGTTAAAATGTTGCTTGGGGCTCCCAGATCCTATACCCAAGAGCCTAGCTCTTCGCTCTCCATCCCAGCTACAGTGCACCCTGCCCAACAGTGGTGATGGCTCACGTGGTAGGGCTCCTGTCTGTCCAGCCAGTTCCCAGCTCCAACCTGGCCCAGCCCCAGCTACTGCAGCCATCTGGATAGTGAAACAACAGATAGAAGATATCTCTCTCTCTCTCTCTCTCTGCTTCCCACATAAATTTAATAATATTTTTAAACACTTCAAACTGTGAAATTGATTTGTCCTTCAGCTCTGACTCGAGCTGAAAAACTGCCACATGGCCTTCTCTCCATGACTGTGCCTTTCAAATACATAAACTTTTCCAAAAAATAATAAATCCTAAGCCAGTGGTTCAACCACGGATAATTAATCCCCACTCCACCGCCCAAGATATCTGCATGACATGGGGAGATAGTCACATCTTGGCGGGTGCATCCAGGCATCTACTCAACACGAGACAGTCTGCCCAACAAAGAACTACCTGCCCAAAAGACCCATAGCATTGAGGCAGAGAATCTTGGGAAGAAAAATTAAAGCATGAACTCAGTTGGTCATGACATTGCTACCAACTCGGCAATAGGGAGACGGAACTCATGCAGTTTTCTCCAAAGCGTACATTTTTTAAAGAATTTTTCAAAGGCCCCTTGTATGCACGGATTTCAAAAGTACATTTGTACGCAGATGAAAGTACGCTTTCATTCCATGTTCTGTAAATTTTTAAGTAGTTTCACATTATCTTATAACATTACTTTCTAAAGAAAAACTTGGCCTGTTAACTACTTCCATCAGAACAAATCCTTTCATCTTCTTTGGGAGCAGAAATCTATTCTTCAACATTTGCTTCATAAATTGTCTACATAGTCTATAATGTATCATCTATCTTTCTGTCTTCATATATAATATCCAACAAATGTATCATTCCTGGATGTGCAAGATTTTTTTCCCCCAAGATTTATTTCTTTGAAAGGTAAAGTGACAGGGAGGGAGAGACAGAGAGAGAGAGAGATAAAAGAGAGATCTTCCATTCATTGGTTCCCCACCACCTCTCCTGTAAGGAGTTATTCAAATATTCCACCCTGGACCTGGCACTATTTCTTCTTCCTTACAGCTCATGAAATTCACGCCGGTCCAGCCATCCACCAATCAGATGTAACCCAGCATTCCATCTGAGAATCCCACCCCAACCTTCCAGCCCCTTCCCCAATCCCGCCCACTCACCAATCATCCCTAGGCATTCACCTGCAGGCACCAATCCCCTGGGGCCTGCCCTCAATCCCTCCCAATCCCCGCCCCCCCCCCACACCTTGCTGACAAAAAGGGTCCCCAGATGTGGCTGGCTCTCTCCGCTTCCGGCCTCCCTTCCCCTCCTTTCTCTCCACCACCTCCACCCCATTCCTGCCCCACTGGAATAAACCTCCTAAGATACCTCATTGCATCTGGTGTTATCAGCTCACGGTAAAGAACCAGGTTGCAGGAATTAGCTGTGCGTAATAGTATCGTAATATCCTATGAACTAGAACTAGAACTCAACCTGTTTTAAATAACTAACATCCCCCAACGGCTGTAAGAGTCAGGGCTGAGCCAGGCTGAGCCAGGCTGAGCCAGGCAGAGCCGGGCTGCAGTCAGCAGTCAGGAAATGCTTTTAGGTCTCTCACATGTGGCGAGGGACCAAGTACTTGGGTCCCTACCCACTGCTTTCCCAGGCATATCAGCAGGGAACTGGATCAGAACAGCCAGGACTTGAACCAGTGCTTGAACCAGCTTTCCCCTGCTATGGAAAGCTGGTATCACAAGCAGTGGTTTAGCCCACTGCACCACAATATCAGCCTTCGAAGATCACCTTACCAACTGTTCCTGACACAGCACAATACCGATAGAACCTTCTGAAAAGAAACAGAGGTTTGACACTTCATTAAATGACCTCACATGGCCACAGCAGGCAGGGAACTCTGTACAAGGTTCAGGGTCACCTGTTAAACTACCATTCCTTGAAATCAGCGTGACTACCTCTAGCCTTCATCTCCGGTCTGAAGTATATTTCCCAGAAACTCCCTGTCCAAAGCCCAGGAACAGAAGCCGAGGGAATGGCTGAGTTCTCCCCACAAGCAAGGAACTTTGCCACCCGTGACCTCTCACCCAGCTGCACACATGTGCCCGTCCAGCTCTCCGTCCCCGCCCCTGACCCTTGCAGTCACACATGGGGAGGGTGCCACACAGCTCAGAGCAAAAGGACAGGCTGCTGAAACAGCGTGAGGAGCAACAAAGGAGAGGAAATTAAACAGCAGCCACAGTGAGTTTAAAAAAAAAAGAAGAAGAAATTACAAGGACATTAAACCCCTCTGGGGTTGAGTTCAGGTTAGTTACATTCACAACAATCACCTTCCACACCTCAAGTACAAATACCTTTCGGAAGATGTTATTTAAGACTGCAGACCAAGAGCACTTAGGTCTTGGCAGGGCTTTAATTCAGAGGCATTGATTAAAAAAAAAAAAAAACTGGCAACACGTAACCAAAACATCGTGCCCATTTGGCATCTATCTTACCCTGCCTGGGGGGAGGGGGCGAGGAAATACATCCCCACAATTGAGCCCGTCTCGAATGACTCCTACATCAAGGTGACTTTGACGAGGTTATCTGCACATTCCAGACAACCCTGAGGGTGGGAGTCTTCCCTGTCCCCACTCTCAGCTTCAAGGCACAGCCCCTACTTCTCCCTCAGAGCCGCACAGCCAGGAAGGCTGTGAACTTGCACTGGCTGAATACCACCCAGGCTAGCTCTTTGACCTGAAGCAACCAGAGGACAACAGGATGAGGATACCCACGCGCCAAAGTCAACCCACTCCACGTGCTTCGCACACTTTGGTAAGATTTGATGCACTGGGCCTGGCGGCATGGCCTAGCAGCTAAAGTCCTTGTCTTGAATGAGCCAGGATCCCATATGGGCGCCGGTTCTAATCCCGGCAGCTCCACTTCCCATCCAGCTCCCTGCTTGTGGCCTGGGAAAGCAGTCGAGGACGGCCCAATGCATTGGGACCCTGCACCCACGTGGGAGACCCGGAAGAGGTTCCTGGTTCCTGGCTTCAGATCGGCACAGAACCGGCCACTGTGCTCACTTGGGGAGTGAATCATCGGACAGAAGATCTTCCTCTCTGTTTCTCCTCCTCTCTGTATATCTGACTTTGTAATAAAAATAAAAAAGTCTTTTTAAAAAAAAAAGATTTGACGCACTGCAGCATCAGAGATCTCCAAGACGAAACGACCGCATGCCCGAGCCTGCACCTCCTCCCTTCACACCCAGCCAGGGTGGAAAAAGAAGTCTTTACAGATGTTCGGGTAGAAATTCATTTACCGCAGGTTCTAAAGAGACACCTGACAACACCCAAAGTCCATTCTCGAAGAGAGAAACAGAAATGGGTATTTTTGTAACACCAGAAGCTACATCTGAACCTCAAGGTCAACAAGGTTCCTAACAGAATTCTAGTCAGGAGCAGAATCAACATGTTCTGTCACCAGCACGTCCACAGATGCGTAGATGACCATCAATGTAATTAGGTCAAAATCAGAAAACGTACTGGATTGCTTCAGAATTTACATACATGATAAGCAGCTGTTATTTAACACACAGACAAAAATAACCCATTATCAAATATCATCTGAGACCGAACCTCATAAAAACTGAAATATCTAATACATTTAACAAGAAATATACAAATCTTAGGTGAAAGAAACGTTTAGAATACACTCAGGCGTCAGTGCAAGGATGCAATAAAAACAAAAACATCATGTCACGGGGCTAAACCTGACAACATCAAGATGTTAAAATTCATCCCCCTAAATTAATCTACAAACTTGGTTTCACTCAAAGCACTGTGCAATGGCTCAGTGGATAACTCCTCACCTTGAACACGCCAGGATCCCATATGGGCATCGGTTCGTGTCCCAGCTGCTCCACTTCCCATCCACTTGTGGCCTGGGAAGGCAACAGAGGACGACCCAAAGCCTTAGAACCCTGCACCCACATGGGAAACCTGGAAGCAGCTCTGGGCTCCTGGCTTCGGATTAGCTCAGCTCTAGCTACTGAGGCCACTTGGGGAGTGAACCAGCCGACAAAAGATCTCTCTCTGTTCGTCTCTACTTCGAAATCTTGTAGGGTGGGAAAGAACTGTCACTGAATGTCAATCATACTCTAAAATTCCTACGGGGAAACCAACAGGAAAGGCTGGCCAAGAAGATTCTGGAATAAAGGTAATAATGAAAAGAGAGCAGTGTTGTCTGGCCCTCAGCTCTCAGCCTCCCCAGCACCTGCTGGGTCCCTGGCTTCCTGCAGACAGACTTAGAGTATAGGTATACCCTGAGCATTGGTCCCTGTGTGTCTATATTCCTCATTCTCTGCTCACTGCTTGGGCACGTCCGTAAAGATACAAATTCTAAGATGCTTTGTATTTCTTTTTTTTTTTTTTTTTTTAAGGTGTATTTTATACAGAGAGAAGGAGAGGAAGATCTTCCGTCCCGATGGTTTACTCCCCAAGCGGCCGCAACGGCTGGAGCTGAGGTGATCCGAAGTCAGCAGCCAGGAGTTTCTTCCAGGTCTCCCTTATGTCCTTTAATGAAAACACAATTGAAGTTCTTTTATCATATAGTGGTTAAACACTGTTTAAAAAAAAAAAAAAGGGAGGGGAGAATCCAATTTCCAGGGTGTTCAACCAAAATAGTAAAAATTTCCAGCTTCATAAAGAGCATTCACATTAAGAGAGCCCCTAGGATATGGGGGTATGAGTTTACAGAACATTAATTTTAAGAAGAAGACAGAAAAAGTGTGAAGTACCACAGATAAGAATAAAATTATTCGAAGGAAGCTAAACATCCCTGATATCACAATGGAAATTAAAATCTATATAACAATTCTTTGTCAAGAAGGCATGACGAGACCAATAAAACCACCACAGTGATTTAAAAAACCCGGCACACAGGTGCATGAGAAAGTTAACAGGGGAGTGACATTTACCCCAGCACTGCAGGGAGCCAACACCCCACTGGGGCAGCTGCTCCAGTTACAGACCCTGACTAGGGGAGGCAGCGGTGCTGGCTCAAATCTGCCACAGCCACGACCAGCTCTTGGCTCCAGCAGCAGCCAGCCCAGTTCAACCCTAGCCATTACAGGCACCTGGAAAGCAAGCCAACTTGGAAGGGAGCTCTCGCGGTCTCTCAAACAAATCAACACGCCTTCTTGAAGTCCATGAAAACAGAATTAAAAGCTAAGTTTATTTTGGTGGGGGAAAAAAAAAATTGAAGCCCATGTTAGACAAGCAGTGTTCAAAGTCCACAAAAAAAAACATGCATTATGAAGAACCATACATGGATTTCAATTTTTTTTGGCACAAAAATCAATGTATCTTTGAGTCCATTTTTCATGTATTTTTTGAAGGATCCTCATATAGAAAGAATCTAATTTTGAAGTTTTTAAAGAAAACTCCTTTTAGCCGTTAGGCCACGCCGCCGGGCCCGTCTTGTTCCGTTTTCTTGCTACTCCACCAACACAACTGGGAATTTAGTCCTGATTTTTGTACGCAGTCCATCCGTGTATCTTTCACATTCATTCTCTTCAACACCATCCCTGGACACCTCCGTGTGGGCTGCTGTGAATTAAACACTGTAACACAGAAGGCAGTGTTGCTTCCAAGGAGAAATACTTCTATTCTTTTTGGAAGAAAAAAAAAACCCCAAACATCATTTTTCATTATGATTCGAAAGCTCTCAGAAGAATATCATTCATCAAAGCCAGGTCCTCCGAAATAGTTATTCCTCTGAATCAATAGTAAAAAAAAGAAAGAGTAAATGCCATTTTTCCCATTTCCAAACACTATTCATTTCCACAGCACATGTAAGTATTTCACGCCAGCGATTCTCTGTTTTGGAAGGTAAAGAAGGGAAATGAGAAAAGGTAACCTTTTATTTCCTGAAGAAATTTTCATGGAAAAAAAAAAAAAAAGACAATACTTAAGCCATTAAAGAAAAACATGTCCAAACTCCCTCAGGGGATTCCTGCAGTACACTCACCACCAAGGACTTGAAAGCCCATGGTACCGCCAGAAGGGAACCAGACCCCAGCAGTATGGGCTTCTAGAACACACAAAAAGGTGGCTAAGACCACTTACTCCTTCAGGAAATCAAAGGCCCAGAAGCTAAGCCCTGATGACTGAGTCCTTCAGGGGCAACTCCCGGCTGTCTTCTCTCAGAATAAGGCAGCCACAGCCAACCTGCCAGCCCTGAGGCACCCACGTGGACAGCACCAACTCAGGTGCAGCAGCTCACTGCAAGATGGCTGCAAGGAGGGGAGAAGGCTCCTCCCTGCCCGCGGGGAGAGATAAGAGCCACACCCCACTCTCACTGCTTCAGCCCCGGCTGGCACCCCAGTCATCCCACAGTCTCTCAGCAAGGTTCCTCTGTTCACTGCCAGTCCACACCTCTCCACTACACCCCCCCTCAGGACCACCTCTCACCCCATCTCCCTTCCTGAGTTGGCTGGAACCTGGAACTTACCCCCACGCCCTTTTTATTTGAAAAGCAGAGGAACAGAGAGACAAATCCTCCCTCCACCTGCTGGCTTACTTTCCAAATGCCTTCAGGCCAGGCCAAAGCCAGGAGTCTAGAATTCAGTTAGAGTCTCCTTGAGCCATCAGCTGCTGCCTTCCAGGGAGCTGGAATTCATATGGGATACAGGTGTCCCACACAGCATCTTTGCCACTGCTCCAAAGGCCTGTCCTCCTGCAACCTGTGATGCACACCAACTGTGGCGTCCCCAAACAGGACTTCTCCACCCTTGCGAGAAAATGCCTTTACCTCTAGGTCACTCTTTCTCATTCGTTGTAGACCTTTGTCACCGTTTCAGTGCTCCTAAGTCCCCAAGCCCACTGCCTGGTGGGTCGCCGGCCCTCACTCAGATCTCTATCCGGCACCATTTTCCTCCTGAAAATCCACCCAGGGCTTTATCAGCACCCACAAGAACGGCTTCCCACAGCTCTCCCACTTCCTCTAACGCTCTCTCGAAACCTTCCACTTCAGTTCTCTCGTTCCTTCCAACACACCATCTCATCCATCTGGACGGATGCTCCAGAAGCAGCCACCTGCTCTAATTCCCCCAGTGCCTCTGCTATCCTCACCTGCTTCTCCCCTCCATCCTACCGCAAATGCCCACTGGCTAGCAACTTCAACCTCTCTGCAGTCACACACACACATCACAAGCCCGGAACCTTCTGCCTGTCCTCTTCTCTGCTCCTCTATCAGATGCTCAGCAGACCCACAAATAGACCCATGAGTCTTCTCTCTGGAGCCCTAGCTGCACTGCGCATGCTCAGCCTCTCCTCCCATTCCCACCCTCCTCCACTTCACCCACACCCCCAGTCTCCTGGAAAAGAGAAGAGGCTCCAAGTTGACCAATGGCAGAGAAATCAAAAGGAAATGGCCACTGTTCACACCATCTGTAGTCACACCCAGGATAGGATCAAGGCAGTTCTTACATGGGCTTCAGGTACAAAAGGGGGTCGGCATTTGCTCATTCTCCATCAACATGATTATTTGGGAGAATGAGTCTCGGGTCAAAATATGAAATCTCTTGGGTGAAAAGTACATTTGCAGGGTTTGTATGAGGTCAGGTGCTGCTTCTTCAGTATCTCAACACCAGAAAAAAATAAATCAGACCTTGAAGGAAATGACATCGAACTTGTTTCAAATTCGGCTGCTTTAACTCAGCAGGCAACCCGCCGGAAATAAGGCTATGGTCCATGGCCATACCACCCTGACCGCTCCGGATCTCATCTGATCTCGGAAGCTAAGCAGGGTCGGGCCTGGTTAGTACTTGCATGAGAGAAATAAGGGTATCAGGAAACTTTTGGATTGTGTTTCTTTGCCTCTGAAAAAAGGTATCAACAGGCTGATGAGTAAGATCTGAAAGTGGCTAGCTCTTGAAATAAGGACCCTGGGGCTAAAGTCCTCATCTTGCACACACCAGGATCCCATATGGGCACCGGTTCTAATCCCGGCAACCCCGCTTCCCATCCAGCTTGTGGCCTGGGAAAGCAGTTGAGGACAACTCAAAGCCTTGAGACCTAGTACCCACAAGGAAGACCCGGAAGAGGCTCCGGGATCCTGGCTTCAGATTGGCTCAGCTCTGGCATTGTGGCCACTTAGGGTATATATCATCGGACGGAAGATCTTCCTCTCTCTCTTCTCTCTGTATATCTGACTTTCCAATTTTAAAAATCCTTAAAAAATAATAATAAAGCAAACAACATAAAGTGATGAATACTTTCTAGTTAATTCTTCAGTTAACTACATACACCCAGGAGCGCCCAGGCTATTAAGATGTGACACCAACGGAAACGTGAGACATACCAACTCTATTGACTTCCTCCCTCGGCTGAGGGAATCTGCCCATTGGGGAGCCATATTAAGACACCAGGGTCCTATTTTAGAGTCCCTGGGTTTCATGCTCCTGCTGGTTCTCGCTGCCGCCTGCTGCCTGCTAATCCTGCAAAGCAGTGGTGACGGCTCCCGCCTAGGTTTCTACCCTGTGGGAGACACGGACTGCGTTCCGGCTCCTACCGTTCACTGGGGGCGCCGGGCAGCGAACCAATGGACAAACCAACGGAGGGGAGTTCAAGAGCTTGCTCACTCACACTCTCACCCTCCTCTCCCTTCGTTTCTCAACGAGCAATTTCTTTTCTTACAAGCTGAGACCAAAGAAAATTGGAAGTCATCTTGGGTCAATCAATCCATTGCAGCAAGGTGTACTGAGCAAAGAGACGCCTTTTGGTTGGATATAAAGGTGGCCGCTTCCTCCGTTGACTCAAGGAGAGCCAACAGTTAGCTCAGCAAATGTCTGGGGAACTGTGTAAATTCCAACAGAGGCAGCGGGGCGCTGAACCCTAATCTTGGAAACACACAGAGTTCAAGAGCATGGGGTGAGATGCCTGAAACGTGCCACCCAGAGCTGCCTGCCTTTTACACAGATCCCTGTAGACCCCCACTCCTTACCTCCCACACACATCTTTGAATGTGTGGGCTGGGGGGTGGGGAAGGCTTTCAGAAAAGCAAGCTTTCTTCCTGTGTGAGGGAAAAGAAATGGACTAGTGCTAATTGAAATGAATCTCTTACTTATCAGGAAGCAAAGAATGTTATGCAAAAAGCTTCCTCTAGCACCTCTTGCTGCCAAACAAGAAAGAGCTGGCTGCATCTCCTCCCCCAGGCGCTGTCAAACTTGCTGGACTACTTCCCAACCTTCCTTCCGGGACTATTCCAGGCTACTGGTAATCCCCAAAATCTCTCTTCCTTCCTCTTCTTCCCAGGCAACACGGGCAGTTTGAGGCTCAAACGTCAGAGTGACACCTTTGCCCTTAAACTGTTCTTTTATTTATTCATTTGAGAAACAGAAAAAAAGGACGGCGAGAATGGGTGCATCCACCTGCTGTTTCACTCCTCCAAGCTCCCACGAAGCATGGTGGGGCTGGGCCAGAGAAACTCAGGAGCTGGGAGTCCAAGCCAGGTCTCCCCAGTGGGTGGCAGGAACACAATTTTTCCAAGTCTTCAGCCTGCATCCCAAGGTCTTCATCAGCAAGAGGCTGGAAGCGCAGAAGGGTGCCCAACCAAGGTAGTCCAATATGGGACGAGGGAATCTTATTGACATCTTAGCTGCTAAGCTAAAGGTCTCCTACCCTTCAACAATTTTTGTCATATATCTCTTAGCCAAGTCTCATTATCCCCTTGCTCCAAGTTCAGTATTTGAAACTGGCTTCGGAAACCTTCAAACAGCAAGCCCTCCGAAGCACAGGCATATCCGTGAAGCTCAAACTGACAAAAACTGGGCTAAATGAACTCCAAACTGACATATTCTGTTATTCAAAGCAAACACAGCACATTTATTAAAAAAAAAATATCACACACTGCCATTGGCTAACACACTTTCATTTTGTTTTGAATTTCCTTTTTGAGCTAGACAAGATATATACAACAAAATGTGCCCTCTGATCATTTCTAGGTTACATTTTGGTGGCATTCATTGTATTTTCTTCTAAAATAAAAATATATATATTTATTTGAAAGGCACAGTTACAAACAGAGAGAAACAGAGATCTTCCATCCACTGGTTCACTCCCCCAAGCGGCTACAGTGGTCAGGACTGGACCAGTTTTGGACCCAACCTGGATCCCAGAGCTCCACCTGGGTCTGTCACACGGGCAGCAGAGACTGAAGCATGTGGGCCAGCTTCTGCGGTCTCCCATCAGCAGGGAGCTGGATCCAAAACGGGGCAGCCAGGACTCCAAGCAGCACTCACATGGCATGCTGGCACAACGGGCAGCAGCTTTGATTGCTAGATCACCACCCACAGCTCCTCCTTGTATTTTCAATTGTTGCATAACCACCACTACTATCTCTTCCCAAATATTCTTCAAGGCTCAGATCAGAACCTTGCCAACAACTAAGGAATAACCGCCTCTTCATGCCCTTCTCTGCACGCCTCTTGCCATCCATATTCCTCACTGCAAACAGTCCCTTTAGGCTCTGCCTTCTCTCATCTGCCAGCACCTCACAGCCACGCCTCACCTGCACTGCAGGTGTAGGAGCTCCATCACTGGCAACAGTTGGGTAACACTGCACTGCATTTATCCTCCACATGCTGCTGCTCCATCCACCTGCTGATGGACACGTGGGCACATTTCATTTTTTACTTCTTGGGAACCATGATGCAAGGAACCCTGGCACACCACCAGTCTCTGTTAGAAACCCTGTTTGCAATTCTTCTAGCATGTATCTAGGAGTGGGATGCTGGGTCACATAAATTACAGCTCTTTTATCCAGCACATCCAGCAGATTAGAAGAAAAAGCCTTGGGGTTTGCATTGGGACTCAGCAGGTTAAGCCACTGCCTCCGGCACCAGCATCCCATATGGGCACTGGTTTGGATACTGGCTGTTCCTCTTTTGATCCAGTTCCCCACTAATATGCCTAGAGAGGCAGCGGGGGCGGGGGGACCAAGTGCTTGGGCCCCCACATCCCCATGGAAGGCCCGGATGAAGTTCCTGGCTTCTGGCTGGATCAGCCCATCCCCAACTACTGCAGCCATTTGGGGAATGAAGCAGCAAACACAAGAACTCACTCTCTCTCTCTCTCTCTCTCTCTCTCTCTCTCTCTCTCTCTCTCCCCCTCCCTCCCTTCACCGCCCTCTCTCCCTATCTCTGCCTTTTAAATAATTTTTTTAGTTTGCATTTTCTTCATTGAAATATTCATTATAGAAAAACTTTTAAATAATTATACCACTAAAACAAAACTACTGTTAATGTTTTGAAATTCTCCCTTAAAATCTTACTGTCTGGTTATACACAGAGACAGACACATATGGGTATCTAATTTGATCCAGCTTTTTTTTTTCACTTATCACTCTATCATGAGCATTAAACCCACTGTTACTAAATGTTCTCTGGGATCATTACTTAATAGCCGAATAAGGCAAGATTTCATCAGACAGATGCAACATTCACCATCCCAACTCCAGCGGATGTCTCTTTTCCATGGTCATAAATTAAACAGGAGCCAACATCTACATGCATTATTTTCTGTGCATTTCTCTATTACCAACCTTCAAGTGTCTCACGATGTGAATATTCTCTTTCCTTTTTATGGACTTACTCAAACAGCAGAGAATCTGATCGGAGCACATTCTTCTCCACTGATTCACACACCCCCACCCGCCAAGCGGGGGCTGGGCCACCTGGAATCACACCCCAGGTCTCCCGGAGTGTGCCTGAGCAAGGAGCTAGCCTCCACAGCACAGCCTGAACTCACACGCTGGAACTCCACCACGAGTCTCCACCTGGTGTCTGTCCCCCTAAGCCACACACTGACCACAACACCAGCATCATGTCACACATTTATCCACGAAGCCACACAATGTCTGCACCTCCCACCCACCACCCCGTTGGACCAGTAGAACAGCCAGGACTCTGACTGGTGCTCTTAGGGGATGCCAGCGTTGCAGGCAGCAGCATAACTTGCTACACCACAGCGCTCCCCTCACCTCCATTTTCCTCTCTACCAGGCCAGGTCTTGAGCTCTGAGGCAGCTAGCAAGGACCAAGCTTTGAAAACATTGATCCACAGTTTACCTAAGCAATGTGCTACAACATCCATACGGCCACACGTAGACATATCAAAGACTTCTAGAAAGTCACACTTTTCTGTACAGCCACACTCCTCTTCCCATCACCCCCCTGGCCAGGCCTGTGTAGGCTTGGGGGTTGGGAGGCGACCCCAGCACCAGGGGCATTTGTTCTTAGAAACAATCCAATGTTTGTGTGGGTTTTAGCAGAAAGGGCAAGTCTATCCTCTCTGCAAGTTTCCTTTATACAAATTTTTAAAGAAAAACTCAGCAATTTTATTTCAAACTTCCACCAGTGACAATGCCTGCCTTGTCACACTTGAGACACCCCTAAAATTATTAATGGACGTGATGCGATAGTCTAGTGGCTAAATGCTCCTCTTACATCCATCGGGATCCCATATGGGCGCCGGTTCTAATCCCAGCTGCTCCACTTCCTATCCAGCTCCCTGCTTGTGGCCTGGGAAAGTAGCAGAGGACGACCCAAAGCCTTGGGACCCTGCACCCACATGGGAGACCCGGAAGAAACTCCTAGCTTCTGGCTCCAAATTGCTTGGTTTGACAAAAAAAGCATTCTAGGTTTTGTCGGATAGAATATTTTTTTGCTTTTCGGCTTTTTTCTCTTAAGCAATGGCTTTGACAAAGAAGACAGCAGCTCCTAAAAAATTTCACTTCTCTAGCTTCTGCTGGATGCAAGGACCTCAAGACCCAGCATGTATTCAGCGTCCCATACCCATCTCCCCCCATTCCCCCAGCACATGGGGCTCTAAGAAGAGGTCGGTAGGCCCTGACCAGCGGCCCATGGCCGACTTTCTGACCTCTTGTTCCTGTGACAGAGGCTTGGCCCCATAATGCACCCAAGGTCGTAATCCCTGGTCTGATATGCTAATGTGCTAGCACACAAACAGGGTCGTTGGGCAAATGTCTGCATTTCCCACAGCGCCTACTAACATGCAAACTGCTTAACAGCATAGCCAAGTTCAGAGAACTTTGGACATCGAATATTTTCCCCGAAACACTAAGTGCTATGAAATATTCTTCAAGTTACAAGACTTTTCCATCACTGATGCTTTTAAAAAAAATTAGAAACTATTTAATGAAGATATTTAAAATGTATTTGTTTTACTTATCTAAAAGGCAGGTAACAAAAGTTTCCCATCTGCCAATTCACTCCCCAAAAGCTTGCAATAGCCATGTCTAGGTCAGGTCACGCAGGAGGCCAAGGACTCAATTCAGGTCTCCTACGTGAGCAGCAGACTCACAAACTTGAACTTTCTTGTACTGCTCCCCAAGGTGCACATTAGAAGGATGCTAGAAGAAAGAGCAGAGCTGGGACTCGAACCCAGAGCCTGTGATACTGGATGTCAACATTGCAAGCAGAAGCTTACCTGCTGCTCCAAACACATACCCCTAGAATTGCAGTGTTTTTGCTTTGGTTTGCTTTTATTTTCGATTTTCACTTCTACCAGTGCATCCAAGAGACTTGGCTTTGTCCAAGTCATGATGTCATGATGAACAGGAAACAGACTCCATCCTCGCCCTCATAGGCCAATGGAGGAGTCAGCAATAGGAGAAGGCTGTACGGGCTCAGTGTGGACACGACTTGCCTGGGGCATCCTAAGACTTCTTGGGTGACCTTGACAGCCTTCGCCCAAGCCAGTGTAGGACACAAGTGACACTAGAGTTGAGTGATGGGACCACATGCCCAGACCTAGGACCTGTCTGGAAGATGAAGGTAACCCACTAAGAGCGTGGGGAGGGCTCACACTTTCTAAGACCACCACGGGGAAGCAGCTGACCAGCCAGAAGTGCACAAGCTCGGGGCTTCACAATCATGACTGGAAGTGTCCAAACCAGAGGCCAGTTGAGGCAGGCAGGCAGGTAGACAGCCTGGAGGCAGTGAGGACTCAGGTCTGGGTTAGGACAGGGGAGACGAGGGGACAGGGCAGGAATCAGAGCCAGATCATAAATGGGGCAGTAACACAGACTTGCAGCAGAGAGCAAAGTCTCAGATCTGGGCATGACCAAGACCAACTCCTTCACCTGGGAGCACGGAGCACAGCACAACTCCTCCACCTCACTCAGCTCCAATGCCAGCACCACGGGGGAGAGGCCCAGATGCTGTCTTCCTCACAGAGGCGCACAGCCTGCCTGCAGGGAGCTGTCCTGAGTATCAACAGCAGACCTCACCCCTACAGGAAGCCACCCCCTCCCAGCAGATCTCACCCCTACACAGAGCCTCCCCCATCCCATCTCAACCTCTGCATCAGCCGTGTCCTCCCACTCCGTAATCTTTTTCCAATATTTGTTTCTTGGCATCTACTGGGAAGACAGAGCGACAGGAAGAGAAAAAGAGAGATCTTTTATCCATTGATGCACTCCCCAAATGCCCACAATAGCCAGCGCTGGACCAGTCTGAAGCCAGGAGCTCCAACACTCCATGTCGGAGTCCCACAGGGGTGGCAAGGACCCAAGCACTGAAGCCATCCTCCACTGCTACTCAGATGCATTAATAGGGAGCTGGATCGGACGGAAGAGCCAGGACTGAAAGCAGCACTCCGCCGTGGGCTGTGCGTGGCTGCCGGGGCACATGCCTGCTCCGGTTATTTTTCTGATCCAATCTGAGAAGGTACTAGAAGCAAGGCATGGGGCAGGGAGGTATGGTGGAAATCTAGCCATGATCTCCCACGAAACCAGCCCTCCAAAGAACCTCAGCTGGGGGAAGGGCTGCTTTGGGTGCCAGTAACTCAGGGTCCTTGCGCACTCCGTGCTGGACACTGGGGCACGCTGTTGTGTATGGCCACACAAGATGGGGTGTGTGCCCGCTCACACCAGCTCACAGATGTCCAGTGAGGGAGTCAGGGTGAAGAATGTAAAAGCTACTCCTACTAGAGTCAAGTGCTGGGTGCCCTGGCCAAGAATGGAGACAGAGGCAAGGCAGAGGTGACACCTGGCCGAGACATCCAAGGAGACATCAACAGTTTACGGAAAAGAAAGATGAAAAGAGAGGTTCCGTTCAGGTGCAAAGACACCCTGAAATCCACACACAGCTCTTGTACTCAAAGAGAAGACATGCAGTTGAATCGTTTTGGGCCACCAAAATAAACTCAGTTTCTGATTCTATTTTCCATGAACTTTTTGGCAGTGCCCTCGCATACACAGGAAACAAGGGAAGGGTTAGGACCCTTTCCATCTTTCCTACTCCCCAAAAACTGTTCAAAACTCAACACTTTCACACTCCCAGGAAAAGCCTTCAGCGGCAAATGCAACCTTACAAGCCAGACGGAAAGCCTGCCCCTCCGGCCAAGGCATGGGGTTGATCACTGCCCAGCACAGGCAGCCACCTGCGGTCCTCCCAGCCTTGTGCCCAAGCTCACTGCAGCCTCAGCATGGAACACCCCAACCACACTCAAGCACTCAACTGATTCAATGGCACGTACTGAATACATTCCGGGAGTGTTGCTGAGTCATCTGAATTTTCCAAGAAATATTTCTCTGCTCACGGGCGAAAGCGCCGACGAGAGGCCACTTGTGTGTAGCTTGCCCAGAACATTCAGAAAGGACCAGCACGAAGGAGGACAACGTCAGAACCACAGCAGAAGCCACCCTACCACACTACCATCTTGGTGAGTTCTGCAAGTGCATCTACGATCATGCAGGGCTAAGTATGTAAACTCCCCATGGCAACATCCAACCCTGCAATAAAAGTGTCTGATGACTCGGGGTGTAAAAGGCAGGTGATCTGGAAAGAAGCCAGAGGAATTCCTGCATCGCCAGCCAAGGGCAAAAGGAAATTCAAGTCCATTAACTCATTAATTATTATTTACTCTCTGATTAGACACACACATCAAGCATCTGATGGTGCTGGGGGGAAGATAAGAGTGTTCTAGGTGGCTTTCTGCCTCAACTGTCTTTCCTAATGCACCTTCCTCCTGATTAATTCATGAAGGACCACAGCCACAGCTAACTTGACAAAGCAGCTTCCATCTATAAGGAACTACGTTAAGAACCACGCTCACTCTCAAGGAAACACACAGCCCAGGAAACCAGAGGCAATGCAGTTCTTCCCTTACACCCACAGACGCCAAAGTCCAGGCAGATGAAGGACTTCCATGAGAAAGGCAAGTCTGAGACTTTAATCAAGGACATGGAAACATCCTTCCAGCTGTCTATAAGAAAAAACTAGGGATTGCATTACATCAAAATCACAGTGCCTTAACTCTGAGATGCTGTCTGCAGAGGGCCTTGGCTGGAATCGGGTCAGCTGGGAGCTGTTCTCCGGGAGAAGTCAGAGCTGTCACTTCTGCTGTGGCTGACACGGGGAGTTCTGGATCCCCAAAGCCTCCTCACGTTTCCCTGTGTTACCTTCCTGGGGCTCCGAGAAGGGGCTGGCCACTCCTGTCAGGGAACAGGGCAGCAAATAGCAGAACGGAGATGTAAACAGCATCATCTTCCTAGGCACCTGTGTGCCACAAGAGGAAGAGAAGGAAGAAGAGGATACACAAGCTGACGTGTGAGCGCATGATGCCCAGGGGCCAGAGGAAGGCGTGTGGGCACCCAGGGCACTGGTACGAGCTGTTGGACTGCCCGCTACTATCCACGACTTGTCTCTGAGGATCTGAAACTTCCATCAGCACCAGATGGCCAAAACCAAGAGACCCACCATGCTCACACCAGAACAGCCTCTGTGGTGCTGCGCTCTGCACCTGTGACTTTCGGGGCGAGTGCTGTTCTCACACACACACACACACACACACACACACACTTAACAAAGAGTAAGCACTGAATATATAAAGCATTTCTGTAAAACAACATGGAAAAGACATATAACCTAACACAGCAAAAGGTCCAGCTGGAATTTCACCAAAGAATGGCTCTCAAGCATATTTACACCTGCTCTCTTTCTGTTAAGACACACATGAAAACATCCATATCATTTATGCTTCCTACCTCAGAGAAATTAGCAAGTCTTAGAATACCAAGAACCGGAAGAGATCTAGAACAACCGGAATGGGGGTTACCTGCCCTGCTACAACCAACAGAGAAGACGGCTCAGCCTCATCCTACAAGATGGAGCACCCAAACCACCCAGAGCCCCCACAATGCCACCGCCACACACCCGTCACAGAGGAATCCCCGGCCGGGTGCCCTGGGAGACACAAACAGGAGCACACCGGCTCCCTGAGTATGCAGTGTGGGGCACCTAATGCCTACACGCAGGATAAAGATGGCACGCAGAGCCACACCCACCGTACAGTACTGAAAGCCACTGCAGAACAATGAAACTCAGCTGCAGGAAGCAGTGTTGGTCTCCACCTGAGGGAGGCGGGCAGGGGGGAAACGGGCTCTGGAAGACTTCGCAACATATTTTTTTTCCCCAATATATAAAATTGGAAACTAGGACCTGATGTGGTGGCATAGCACACTAGTCCTCTGCCAACGCCACAGACATTCCTGAGGAACACTGGTTTGTGTCCTGATTGCTCCATTTCTGATCCAGCTCCCTGCTTATGGCCTGGAAAAGCAGCAGAGGATAGTCCACATCCTTGGGCCCCTGTATCCACACGAGAGACCCAGAAGAAGCTAATGATCTTCAGCCGTTGTGGCCATTTGGGAATGAATCAGCGGATAGAAGCTGGCTCACGCGTGCTCTCTCTCTCTCTCTCTCTCTCTCTCCCTCCTTCTCTCTGTGGACAGCTGCTTTTCAAGTAAAAGTAAAATAAATCTTATTAAAAAAAAAAAAACTGAAGACCGTGTAATTTTACACATCCAGTTAAGTTACTGACAAACCTGGGCTTTTAATTACCTTTAAAACCCAAGCATGCTATGCCTTGGGTGACAACCTGGGTGTTCCCCCAAAGGCTCACATCCTCACAGCCTTTTGTCCACAGCAGGTTAGGGTGAGACTCCATCTACTTGTGTCTTGGCCATGGGCCCAGTAGAAGGTATTTCTCCATCTGGGACTTGCCCTGGGAAGGCAGCTGTGCTGAAGGTTGGGCGTTCGAGCTGGGCTAAGCCTCGCTCGCGTCTCTCCACAGCCTGGTCTACCATGGCATCCCCTAGTGCTCTTCTTCTCTGGCCTCACCAGATACTCAACCCCAAGGGGAGCTACAAAGCACAAACTGAAATCGGTCTCCCTTCCTTCTCAGGAACTCAGCAGTAACTAAAGGATTTTACAAGGCAAGAAGCCAGAACAGAGAGAGAGTGCACGCAGGAGAACCGGAAATGACTGCTGGCAAGATCCGCTGTGCCCGCTGCAGGAACCCTCCAGGGACACGACTCCTCCCAAGCTCCTCCTGCCTGCACACTGCGCCTCAGGATTTCTTTAGCTCTCAAGTCACAAATCTGGTTTACATCTTAACATATGGCTATACGAAACAAAAATAGCCAAGAAATCCACTCAGATTCACGGAAACTTGAAATCAGCAGAAAATCTATGGGAGCGCCTTCACAATTGTGTTTTACAATAACGTATATGCAGGCTGTTGGTGCAAAGAGGAGAGCCACGTTTCACCACGCCTGCATGGGCACAGGAGTGAGCTGTCTTCAGGAGGACATCTACCTATTCAAGCGATATTCCATTTCCAAGCTCTCCTCCTGCTTGCTCTCGGTCTCCAAGCACCTTGCTCTCCCCTGGAGCCCATACTTCCCCACAACTCCAGGTCTTCACTAGTTAGCATTCCCTTCAAGACAGTTCACAACCCCAGTCCAGTCTGGAAGCCTGCTTCAGATTCCACGGGAGCGCCCTCTGTAACCGCACAACCTACCCTGGGTCTCCTCCCAGCTTGCAGCTCCCTGGGGGACGGACCCTCTCAACATACACCCCACTCTACTTCCAGACAAAGGATGGCAAGATGCTCAGCAGGCTCAGGCAAGCAGCTGAAGGAAGGGATGCCCACCTTATCGTGTGAAATCTACTCACATAAAGGGACCAAAAGAGAAACAGAATCATGGAAAGAATCTGATTAGCCTTAGGTTAAAATGTCCACTTGGGGCCAGCGCCATAGCTCAGCACCCACGCCTGCACCCACAGTGCCAGCATCCCATACAGGCACATATTCTAGTCCTAGTTGCTTCACTTCCAAACCAGCTCCCTGCTTAAGGTCTGAAAAAGCAGCAGCAGACGGCCCAAGTCCTGAGTCCCTGTATCCACATGGGAGACCTAGAGGAAGCTGCCAACTCCTGGCTTCAAATCAGCTCAGCGCCAGCTGTTGCAGCCATTTGGAGGTTAGCCAGTAGGCGGAAGATCACTCTCTCTGTCTCTCCTCTCTGTCAATCTGCCTTTCAAATAAAAATAAATAAATCTTTTTTTTTTCTTTTCAGTGTCTGTTCCACTCCCCTGATTGGCTGCAGCTCCCACCAGGGAGCCCAAGAGCCAAGGCTGGGGGCAGGCCAGGCTAGATAAGCGCTGGCTTATGCGTAGGCCAGGCCTGGGAGCAGAGTGGGCTGAGCTAAGCTGCAGCACCTATGAGTCTACTCGAGAGCCAGATGGAATGTGGGTTGAGGCCAGGCTAGGCCACAATACATGCTGACACGTGCAAAAAACCAGGGCTGGGGCAGAGCTGGTGAGGGTTACTGATGGGTTGTCCCAGTTAGGTCATGGTACCTGCTAATGCGTATGGGGAACAGCCCTATGACAGCCTGGGATAGGCTAGGCTGCAGGACCCATCAGTTCGTGTGACAAATGGGGCTGGAGGAAGACCTGACCAGGGCAGCTACTGCATTGGCTGGTGCAGGTGACAGACTGAACCTGACCCTGCACAGGCTAGTGCAGACCCAAAATCTGAGGTCACCCCAGTAGAGGTTTCTTAGAGGACTAACCATGTAGATTACTGGACTCAAGACTCTGGACACATAGAAAATCACAATAAGTGTGGTCTGATCTTGATGTGCATATATCGGGACCGGACCTCCTCGGTTACCGATGCCTGTGTGATAGACAGCCTACTGAGATGCACACAGGGGATACGCCAGGAGTTCATCTAGGCCAGCAGAGGACACAGAGTGCCTTGCGAGACAATGGAAAGTAGAACATGTTGGACCACTTTCCCGGCCAAGTTTTGCAGCAAGGGTCTAGGTCAGTGAGTATACCAAGGTAGACTTGGTCAGCCAGTAGACCCTGGAAAGATTTTCTCAATCCTGATGCAATGAAGCCAATGATGTCTTAGAACTATTAAACCACTCAGGTCACACCCTTGGAACATTCTTCCCCACGTGGGGGTCTCTAAGGCTTCATCAAATGACTGTCAAACATCCCCAGGTTCTGATGTCTTCTGAGAGCAAGAAGTGCCCCCCTGCCCTTTCACTGCTGCGGACACAGAACAAAGAAAAAAGAGAAAAAAAAGAACTGAACCATTTATCCCACCTATCTTCCTCCATATCTCAACCCTTCCCACTCTAGAGGCCCACATGAGCATGTATCCCTCTCAACTACGTAAACAATATTAAAAATAAAATTGAAAAATTTTAAATCTGTATGCACTCCATCCAGTGTCACTTTGTTTCGTTCCAGTATTCAGTAAAACCTGCCCACTCCGGGTCTAGAACAGTGCTGCTCTAAAGAACACCACGTGCACTTCCGGAGGCGGCCAAGGCCAAGGGCTGGCACCCGCTCAGGGCCTTCCCATTGCAGAGAGGGCAAGGCACCACGCTCAGTCCAGGCCCTGCTGAGATGAGCAGTGACCCACTCTTGAAGGAGGACCTCGGGTGGGGACACTGCACGACCCTGACCCCACCTCGCAGCACCGTGGTACTGTGCGCTCACATTCCGCCAGGGCATGTGCTTACCAGGGTTGGCAGTGAACCACGTAGTATGAAATCAACGCTTTTAAACTGCGGCTGCACATTACAACGTCTGGGGAAGAAGACTTGCACCCCAGTTCAATTACTCCAGGGTGGGATAGGACAATGGAATTTTTATTTTAATATTTTTTTTTATTACAAAGTCAGACACACAGAGAGGAGGAGACACAGAGAGGAAGATCTTTCGTCCGATGATTCACTCCCCAAGTGAGCCGCAACGGCCGGTGCTGCACCGATCCGAAGCCGGGAACCAGGAACCTCTTCCAGGTCTCCCACGCGGGTCCAGGGTCCCAAGGCTTTGGGCCGTCCTCGACTGCTTTCCCAGGCCACAAGCAGAGAGCTGGATGGGAAGCAGGGCAGCCAGGATTAGAACCGACGCCCATATGGGATCCCGGAGTGTGCAAAGCAAGGAGTTTAGCAACTAGGCTACTGTGCCTGTCCGACGATGGGATCTTTTATAAAATCTTCCTAGACACTTCTAATAAACAGGCAAATTCTAGAACCCCTTCACAGAAGAGGAGGGATAGAAGGAAGGAAATAAACCAAGAGAACCCCACTAGATCCAGCATGTGAGTTCCACATCACACATTACTTAACAACCTAACCCATGGAGAGGGCACGCTGTCTCCTCTTCTCCAGGCAGTGAACATTCTCCATCAGCCCTCTCCCTGCCTGTTCCTCTCAAACATGTCAAGCATCTTCAGAAAGATCTACCTGGACTTTCTGACAAGCCACTGAACCATGGGTGCTAAACGGCTCCGGATGTGGCAGAGGAGTGGAGGGGGAGGAGGAGAGCAGGGGAGGAGCTGGGGACAGGAGGAAAACGAGGAAGTCCTTCTCCCAATCGAGTCCAGCAGCTCTGGTGTCCTGCTTAATCCTTTCGTGCAAAATCAAAGCAGGACTCTGTCCCCAGCCCCAGCTGCGGCAGCTGACTTGCCCTGTAACTTCCAGTATGTGCAAAGCATAACATCTCTAACCACAAACACCCCTAAGTCAAGGCCACTTTCAGCCTGTGCCTAACCCTGAAACCATTCAATGTTGACACGCATCTGTTGCCTCACTCTTCCTGCAGCCAAATTCCCACAAACGCCAGCACCCCGAGGAAGAAAACATGGTCAGAAAGACAATCTTCCTAAAACTGACCGAGAAGTCACAGGCCTGGAGCGGGGACTGCATCAACGGGTCTCTAGTCACCTGCCAAGAGCCTGGGTGTATCCATTAAAGCAGGCTGGAAAGGAAAAAGGAAGAGTCCCAACTCTATGAAGAAGGTTGATGATTCGGTACAACCCAGCTACCCATACCACAAAAAGGCACCTGTAACCAATGAGCCGGGGCCACTCAGATGCAACTCAAAACATGACGCTGGCTACAGAAAACAAAGATTCATATTGAACTCAGGTTGCGGGCTTCCATTGATCTGAAACGCTAGACAAGCAAATTGAGCCTACCGGGGCAAACCAGCAGGATGGTGGTTGCCTGGGGTGGCAGAGGCAGAGGGCAGCAGCAACTGGGAGGGAGGGTGACGTTCTACACCTTGAAGGGTTTGGGTCAGAGGCCCAAGTACTAAGCTCACCAACCGCACACTTCAGGTTTGTGCACTCCACGTTGAAATTTGACAGAACAGGGGGAAAAAAAAAAGCATAATACAGTTCATGAGACGGACTAAACATATGCATGTGACATATTCATAAGGAAGTTACTGAAATCAGTCATTTAAGGTGTATTTTTAAAAACTGGGGTGATGAGGGATGGATAGATGTGGGTTAAGGTGAGCCAGCATTGTGGCACAGCGGGTAAGGCCACTGCTTGCATTGCCTGCACCCCACATGGGCACCATTTTTTGTCCCAGCTACTCCACTTCCCTTCCTAACAAGCAGGGAAAGACGTCCCAAGTGCTTGGGCTCCTGCTTCCCGCATGGGAGACTAATGCTCCTGGCTTCAGCGTGGCCTACCCTCAGCCATTGGGACCACCACCTGAAGAGTGAGCTAACGGCTGAAACAATCTCTCCTCTCTCTCTCTCTGACTTTCAAACAAATAAATAAAAATTGTTAGAGTGTCTAGATGGTGGCGATGCTTATTTTTTCACTCTATAATTCTTCCCACTAACAATACCTTTAAATTCCTCATAATTAAACACCTACAAGGAAAAGGTAAAGCCAGACAGCGCCATTGACCTTCACGGTGAGTGACTGCCCACAGATGGACGCGAGACGGTGAGTCTGCGATCGTGTGGTAGCTGATATGACCACACTAACCTCCCTGCTGGTGAACACGCTCACCACGGTAAAAATAAGCACACTGAAGCCCAAAGTGGTACAGTCATTGACCTGGAGGTCACACTGGCTGGAATCGGAAACTGGTTCTGCCAGCCTCTGTATTCTAAAGGAATGAGAAGCCCAGCGCTTGCTGGACCTTACTGAGGTCAGACCACGGGCACGGTCTCAGGTACAAGACACCCACTTCTACCTTCAATGCCAACTACTAAGCACTGTCACCTATGTTGAACCCGCCCAGTGTTCCACTCTCCCAATAACCCCTCCACTCTTCTTCCCTCCGTGCAGACAAGGAAAGCCGTGCATCAGCCGAGATAAAAGGAACCGTCTCCCAAGGGTCAAAGTCTGCCCCCAGAACTCCATGACAGGGCGGATGCTGTACTCATGGAATCCCACGGGTTTGGGCCTCTCAGAGCGATAAGCAGCTCAGGATTTGGGGGTCCTGCCCACAGCAAGCCCCCGAGGCTCAGAGAGGATGCAGGAGAGGACCCACTCTTTTGAAATCAGACAAGATTATAGAACTCAACAACCTCATTAACGAAGTGGATCTAATAACCAATTACAAGATAATTCCCATAGGAACAAACATACATAATCTAGTCTACATGGAACAGTCACTGAACGGACACATCCAAGTTGAGGAAACAACCCTTGACAAAACTGTAGTAATTACAATAACGCTAAGTATACAGTCTCTGGCCATAAAAGAATTAAATTATAAATGAATAACAGAAAGAGGAAAAGCTTCAAACACCTGAAAGTAAATCAACACACTTCTACCACAACTACCTTGTGGGTCAAAGAGGATGTCTCAGGGAAATTGGAAAACACTTCTACCTGAACTGACGGGGAAACATAACATGTCAAACTTTCTGAGCGCAACTAAAGCAGCACCTAGAGGAAAATGTATAATATTAAACACTTATATTGGAAAAAAAATAATTTAATAAATTAGGCACCCACCCTACGAAACTAAAACAAAACACTAAAAGCAAAAAGACCAGAGCAGAAATCAACAAAAATGACAACAGACAAATAGTAATAAAGACCAGAAAGAAAACAAAAAACTGACTCAGCAAGAACAGTTGATGGACCCCTAGCAAGAACGGCAGGGCCACAGCCTTGGCTTAATAGGCTAATCCTCACACTGTGCTGCCAGCATCCCATATGGGTACTAGTTCATGTCCCAGCTGCTCCACTTCCCATCCAGCTCCCTGCTTATGGCCTCAGAAAGCAGTGGAGGATGGTCCAAATCCCTGGGACCCTTCATCCAGGCAAGAGGCAAGGAAGAAGCTCCTGGCTCCTGGGTTCAGATCAGATCAGCTCTGGCAGTTACAGTCATTTGGGGAGTGAACCAGTGGATGGGAGATCTCTGTCTTCCTTTCTCTTTTTCTCTCTCTATAACTCTCCCTCTAAAATAAAAACAGAAGGATGAATCTTTAAAAAAAAAAAAAAAAAACTAAAAATACCACTAATACTGCAGTGCTGGGACAGAAAAAAAAGTATGCCTCAAGAAACAGAAAATGCTGACAACTCCTGGACGTGAACAACCGCAGTTAGCTTCATCCAACGAGGGCTTGCTTTGCATCCACACACACACACACACACACACACACACTAATCTAGGCGCTTAAGCTCCATCCTCTTCCTTCTTCACAAAGCTTTTCTTCACCCTATCTGTGCACCTAACCCATCAACACTGCCTCCCCCACCTCTCAGCACAACCAATCACAAACACGGCGTTTGGTCTTTCCAATGCCAAGTTCCTGCATGTCTGCGGACTCCAGAGAAATCCTGAGAAGTGACGTGGGACACAAGAATTTCAGTCACAGGAGGCCCCAAATCCACGAAGCAGCTCTGAGCCAAGGTCCCAGCTGCAGACATCTCCTACAGAGAGAGGCTCCACCACGCCAGGAAAAATCATGCAAGTCACTGCCTAGCACCAAGCCGCGACCCCGGAAGGGCATGCCGGATCACGGAGACCACACAGGGCTGCCCAGGCAGGGCTGACCGCTCAGCCACTCAGGGACCAGGCCCTGCATGAGTCACCCCGGGTCACAGCCAGGGCAGCTCCGGGCCGTGTGGTCAGCCAGCCAGCGGGACAGCAGGCCCATCTTTAAGGCATTGGTAATGGGGCGGGACCCAGACACACAAGAATCCCAGAGGCAGAATGCAGGCTGCAAATGTGTGACACCCCTTCAGCCCCAGGCCACGATCATGAGAGCTAGAGAGAGCAAGAGAGAGCAAGAGAGAGCAAGAGAGAGCGAGTGAGAGTATTATCTCACCGTGCCATGAGCTGGTCAGCGTGCACCCTGAGACCAAGTCCTCACAATCCTATATGAAAAATGAGGCTGTGCAGTCTGACCCATCGCGGTCTCACAACCCATTACCCAGGCAATCGACAACTCCGTGTCTCAGTTACCTGGCCTATGGATGGCGCCTCCCCCTACCCCAGCAGCCTACACAAGACCAGCCACCATGAAGATTCCCAGAGGCGGCAGTCCAGCTCTGATCCACACGGTGCTCAAAAGCCATTTTCAGGGACTGGCATACATGGCTGGCATTATGGTGGAGTGGGTTAAGCCACTGCCTGTCAAGGCTTGAATCCCATATGAGCACTGGTTCAAGACCCAGCGGCTCTACTTGTACTCCGGCTCCCTGCTAATACATGTGCAAAAGCAGCAGTGGATGATCCAAGTTCCTGGGGCCCTGCCACCCGTGGGGGAAGACCCAGAATGGAGTTCCCAGCTCCTGGCCTCGGCCTGGCCCAAGCCCGAACCACTGAGCTCATTTCAGGAGTGAAGCCAATGGATGGAAGAGTTGCCTCTGTTCCTATCTCTCTGTAACACCTCTTTTCAAACAAGAAAAAATAAATAGCCCGATTTCCTCTGTCTTAACTGCCTTTGCTGTGGTCACCTCAAGAGTCAATATGGCTGCTAGAATTCCAACCATCATCTCTGCATTCCAAGAAGAAATAACAAGTAAAAAGGCACCAAGAAGGTGACAGCTTTGTTTATACGCAGGCTACCATTTCACGACTATCCCAAGTTGCAAGGGACCGAAGTGTGCTTCTACAGACTAGCTAAAAGTGGAGGTTCCAGGACAAGAGAAGAAGAGAATGGATGATACCCTCTCTTCTCTTTTTAAGGAATGAATTGAATATAGGTCCAGAGTCACTGGTTGGGCTAGCACTCTCCCTGTGGCTATGCCTTATGCCAGAGCCACCCTCAGGTACTTCCGGCCTTCCCACATCCCAAACCACGCCCCCTTCATGCTTGCAAACCACTGTACTCGCAGGACCTCTGCCAACCAGTTCCGAGCACAAGCCCTGCCCTCACAGTAAACTTCCTGAGATTTCAGTGTCGACTGGGCCGCCCACCACGCTCCCTCCACTCCCGGGAGAGCAGGTACTTCCATTACAGGAGCGCTCAGCCCCTTGAATCCTGATAGTGGCCTGCACCTGCCCCCCCACCCAGGAAGGTACAGGAAGCCACTGTGCGCACTGAGTCCTTGTATGAAGCCCAACAAACCGGGTTACAACTCAAAATGGAGCCTCCTGGGCCAAAACAAAGGCATTCACATAACTTGAGAAAAGCTAGGCTTTGAGGAAGACCACCCAAATGTCCCCCCACCCTCCAAGAGGCAGTTGGAGCTGGCATGCTAATGAGGCTCCCTCACCTTAATCCTCACACAGAACAGTGACTGACAAGGCAAAGGGACCCTGGAATGACACAACATCCATGTCCTTCTATCTTTCTACCCTCACAGAACCAAAGTCTCCTGCTGAGCTCACTGGACACTTATTCTGATGAAATGAATTGATGCTTTCTGTGTGTGGGCCACTGTCCTAACTCTTACACACAGTTTCTCCGTTAGCTCCCACGACTCTGGGAGACATGGAATCACTCCCATTTTAAAGACAAAAACGACGGAGGGCCACCGGTCTGAAGTCACACAGGGAACTAAAGACCCGAGCACACAGCCTAGTAGACCTCCATCTCCGCCCCAAGGCGACCCCTAAGGCCTCCCCTCACCTAGGACTGCAGGCACCAGGGCAGTGTGGGTCAGAAGGCAGCCTGAGGGGCTCTCCGCCCACAGCAACACACCAGCTGGTACACAGGGGATCTATGTAGCAGCCATGGAGGCCACGCAGCCCAAGGCACCTGTGTCAGTCCCCAGCCTCACCTGCCAGGGAGGGGGCCTTCAGGTCAGCCAAGCCTCAGTTCCTCCCAGTCATGTCCCTTTCCCAGTCACATCCCACATGACACTGGGTAAATGTGTCCAACAAGTACTTGGAGCCCAAACACGCCACCAGGCCTGATGACACACGAGGAAGAGTAGGTGTGCGGGAGGACACTGCCAGCTCGCTCAGGGCTTGGGCATGGCCCTGACTGCAGGGTCAGAGGTCAGCTTCCCTCACCTTATAGAACAACACCTGAACCCTACCGACCCTTTTCAACCCCTGCCCCAACACACGACATTCCGTGACTGGCACCGCAGAAAGCCACTTAAAACATCCAGCACTGGAACTTGCTCACAACGGAAATGCGTTTGCTTTTCATCATGGAAAGTGCTCATGGATACATTTACAGAAAGCGCCCGAACCACACAAAAGCAAACAGCCTCTTAAAAGCCAGCCAAAAACAAAAGCAGGGCAGTGGGGCGGGGGCAGCTCCTGGCTCCAGGCTCCTGGGCCTCCTTTGACCTTCAAACAATAGATCCACTATGGCAGAAGGCCTCTCCCGTTTCTTAATGTTCTCTCCAGTCTCTGCCTCCCTCCTGGGCTGCGACCACATTCAATGCAGGCTGGCTTATCGAAAAAATCAAATTCTGCAAGGAGTTCTTTCTAATTCTGGATTTGGCCCGGCCCCAAATCCCACCCACTCGCCGCCCAGAGCCAGACAGCACTGCACCAAGTCGCCCCTGGTACCAACCCAGCCATTCCACCACTCTGTCGAGCCACCAAGACCCAAATCGCGTCTTTCTTCCCCGAGGCCTCAGACAAATGTGCTCCAGCAAATGCCAAGGGACCTCAGGCCAGGCTGCCAACAGCAACAGCCGCCTCGGTGCGAATCCAAGGGGTTTTCTCACGCAGTGAGGGGAGGCGCTGACGCGATCCTGCAGAACCACTAAGTCCCAGGCATAAAAGATTCGCAACATACATCCAACACACCCTGAACTTTCTGCACTAGCTGGAGTGCCTAACATACAAAACTCCCTCCTCCCAGACTCCACTTCCAACTGCAGCTTCCTGCTAAGATACGCTGTGGGAGGCAGTGGGCCATGGCTCAAGTACCAGGCGCCCACACAGGATACCTGGCTTGATTTCCAAGCACCTGGTTTCGACCCGGCACAGCCCCGGCTACCGCAGGTATCTGAAGAATGAATCAGTGGATGGAACAGCTCTACTTTTCTGATTCTCTCACTCTCTACTTTGCAAACGTACAATCCAATAAATAACAATACCAGCATCCCATTCCACAGACTTCTGCTGAGGACTACCGAGAGCCCAGCCCCGCGGACCAGCCTCACGACGCAACGTGGCCAAGTAGCTCTTTACAGAGAGGGAGACCAAGGCTGGAGAACTCAGAAAGCTTGCTCAAGGTCAGCTGGCGAAAAGGCGGTAAGGTGGGAGTGGTCAGGAAGCATCCTGCAGAGCACAGGGAGAGAGCCTCGCCTTCTGGACCCCAGGGCAGCAACAGGGCAGCCAGAAAGCAGGAAGGTGGCTCCCCTGAGCAGCCCTGTGGGCTGACACCCTACGGGCGGGAGCAGGACCAGGCGGGAGCAGGACAGGCTTCAACCACTTCGGTGGAGTCTGGCACAAAAGTAAAAATAAAGAGGACACAGCTATCCTTAGAAGAACCCAGCAATTTTTTAAAGAGATTTATTTATTTTTATTGGAAAATCAGATATACAGAGAGGAAGAGAGAGAGGAAGATCTTCAGTCCATTGATTCACTCCCCAAGTGGCTGCAACAGCCACAGCTGGGCCAATTCGAAGCCAGGAGCCTCATCTGGGTCTCCCTCACGGGTGCAGGGTCCCAAGGCATTGGGTCGTCCTCAGCTGCTTTCCCAGGCCACAAGCAGGGAGCTGGATGGGAAGTGGAGCTGCCAGGATTAGAACCGGTGCCCATATGGGATCCCGGGGCTTTCAAGGAGAGGACTTTAGCCGCTAGGCCATGCCGCCGGGCCCGATTTTTTTTTTTTTAAGATTTTTTTTTTTTATTATTGGAAAGCCGGATATACAGAGAGGAGGAGAGACAGAGAGGAAGATCTTCCATCCGATGATTCACTCCCCAAGTGAGCCGCAACGGGCCGGTACGCGCCAATCCGTTGCCGGGAACCAGGAACCTCTTCCGGGTCTCCCACGCGGGTGCAGGGTCCCAAGGCCTTGGGTCTTCCTCAGCTGCTTTCCCAGGCCACAAGCAGGGAGCTAGATGGGAAGTGGAGCCGCCGGGATTAGAATTGGGACCCATATGGGATCCTGCTGTTTGCTAGGCAAGGACTTTAGTCACTAGGCTACCACGCCAGGCCCAGAACCCAGCAATTCTAATCATAGGACTTTAGCCAGGCAAAATCAAAGCAGAGGCCTAACAGTAAAGGCTCCTAAAGGCCGGGGCTCTGTTCTCGGCTCCAGCCCACTTCCAATTCCATCTTCCTGCAGTGGCCTACTCTGAGAGGCAGAAAGCAATGACTCAAGCAGACGGCTTCCTGCTACCCACGTGCAGAGAAAGGGGAGAGACCAGTCTTCCAACTGCTGGTTCACCCCCAAATGACTACAACAGCTGGAGCGGGGTTCACCTGAAGCCAGGAGTCAGGAGCTTCTGCCGGGTCTCCCACGCAGGTGGACAGAGTCCCAAGCACTTAGACCATCCTTCAGGGCCTTTCTAACAACTTGTACCGCTGGAACACCTGTCAGAACCCTTCCAGCAGGACACCTGGGGCCATGTATTTATTAATTACGCTGGTTTTTAAGTCCTCAGGCCAATGAGTGACTGGGATGATAAAAGGGAAAGCTTGGATTATTACGTGCGCACTTCCAAAACCAACGGCTGCGCAGCGTTTGAAGAAACTCTAAATTTCCAGAGAAAGGAGATTAGACTTACTCACAACCATCAGAAGTGATGTCCTCTCAATGCTACCTGCCTACCTTCTACCAACCCGAGGTGGGTAGGAGGCGAGTATTTGTCTCGTAGACAGAGATGAGCAAACCCACCCACAATCATGAGAGCAACCTGAGCCCTCCCATGCAAAAGAGGCTAGTCACCATGGTAACCACTACGGGTGGGAAACGGGGGGGGGGGTGGGGAACAGAGCTGAAACACAAGTGTGGAATCATGGATCTGCGCCTATCTGCGCAAGGCTCCCAGCCCCAACCTATCCACCTCCTCATCGTCGGTGTTATTTCGCCTGGCCAAGTCTTTGGCAAGTGGCAGGTGCAATCAGATAAAAGATCTTGAGTAGGCCGCCCTGGACCCTTGGGTGGGTTCCAAAAGCACTCAAACAAGTTGTTCTTTTTTATTATTATTTCAATAAAGGTTTCATTTATTTTTTATTGCAAAGTCAGATATACAGAGAGGAAGATCTTCCATACGACGATTCATTCCCCAAGTAACTGCAATGGCCAGTGCTGTGCTGATCCAAAGCCACAAGCCAGGAACTTCCTCTGGGTCTCCCACACGGGTGCAGGGTCCCAAAGGCTCTGGGTTGTCCTTAACTGCTTTCCCAGGCCACAAGCAGGGAGTTGGATGGGAAGTGGAGCTGCCAGGATTAGAAACGGCACCATACGGGATCCCGGCACATTCAAGGTGAGGACTTTAGTGGCTAGGCCACCATGCCGGGCCCCCACACAAGTTCTTCTACCAGGGAAGAAGAGAGATGTGGCTCACATGAAAAGAAGGGGACAGCGACGTAGACAAGAGTGATGTGGTTACCTGCCAAGGAGTACCAGCAGCTGCCAGAGGCTACCTAAGCAAGGAACGGGATTCCCATTCCTGGATTCCTTTATTTTCCTATACCAAGTCACATTCCCAAGACACACTCAAATTCCTAACAGCCTTCTTTAAATGTGTTCATTTTATTTTAAATACGGAGAGAAAAACACAGAGAGATCTTCCATCCACTGGTGCTGCAAAACCCATGTACCAGAATGTTAACAACAGCGCCAAACCGGCGGGGGCAACTCGGAGTTTAGCCCGCAAGAGATTTCGCTGTATTTGAATGCACTCATCCAAGGGGATGTCAAAGCAGAAAAAAAAGAGCCAGTAACTGTCTACAGAAGCATGGGGGAGTCCTGTAAACACAGCATCAAGAGAGAGACACCACACAGAAAGCTGACACACTGCAGGACGCGAAGTTCACAATGAAGGCCATCAGCCTACACTCTGAGGTTTAGAGTGAACACCTTGCAGGGAAAAGCAGGTGCCGCTACAGGATGGGGGTGTAGGGGCTGGGGGGGCTGTTTCTTTGTAGGGGTGAGCTCCAATCTGAAAACTCCGGCAACATGCAAGCACTCAACATTCCTGTGCTTTTCTGGACATATCAGACTTCAAATTCACCTCCAAGACTCAAGAGTTACCCCAAAACTATGTGAACAGCCAACAGCAGCTTTTCTTTCCCTTGGCAACTTTTCCAACGTGAGAAACGGCTACAGGTTCACTTTAGGACAAAGAGAGAGAGAGGCAATGAAAACTACTTGCCAACCCAGGAGAGCACAGTGACCATTTTGGCGCAAATCTTCTCAAACAGGTGTTATTTTATATAGCTCCTGGGTTAATACAAAGAAGGTGCCTGCTAAGTATTTTAAGCCATAGGTGAGCACATCCTACGCACCCTGTTCTGCAACCCAGGCATCCCTATGATCATCCCTTATCACCATCGACGGAGCCATGCAGTGTCCCTGAAGGACCGGAATGTGCAGCCTCAGAACACTCGGTGGCTGAATGGCAGAATGTACAAAGACTGCCCCAAGAGGGTGACTGGCAGCTCTGCTTCGGCCACACACTTCAGCAATTACCTGAAACCTCAAAATATCCTCCCTTGAATCCAGCGTGGTTTGAAACACACACACATATACTCCAGTGGCTTAAGCAGATAGGACAGGTGGCCCCAAAATGCTGGAGACTCAAACACTGTACCCTCAAAGCAGGGTGTTATCCCAAATCGAGTCAAAAGCAAGCTCAGGGTACTCCATCATGAGCAGCCTGCATGAGGGCCATGGCGAGCCCTATGTCCTGGAGGGGAGGGTGGGATGTAGCCCAAGAAAAGTCACACTCCACAATCCAACAAGGCAAAGACCGACGAAGCTGCAGGGGACAAACCAAGTGATAAACATACTACATCCACACAAGGAAGTCAGCAGGTGCACAAGTGAAAAGTACAAGGTTAAACCACGGCTGGCACTGGCCAACGTAGAGCTAAGCCCTGGCCTGAGATCTCTGCCATTTGCCCCTTTCCCCCTCAGTTCAGTACTGAACCCCCATGGCACGCAGCCCCTGTTCTTGCCAACTAGGGACATACTAGTGACCCAGACTGACAAAACTATCTGTGCTGAGCAAGTTCACATTTTACTGCAGAGACAAACCCAAAGAAAATCGAGCCTGGTAGCCGAGAGAGCAGAGATGGTTGGGCAGGCAGCTGGTCCTGACTGGTTCCACACAACCCCCTCACCTCTCAATCCAGAACCCTGTGGCAATTATGCTAATACGGTCCCAGGGTAACCACAGGACTCAAAAATAAAATCCTCAGATTTCCAAGGACCAGCCAGCAGCTCACTTAAGAAAGGGACAAACGGAAGGTCCAAGAATAGCCCACAGCGTCCTTCATCAGCAACTTCCCTCCAGCCTCACCTTGAGGGGCGGGGCGGCGGGACAGCAGGGCGGCAGGGCAGGGAAAGGACATGGTTTGTCCCAGGGACAGAAAAGAAAGTGGACACTGAGATCAATCAAGGAAATGATCCAAGGTCACAGGCACGCCCAAGCCAGGATTCGAACCTAAGTGCCATGTCCTCCACAAATCAACGGTGCACCGTGGCCTACAGGTATTTTCTTTGGTGGACACCTGCCTGCCTCACCCAGTTCAAAACTGACCTTTCAGTATTTTACTGAGTTCTATCACCCACCACAAGAAAAAGAACTGGAAGCAAGGATCTTCCTCCCTCTTCAAATGCTAACACACAAATAGCAATGAACAGCCTCCAATATCTAACAATCTCCAGAGAAAGTATTTCCTTAAATAACTTGGTGTTATCAGCAACCCCAAAGCAGATCCAAGTGGGTTTAAGCACAAGACTGGTCGACTTCTTAGCAGGTGTAACATGGCTATTCCGCATCCTAACCACAAACACACTGTCCACTACAGAGTCCCTTCACTCCCATCCGAGATCCTTCTCTACAACAAGGGATACCTCAACCTTCCTCAGCCTCTCTCCCCTGCATCCTTGAGCCCTCGGGCAGGTTCGTCTACATCCAATCTGTCAGCCAGATGGATTCTCTAGCCACTTCCCCTCCCTCACTCCCAGGGTCCAAGCCCCGATGATCCTCCGTGCCTGGACCTCTGTGATGTGATGGGCTCCCTGCTTCATAAGTGGTCCTGGAAAATCTCACCTCCACACAACAGCCAGAGTGAACACTTTCTATTTTTCTTTTTTAGTGTTTTTTATTTTTATGTATTTATTTGGAAGGCAAGGAGAGATCTCCCATCTGCTGGTTCATTTCCCAAATACCCACAACAACCTGGATCTCCCATCTGTGTGGCAGGAATCCACACCTGCCACCTCCCAGGGTGTGTGTTAACAGGAAGCTGGACTTGAACCTGGGCACTCTGCTATGGCATACAGGCATCCTAAGTGTGCCATAACCCCTTTGCCAAACACCCACCCTAGAGTGAACTCCTTAAGCACCAATTACACTGTGTTAAGACCCTACCTCCCACATTCCGGCACCTGGGCTGACCCATCTCTGGCTCCTGGTTTCAGATCCTGCGGGCAGCAAATGCTGGCTTAGGTAACTGAGTCCTCGAACTCCCACGTGGGAGACATGGATTGAGTTCCTGGATTTCAACTCCTATCCTGGCCAGCCTCCAGTGGCTGTGACCATTTGGGAAATCAGCAGATTGGGGAGACAGAGCTCACCTTTGTGAACTAAAAAATTAAACAGATTTCATTTGAAACTGAATGAAGAAAAATCCAGGCACCGGCTTCGTGGTACAACCACACCGCAGGCAAAGTCAGTATCTGACTCTTGAAAAAATAAAGCAAAATCCATCCAGGCAAGCAGAACAGGGTCTGAAATTGTCCGGCTGGCCTCCAAAGTGCCATGGCATCTTACCCCAGTCTGCCTCCCTATGTTCCAGGAGATGGTTCACTCCCCTCCAGGTTCACTCCCTACAAAAACTAAACACACAAGTGATAAGAATGTGCCCTCAATTACAACATGAATAACAGCTAACAAAACAGAGCCTCGGGCTCGGCGGCGTGGCCTGGTGGCTAAGGTCCTCGCCTTGATCCCATATGGCCGTTGGTTCTGGTCCCGGCGGCTCCACTTCCTCTCTATCTCTCCTCCTCTCAGTATATCTGACTTTGTAATAAAAATAAAATAAATCTTTAAAAAAAAAAAAAAAAAACAGAGCCTCAGTTAAAGTGACTCCCACAAATACTTTTCAGCATTTCATTATCGCCCCCCTCTTGTTTAACCCTCACAGCACTTCTCACCTTGTGGAACTTCTCAGCTCTTCCATTTGCTTATCAGCATCATATGTCATGCAAACAGAGAGATTTTTCCATCTGCTGGTTCACTCCCCTAACAGTCAAGTGTGAAGCCAGATGCCAAGAAATCACATAGCTCACATGGGAGGCAGCAACACAAGCACTTGGGCCACCCACCATCCGCTGCCTTCCCAGGTGCGTTAGCAGAGGGCTGGATCAGAAATAGAGCAGCTGGGACACAGATCCTATGGGATGGCAGCCCTGCACACGGCAGCTTAACCCACTCAACACAACAGCAGCCTCTGGAACACCCTACAACACTGGAGAAAACTCTAAATGCATGTTTTCCCACTCTCAGATTAATCCCACCCTCTTTCAGCTGTCCTAGACTTCCTCCCCTGCCAGGCTTGAGCGATTTTCCCCAACACGTGGTCTTCCTTTTGTTGACATCTTCTAAGTCTTATTGTGGGCCAAACTGCCTTCTCAAAGGCCTGGTAATGCAGGCAGGCAACATGAGAACTGCCCGTGGCCAGCCATGAAGGTAGAGGGCCCCTGTCCACCTGCCTGAATCACACCGTGTCCCTGGGTGGCGGGAACATACTGCTCCAGGCAGGACCTGCAGCTCCTGGCACAGCACCTGGCCTACCACCCAAAGTACGTGCTCAATAAAGCAGCCCCTGAAGAAATGGCTGCCTCTTCACCCTCCTCTCTCCTCCTTTCGCAGATCCAGATCTCCCTATGCCAGGACACCTCCCCAACCCAGAGGAGGCAGGCCTGTGCCATCAGGGTCATCGCCAAGCTGTCCCAGCCCACTAATGGACGTTGCCACATCGTGCCGAGAACACAATGTGAGAAGCAGAAACTCCCGCTCTGGGGCAATTTTCATGAGACACTGTCCGCTCAGTCTGCCAGGCGGTGAGGACAGACACTGGCAGACGGCTGTGCTCCAATTCCTCCCAAATCCACTCCAACGAACAAATCCTTTCATACATACTGCAGGTAAAACTGTGCCCGAGAACAGCTCTGTGGGCCTGTGAAGAAAGGCCGCTGCGAGGCACTGCCTGGCCCAGCCACACAAAGCTGGCACTGCCCACAACCACAACCACCGCCACGAACAAGACACAAGTTGCAAGAACGCAGGTCAGCCTGGGGCATCGCCCGCTTCTCATCCTACACACGCTACCTGTTCTTCATCGCTTACAAGAACGGACAGGAGAACGGGCTGCAGACGTGAGAGCTGACACCAACACTCGGGACTATTTTGAGACTTGAAAGAATTCAAAAGCGAAGTGCAACTTGCACTAGCGTAAGAGATCTCCAAGGAAACCCAGGTGGCTGGGAGAATTCCCCAGCCATATGTTAACAACTCCAGTCACAAACCACAAGCCTAGTGGCATTTCACATAAGCGTAAAGCAGGGCATGGGGTGGGGGGTGAGCTGGAAGCAATCCCCACCTTCCCCAACAGTCTCTGAAAAAAGGAAAACCAAGCCTGGCTGTCCACACGGAGCCAGAGGGAAAAACTGAACTTCTCCAAGGTGTGGCTCCAACCTCACAGCCTCCCCAAGGTCGACACAGATCCAAGGCAGGGCAAGCGATCCCCCCACCACCCCTCCAGCAAGCCCTGCTGGGTCCTCCTTGCTGTAGTAATTTGTATGGAACCCCAGGTTGGTTCCGGGAAAGCAAGGCGTTGATCAAGTAAACGCCGGGGCACATCTGTTCCACGCAAGTCCTCCCCCATTACTGGCCGCTAAAACCCCTGCTTCCCCAAGTGCTCCGACCCAGGCTTCCCACACACACACACACAAACACCCAAAGAGAGGGGAGAGTGTGCCAGAAACTTCCAAAGACACCTGGGAGGTGGAGGAGAGTAGTAGCCTTTCAAACAGCAAGCTGCCCGCTAGGATAGGAAAGAGGGTGATGTTCTTGCAAAGCTGCCAACTGGAGAAGGGGCGGTCCAAACGCGCAGGAGGACATGTACCGGTTTCGCTGTGGTCAGTGTTTTGGTTTTTTTTTTTTTTAACACCAAAGTTTACAATAAACTACGTTATGAAGAGAAAGAGCTGCCGCGAGGATCTCAGCGAACGTGCTAAAAGCCTCCAAGGCCCGGCACAAAAGCACGCCCCCCCTCCGCCTTCCCTTTCCCAGCCATTCTTCAGGGGGTGAGGAGGAAACCGATGGCACGCTAGGCACGGGGACCAACTAGCGGGCACTCCAGGTCCCCGCAGGTGCCGGCGCACACGCCAGCCACAGCTCTCGTCTCCGCCACTGCGGTGCAGCCCCGGGGTGGGGCTCCGGAGCGCCCCATCCCGGCCGGGCACAGCTGCCGGGTGGCAAGGAACGCAGGCAGGACCCCCCTTTACACACACCCCGACGGAGGCGGCCACCGACGCGTGCGTGCACTCACACTCCCCGCCCCCCGAGCTGCGCGCGGGCAGGGGCGCGCGCGGGGGGCGCGTTACCTGTTCTGCCAGCCCTGGAGGAGGTTGGTGTATTTGCTGAGCACGCCCTCGAGAGCCGGCTCCCGCCTGCGGCCGCCTCCTCCGGACGGACTAGCGGCCACAGAGCCCGGGCTGCTGCGGCTACCCCCGCCGCCGAGCCCCGCTACCGCCGCCCGGCTCGCCACCCCACGGCCAGCGAGGGAGCAGGCGGGCGAGGAGCCGGCCGAAGTGGCGCGGCTGCTGCTGCGGCTGCTGCTGTTGCTGTGGTTGCTGCCTCCTCCGCCGCCGTCTGCGCCTTGAGCCGCCTTCTCCATGGTCTGAGCGCGCCGGGGACGCGGGTGGCGGCCCCGGCGCGGCGGCTGCAGCTGCTGCTGGTGCTGCCGCCACTGCTGCTGCTACAGCTCCGGGCTCCCGGGTCGCGCGTGGCTGCTCCAAATCCCCGGGAAATGCCTGACTCATACACGGGGAAGAGGAGGAGGTGGCGGCGAAGGAGAGCTGGGAAGCAAGCCAAACGGGGCTGGATGCAGCTGCGGCCGCCCCTCCTCCCGGCGCGGCCCGCCTGGCCCCTCCCTCCGCACTAGTTTCCCCGGGCAAGTTAAGCGCCCCGGGCTGGTTCGGCGTGCCCCCCTCGGGGTGCTCCTCCTCTTTCTTCCACGTTCCCCTCCGCAGCTCGGGCCCCGGGGTGCGGGGTGGTGGGGGGTCAGGGGGCCAATCGGCAAGGTGGGCACGCCCCGAATCTACGCCCTGTCGCCCTCGTGCGCCTTCTGCCGCCCCCTCTCGGATTCGAAGGGGCGAAAGGGAATCTCGGCGCGGCACTCCCCACCCCCACCCCACCTCGGAACCTGGGAGGGGGATGGGCAGCCCCACCCACACGGTCCACCCGGATATGGACGCGCCCGACCTGACCCGGGCACCCAGCAAGCTCCCTCTCTCCCCTCCTTCTTCTTCCGCGCTCGCGCACACGCGCGCGCCCGTACACACACACACGCACACCCAGAGGCGCGCCTGGCCTAGGCACGTACGCACAACCTGCACCTCGGGCTCCCGCCCCCGCCGAGCGCCTGGAGCCGGCAGGAAGCCCGGAGGCGCCGCCCGCGGGGCAGGGGGCCGGGGCGAGGGACAGCTGACCGTGTCAGGTGAGCTGCCCTGGCGTAGTCTCGCGGTGGAGTTAATAAGTGCACCACGGACGGAGGCGGGGCGGGGAGAGCGGCGAACACTCAAGGACCTGCGCAAGTGCCTCTTTAGCCGGGGTCCCACGCCACTCACCGGTCCCACACTCATCCCCTACCCCATAGGGACCTGGCGAGTCCAGACCAGCCCCATTGCACCTACGAACCCGACAAGAGGAAGGCAGGGCAAATGAGTGAATATTTACAAAGGTAGCAAAGGAGTGTCTGGTTGCGCTGGGACGTGGTGCCCCTCTAGGCCCTCTAGAGTCCTTTTTTTCAACCTGGAAGTGTTGCTCTGGGACAAAAGTAGTTGCACTCAGGCGGCCCCACCGATTTTTGTTGTTGTTCCAGTGCAACCTGGAAGTTTCTAAAGCGACATGCCCAAAAACCCAATGTGATGAAAGAGAAGAGCCTGTGCCAAGGCGAATGCAAAACCATAAAGCAAATAAATAATGCAACGTTTAAGAAAATCGGCAGATGGAGTAGCATCAGCCCCCTGGGATGCAGTTCCCCAAGCCCCACCCCTTGCTGGTCGGCCAGCCTTGCAAGATTTCAGCAGTAGTTCAGATCTACGTGTTTTCACGGAGCAGCTTCTGGGATGCTTGAAGAAGCCGCAGGAGCAAATGACAACAGCGATTACAAAGACCACGTTGAAAGCCCGAAGGAGCTGAGTTCTCACCTCCCAGCTTGATCAGGTGACATCCTCAGTTTTCTCATCTGTGAAATGGACTAATAATGTTTGTGACAAAGCAGGCCACCAGACTGCCTTGGGCAGAGGGATGCGGGCAGAAGCAACGCATGCCACTTCCAAACATAAATCCTAAGGGCCATCCCAAGGCCCCACCATCTTCTTTGTCTTCTTATGCCAGGTGAGCTAAAAGTTCCGTCCTTGGGTAGGGCCCGGCGGCGTGGCCTAGCGGCTAAAGTCCCCGCCTTGAAAGCCCCGGGATCCCATATGGGCGCCGGTTCTAATCCCGACAGCTCCACTTCCTATCCAGCTCCCTGCTTGTGGCCTGGGAAAGCAGTCGAGGATGGCCCAATGCATTGGGACCCTGCACCCACGTGGGAGACCCGGAAGAGGTTCCTGGTTCCCGGCTTCAGATCGGCGCGCATCAGCCCGTTGCAGCTCACTTGGGGAGTGAATCATCGGACGGAAGATCTTCCTCTCTGTCTCTCCTCCTCTGTGTATATCTGGCTGTAATAAAATGAATAAATCTTTAAAAATAAATAAATAAATCTTTTAAAATAAATAAATAAAAGTTCCGTCCTTCAGCTTGGTCCTGGAATGAAGAGAGTCCTCAGCTATATATAACTGCAAAAGACTTACTGGGCCACTGACACGTTTAGCATCCTTACCTTATGGCAGGTGAACACAATTTTGCCTCTGGCGGCTTCCATACAGATTATGTTTGTTCAAGGCCTTTGCTGACCTAAAGGAACTGAGTGCCTCCTGAGCTGAGACATAGTTTAGCCCACTGGTATGGGACATTGCTACCCTCAACTTTTTTTTTAAGATTTTTTTTTTTTTAAGTGGAAAAACAGAGTTACAGAGAGAAGAAGAGACAGAAAAAGGAAGATCTTTTATCTGTCTGCTGGTTCACTCACCCACATGGCCACAACGGCCTGAGCTGGGCCTGTCCAAAGCCAGGGGCTGGGAAATTCTAGGTCTCCCAAGTGGATCCAAGGGCCCAAGGACTCGAGCCATCCTCCACTGCTTTCCCAGCTCATAAGCAATGGAGCTGGATCAGAAGTGGAGCAGCTGGGACAGGAATCAATGCTCATTTGGGACGGTGGCACTACAGACAGAGGCATAGTCTGCTGTGCCACAGCCCCAGCCCATACCCTAAACTCTTGCTGAAAGGGAAGAAGCTGTACCATCTGGCCTGTGCTACTTCATCTGTAGAGTTGTTGCTGCCCCTCGCTAGCCTACCTGTAAACCAGATGACGACCGTGGGCTGAAAAGAGAGAACCTTGAGAGTCCACTGAAAGGAAGAAAGCAGCCAGACTGAGAGGAACCACCAAGGCCGCAGTGGACCAGGAGCAGACCCTCTGTGAGTGTGGGCATTTGGCCTGTTACTTGAGGTGCACATTGGGACACTCCAAGTGCCCAGCTTCTAGTGCTGGCTCCAGCTCCGGGCTCTACATTCCTGCTAAGACAAACCTTCCCAAGTGGCAGTTATGGTCCAAGCCATTGGGTTCCTGCTACCCACCTGAGGAACATGATTGGCTTCCCGACTGCCAGGGCAAGTCGAGCGTAAATCAGAGATGGGAGGGTGTGTGTGTCTTTCTCAAGTAGATAAATGTTTTAAGTGCGCCCAGATGTAAGTGGACAGCCAGAGGCGCGTGATGCTTGGAGGCAGGGACAAGAGACCAAGCCATAACACAGAGAGGCGTAGCCCACAATGTCCCCTCTGCTGGCCGCACTCTGTGTTCCCAGTTTGTGCTTCCCACCCATAGGGTCTTTAAATAAAAGCTGCTGCTTCCAGAAAGCCTTCCCTGATCCATGCTGATCGTTAACTAGTAGGGAAAAGGTACCTACAGAGTTCTCCCTGTAAAGTAAAAATGCCTGGCATTTTTACTGACAAAGCAAAGCAGTTTGAGAACAAATACATAATAGTTGGCAGAAAGATGAAATGCATCTATTGAAAATATTTCGAAAAATTTTCAAAATACACATGTCTAGCAGAAAGGCTATTTCCTTAATTGATCCAGATGGCGTAAACCGTTCAGGAGAAAAAAAAGAGAGAGAAATCCAGAGAGAATGACCAAAATGTGACAGCCACGTGAAGACTGGGAAAATGGAAGCCACAAGTAATTGGAACGGTAAGACAAGCACACCACATCTTTGAAAGTCATGGATACAGAAGATGGCATTGCGGCTCAACAGGTTAAGTCACTGCATGCGGCGCTGGCATCCCATAGCGGAGTCGGATCCAGCTTCCTGGTAATGTACCTAGGAAGACAGCAGTTAAAAAGAGAGGTCTTGGGCCCAGCGGTGTGGTCTAGCGGCTAAAGTCCTCGCCTTGAAAGCCCCAGGATCCCATATGGGCGCCGGTTCTAATCCCTGCAGCTCCACTTCCCATCCAGCTCCCTGCTTGTGGCCTGGGAAAGCAGTTGAGGATGGCCCAGTGCATTGGGAAACTGCACCCGCGTGGGAGACCCGGAAGAGGTTCCAGGTTCTCGGCATCAGATCGGCGCGCACCGGCCCGTTGCGGCTCACTTGGGGAGTGAATCATCGGACGGAATATCTTCCTCTCTGTCTCTCCTCCTCTGTGTATATCTGACTTTGTAATCAAAATAAATAAATCTTAAAAAAAAAAAAAAAGAGGTCTTCCATGTGCTGGTTATCTCCCCAAATGACTGCAGAAGCTGGGGCTAGGCCAGGCCAAAAACAGGAGTTTCATCCAGGTCTGCCACTAGGATGGCACTGGGACAGCAGGGGCCCAAGCCCATGGGCCAGCTTGTACTGCTTTGCCAATGTTTTAACTAGGAGCTGGCTCAGAAGCAGAGCAGCCAGGACTCAAGCAGGATGGGATGCTGGCCCTGCAACAGCATCTTCACCCACTAAGCCACATGCTGGCCCTGAGCACCACAGTTCTTATTCCCATTTTACAGATGGGAAACTGAATTTAGGAGAGGTTTGGCAGCATGCCTCACACTCGGCCAGAGCCAAGGTTGGAAATCAGGTGATCTTTTTTGCTACTGCCCTTCAATTCATAACCACTGCTTTATACTACTTGCCTCATAATGGATTCGGTTTCATTTCCTCTACTTAATGAGACCACTGGAAGTAAGCTCGGTGCCTGGGATTCCATTTCCTGTTATATTTTTGTTCGGTTAGAAATTAATTCTCGCAATCACAAATCTGAAGGGAACCAAGCAGGTGCCTGAGCCACACGCATCGAGGCACAGGGCTTACAAACAGCCACATTCCATAAAGGTTTATGGCTTGATGAATGAAGTCCCAGGGGGTGAGGAAGACACAGAGACTCCAAGAAGAGGAACCAAAATGCAGGCGTGGTCTTCTGACTCCAAGACTCACGTCATTGTGCAGGCACTCTGTTAGAACTTGACCCGGTCACGTCCATGAGGACATGTCGCCGGACCATCCAGAACCACAGTGTGAGCAGGCTGTCACCCCGTGAATGAAGAGCTGCCTGAACACTACCCTGACCGTGACCTGTTGAGCAATCCAGCACAGCACGTAGGAACTCTGCTTAGAGCACTGGCCGCTCCATGCTGCTCCTGCTCCCACGGATGTGTTTGCAAGAGCAGCAGCAGGAGGCCCAAGTGCTCTGTTCTGTGTCATGCATGTGGGAGACCTCTATGGAGGGCCTGGCTCCTGGCTTCTGCCTGGCTGAGCCCAAGGGCTCGTGGACGGAACTGGCCTAGCCTCACTTTCCAAAAACACAGCTTGAATATTTCTGCGCAAAAACCAAGGCTATAGACCTGCACTTCACACTTTATACAGTCTCCTCCTTCAAAAGCTAGAGCGTGAACTGCAAAACAGCTCAGCAGGTGCAGAATGGGGCGTGTGCCTCGTGAGTGGGAATGGACGTGTTTTGCATGTAGGAAAAATGCAAATGATTCACAGTCAAAGGTTGGTCATTGACATGTCAAAAGATACGTTGGGGGGTGAGAGGGGTGGCCTAAGGGTTGAGACACACACATTGCATATCAAAGGGCAGTGTTCACATCCCAGCTCCACTTCCAATGCCAGTTTCCTGCTGATGGAAGCCCTGAGAGGCAGCAGATGGCAGATGATGGCTCAATCAACTGCTTGGGTCTCTGCCACCCACGTAAGAGACCTGGATTGGGTTCCTGCTTTCCAACTGTGGTGTGACCCAGCCCCGGCCATCAGGGGAGTTGGATTAGTGAGCAGGAACTCGCTTCCTCCTGCTGGTTTTGCCTGTTCCTCCGTCGGCTGGCTGCCTCTCACACACACAGGTCTGCAGTTCTTGTCTTCAGTTGGGAGAGCCAACGTGGGAGGGACTTAGTGACCCCGCCCTCATGAACGGAACATGGTGGAAGTGACGGGGCACAGCCAAGGTCAGGTTATAAAAGAGATTGCTGTCTTTGGTGAGCAGCTTCTCTCTGTCCTGTCTCGCCCTGTGGCACCTGATCATTCCTGGCAGGGAGGCCAGCTGCTGCACCAGAAGGCCCCTCTGCAGCCCGTGGAGAATCCCACATGGCGCCATTCAGCCGTGCCAGCCCCTACAGGAGCCAGTTCCTGAGCCCAGCGCAGGGCCCCAGCAGTGACCTTGATAGTGGACCCATCGGCCCACGGCTTCCTGAGACACCTGCAGCCCTTAACTGCTAGCTTTTCTGCAATCCTGTGAGAGACTCCGAGCCAGAGGCACTCGGCCACCCCGCCCAATCCTCAGTGCTCTCTGTCGTAAAGTGGGGGTAATTGGCAACTCGGAACTAGAGAGCTGAAATTTCATGATTTTTACATGTTTGATTCCTTGTCATGACTATTGACCAGCTTTTCATATCCTGAAGATGCGAAACAGGGAAAAATAAGAGAGTTTAAGATAAGTAAAAAAAAAATGTGCCAGTGTAATACTGACAAAAGATGCAGCAGCATGGTATTGACATATGGAAAAATGGGACAGATTAGAGTCTAGAAACCATTCTGCTTGAGAATAACCAATTGATCTTTGACACAATGCAAAGGCATTTCAATGGAGCTTTCTACATCTGATTAGTTTCCTAAATTAGTTTCTTATTGCTGCTATAAAATAGAACCATCAACTTAGTGGCTGAAAACACCTCAGATTTATTATCTAATGCTTCTACAAATCAGAAGTTTGAAATGGGACTCAGAGGCTAAAATCAGCATCAGGGGGCCTATGTTACAGCGCTGACGGGGCATGCGGGCCTAGTCCCAGCTCCCTGCTAGTGTGCCTGGAGAAGCAGTCCCTTCTGCTCACATCGGAGACCTGAATGGAGTTCCCAGCATGACCCAGACTCAGGCAGTCATCTGGGATTGTAAACCATGAGGTTTACAATCCACATCAGATCCAGCCTCCCACGAATAATCTGGCAAAACAGCAGGGGATGGTTCAAGTACTTGGGCCCCTGCACCCATGGGGGAGACCCAGAAGAAGTTCCAGGTTCCTGGCTTCACACCCTCCCAGCTCCAACCAAAGCAGTCATTTGGGGAGTGAACCAGTCTCTCTCTCTCTCTCTCTCTCTCTCTCTCTCTCTCTCTCTCTCTCTTTTCTCTGTAACTCTGACTTTCAAATCCAAATAAATAAGTCTTAAAAGAAAGAGAGAGAGCGGGCACAGTGCAATGGTTCAATTGGCTAAATTCTCACCTTCAAGTGCCAGTATTTCCTATGGGCACTGGTTCATGTCCCTGCTGCTCCACTTCCCTGCTTGTGGCCTGGGAAGGCAACAGAGGATGGCCCAAGTCCTTGGGACACCTATACTCACGTGTAAGACCTAGAAGAAGCTCCTGGCTTCTGGCTTCAGATGGGCTCAGTTCTAGCCACTGTGGCCATTTGGGGAGTAAACCAGCAGACAGAAGATCTTTGTCTCTCCTTCTCTCTGTAATACTGCCTTTCCAATAAAAAGAAAGAAATCTTACGAGAGAGAAAGAGATAGGTGTTGTAGCACTGTGAGTGGGCTACCTCTTCAGACACCAGCATCCCATATCAGAGCAATAGTTCAAGTCTCAGCTGCCCCACTTCTAAACCAGTTCCCTGCAATGTGCCTAAGAAGCAAATGAATAGGGCCCGGAGCAGTAGCCTAGTGGCTAAAGTCCTCACCCTGAATGTGCTGGTTCTAATCCCGACAGCTCCATTTCCCATCCAGCTCCCTGCTTGTGGCCTGGGAAAGCAGTCAGGGATGGTCCAGGGTGTTGGGATCCTGCATCTATTGGCTCCAGGCTCCTGGCTTTGGATTGGCTCAGCTTCAGCTGTGGTAGCTGCTTGGGGAGTGAATCATCAGATGCAAGATCTTCCTCTCTGTCTATCCCCCGCTCTGTATATCTGACTTTCCAATCATAATTTCGAAAATCTTAAAAAAAAAAAAAAAGAAGAAGAAGAAAAAGCAATGGATGACGGTTCAAATCCTTGGGTTCTTGCTGCCCAGGTGAGAGACACCTCTCTTTTTAAATTTAGGGGGCGCCAACTCTTAGATCTATGGATAAAGCAGTGAGATTATCTCCCTTCTTAGAAATGCATACTTGCATATTTATATATACAACACTGCTCAGATCATGCATGGGTCGACTGGGACACAGCGCAAAGAAAACAACGCCCCATCGCAGCGTGCTGTTCCCCCGCGGGAGAACTGTGAAACATATAGTCCTCCCCGGCCGATTGTGGTAATGAGAAAGTTACAATTCTTGCCTAGATTTCAACGGTTTCTTTGCATACATATCTTTCTTTCTGGGAACATGGAGTTTTCTCTCTTTTCTTCCCCACCACCGCCACTTCTGTGTACCTGTGATGTTTGGTGGCGTTGGCAATCGGCTGCTCTGTTCTCGGGGCATGCCTGCTGGGCACTGGGAAGACATTGAGGGGCCGGCATTGTAGTGTAGTGGTACACCAGCCACTGGATTTGCTGGCATCCCAGATGGGCACCAGTTCATGTTCCAGCTGTTCCACTTGTGATGCAGCTCCCTGCTAATGGCCTGGGAAAGCAGTGGGTCCAAGTCCTTGGGTCCTGCACCCATGTGGGAGACCTGGGTAAAGCTCCTGGCCCCTGGCTTTGACCTTGGCCCAACCCTGGTTACTGTAGCTCCTTGGGTGAACTAGCAGATGGAAGAGCTCTCTCTCTGTGTGTGTCTGTGTGTCATATCGTCGGGAGCTGTATTACGGCGTCTAAGCCTAAGTCCATGGGTGACAGTCTATAAACCTAATCAACTATGCACAGCAAAACCCAGGGGTGGTGAGAAAAAAAATTGTACCTCAGTGTGGTCATCTTTCCAGACCTGGATAGGAATAGCAGGAACTCAGATAACTATGTTTCAAGTTTTAAATTTTACTTATTTTTTGGGCCCGGCGGCGTGGCCTAGTGGCTAAAAGTCCTCGCCTTGAACGCCCCGGGATCCCATATGGGCGCCGGTTCTAATCCCGGCAGCTCCACTTTCCATCCTGCTCCCTGCTTGTGGCCTAGGAAAGCAGTCGAGGACGGCCCAAAGCCTTGGGACCCTGCACCAGCGTGGGAGACCCGGAGGAGGTTCCTGGTTCCCGGCATCGGATTGGCGCGCACCGGCCATTGTGGCTCACTTGGGGAGTGACTCATCGGACGGAAGATCTTCCTGTCTCTCCTCCTCTCTGTATGTCTGACTTTGTAATAAAATAAATAAATCTTTTTAAAAAATTATTTATTTTTTATTGGAAAGGCACATTTACACAGAGAAGAGACAGAAAGATCTCCCATCCACTGGTTTGCTCCCGAAATGGTCACAATGGCCAAAGCTGAGCCAATCTGAAACCAGGAGCCAGGGGCTTCTTCCAGGTCTCCCATGTGAGTGCAGAGCTGGAGGATTAGCCAGCTAAGCCATTGCACCGGCCCCAATAGCAAACCAGTCTCTTACATAAAACTGACTCACCGATTGGAGGGAGCAGTGCAGCCGGCCCTCCAAGTCTAGTCACTGGCCTTAGGAGGTAGTTTGTTCTAGAGGCACTCCAAGCCCAAGCAGGGGAAAGGCCACTTGGCCATCATAAAAATTCCCTGAATAATTTGATTGGCATCACTGATCAATCAAAAGACGGCCATACTTGCCACTGACCAACCATGAACTCGGAAAGGAGTTGAACTACATCACTCAAACCTAACTTCAAGTCATAAAAATTTTTTTAATCCCCTGTTGGAATGCCAAGAATCAAACAACAACTGCCCAGCTCTTTTCTTTGAGTTTTACAATAATTGCCTGCTTAAAAAAATGTTTATATTGGGCGTGGCAGCGTGGCCTAGCGGCTAAAAGTCCTCTCCTTGAACACCCCAGGATCCCATATGGGCGCCGGTTCTAATCCCGGCAGCTCCACTTCCCATCCAGCTCCCTGCTTGTGGCCTGGGAAAGCAGTCGAGGATGGCCCAATGCTTTCGGACCCTGCACCCCTGTGGGAGACCCGAAAGAAGTTCCTGGTTCCCGGCTTCGGATCGGTGCAGCACTGGCCGTTGCGCTCACTTGGGGAGTGAATCATCGGATGGAAGATCTTCCTCTCTGTATATCTGACTTTGTAATAAAAAATAAATAAATCTTTTTAAAATATTTATTTGCTTACTTGAAAGGCAGCAATATCCAGAGAGAGACAGAGATCTTCCACCCGCTGGTTCACTGCCCAAAAGGCCACACTGGCTGGAGCTGAGCCAAGGTGAAGCCTGGAGCCAGGAACCTCTTCTGCTTTTCCCATGAGGGGGCAGCACTTGGCCATTTTCTGCTGCTCTTATAGATGCATTATTAGCAGGGAGGTGGATCAGAAGTGGAACAGCTGGGACTTTAACCAGTGCTGCAGATGACAGCTTTACCCACTATGGCACAGATGCCTACTTTCTAGAATCTTCTGATCCGTAGTAGACACATTATCCAGTGTTCCACTGGCCTGCACCTAGATGCCTGCTTTCTTCCACCACCCCATTATCAGTAATTGGTTTTCTGCTGAGCAGACCCAGGTGTGAGAGTTCCATAGCAACTCCCCAAGTAGTTTTGGGGCTCTCTCAACAGTTCTTAGAGAGAGTTTTGGAGATGGAATTCCAAAGATCCTGTCCTCCTTGATCTTGTCTCATGGCCATGACCTTGGGAGATGGGGACGACCTAAAGCTACCGTTGTGATCCCATCTGGGCAAACAAGAAGGAGACCAGTGTGCAGGAAGGGGCCTGTGGCTGGGGAGTGTTGCAGGGCGCGTGAGGGCCTGTTGGTGGCGCTGGAGTCCTCAGGTGGAGCTCTGTGTTCAGGACCCAGTAGTGCCACCTTCAGCCAGGATGCGTCCCAGGAGAAGGGGCCTTTCCACAACCCTCCCTTGGGTTCCTCTGGCTTGGCTCTTCCGCCCCTTGCTGCCTTGTTGGCGCGTTCTGACCCACAATCCCAGACCGCCAATCAAATGGTAATCATAGCTCCCCGTGAGGGTCTCCCGCGAAGCAAGCGTTTCACATCAGCCATCACACTTCATTATGCTAAATTACACCTTCCAGAGGTAAAGTCATGACCCTCACACAAACGTGAAATGAATACATGGCAAAGGTTCTCTATTCTACTCCCTAATTAACAGAGAAACCAGTAAGCTGTTAAAACTGGTTTAAATAAGAATTTGAATGACAGGCATTTCTGCTCGCTAGCAGACAAGATTAATTTGTGTTGCTATGCGTGGAAACTGATGCTGTCGGTTTTCTGTAACTTAGCTTCCCTTCTTAGAGCGGCATTTTTAACAAATGTTAAGAATGGATGTTTGGGGCCCGGTGCTGTACCCTAGCGTTTAAAATCCTCATCTTGCATGCGCCAGGATCCCATAGGGGGCGCCGGTTCCAATCCTGTGTTATGGGAAAGCAGTTGAGGACAGCCCAGAGCCTAGGGACTCTGCACCTCTGTGGGAGACCCAGAAGAGGCTCTGGGCTCCTGGCTTAGGATTGGCTCCAGTCTGGCCTTTGCTGCTCTGGCTCTTATGGCCGCTTGGGTTGTGAATCAGCCGATGAAAGATCTTCCTCTCTGTCTCCACTCCTCTCTGTATATCTGACTTTCTAATAAAATAATAATAATAAGATGTTTGGTATAGAGGTTAAAGTACTGCCTGTGAATCCCACAGCCCGTGTCATCGTGTCTGGGTTCAAATCCTGTTTCCTCCACTCCTCACTCCAGCTTCCTGTTAATGGGCAACCTGGGGGCTCTCTGCCGCCCACGTGGGAGACTGGGGTTGACTTCTGGCTTCCTGGGTTTGGCCTGGCCAGGTTAGAGCTATTGCAAGCATTTAGAGCGTGCATCAGAAGACGGGAGATGTTAGTTTCTGTCCCTCTGTCACTATATATACCTTTCTACGTCTTTCAAATAAATAATTAAGCCTAGTCAGTGGCAAGCCCACCAAATGTGCCCACCACATGCAATCAGAGATCCTGGAAGCCCCCTAAGCAGTGACCAGCACCCCCCTGAAACTAAACCCTGTAGTTTCTTTTCTTAATTTGCTTTCACAGTTCTTAAAAGCATTTATTTGAGAGGCAAAGTTAGATAGATTGATCGATTGATTTTCTATCTGCTAGTCCATTCCACCAAGTAACCACAGAGCCAAGAGCCAGGATCTCAGTCCTGAACTCCTACATGAATGGCAGGAACCCAGGTCTCTGAGCTGTCACCTGCCTCCTCAGGGTTTCCAACTGGCAGGAAGCTGGAACCGGCAGCAGAGCCACGTATCCAACATCCAGTCGTGGAACCTGGATTGGTCGATTTATTTGAGAAAAGAGCTGAGAGAGAAGGAGACACAGAAGGATCTTCCACCTGCTGATCCACTCGCCAGGTGATTGGAGCAGCAGGGGCTGGACCACGCCGAAGCCAGGAACCAACAACTCCACCTGGATGTTGCTTGTTGGTACAGGGGCCCAAGCCCATGGCCCATCTTCTGCTGCATTAACAGGGAGCCAAATCAGAGGTTGAGCAGCTGGGGCTTGAATCAGTACTGCAGTGTGGAATGTGGGCGGAGCAACACTGGCCCCAAGAACATGGCCTTCTTAACTTGCTCCCAGTAGTCCTTTTAAATCAATTCTAAACCTTGGACAGATTTTTTTCCCTTTCTCTGACAAGTACAGCCACCTGAAAAGGAGACAAGTGTGCTCCATCAAATGCTGGCTTCATTGTAGAGATGAAAACAAGGAAGGTCACATGTGATTAGTTAGCGGAAGATCAGGACGCAGAACAGCTTTGACTGCCCGCCCTCAAGCTGAACCACGTGAGTTCAAATTTGCTGGCACCTAGGCACCGTGCCTGGCCCCTGGCGGTCTACCTTAGGGAAAGCACCACTTGCTCATTCCTTCAGTCACCCATTTCACAGATCCTGTTTTGCCCCTGGCTGTCAGCAGCCAAGCTCTGCCCAGGGAGTCGTCCGTCAGGGTTGCTGTTTCACCCCCTGGGTGAGATTGGGATGCTTCATGCCATTGTTGTGTCTTTTTAAAATATATCTATTTGTTTGTTTTTATTCAAAAGGAGAGGAACAAAAAGAGAGAGAGAGAGAAAGAGAGCGAGAGAGATCTTCCATCCACTGATTCACTCTCCAAATGGCCTCAACGGCCAGAGTTTAGTCAATCCAAAACCGGGAGCCAGGAGCTTCTTCTGGGTCTCTCACATGGGTGCAGGAGCCCAAGGACTTGGGCCGTCCTCCACTGCTTTCCCAGGCCACAGACAAGGGGCTGGGTGGGAAGTGGAGCAGCTGGAACACAAACCGGCACCCACGTGGGATCCTGGCACTTGCAAGGCGAAGATTAGCCTATTACTGTTTTATTTGCAAGGCAGAGAGAGAGTGACGGAGATCTTCCATTTGCCACTTTATTCCGCAAATGCTGAACGCTGACCTAAGCTGAAGCCCGGATCCCAGAGGGCAGGCGGACTTCAGCGTTCGCTTCCCCACATCTCAGTCGGATCGGTACAGCACAGAGTGAGAGGAGCTTCCGAGAGGGTTGCATTCAGATGTAACCGGGTGGAGGCAGGCTGCTGCAGCAGGCGGACCTCCGAGCTCTGGAAGGATTGTGGCAGCCCAGCCAGAGCTTTAAGCAAAGGCACAGGATGTCTAGACTGCTCGGGAGACCTGCAGACCACAGTTAATTACAAGTGAAGTCAGACTCTGCTACCAGCTAAGGCCGGAAAGCACGGATCATCTTGGGAGTCACCATACCTTGGCCACTTGCCCAGGCACCTGTTCTGCAGAGCTGAGCCCTGGGGGAGAGTGGAGCCACTCTGTAATTGCTTTCCTACCTTCTCCCTCCCCCACTGCCACTCCGGTTCCTGAGATCCCGCAAGAAGCACCACCAGGGCTGAGTGGGAAAATGGCCACACGACAACACAGCGTCCTCTAGGGGCAGAACCGGGTCACAATATCTCCACATTGAGTCCAGGGTCTTGCCCTCACAGAGAGAAGTATTCAAAGCAGAAGCAGGATTGATTCAAAAGAGAGACAGAGTGAATATGCACTCGTGCGTGGGTGTGATATGGGTTAGAAGGCGCCAAGCTTTCTGGGAGTTTCCCAGTGCCTCCACGTGGCGTTTAACTGCCAGGACATCACAGCGGCAACTCCTCCCTCCCGATAGCACTTGAGACACCGGTGCATCATGGGGAAGGTGGGCTTACTTGACTGACAGGTGAGGAGGCGGAGTTACAACACAGGGCTGTGCACAAACTGGGAGACAACTGTTTGCTCTGACCTAACTCCCTGCCTAGTTCTCTCATATCAGGGTGTACTATTCAAGGGCTTAGGATGGAACGGGCTATGCACAGGACGGAGCATCCTCCCACTGGTCTCTCACTGGCCCTGCCGGAGTGGAAGTGCCCTGAGATACCAGCCTCTGGGGCTTGAAGCCAGCTGGAGAGTCGGGGAGAACTGTGGGTTGGCAGGGGTAGAGTGGAACGTTCCAGTCCAGGGGTGGATACTAAGATATGGGTTGTAAAGCAAAAGAGGAACTTGGGAAAGTAAGATAAGAGAGGAATTGTCCTGGGCCATCTGGGTGGCATAGCGGGCTAATCTGCTGTGGCACTGACATTCCATATGGGTGCCAGTTCAAGCTCCGGCTGCTCCACTTCCCACCCAGCTCTTTGCTTATGGCCTGGGAAGGCAACGGAGGACGGCCCAAAGCCTTGAGTCGCTGCACCCACATGAGAGACCCAGAAGAAGCTCCTGGCTGTTGGCTTTGGCTTGGCTAAGCTTTGGCTGTTGTGGCCAGTGCATAGAAGATACCTCTCTCTCTTCCTCTCTCTGTAACTATTTCAAGTAAAATAGATAAAATTTAGAAAAAAAATTGTGAGTTCTCCCTTGCACAATGCAGACAACAGCAGATCTAGTGCGGGGGACCTTACTCTTCAACAAAGCAGGGACAAGAAAACTATTTAGCTTTCATTGTTTTGCTTAAAATTGCTTCTTGTTTCTTTAAGAAAACATTTTTGGGTCCGGCACGTTGGCCTAGAGGTTAAAGTCCTCGCCTTGAACACGCCCCAGGATCCCATGGGGGCATTGGTTCTAATCCCACTTCCCATCCAGCTCCCTGCTTGTGGCCTGGGATGGCAGTTAAGGACAGCCCAAAATTTTGGGACCCTGCACCCGTGTGGGAGACCCGGAAGAAGCTTCTGGCTCCTGGTTTAGGATTGGCTCAGCTCCAGCCATTGTGGCCGCTTGGGGAGTGAATCATCAGATGGAAGATCTTCCTCTCTGTCTTCCTCTGTATATCTGCCTGTCCAATAAAAATAATCTTTTTTTTTTTAAATCCCTGTTTGTAAGCCAGTTGTCAGTTTGGTCTATTGTATCATATTTAAAATCAGCTCTTAATTTGTGCCTTATGGTTTGTGTTTTCTGAGTCTCACTAAAAAGTCCTTCAAGGGGCTGATGTTGTAGCCTGGCCAGGAAGGCTGACACCCATGCCATTGGTATCTCCTATGGGTGCCATTTTAAGCCTCGGTTGCTCCATGTCCAATCCAGAACCCTGTTGGTAGACTGGGAAGGCAGTAGAGGATGGCTTAGGTGCTTGGGCCTCTACCACCCACGTGGGACACCTAGATGAAGCTCCTGGATCCTGCTTTTAGCATGACTGACACCTGGCCATGGCAGCCACCCGAGGAGTGAATCAGTGGATGGAAAACCTCTCTCTTCCTCCTTGTAACACTGCTTTTCAAGTGCATCCATCTTTTAAAAAAAATTCTTTTTTTTGAAGATTTATTTGTATTGGAAAGGCAGATATACAGAGAGGAGAGACAGAGAGGAAGATCTTCCGTCCGATGATTCACTCCCCAAGTGAGCCGCAACGGCCAGTGCTGCGCCACCCCAGGGAGCTAGATGGGAAGTGGGGCTGCTGGGATTAGAACCAACGCCCATATGGGATCCCGGTGCAAGCAAGGCGAGGACTTTAACCACTATGCTATTGCGCAGGGCTGTTGGAGGACATTCTGACCCTAGAAGGTCAGAGAGCACAGGATTACAGTTGATTGGATACTATTTGTATGAAAACAACTGAATGGGTGCCTTTTGTGTGACTGATTGGATATCCTTTGCATGACAGTAACAGAATGGCTACTTTAGCATACCTGATTGGATATCATTTGTATAAGAAAGGTTGAGTGGACAGCATGTGTATTACAACACTTGGTGGAATATACAAAACAAAAGGAGTTCCAAACAAAAGCATAGAAACAGTTGATGAATTTGTTGATAAGCTCAATACCTCCTCCCTTATCCCATATGAGCCTCAGTGTATAAAGTCTGATGCCACAAATACACTTCAGCTTTGACCATCAGTCAGGGTTCTTTCTGTATATCTGACTTTCCAATAAAAATAAATAAGTTTTTTTAAAGATTTATGTATATTTTACTACAAAGGCAGATATACAGAGAGGAAGATGACGACTCACTCCCCAAGTGAGCGCAAAGGCCGGTTCTGCGCCATAGCGGAGCCTGGAACGGGTGCAGGGTCCCAAATCTTTGCGCTGTCCTTGACTGCATTCCCAGGCCACAGGCAGGGAGCTGGGTGGGAAGTGGAGCTGCTGGGATTAGAACTGGTGCCCATATGGGATCCTGGTTCTTTCAAGGCGAGGACTTTAGCTGCTAGATCGCGGCGTCGGACCCAAAAATGCAGCCTCCCAACCATGCCAGACGCCCACCTGTCCGGGGAGGTTTGGAGAGACTCTGATCTACTGCTTCCCAAATACTTCATACTTTTTTTCACTTTGTGAAGGATATCACACTTTCCAGTCTATTTTAGAATTGTTTATTGCTGGTGTGAAGAATGGACACTATTGTGTTTTATGAGATGATTTTTTTTCCAGTGACCTTGTTAAATTCTTATCAAGTCTAATTGTTTATTGATTCCGTTGGGTTTCCTGCACGGTTGAGTATGTCATCTGCAAATAGCTGCAGTTTCATCTCTCTGTTTCTTAACTTCTCATGTTTCATTTCTGGCTGCTGTCTTACCGCATCGGCTAGAGCCATCAATATGGTGCTGAGCGCAGGGGGGATGGCAGGCTTTCTGCTTGCTTTCTGAGCTTGCGGGGAGACTCCTATAAACCTTCCATTTGCATAATATATTCCTGCTCACTCTCCTCCAGCCCTCCCTTCTTCCGTGATGTCTTTGGTCTGTTTCCCTAGCAAATAGGACCAAAGGAAATGTTGCATGCTAAAAAAAAGTGATCCTAGGGAAGCCAAAGTCAAGGTTAGAGGTAATAAGAAATAGGGGTGGGCTGAGAAAATACCCGGATTGCACTCACAGCATCACCCTGGCGGGAGCGGGGACACAATACATGGATGCTAAGACGCTGATTTAAACATCAGGCATGGAGCAGTATGACAGGTTAAAAAGAGGAATGTTTTTCTACTGGACGCTTTGCATGGTCTGGCTTCCGGTGATGGCAGCCAGTCCCAGGAGGCATTAACCCCTTACACGTGGCTCCTCAGTCGTATCTAGAAAACTCTAGGCCTCTGTCCAATCTGGCCAGGACAAGTGTAGAGTGACCCTGGACTTTGCAGCAGCTCTGCCACCAAATGTGTGCTCCAGAAATTCCAGGGGTGGGCACTGTGGGGGCGCTGGCATCCCAGGTGGGCACTGGTTCAAGTGCTTTCCCAGGTCACAGGAAGGGAGCTGGATGGGAAGCGGGGCTGTCGGGATTAGAACCGGCGCCCATATGGGATCCCAGCGCAGTCAAGGCGAGGACCTTAACCATTACACTATCGCGCCAGGCCCAACTGAGGCTATTTGTGAAAATGAACCATTAGATGGAAAACTCGGTGGTTCAGTCTTTCAAATATCTGTGATCATATATACATATATATGTACGCATATATTCAAATATATATATATAACACATATATTAAAAAAAAAACTTCAGAGGATGGCTCATAATCACTCACGCAGGCCTTCTTTCCTCAGGGGAGATCTTAATGGCTTAAGAGTCACCTTTGCAAATGGCTGAGACAGCCAAGCAGATCTGGGGGAGGAACAGAAATAAGGCTCTGTACAGAGTTAGGGCTTGACACGACTCCCAGACTGGAATTGGGTAAGACCATGCGCCTAAGCTGTCATGATGGGACTGTCCAAGCACAGAGCCACTCTGAAACAGGGACGGGGTGTGCCTCTTCATGAGGTCTTAGTCAACCCCACGTGGTCATATACACATATACTGCAAGGTGTATAAATATTGCATCCTACACACGTGTGTGCATGCTTATATGCTCTCCCAGGCCACAAGCAAGGAGCTAGAAAGGAAATGGAGCAGCTGGGATATGAACTGGCACCCATACGGGATCCTGGTGCATGCAAGACGAGGACTTTAGCCACCAGGCTATCACACCGGGCCCCTGAAGAGATCTTTTTCAACAGGAAGCTGTATACCACCAGCTGAGTTGGACGTCTGATACACTGCGTTCATTAACAAACTCCCCCAAGTGTTTAGCGATTTTTTTCTGAGTGAGCACCTTGGGTATAAATGAATACAAACAGAAAAGCAAAGAACTGAACAGTGGATGGTACTTCAGGACACCTCACAGGGTTCAAACACTTAAATTGGATAGATAAGAGAGACAACAGACAAAAAGGAAGAATAATGGAGAAAGACAGAATTCCAATCTTAGAGCAACACCCCACTCCCTACCCCATCCGCTCACTTTGCTGGAATTGAGTTCAGCAAGTCCAGCATGGGCCACAGGGCTGTAGCTGGATGGATGGACAGGGCATCCAATAGCAAAGTCCGCCTGTGTTTCCCTAGTCAGCCACCAGAGGGCGGTACATCCCACCCAATGCAGCCTGTACTTGGGGAAGACCTTGGGCCCCAAGAACAGGCCATCTTCTCTAACTTAACTGTCATTGCTAATGGATTCAGCCAAACAGTTATGATTCAAGAACGGACAAGCCTTGCCACTGCATTTGAGCTAAGTTTTCAAGCTCAAGTGGGAAATCACAAATGGATCATACTTTGCTGCTTTTCTCATGTCTTTTTTTTTTCCCCATCAGCATGTTTGCAAAGTTCATCTGTGGTGTGGCAAACACCGATTCTGTGCATGTGCTTTAATGGCTGAAGGCAATGCCATTGTATGGATACACATGTGGCTCCCCAGTTCACTGAATCATGCCCAGTTGGGTTGGGTTGTTTTTGGAATAACGCTGAAGGTCTTTGTTACGGGAGAGACACCAAAAAGATGGAAAATGAAGGAGATTTTCTTAAGGCTATTGCAACCAGCAGAGGCTTATTCAGGATGAGCATCTGAAGGAAAATGGAGAACCATCAGCAAGTCTTTTTAAAGAATTTCTAATTCGGGGGCCCGGCGGCGTGGCCTAGCGGCTAAAGTCCTCTCCTTGAAAGCCCCGGGATCCCATATGGGCGCCGGTTCTAATCCCGGCAGCTCCACTTCCCATCCAGCTCCCTGCTGTGGCCTGGGAAAGCAGTCGAGGACGGCCCAAGGATTTGGGACCCTGTACCCGTGTGGGAGACCTGGAAGAGGTTCCTGGCTCCCGGCTTCGGATCGGTGCGCACTGGCCCATTGCGGCTCACTTGGGGAGTGAATCATCAGACGGAAGATCTTCCTCTCTGTCTCTCCTCTGTGTATATCTGGCTGTAATAAAATGAATAAATCTTTAAAAAAAAAAAAGAATTTCTAATTCGGGAGCCAGAGTTGTGCTATAGCAGATAAAGCCACCACCTGCAGCACTGGGATCCCAAATGGGCATCTTTTGGAGTCTTGGCTGCTCCACTTCCCATCCAGCTCCCTGCTGTGGCCTGGGAAAGCAGTCGAGGATGGCCCAAAGCCTCGGGTTCCTGCATGCGCGTGGGAGACCCGGAAGATCTTGGCTCCTAGTGTCAGCTCAGCCCTGGCTTTGTGGCCACTTGGAGCAGTGAACCAAGGATGGAAAATCTCTCTCTCTGTAGCTCAGCCTTTCAAATAAAATAAACACATCTCTTTAAAAAAATGTTTTAAAATTTCATTGAAAGGGCAAAAGAATGAAGAAGGGGAGAAACAGGGAGAGATCTTCTATCTGCAGGTTCACCCCCCCTTCCCCAAAAGGCCATTACAGCCAGGTCTGAGGCAGGCTGAAGCCAGGAGCCAGGAGCTCTGTCTGGGTCCCCCATGTGGGTGCAGGGGTCGTTGTCTGCTGCTTTCCAAGGTGCAGTGGCAGGAAGCTGCATCAGAAACAAAACAGCTGAACTTTAACCTGAACTCTGATATGATATGGCAACGAAACGGCAGTGACTTAACCTGCAGTTTCCCAAGACTGGCCTCGAACTCTGGAGTGTGTGTGTGTGTGTGAATTCCTTAGAATTTTCTGCAAAATACCTTGTTTGCCGTTGAATACCAACAGACTATTTCTTCCTTTGAAATATGAAGTCCATAACTTTTTACGTGTTTGTTTCGCCTCAAGGCTCAGGCTAGAACCTGCAGTACAGAGCTAAGCAAACATGATGAGAATAAACAGGCTGCCTCACCAGGTATCCCCGGAGGACAGCGCTCAGGCTGGTACTAGTAAGTTGCGTTGACATTGTGATAGGGCAGATAAAACCACTTGCCTCCCTGGCATCCCACATGGGTACTAGTTCAAGACCCGGCTGCTGCACTTCGGATTCAGCTCCCTGCTCAGGTGCCTGGGAAAGCAGTGGGGGATGGCCCGAACCCAAGCCCTTGGTCCACTCATGTCTACAGGGGAGACCCGGAAGAAGCTCCTCTCTCCTAGGTTTAGCTTGGCCCAGCCCTGGATCGTTTTGGACATTTGGGGAGTGAGCCAATGGGTGAAAATCTTGCTCTCTTTCTGTCTCTTCTTTTCTCTCTGAGTTTCAAATAAATAAATAAATATTTTCTTAAAGAGAGGAAGATCCACCGTCCGAGGATTCACTCCCCAAGTGACCGCAATGGCCGGTGCTGCGCCGATCCGAAGCCAGGAGCCAGAAACTTCCTCCAGGTCTCCCACACAGGTGCAGGGTCCCAAGGCTTAGGGCCGTCCTCGACTGCTTTCCCAGGCCACAAACAGGGAGCTGGATGGGAAGCGGGGCTACCAGGATTAGAACTGACGTCCATATGGGCTCCTGGTAAATTCAAGGCAAGGACTTTAGCTGCTAGGCCACTGCGCTGGGCCCAATTAATCTTTTCAAAATATACATTTGAATTGTAGCTTATTTGCAGTTTCTTTAATCAGTTTGTCTAGTTTGTTAAGCGTTTTCATCATGAATTGGTGTTACCAGAGGCTTTTATTTCACCTATAGTTTTTTCACTTTTATCCTATGAAGGTAATATATCACATCAATTGTGTTTGGGGTGTTAGTTTTGCATCCTAAGATACATGATATACCTGGCATACACTTATCATGGTGTTTAATACCTTTTATGTTACTGAATTTCATTTGGTAAATTTATATTTAGAATTTTTGTGTCTCATCTCATGAGGAATATATATAATATATTATATAGAGAGAGAGAGAGAAAGAGAGAGGGATGTCTTTATCAGGGTAAAGTTGTCCACAGGGAGTGAGTTGGGAAGTGTTCTCTGTTTGCCGATATATTTTGCCAATGACTAGTATTGATTATTTGCAAGGCTTGTTTAATCATTTGAACGGCACCACGAGAGAAAGTGGGAGAGCTCCTCCACCAGCTGGCTGGCTCTCCAGAATGCCTGGACCCATCAGGGCGGGCCGGGCTGAGACCAAGGAGCAAGCCCCTTCCTCGGGGTCGGAGTGGCAAGGACTCCAGCACCCGGGCCGTCCCCTGCCGCTCCCCAGGCACATTAGCAGGGAGCTGGGTCGGAGGCAGAGCAGCCAGGACTCCTGTTACGGGAGCATCCCAAGTCAGAGCTTGGCCTGCTGCATGACACCATCCACTCCCAGTACCAACTCTGCATGTGTGTGGCAGAATGCACAGTATACGTCATCGGGCAAGGGCATTCTTGGTAGGAAGAACTTTAACTATTGAATGTCCTTACATGTTACAGGTCTATTCAAATTTTCTGTGGTTTTCCAGCCAATAATTTGTGGTTTGTGTTTTTCTTCTTTTTTAAAATTAATTTACTTGAAAGGCAGAACTGCAAAGAGGAAAGACAGAAGAGAGAGATCTTCTGCCTGCTGGTTCACTTCCCACATGGCCACAACGGCCAGAGCTGAGCTGATCTGAAGCCAGGAGCCTGGAACTTCTTTCCCAGGCCACAAGCAGAGAGCTGGATGGGAAGTAGAGCAATTCTGGTCCTTGCTATTGTTAGTTATTTAAAAAGATGTTAGAGTTCTAGTGCATATTATATTATGATATTATTACGATATTATTACGCGCAGCTAATTCCCACAACCTGGTTCTTTACCGTGAGCTGAAACACACCAGATGCAACGAGGTATCTTAGGAGGTTTATTCCAACGGGGCAGGAACGGGTAGAGGTGGTGAAAATCAGGAGAAAAGGGGGGAGGAGAGACAGCAGAGAGACAGAGACCAGAGGAGGGATAAGAGCGGGGTAGGAGTAGGATAAGAGCAGGGTGGGAGTAGGATAAGAGTGGGATAAGAGCGGGATAAGAGCCAGATAAGAGAGGGGTAAGAGAGGGTAAGAGAGGGGTAAGAGAGGGAGGGGTAAGAGAGCGAGCCGCACCTGGGGGGGCCTTTTTGTGGGCCAGGTGTAGGGGCAGGGATTGGGAGGGATTGAGGCCAGGCCCCCAGGGGATTGGCGCCTGCAGGTGAATGCCTAGGGATGATTGGCGAGTGGGCGGAGTCGGGGAGGGGGCTGGAAAATTGGGGTGGGATTCTCAGGTGGAATGCCAGGTTACATCTGATTGGTGGACGGCTGGACTGGCGCGAATTGCGTGAGCTGTGAGGAAGAAGGAATGGCCACAGGTCCAGGGAAGGATATTGGAATAACTCCTTACAGCTATGCGTGTCCATAGTTCCTGATCAGCCCTGGCCATGTGCGGCCTTAACATTCTTTAAGGATTCCTTTTCTGCTTCAGATGGTTGGAGGCCTGCTCATTTCAACTTGGAAGCCAGGTGGATGGGACTGCTGTGGTGTTAAAGGGAATTCCACATGGTTCTGAAGGATCCTTCAGTGCAGATTACACCCCTACACAATAAGGGTCATGAGAGACACAGGAGACCAACGGCCGTTTCCCCATATCCTGGAGAACACAGAGAGCTCTTGGGAAACAATCCCCCATGCTGGCGTTGACTTGGTTTCAAAATCAGGAGCATATGCAGCCGCCTTGGACAGGTAGCAGACAGCTTCTAAGGTTTTAAAAAATTTATTTGAGGGCCCGGCGGCGTGGCCTAGCGGCTAAAGTTCTCTCCTTGAAAGCCCCGGGATCCCATTTGGGCGCCGGTTCTAATCCCGGCAGCTCCACTTCCCATCCAGCTCCCTGCTTGTGGCCTGGGAAAGCAGTCGAGGACGGCCCAATGCTTTGGGACCCTGCACCCGCGTGGGAGACCCGGAAGAGGTTCCTGGTTCCCGGCTTCAGATTGGCGCAGCACTGGCCGTTGTGGTCACTTGGAGAGTGAATCATTGGATGGAATATCTTCCTCTCTGTCTCTCCTCCTCTCTGTATATCTGACTTTGTAATAAAAAATAAATAATAATAAATCTAAAAAATATTTTTTTTTATTTATTTGAAAGACAGAGTTACAGAGAGAGGAAAGAAAAAGAGAAAATTTCCATCGACTGGGTCACTCTCAAAATGGCCTCATGGGGCTGGGCCAAGGGCTTCTTGGGCACCGGACCACCCTGCAGAAGAATTCTAATCCATTCAGGCATTGTTTGCTACTTTGCGGTTGGTTGTTCTACTCAATGTGAGCTTGGAGGTTCATGTCAATAATAATAATGTCTTGCAAAAGGGCCTTCTATTATTCATACTGTCTTGGCTGTCCCCATGGACCTTATGCTATTCAAGGGACATGTATTTAGGGTTTCATTCTTTCTTCAATCTTTAGGTTCTCCTTTTCTTTGTGATACAAGATTGAGTTGTAGAATAAGAATTGTAGGGCTCGGCAGCGTGGCCTACTGGCTAAGGTCCTTGCCTTGATCCCAAATGGCTGCTGGTTCTAATCCCGGGAGTTCCACTTCCTCTCTATCTTTCCTCCTCTCAGTATATCTGACTTTGTAATAAAAATAAAGTAAATCTTTAAAAAAAAAAAAAAAAGAATTGTAGCAGGAACTTCTAGAGTTTTTAGGTGAAACAAATGTCATGTGATTATCCTTAGAAACACCCACTTGACCATGATGTAAAAAGTCTGAGGCAGAGTTTGACTGCTTCTGTATAAATAAAGCGGACAGCTTCTGTGCATTGTCCATTCTGATCATGGAATCCTAGTGGTCCCTCTATTTTCTCTACGCCTCATCCACGCACCCTTCTCGAGTTCTGAACTCAGCTGGAGCTGGACTCCGGCGACCCTGCACCCATGTGGGAGACCCTGAAGAAGCTCCTGGCTTCAGATTAGCATAGTTCCAGCCATTGTGGTCACTTGGGGAGTGAACTAGCAGATGGAAGATCTTTCTCACCTTCTCTCGGCAAATCCGCCTTTGCAATAATAAATAAATACATAAGAAAAGTCCTTGGGTCTCTCCTATTCATCAGAGGCGAAAGTGGCCTGGAGCTTGTGTTGCTAAGGGTGTGGCATTTAGGACTGAACACCTGGCTCGGAAAGAAGTCAAAGCCTCAATCCACCTGTCACCTGCCTGGCCATCTTCCTCCCTCTCTCCTTCCATCTCACTTTCTTTCCTTCCTTTTTCCCTAAGAACAAGGCGCACTTGTGCTTCACACAGTGACTTCAGCAGGAACTGGGCACCAAACCTTCCAGGAAGCAGGGCTACAGACTGCTGAGTGAGTGGTGGGCCTCAGCAAACCCAACATGGGTGGTGCATGTCATGGGTGGGCTTCCCTCAGTGCAGGGAGCAGCCCCCTTCGTCGCCTTTCTCTTCTGGAGGCACCTGCTTCCAGACACGCGCAATGCAAACCTAAAGTGGCTGTTGGGATCTCGCAGCAATGCTAGATTCCTGCAGACACTCACAAGCCCAGTGTGTCCTCTGGAGGAGTTCAACTTGACTGTCAAGGAGTCCATTAGCGGTAGCAGGAGAGAGCCAATAAAAATAAGGCGAAGCATCACCCTGCTCGGATTGGTACTCACTGCCTACAGGGGAAGGTCCCCGAGCTGGAATAACCACAAGAAGACACAGCCTTTTCTGTTTGCTGCTAATGGGACACAGGGCAGCGATCAGGGCTACTTTATGTCTCCCGTAGCTTCAGGCACGACCGCTGGCAATCAACAAATAATTTTTTTGTAATAATAATAATGTCAGAACTGAGAGCAATAAACACTCTGACAGCGCCCATGAAAAGTAGCCCGTAAACCATCTCTTGAAATTGCTTTCCAGCCAGCTTCAAACACAGCTCTATTAAGCCATTACATAAAATAGGAGAGAGTGTGTCATAAAGGGGGTGGGAATCATGTAAGGAAGGTTAGAGGCTACATTTCTAGGGCCTAAATCTTCCTGAGGAAGCAAGTGATAAAACTTAAGTTATGTAAACCCTTAAGTTATGTAAAATATCCCCTGGTTGAAAAGGCAGTTCATCCAACAGCAATCCTTCCTCTCCAGGGAGTGCTAAGAGTATATGAAATATCTTCGGAGCGGATATAGAAAACTTAAAAATAATTGAGGCACACCTCAGTGAACTTCATCTACCAACCAGTACAGTATAATAGTTTACAGTTTTATCATTTGAAGGAAAGCAAGCCAGTGGCTTTGTTATATCTGAGGCGGACATGGATCTTAATAAGTGAGGTCAAGGCTGCGGCTGCTTGGAGTTCTACATTTTTATAAACTGCACGATGTTTTACGTACCTTTTTTTTTATTTTGAAGGGAGAGACTTATTCCACCTGCTGACTCACTTCCATGGTGCCTACTACAGTCAAGGCTGGGACAGGTTGAAGTCAAACGTGGATCCCAAATGGATGCCATGGACCCAAGTGCTTGGCCGAATAGTTGGCCTCCCATCAGCAGTAAAAGCTGCAGTTCAAACAGGAGTCGGAGGCCCAGCATGATAGCCTAGCTGTTAAGGTCCTTGCCTTGAATGCACCCGGCTCCCATATGGGTGCTGGTTCTAATCCAGCTCCCTGTTTGTGGCCTGGGAAAGCAGTTAAGGATGACCCAAAGCCCTGGGACCCTGCACCCGCATGGGAGACACAGAAGAAGCTCCTGGCTCATGGCTTCAGATTGGCTCAGCTCTAGCCTTTGTAGTCACTTGGGTTGTGAATCATCAGACAGAAGATCTTCTCTGTCTCTCCTCTTCTCTGTATATCTGCCTTTCCAATAACAAATAAATAAATCTTAAAAAAAAAAAAGTTTTAAAAAAACCAAAATGGAGGGCTCGGCGGCGTGGCCTAGCGGCTAAAGTCCTCGCCTTGAACGCCCCGGGATCCCATATGGGCGCCGGTTCTAATCCCGGCAGCTCCACTTCCCATCCAGCTCCCTGCTTGTGGCCTGGGAAAGCAGTCGAGGACGGCCCAAAGCTTTGGGACCCTGCACCCACGTGGGAGACCTGGAAGAGGTTCCAGGTTCCCGGCATCGGATCGGCGCGCATCGGCCCGTTGCGGCTCACTTGGGGAGTGAATCATCGGACGGAAGATCTTCCTCTCTGTCTCTCCTCCTCTCTGTATATCTGACTTTGTAATAAAAATAAATCTTTAAAAAAAAAAAAAAAAAAAAAACAAAATGGAGCCGGGACTCAAACTCAGGCACGCTGATGTGGGGGACAAGGTATTGCATCTTACCCACTCCACAAAATGCCCAGCACTGAACATAATTGTTCTTAGAGATGAGACTTAAGGCATCAGAGGCCTACTTTTATAAAAAAAAAAAATAATCATTCCATGATACAACTCCACGGGGCCTGTTTTTTGAAAAAAAAAAAAAAGAAAAAAAAAAAGGTTTACAGTTGTCTTCAATGACCGACTCTGAAGGACTTTGCTACACTAAAGGAATCTGCACAAAGAAAGATTTAGAACATGAGCTGCCCGAGCCTCAGAGGGTTGGCTGAACAAGCTGCAGCCACCCCAGCCGCCCACACGGTCTTCAGGCTCCACTGCCCTCTGTTGGAGCTTCCGCTGCCCCAGGCAGGTGCAGGGTTGGCTCTGCGGTAGGAAACACCTAGAACAAGAGCAGGGACAGTGTCGGGCACCCAGAGATGACTTTGGGGAGAGTGCAGATGCACTGCCCATTCATTCATTCTCCAAGGAGAACCATTTTTTCACCTGCCCCCTGCGCCATCCCCAGACGCAAGCACAAGTACAATCCCCACAGATGTCCTAGGGCGTGGCTGCAGCTTCAGGGTAAGGAGGCCGTGCCCTGAGAGCCTGGAGGAACGCGGCTATGGAATGTTTTGCTTTATTTAAGAAAGCTCCAAGGAGCCAGCTAATCCTTCACCCACATTGGCATTCTCTGTGGGCACCAGTTCACCAGCGGCTCCACTAGCAAAGCAGCTCTCTACTTACCGCCTGGGAAAGCAATGGAGGATGGCTCAAGGCCTTGGGCACCTACATGGGAGACTCGGAAGAGGTTCTTCCTGGCTCCCAGCTTTGGATTAGCTCAGTTCTGGCCATCAGGCATCATAACCATGCGGGGAGAGAACCAGCGGATGGAAGACTTCTTTCTCTGTCTTTTCTTTTCTCCTTGTAAAAATCTGCCTTTCAACTAAAAATAAATAAATCATTTTTAAAAGGATTTACTTATTTTTATTGCAAAGTCAGATATACAGAGAGGAGGAGAGACAGAGAGGAAGATCTTCTGTCCAATGGTTCACTCCACAACTGATCACAATGGCTGGAGCTGAGCAAATCCAAAGCCAGGAGCCACGAGCTCTTCCGGGTCTCCCACGCGGGTGCAGGGTCCCAAGCTTTGGGCTGTCCTTGACTGCTTTCCCAGGCCTCAAACAGGGAGCTGGATGGGAAGCAGAGCCGCCGGGATTAGAACTGGTGACCATATGGGATCCCTGCACGCTCAAGACGAGGACTTTAACCACTATGCTATCACGCCAGGCCCATAAATAAATTAAACAAACAAAATAAAAGCAGCAGCACAGAGGGAGAAGGGATGGAGTGGGGAGAGAGCTCCTGTTCACTGGTTCATTCCCCAAAGGCTCACCCCAAAGGCCAGCAGTGTGGCGATGAAAGCCAGGGGCATGGAGCTCAATTCAGAATTCCCACATGGGGGGCGGGCAGACAGCCAGGCCTTCACTGCTGCCTCCCAAGGCGCCCATTGGCAGGAAGAACAGACATGGGTATCTAACCCAGGCACTCTGGCATGGAGCAAAGGCATCTCCATCCGTAGGTCAAACATCCATCCCTGTTAAATGTTTCTGTATCAGAGCAGAGAACACTGCTTGAAAACATCTTAACATTTAGGAGCTAGGATTAAGAGAACGGGGAGTTGCGTCACAAAGCTGCAAAGGTCTGGTTGGCACTCACCTATCAGGCAGCTCCCTGGATCCCTGGAGAAGAGTTGCCAGTGAAGAATGGAAGAGCATGATCGCACAGCCCAGACTTGCTCCATGCTACATGGAAGACACACCATGACATGGTGAGCCACAACATCTTGGGCATCAGTGAAAAGGGCAGGTGCCAAGGCAAGCTCCAGGAAATGTTGGGGAAAAGCAGCTGCCCCTGGGGGACAGGGCTGAAGACTGACAGCAGCCTGGAGGAAGGGGGCTCCCCGCCTTGGGGGCTGTGCTGACACCGTGTGGCACAACCCGTGCCCTTCCCGGAGTGGTGAAGCTCAATGGAATGGAAACCTAGGGGTGGGTTTTGGGGTGCTATGGTTAAACTGGGATACATCCATATTGGAGCGCCTCCTTAGCAGCTCGGCTTCTGATCCAGAAGATGGCTGAAGTATCGGGGTCCCTGCTACAGTCTAGGGAAACCTGGCTGGAACTCCTGGTCCCTGGCGTACCCAGCCCTGGTTGACACAGTATTTGGACAGTGAGTAGATGAAATAAATCTGTCTTTTCCTCGCCATGTCACTCTGCCTTTTAAAGAAAAGAAGTAGATTATCTTATTAAGAAAAGCAGCCAAAAATCATTAAAAGGTTTTTAATTCAAGCTTTGTCATTTTAAATACCAGTAATATGCATTTTCAATTTCAGAGACATGAATCATTTCCATGATATAGAATCTTTCAGAGCACAGAAGACGGAACAATGCAGTTCCCGAAGCTGGCTAATCCTTTTACCAAAGCCTGGCAGACAGTCTAATTTGGGGCCAGCACTGGGGTACAGCTCGTTACATTGTATCGGCAGAGTGCTGATTCAAACCCTACTGCTGTTTTTGATTCTCATCTTGCTAAAGGGCTTGGGAAGGCAGTAGACAGCGGTCCAAACACTTGGGTTCTTGCCATCCCATGGGAGAGCAAGATGGAGTTCCTGACTCCTGGCTTTGGCCTGGCCCAGCTGTGGCTGTTGTGGCCATTCGGGAGTGAATCAGCATATGGAAGTGTCCTCTCTCTCTTTCTTTCTTTCTTTCTTTCTTTCTTTCTTTCTTTCTTTCTTTCTTTCTTTCTTTCTTTCTCTCTTTCTTTCTCTCTTTCTCTCTCTCTCTCTCTCTCTCCATGTACAAAACAGAGCTGAGCCAATCTGAAGTCAGAAGCCAGGAGCTTCTTCTGGGCTTCCTACTTGGACGTAGGGTCCTAAGGACTTGGGCTGTCTTCTACTGCTTTCCCAGGCCACTTCTTTTGGCACATGACTTCAACTTTGCTTCTTTCCACGTAAGATAACACTTGTGACTCATTAGGAGCTAGGTTACACAAAGGTCTATAATGACAGCAAATTTTTTATAAAGATTTATTGATTTTTATTGGAAAGTCAGATATACGGAGAGGAGAAGATCTTCCATCCATTGATTTACTCTCCAAGAGACCACAATGGTCGGAACTAAGCTGATCTGAAGCCAGGAGTCAGGAGCCAGGAGCTTCTTCCGGGTCTCCCACGCAGGTGCAGAGTCCCAAGGCTTTGGGCCATCCTCAACTGCTTTCCCAGGCCACAAGCAGGGAACTAGATGGGAAGCAGGCAGGGCTGCTGGGATTAGAACCAGTGCCCATATGGGACCCCAGCTCATGTAAAATGAGGACTTTAGTTGCTAGGCTATTGCGCCATGCCCAAGAGCAAATTTTAAACATTATTTCTAATTTAAAAAAAAATCTATTGTTTTTCATCAACTGTTCCCAGGCTGCACTTTAGCAGGAAGCTGAATTGGAAGTGGAGTGGCTGGGACTCAAACCCCGGCATTCCAGCGTGCGATGCACCCTTCCCAAGCAGTGTCTTAACTGCTGTGTTACACAACAGCCCAGAGAGGAAATTTTAATATCAGCTCTTAAGTTGATTACAATAAGACTAAATGATAATTGAGTTCACACTAACACACTGATTTGCAAAATGCCAGCAGAGACTGTTTTGGAAGAATGTGGGAAAGGCAAGAGCAGGTGAAGTTTTGGGTACACAGTGGAAGCCGCCAGGAAATGAAGCCAAGATCAACTCTGGGCTGGCCGTCACGTGGCTGTCCACCTGCAGAGCTTCCCAGCAACCACACTCAGCTGCAGGCAGAGCTGAGCAACTGTCCCCAACTCGAAACTGTGAACACATTCAGATTTCCCACAAAATTTGCCTGCAAGTGACCCATGCGGAGCTCAGGAAAGCCAAGTTGGGTGAGATTCCTACAGTTTCTGCTTACCCCAAGGGCCTGATGGCAAAGAAGATGGCAGGAAGGGGTTTATAAAGGTGTGTGTCAAGTGTAAGCAGATGAAATCTAAGAATACACGTGCGCACTCCTGCTACGGGCCACTGTCTAGGTTGCCTGGCACCTCGGCAAACGTTACTTCTTGGAAAAAAGCAGCCAATAGCTGGCAAGCACTCTGGGCCTGCTTAATGCCAAATTGGTTAACTATACCAGTGTGCCAGCAGCCAACATAAGTGCCTACTGTATTATTATTAAAGATATGTGAAGAAGGTGAGGAATGTTGGGCCAAGACAGGCGACCCCAGCACTCCCTACTGCCTGGCAGAGTGCCTGAGGGCTAGGGAGTCATGTCCAGGCCTGGTGTTCCACACATATCTTTAAAGAAAAAACAGAATAGGCAACTATGCTGGTACACTGGTATGATTAACACAGATTTGGCGTTAACCAAGTGCAGAATGCCCGCCAGCTATTGGCTGCTTTCCTCCCAGCAAGCAGTGTACCACTTGCCTAGGTACCAGGCAACTTAGGCCATTGTCTCCAGCAGGGGAGGTTGGATTCCTGACTAAGCCACGTGACTAACATCATGAAATCATTGAGTGTCCCTGGGCCTCTCTGTTTGTTCTGCATTTATGGGATGAAGGGCTTTATGCAAACTGAGTTTACTGTCAGTTCAGAATCTTCTTTTGTGTTATACTAATGCTTTGTCTAAACAGAGCAAAGGAAAGAATAGCCAGGAAAGGTTAAGCTCTCTATTGTTCATGATCTCTGCAAGGCATTTAACCATCTTCAGTTGGGTAGATGGTTGGTTTCTCACGGTTCTCACGTCTGAGATGTGTTTTTACCTGGCACCAAGTTTCCTGGAGCACTTGGGTCATGCTTCCATCACAAGAGTGTTTGCACAAGGGATCTTTGGGATTGAAAAGTGCTTTGCACTCTGAGTACAAATATGGAAACTTGCCAAAGGACACAGCACTCAGGAGAGGGGTTGGGCTGAGAGTGCGGGGTGTGGCATGGGCCTGGATCAAGCTCTCCGGGGCCCAACCCAGCCTGGCATTAACACTGGCATCCTGGACTTCCGGTCAAGGTCATGTGAGGGTGTTCTGGACCTCCAGGTGGAAAGGACAGCAGCATTTGTCCATTTGCACATCCTTAATCTCCTGCCTTTGCTCTCTGACATGTTTTGCAAATCTTTGAAATCGGAAAACAAAGGTTGTGCTATTTTTATGCTGTTGCAGAAGCATGCAAAATAATCAATCCTTTGAAGTAGAAAGTCTGCCTTTTTCCAAAACGTCTTTTTTTTTTTTTTTTACTGCTACAGCAGAAATCCTGATATTATTAGTGAATCTTGAGTCACCTCAATCCACGGCAGTTTGTGTATTAAAAATATTTATGCATTCCCTGGTCTGCCAGGTGCACAACAGCAATTTTTCAAAAACGTCTCTGCAGGATGGGAAAAAACTTGAGCTGTATCCCTGAATCATTTCTGGGTTCCTTTGGTCCCTATGTGTGGAACCGAATGGGGCCCATTTTACAACTGGAATCACACAACGTTATGCTCTCTCCACAGGATGCTGGGTTTGGTACCAATCCCTTCTCAGTGGCTGCTGGCAAATACCAAAATCGAGAAATCATTCCTTTTCCTTGGAAAACCAGATTTCTAGTGCATAAGCTATACTGACAGCAGGAATTCAGTCCCATTACAATTGCTGATCCAGCCCCCAGCTCTCTGAATACCAAAGAGCATATCATTGAGACTTTATTGAATATTTGAATGGGGGTGTGACATACTTAGCACAAAGCCTGACTCACTGTAAGCACTTAGTGAAAATGTGTTTATGGAAGGTTTGGGATTCATAGCAGTGAACATAACAACGCAGGATTGATCTGTACAAGATAAAAATTCAAATGGCAGGTGGATTGATCGGCAGTCCGTGTATTCCACTCCCAGCAAACTGACTAATCTGGGAGAGCAGGACAGTCACAGGGGGACACAAATGAACACTCCTGCTGCCATGTGACGTAGAATTGAGCTGCCTGCAGTGAGTGCTAAATTCCAGACAGGGACCAGTGTGTGTCCCAGCTACTCCATTCCCAATCCAGTTCCCTACTCGTGTACCTGGGAAAGCACCAGAAGATGGCTCGGGTCCTGGGACCCCTGCCACTACGAGGTAGACATGGATGGAGTTCCAGGCCTTTTGGCCTGACCCAAGGCCAACTGTGGAAGCTACTGGGGGTGGTACACCTGCAGATGAATCGTCTTTCTCCTACTTTGTCTCTCTCTGGTACTTTGCCTTCCAAATACATAGAGAAGGCTTATTAAAAACAGTTTCTTAAAGATTTGAAAAAGAATGAGCACTTCTGAGCATGAGAACTAAAGCTATTTCCTTCCACACATAGCTCAGGAGGACGGAAACGGCCTTTGCAGTCTTCAGGCTAGCGCTGCCTTCAAGAGCACACAGACTCTGCCCAGCGGAGGGTTAGGCTGCCCGCCACAGGAGAGCTTGACCTGCCATTCAGTTTGCATCTTGATCACACCAGTATCCACCCAACAACACTAATGCGGATTGGTAGCAGAGTAGGCTAAGCTGCAGCCTACGGTGCCAGCATCCCACATTCCCAGCCACTGTGGTTTTGAGGGGGAGTGAATCAGAGAATGGATAATAGTTCTCTCTTTATCCCACTTCTCTTCCTATCACTCTGCTTTTCAAATAAAATAATTTATTTTAATTGTGACTATTAACTCAGGCTAGCCCACTAAAAACTAATCTTATAGGTAAAAATAAGTCATCTATACATAATACAATCATGAACTTTTAAACTGCCTTCTCATTTTCTCATTTTCTGATTTTTAAAAGATCTATTTATTGGGCCCGGTGCAATAGCCTAGTGACTAAATCCTCCTCGCCTTGCAAGTGCCAGGGTCCCACATGGGCACTGATTCTAATCTTGGCTGCTCCACTTCCTTTCCAGCTTCCTGTTTGTGGCCTGGGAAAGCAGTCGAGGATGGCCCAATGCATTGGGACCCTGCACCTGCGTGGGAGACTTGAAAGAGGCTCCTGGATTCTGGTCCCTGGCTTCGGATCAGCTCAGCTCTGGCCATTGTGGCTGCTTGGGGAGTGAATCAATGGACCAAAGATCTTCCTCTCTGTCTCTCCTCCTCTCTGTATATCTAACTCTCCCATAAAAACAAAATAAATCTTAAAAAAAAAAAAAAAAAACCCTATCAGGCATCTTACTTGTTAGCAAAGTATGAGCTATAATTTAGATCTCTGAAAAACAAAACAAAATACCAAACTCCCGTTAAATGACACCTAGTGTGGGGAGTCAGACGGGACAGTAGGCAGTTAGGGTCTCTGCTCCCTGGTGAAGTTACCTTTTAAAATATAAACTGTGGTCTCCATTTCTTTCCCTTCCAAGGAGGCCATTAGCTCGCACTGAGCCCCTAGGCAAGGTTCTAGCGGATCAAGCCGAGATGGAGTAGCTTTTACTGAAGCTGTCCTGCTCCAAACCAAGGCTGAGTTGCCTCTTTGACCTCCAAAGAGGTGGGTGCAGGAGGCAGCAGCCACACCCCCAACGGCCCGTTTCAGACAGTCTGATAAGGAAGTTCTGCTCTAACCTTTGCAAGGAAAGTCCCGGATCTGCTATCTTGGTGACTCTGTTTCCTCATTCCTGTCCAAACCGCACATTAAAAAAAAAAGCAAAACAAAAAAACCTGTTCTGCTCTGAGACCACAACCTTTGTAAAATCCTTAGATAAGACGTTCTTCTACCATGACTGGCTGATAAAAGCCCATGGGATATTTATTTTTTGCAGCTACATCTTTTTCTTCTAAGATTTTTTTTTGTTTGTTTGTTTATTTGCAAGGAAGAGTTGGAGAGAGAGAGAGGAAGAGAGAGAGAGAGGGAGAGATCATTCATTCTGGATTCACTCCCCATATGGCTACAATGCTCAGGGCTGGGCGAGGCGAACCAGGAGCCAGAGGAAGCTTGGCAAGGAAAAAAAAGCTTGGGAGCCCTGTGTCCTTCATCCACCCTCCCTGCGGGCAGCAGCTCACAAAGAACCATCCAGAAACCCAAGGCAGGGCCTGCCTGGAAACTCCAACCCTCAGACAGGCCTTCCCACCACCTATGGGGAATGGTGATTCAGCGTCCACTATCCACCCGGGAAAGTGTCGGTGCCTTAAGGCATCCAGGAAAGCCCAACCCATCGCTGATTGTGTCTGCTCTGAGCTGAGCCTGGTGGCGCTGTGTTTATGCAGCTAGAGAAAAGATCCCGGGTCTCAACTCTGCTTTGTAGGAAGGTCTGGGGTATGGGGTTGGGGAGGGACCTTCTTCAGATGGGGATGGCTTTAGAATGCAGGCTAGGTACACTGCCTCTCCACTCTAAAATCAGGGTCCTCAAAGGGTACTGTCCGTTCTCTGCTCCAGGTGGACCAAGCAGGACACAAGCCCTTTGGTTTGCTGTTCTTTTGCTGTTCTTTTGTTACAGAAGCAACACAAACTCATTTCAGAAAATAGTAGAGAGAGCAGTTTAAGAAGCGGAATCATCTTGAGGCTAGTGCTATGGTGTCAGCAGGTGACCGGTCAGCAAGCCACCGCCGGGCAGTTCCATATGGGCACCAGTTTCTGTCCCGGCTACTCAACGTCTTCTTCTTCTTTTTTTTTTTTTTTTTAAGATTTATTTATTTTTATTGCAAAGTCAGATACATATAGAGAGGAGAGACAGAGAGAAATATCTTCCATACAATTGTTTACTCCCCAAGTGACCGCAATGGTCGATGCTGCATTGATCCAAAGGCAGGAGCCAGGAACTCTTCTGGGTCTCCCATGCGGGTGCAAGGTCCCAAGGCTTTGGGCCGTCCTCAACTGCCTTCCCAGGTCACAAACAGGAAGCTGGATGGGAAGCGGGGCAGCCGGGATTAGACCTGGCACCCATATGAGATCCTGGCGTGAGCAAGGCAAGGACCTCAGCCGCTAAGCTACCGCCCTGGACCCTGAAGACTTCCATGTTTTTATTGGGAATTTGTGCTACCTATGCTGCAATAATCATTTCACGCCCTCTGTCCCTTTTCCTAGTAGATGCCCGGTTTTCTTGCCACCAAGCTATAAGAGCTCTTCATTTGTAGGGCATTCGTTGTGGGTCTATTGTACATTCCCTGAAGTGAACAGGCAGCAGAGGTGAGGAGCGGATCCTGTGCAGCGTAGGGAAGCAGGGAGGGATCTTTATCAGAGAAGAAAAAGAGGAAGGCCCAAGGTCGAGAGAGCAGCAAAAAGCAAGAGGCTGTCCAAAGGGACCAAGAGGGGCTGCGTTTGATTTGCCAACATCGGTGTATGGGTAGAATCAACTTTCCCATCCACCTGCTCTTGCAAGGAGGGAAGCTAAGACCACTGCGAACTGGCATTCAGAATGCAGTGGGGATAGAGTGCTTTAAGACCCTGGAGGAAATATTCACCCCTTCCCAACAGGTGAACATCTGTCTTTACGTCCTCAACACTGTCTGAGCCTCCTCCTGTGGACTCTGTGCCCGGCTGGCACAGGAGTGCCCCACCCGGAAGCCCTTCCAGCCTCCTGGACACTGCCTCACCCACACTACACTCCATCATGGTCATGATGTTTGGTAAAACAAAGCTCCAAGAACCTTGTCTGGGACCAGCTTCAGACAATCCCGTCTGCGGTCCAGGACTACTGCCCTGCCTGGTTCTACCTGAACCTCACAGAGCTTCTCCCAGACTGGCTGGCATGCAGGTGTCTGAGATCTGATGATGTGGCCTTGCAGGGAATTCGCAATCCCATTTGCTTCCCTGCACAGCACCCAGGGACCCACAGTTACTGCCTGGTGCGTGGCTTACTCCTTTCTGCCTCTGTGAGTCCAGCCCCACTCTGGGCTTGTGCCTGGCGACCTCCTCGTGCCCAGTCATGGAGGACACAGCTCCCCAGTGCCATGCCAGCAAACCCATCCAGCTTTGTCTCAGGCTGCCCAGCCATGGTATGTTTCCCCCCCACTTGGTACAGGTGATAATCTGGTAAGCTTAACTGACTCCCAGACACACATGACTGGTAGGCTTTCCCTTTCTCAGGGCTGTTGGCCTGGAAATGACTCCACACACATACACTCTAATGGATAGACAGGGGTTTTTTTTGTGGGGGGAGGGAAGCAGGCAGCAAGGGAAACTCTGCACCTGTGAAATAATGGCATCCCGCCCCCATCCCTGTACCCTCCAGGGGAGCACAGGTCAGTTCTCACTCGGGGTTCCTGCACACCCCAATGATAACACTGACAACCCGGCCATGCACCATGGCCTCTATGAGGCCAGCAAAAATTGGCTTTTCTTGATGTTGCATTTCCAGTATCAAAACACATGGACACAACAGACCACTCATACAGTAACTCTGCGTAAATATCCGTTAGGCAAGTATACAAGTATACAATCTGCTGGAGGAGATGCTTCAGGAAGGCTTGGTTCCCTGTAGGGAATCTGTCCCATCTTCCTATGTGAAAGCTACTGGGGTAGGACACTGTCCTCTCCCCCTTGCTCTCATTCAGGATGGGACAAAAACCCCGGAATCCACTTCTTGAAAAATTAACTTGCACTGGGGGCACAACAGACCCTCAGTGTTGGCTCCAAAACAGAAAGACGTTACAGTGAGACAACAAAGGAAAGTGAAAACCTGGTTTCTTGACATGGAAGCAGGACTCAGGGACCTTTTTATGTCCAGCAGAGCCACAGGTGGGGTCATGATGCGGAGAAGCAGGTGACAGGAGGGCCAACCCCAAGGTGCTGAAAAGGAGAACTGGTGAGCTTCACCCCGATCCACCCACAGTCCCCAAGCACTGAGAGAATATTTCCTGTCATTGTTTTCCTAAGGAAGAGCCATGTGTGCCCTGCCAGCAGATGACATACAGGGCCTGAAGGCACAAGTCCATTGAAATCCACGGCAAAGCCCTGAGGGATCCAGCCTGCCCTGCCAGCTTTACGCATGTCATCAACACATGTCATCAACGCTGACACACCCGGCCCGGGCTGACCTGAGCTGACCTACAGCACCATGACTCCCTTTGCCAATCACCACACTGCACCTAAGAAGGTCCAGTACCAGAAGAAACAGAAGGAACGTCTCGCTGGTGACCAGCGATGCTTGTCACTTTGCCAATCACCACACTGCACCTTTTGCTACTGTGAGCCTCCATCAAGCTGCTCAACGCTTTCCGACTGACTTGGAGGCCAGTAAGGTTACTGAGCTTTTCATACCCAGCTCACTCTCCAAATACCTGATGGAGCTGAAGGTAGGGCAGAGTGAAGCCCTGGCTGGGAACTCAGTCTGGGACTCCCAGGTAAGTGGCAGGGACCCAACTTCCTAGGGCCTGACCACTTCCTCACAGGGCTTGCCTCAATGGGAAGTTGGAGTCAGGTGCCCAGAAACCAGGGTGCTCTGATGTAGACTGTGGGTTTCTTAACTGGCATAGTGGCCACAGCTCAGCCACCCGTCACCGACGTCTTTGTTGTTGGAGTGTGTTTCCCTTCCTCCAGGATGGTAGGCTGGGCAGAGCAGAAGTGACTCCATCATGGCCAGCTTTTTCAAGCTGTCACTCCCATCCAGGAACGTCAGGAATTCGCTGCAAGAGATCCTACTGGCTTTAGCTCATCAGGAGTGTCTGGAATGCCCCATATGTCCTGCTGACCTCATTTCAGGCTGCAGAGGTCCGATGTGGCTGCTTGGGGAGTGAAGATCTTCCTCCTTCTCTCTGTATATCTGACTTTCCAATAAACAAATAAATAAATTTTAAGAAAAATAAAAGTAAGTAGGTCCAACTCCTAAGTATCAGGGTTGGCACTGTGACATAGTGTGCGAAGCACTGCCTGCCACACCAGCATCCCATATAGGCACTGGTTTGCGACCCAGCAGCTCCACTTCCAATCTAGCTCCTTGCTGATGTGCCTGGGAAAGCAGTGGAAGATGGCCCGCATGCTTGGGCCCTGTACCTGAAGAACCTAAGTGTTTTCTGCCTTTTGTAATTCCTGCCTTAATGGCTTGGCTGGGGGCTGTGTGAACTCCAGGCCTGGCAGGTCACATAGGCAGACCACTCCTCAGGAAGGAGGTCCCTGGTGCTTGATAAGATCCACCGCCCTATAGCTCATCGATTTATACTTTTTGAAAGTTGCTTGGTTTAAACCCACCAATAGAAGCCTGCTAAATCATGACTGTATAATCAATAGCCTGAAATGTATAAGAACCGTTGGGTTGTTCAACCGGGGACTCTGGCTCTCTCTCCTTCCTTTTTGGTCCTGCCTGCGGATCCTGCAGCAGCCTGGGCTGCGGCTGCCCCTCCCCTGCCCAGCCCTGTGCTGGGGGAGGTGGCTGGGAGACCTAGGTTAACCTGAATAAACCACCTTTATGCCTTAGCACCGACTCCAGACTTGATGATTTTCTGGGGATATCAAAATCCGGCACGACACACCCATCTGGGGGACCCAGGAGAAGCTCCTAGCTCCTGGTTCCTGCCTTCAGCATGGCCCAACCCCAGCAGTTGTGTCCATTTGGGCAGTGAACCAGTGCTGGAAGACCTGTCCCTCTGTCCCTTCGCCCATCTCTCTTTGTAACTCAAATAAATAAATCCATTTTAAAAAGGAAAGAATAAAGGCCTCACAGAATATTACAATGATGGCATAATACATAAATCTTTTAAATCTGCCTTTCAAATGAAACCTTTTTTAAAAACAGGGTTTTGTTTTGTTTTGATGCTCTGCAGCTCCAGCCGCCCAGGCAGGCCTGGGGTTGCAGCACTGAACCACCCCCTGCAAAGGCATAGCACTCCCTCCGCAGCTGCCACCAGCTCTGGGTCGGCGTCCTTGGAGACAAGACAAGCAGACACAGGAATTCTTCCATCTGTTTGACCACGTCGCCCTGGGAGAGGACTCTGAGGTGAAGAGCGGCTCCTCCTCCTCCTCCCAGGAGAAGCTGCCTAGCCTCTGAAGATGCTTTCCACGGGGTGAGGCCGCCTGGCAGCTGGGATGCAGCTGGGAGTGGCTCCTGATCCAAACTTGAGCCAAGATCTGAAAGGCCACCCTCGTGCTGAGCTCCCTGCAAACCTCCCACGCTGAGCTGTTTGATCTGCAAGAAAATCAGGCTGCTCCTTTCCCAGGCCACAAGTAGGGAGCTGGATGGGAAGTGGGGCCGCCAGGATAGACAAACTGCCACCCATATGGGATCTGGCCACAATCAAGGGGAGGACTTTAGTTATTAGGCTACTGTGCTGGGACCAAGTTTTATTTTTAATCTCGCTAACTAGTCTTATAAACTAATGTCTGTTCTAGCAAGGTGTGCATAGGAGGAATGGACAGCAGACCAGGGTGTGTCCACAGCATGGCCGGGCAACCCTCTTTAGGTGGCTGGAATTGGAGCATTCAGGAATAACAGTTCTCAGATGAGGTATACAACTTTTAGATGAAGGATGCAGGTACATCTGTGGCGTAGACCTCCGCGGTGCCCATATACTTCATCCCGTAATTTGACAAATCCATCTTGTCATCCCAAGGAAGAAAGCATTCATCAAGCTTCACTCTGTTCCCCTTACCTCCACCTGCGTCATTGCATGCGGGAAAATAACAGAACAAAAGCGAGAGAGGGAATGGGGAGAAAGTGTGCCTTGTCCACTACCTATTTCCTTAGGTAACACAGAAGAAAACAAAACTCAGAGTTAACCCAAAGGACGTCAGGCGAACAGGCCCTGCAGCAAAGTAACTTGCCTTTTTTTTTTTGGCCCAGTCTCCACTGAGACTGGGCCAAACAAAAAAGGCCAGTTACTTTGACAGCCAGGAGCTGTATTCTGCCTGACGCTCCTCTTGGGCTTTTGATGTCACTGACAGGAGCTGCTGGAGGGCAGGCAGCAGCTGGTAAAAAAAAACTTCCCTCTCCTCTGGAGCCAGCGTCGCGCGCAGAGACACCGCAGAAGTTTTAATAAAACTCCACCTGTCGCGAAGGGGGAAGTGTGGTTTCCCAACGCAGCAGCAGCAGGAGACAGCGGAGAGTGGCAGCGTCCTGCGAGGTAGATGGCGAGGGCTAGACTGCCTCCGCTCCACCTGTTTCTAGTTTAGAAATAGGACTCCAACCCTGGAGTTGGCTGATACTGTACAGACCAACGTCCGAGTTCACGACCAAGGGGCAGGGCCGCCTGGCTGTGCGTCTACTTCCCACAGCGAGCCCGAGGCTGTGAAGCTCGGAGTGTGCACTTACCCCTCTGTCTCAGGTCTGCTCGACTTGACAGGCAACCCTGCGGCCTCACTGGGTTCCACAGAGCAGTGCGGTGAGATTCCCGCGCTGGGGACACGCTGGGGGCGGGCGCAAGCCTGAGGCGTCCTGAGGAGCGGAGCGCAGCCAGCGCGCCCGGGGCGCACAGGCGGCGCTGCGGACCGGGGCCTGCGTGCACGTGGTGCGGTGCAAGCGACCGCCCTTGCACGCCCGGGCCAAGGGGTAGAGACTACAAGTCCCGACACGCGTCGGGCTGGAGGGCGGGGCGGCCCGCAGGGGCTAGGCGTGCGCACTGGGTCCAGGGAAGGACAGGGCGGGTCCTCCCGGCTGTCAGCTGTGGCCTCAGGCACCCGGGGGTGGCTGCGGCCATTGGCGGAAAGACAGGCGGGCGGGCCGGGCGGCGGCGAGCCGCTTCGGGCCGAGCGGAACGAGCGGAGAGGCAGGCGAAGCAGGCAGGCGTTCGGACAGTCGGGCACGTCTCGGGCTGCTGCATTCGGCCTGGCCATGGCAGCGGCACCCCTGAAAGTGTGCATCGTGGGCTCGGGAAACTGGTGAGCAGACGTGGTCGCGCGGCGCGAGCTCCGCCTCCAGGAAGCCCCCGTGTCCGGGGCGCACTGGGCGGCGTGGGCAGCGGGCACCACGCGCAGAGAGGCAGGGCGGGCTACCTCGAGGCTAAGATGGGCACCGTGAGCCTGGAGGGAGGCCGCACTGGGCATCGGCGCGGGAGGGACTGGTGGGCCCGCGTGCCCGCGGCGGGGACCGCACCGGGAGGGCGCCGTGCGCGGGTGGGCACCTGTCTGCAACCCGGGCACCTGCTCGCCACGCTTGGGGAAGATTTCTCCCCTCGTCGCCGCCGATCTCGCGGGTGGGGGATCTGAGGGAGACATGAGCGGTTTGGCGTTGGGGGAAATCGAGCCAGGGTGAGCAGAAGGGGCTCTTGCTCTCTGAGTCCCACGCGGGGCAGGCGTTCGTCTTCTTCGGAATCCATACAGATTCTTGGTACCTAGGAACGTGCTCTCAGGAGGGAATGCCAAGTTCAGCAGGCCGCAGCTCTGGGAAGCGTTGCTGGTATCCTGGGGAGATGTTTGCGGGTTGAGGGGGGAGCTTTGCCTCTGTGCCTGGCTGCGTTGAACTTGACCGGTTCTAGTAAAATGCTTTGTGTTCGGAGCTCTTGCAAGTACTTTGCAGATGTCAGCCGCGTCGGTGCCCTTTGGCACACTTACACAGTGGGAGGCCCCGGTGTGTTTAAATGGGTGTTGGAGGAGCGTGGGTGGCAGAGGAAAGTAGAATGTAGTATCATTCAAGCTTTCACACCCCCGAAGGTCTGGCACAGAAGGGCATGCGGATGCCCTTTAATCGCCCCTGTTCACCTGTGCTTGGCGGTGATCTGACACACATCACTCTTACATCTTCCAGGAGTCCTGTTGCAGGTACTATGGGTGCTTCGTGCCCAGGAAGTACTTGTTGGAACAGACCTTATCTGGTTCTGTCTTAGGTCAGTGTCTTCACCCTGAGTGCTGCTCCCTGAGCTCTCACTGCACTCTAATGATTTGTCTTGATTGTCTCGCCTCCTTCCTGCCTCCTACCCTGGTGCCTGGCATGGGTTAAGTAGATTTTTTTTTTTAATTACAAAGTCAGATATACAGAGAGGAGGAGAGACAGAGAGGAAGATCTTCCATCCAATGATTCACTCCCCAAGTGAGCCGCAATAGCCAGCGCTTGCCGATCCAAAGCCGGGAACCAGGAACTTCCTCCAGGTCTCCCACGCGGGTGCAGGGTCCCAATGCATCGGGCCGTCCTCGACTGCTTTCTCAGGCCACAAGCAGGGAGCTGGATGGGAAGTGGAGCAGCCGGGATTAGAACCAGTGCCCATATGGGATCTTGGCGGGTTCAAGGCGTAGGCCATGCCGCCAGGCCCTAAAGTCATATTTGATTAGATTATACATTCAGTAATGTTTTAGTGCCAAAGGATGCAACACCTTCCGCCTGCATTTGTCCCCTAAGTAACACCTGGAGGAAAGCCGGGGTTCATCATGTCTGTTCTCGCTGGAGGAATTTCATCAGACACAAGCAAACGTTGACTGAATTCCTCTAAACAACTAGTTCAGACACTAGGGGGTTATGCACTTTTCTGAAAGCTGCTTCCCTCCCCCCACCCCCACCCCTTCCAACCCACAAAAGAATGTTTTGCACACCCAGTTGATGGACTTGGTCCCATCTGCTGGAGATCTTGATTTGCTCTTACAGTGTGGCTTTGCCAGCGTGGACCCCAAGGTCATTTGAGTGAGATGTCAGCTGCCCTCTTGGCCATGCCACTGGAAAAGCACTTGTTCTTCTAACTTTAGCTTCCTGATGCATAGAATTCAGCAGATGACACCCTCTGCGGGTGTGCAAGGTGCAGTGGTCTTGCCATGCCATGTCTGGGCCTGGAGCAGGAGTAGTGGAGCGAAGCCCCAGCCTTCCTTTCCACGGGGATTTGGCTGCCCGCCCACAGCTTCTTCATGCCGCTGTACTCCATCAGCCCCAGGGAAATGGAGTAGAACTTGGCCTGTGAGGCTGAGGCAGAGCAATTGAGAAATGTGCGGGTGGTTTGGGCTGGCTGCCTGGCTCTGCTAATTATGGCATCAGATGGGAACGATTGCTGATTTTTCTGTCACTGCTGTGCGGGCAAAGACACTCCAGTCCTAGAGAGCAAATCACAGCCTCCCCCAGAGATCTTGGGAAGCTTAGGAAACCACGAACAACAGGGAGGTGCTTGTAGGGGAGCAGTTCTGGTTCAGTAGGCATTTCAGGGATACCCCAGGTAGGTCCTGAGGTCTTGCCTGGGCTCCCGCCATAACTGGCTACAGTCCTGCCCTAAGCAACACACCTGCAGGTAGGAGATGTAGAAGGGCTTGGAAGATCAAAAGAAATACATAGTGGAGCTTCTGTCCCGGGCTGTTACATTTTAATTCCTGCCCCTTAAAGCCTGAGTTACCCTGGAAGGTACACTTGGTGAATTACAATCTGGCTAGGACAGACTTCCCTTCCTTAGAATCTTGGAGCCTTTTGGCTGGCTGTGAAAGGACTCAGACTGGCCCTTCCTGATCGGGGCCTCCCCTCAAGAATGTAAAGTTGGCTTTGAGCAGTATTTACACTTGGGACTTGGAGGCAGCTCCAGGTGCTTATGAAAATAAAGGTGTTGTCATTTTTAAGCGCAGAGGTAAAAGGTGGCTGCAGCCCTCAATGAATGCCGTCCCACCCGCGGCGTGTTCCCCGTGTTACCTAGCTCACCTGTCATCAGTTGTCGTGAAACTGGCTGGCTTGCCAGAGACCTTGCAGGAAAGGAAAGCAGGTCGTGTAACGTGCCCTTGTTGTCCTGTCCCTTGGCAAATGTTCTTTAGAGGCCAGAGAGAGGTCAGGGGAGGTGTCCTTTGCAAACACCAGCGCTGCCGAGCTGCCTGTTGCTGGGCTGCGGGACTGGGAGGGGTGGGCGCATTTCCTAACCTGTGTGACTTGTCTGTCGCTTATGATTTGGAAAAAAAAAACAACAGAAGCTTTTCAGGTGCATGCAAAGGTGAAACCAAATTTCTTGACCAGCTTAATCCTCACACAGGGGAAAATCTAGTTCAGGAGCTAAGACACTGGGCCCAATCTGTAGAACTTTCGTCCAGAAACACACACACCCCCCCCACCACCACCTGTAGAGGCAGATAACCGAGTTGCAGGAGGGCGGCTTGGAAGTCCGACTGCCCGTGCAGCTCTGAGGCCGTAGGCAGGCGGCTCCTCCAGCGATGTGAATGCTCGCTGACCACATTAGTCCCTGCTGTGTGGGATTACATTAAAGATTACATGAGATGACCCGGGGGTGGGGGGAGTGTGTGTGGTGACCAGTGTCAGTCGCTGTTATCACGATTAGTTTCATCAGCCTTATTAAGGCACAGAACAGACCAGCCTGGAGTTTGGCCAATCCAGGGAAGGATGGGAGAGGACGTAGAAGTGGCTTGGGGTAAACTGCTGCCTAACCACAGGACTTTCTAGGGAGGCGCCAGCCTCTGGCACTCGGCTTCCTGTCACCCCTGAGCCGGATGTGTTCTCTGAGGCTGCAGCCCAGGGAGTGCTAAGGCCTGGCTTGGCACAAAACCCAAGGTGGAGGCTTGTCGACCGTTCACATGCAAACCCCGCTCTGGCTACTCCGTGGCCAGGTGCAGGTCTGTCCCTATGCACAGGTGGCACCAACCACACCTCTGTCCTTCCGGAGCTGGGCTGGGGGAGGGTTCACTGTTCCCTGATGTGCAGCAGTGAAAACATTTGTGCAATTAGAAAGGAAAAAGGATACTTAATCAGCAGTTTCACACACACACACCCCTTAGTATAAAAACCACAAGTGCTGTTCTAGGTGCTCAGCTTTCCAATCTTAACCTTACATTTCTTGTTTTTTGTTTCTTGCAAGATTTATTATTTCTTTGAAAGCTAGAATGGTTTTGCATCTGCCGGTTGAGTCCCCAAATGGCAGCTGGAGCCAGGAGCTGCACTGGGTCTCGCATGTCAGTAGCGGGGACCCCACGTGTTCGAGCCACCACCTGTTGCTCTCAGGTGCACTAGCAGGCACCTGGATTGGAAGTGGCGCAGCCAGGATTTGAACCTGTGTTCTGATATGGGAACTGCTGGCCTGAATGGTAGCTTAACCCACAGTGCTACAATGTCCAGCACAGCATTTTGTATCTTAAACCTCACCTATTTCGTTTCTCTTCCGTCTCTTCTTCCTTAGAGAGATGAGAATGGCTACCAGTTAGGTATCATTGTCTGTGTATCTGTTTAAACTTCTTAATAACCCTATGTGGTATATTATTATCCCTGTGTAATGTAACTGGGATTTAGGGAAGATGTGCTTATCGTTAGCTGATCAGATGACACAGAAACCCAGATCTGAGGCCCTAGCTGGCACTTCCGGTTCCCACTGTGCAAGTGTTGGATTAAATAATGAGGACTCACACTTCCGAGTCTTCACTTCAGGCCAGGCGTCCTAAAAGGTTGAAGTCTTATCTCAGTTCATCCTTGCAGTACCAGGGATTGTCTCCACCCTATGTTATAGGACAGGAAGCTGAAGCATACAGAAAATTGCGTAACATGCTCCAAGTTATGTAGCTATTAAGTGATGGAGTGGCTGGAATGCCTCTGCTTTTCTCTTGCCTCCTAAGGGAACTTGGCTGGGATTTAAACAAAATATGCATACCATCTGGCTGTTGTATTCAACTTGCTGCTTTTGTCTTTTTTTAAGATTTGCGTATTTTTACTGAAAAGGCAGATTTACAGAAAGAAGAAGAGCTAGAGAGACGGGCTTCCATCACTGACAACAGCCCAAACTGGGCTGATCCAAAAGCAAGAGCCAGGAGCTTCCTCCAGGTCTCCCACACGGGTGCAGAGACCTCAGGATCTGAGCCTTCTTCTTCTGCTTTCCCAGGTTGTAAGCAAGGAGCCGGATTGGAAGTGGAACAACCACTTGACATGAACCGGTGTCCATATGGTATACAGTGCTTGCAGGTGGAGGATTAGCCAGTTAATCCATTGTGCCAGTCCCATGTTTTCGTCCTTTTTCTGTTTAACTGTAAACAGATCTTTCCATATCCGTGGAAAACTTGGTTCTTTTTTTGTGGTTGTGTCATATTCCCAGGTATGCATGTTCCCCTGTCTGATCAGTCCCCTCCAGATGGGCTCTCTAATGTTTGCTGTCTCTGCACCATTATGCACAACTCACCCATTGATGAATGTGTCTGTAACGCCAGAGCGCTCAATAGCATATGGGAAGCCAGTTATCTGTACTTGCTTATTTTATGTCTCTCTTTGTAATGAGCAAGTATTAGGAAGAAGGAGGGTGGCATCCCAGCCACAGAGGACACAGGCGTATGAGCAGGAAAGAGCCAGCTCCTCCAGGGGCAGCTCAGGTTTAAAAGTTCCGGTTTTGCATGACACTGGAGTGAGTTTGCAGCACTGCTGCCGGGGCAGGGTTTGAATGGTTTTATCAGTCATTGTGTCAACAGATAGCAGGTGCCAGTGGTTGTTAGAATTGGCACTATGTGGTTCTTGTCCATTGCTGCCTTTTTTATTATTATTATCTGAAAGACAAACTGAAATCTTCCACTTGCTGGTTCACTCCTATATCCCTGCCACAGCCAGGGCAGGGCCAGCTCTGAGCCAGGACCCAGGCACTCAATCTGGGCCTGCCAAGGGTGTGGCAGGGACCTGTTGCCTCCAAGGCTGCGTTAGCAGGAAGCTGAAATCAAAAGCAGAGTGGAGACCCAACACCCATAGGAGATTTTGTTTGAAAGATTTATTTATTTTATTACAAAGTCAGATATACAGAGAGGAGGAGAGACAGAGAGGAAGATCTTCCATCCAATGATTCACTCCCCAAGTGAGCCACAATGGCTGGTGCTATGCCGATCCGATGCCGGGAACCAGGAACCTCTTCCGGGTCTCCCACGCGGGTGCAGGGTCCCAAGGCTTTGGGCCGAGCTCAACTGCTTTCCAGGCCACAAGCAGGGAGCTGGATGGGAAGTGGAGCTGCCGGGATTAGAACCGGTGCCCACATGGGATCCCGGGGCGTTCAAGGCGAGGACTTTAGCCGCTAGGCCACGCCGCTGGGCCCCGTTTGTTTTTAAATTTTTCTTGGAAAGCAAGATTTTCAGAGTAGGAGAGACAGGAAGATCTTCCATCTGCTTGTTCACTCCCCAAGTGGCTTCAGGGAGCCTGTCGCTGTCCTGTAGTGATGGACTTGGTGCACGGGGCCGATAATAACATGCAAAGACTCTGACAGATGGTCGAAAAGCCGAAGTTTATTAGGGGCATCAGACTTTATACAAATAGGTCATATAGGATAAGGGAGGAGGTAATGAGCTTACAACAAAACCCATAAACTTTCTGTACTTTTTTTTATATCATTTTATGACATAGTTTCATAAGCTCTGGCATTCTCCCAGCCCAGCCCCTCCCCAAACCCTCCCCCCATATTGAATTCCTCCATATTGTCACAGTAGTACAGATCAGAGCCAGTCTCATGATTCCTTCATTGTGGGCATGGACCATGCGAAGATTCCAGCATCTCCTTGTCCAGATATATTCAACAGTTTCATTGGGATACCATCCTTGGTCTGAAAGTAGAGCTGGTAGAATATCATCTCCTCCAATGAGATGTCACTACACAACTTCAACAACAGCAACTTTTGTTTTGTATATTTCGCCAAGTGTTCCCATTCACATGCTATCCACTCAACTGTTCTCATGCAAATGATATCCATTTAATTTTTTTTTTTAAGATTTTATTTTTATTTTTATTACAAAGTCAGATAAACTGAGAGGAGGAGAGATAGAGAGGAAGTGGAGCTGCCAGGATCAGAACCAGCGGCCATATGGGATCAAGGCGAGGACCTCAGCCACTAGGCCACGCCGCCGAGCCCCGATATCCATTTAATTATACAATGGTACACCTTCAGTTCTCATGCAAATGAAATCCAATCAATTATGCAAAGGTATCAATTGTAATCCTGTGCTCATTGACCTTCTAGGGTCACAATGTCCTACAAGAGCCCAGAAGCACAGGGGCCTGTAGGCTACATTCATCTAAAGACTTGGGCTGGATTGAAGTTGTGTTTGAAACAGGTTGATTCGCTCCCATCCTTGTTTAAGAAAGGTAGTCTGCAAAGGCTGGGGGTGAGACCATGGCATAGACATTCTTGGGCATCCCTGGATTGCTCCCTGCAGCTGAGAATTTGGGGGACAGTTGATGTGTGCCCTTACTGACACAGTAAGTTGACCTGAACCCATTGAGTTGGAGCCGGGTAGAGCTCCCATCTCCTGTTTCACTCCCCCGCATGGCCACACCAGCTCGGGTTAGTCCATCTAGAAGCTGGGAGCTGGTAACTCAATGCAGGTCTCGCGCATGGGTTGCAGGGGATACCAGTGCCCGAGCTGGGCATGCATTGCTGTCTTCCAGGGTATGCCCTGCAGGAAGCTGCCTACAGCAGCATTCCAATATGGAACTCCCGGTGTCCCAAGCAGTTTCTTTCTTTTTTGGATAAAATACATTTTTATTTATAGTCTTCTGGTAAAGGGAGAAACCTTGCTAGGCAGTCTGTACCGTATACTTTTTTTCACCCATGGACTGGAATCAAACACAGACTGAGACCACAGAGTTTACACTGGAGGTCGGCACTGGCGGGGAACAGAGTAGGGACAAGACAAAGCCGTGACAGCTACACGCAAAGACCCCTTCCTCTGGGTCTTCGAGGTCTCCCACATGAGTGTAGGTAGCCATGTATCTGAACCTTTTTCTGCCGCGTTCTCAAGCATATTAGCAAGGGAGCCGGATCAGAAGTGTGGAGCAACTGGAATTCAAACTAGCAACCCACATGGGATGATGGCGCTGCAGGAAGGGTCTTAGCATGCTACACCCATTTGGTTATTTTGATGTAAAGCAATTCACAGAGTTACCAAGTCTGCAAAGGCAGGTGAAGGAGGCCTGAGGCAAGGCCATGTGGCGTGGACATCCCCCACAGGAAAAACAGCCAAGTTGGGGGATTTGGGTTTATAAACTCATGGTGGGAGTAAATTTAAAAGCTTCTATGTAAAAATAAAAATTAAGGGAAAAAAAAGAGGAAAAGAGAGTCCTAAATGGTTCCAAGGTTTCCAGCTTTGAACAGAAGGCAGCTTGAGATGGCCTTTTATTGCCGGCCTGTCCCGGGAGCCCCTTCCTTCTTTGGGCTGTTGTGGCAGCAGGGCAGGAACCCCTCCAAGGCAGAGCTGGTGGCACTGTTGGTATTGAGGAGGAGGCTGTTGTCTGAGCAGGTGCAGCTCATCTGCCAGTGGGCCCTTGACCCCACCTTCTCCCACGCAGCTGCTCCTGAAGAGCCTATTTGCCTTGTGTCCATGTCTCGCTGGTGTGCGTGGTTTTTGCTTCACCTACACTGCATGTGCCATGTGGCTTTGTCTTGGATTTGGCCCCCGGGTGCCTCCTCTCCTAGGAGTGATGGCCAAAGACCCCACACAGCAGGCTGTCCTGTGTGCTTCCAGTGCATTACGGTGAGCCAGTCTGCCAGTGTGGCTCTCCAACCGGATGTCATCATCATTTTTTTTTTTAATTTTTATTGGAAAGTCAGATATACAGAGAGGAAAATCTTTGATTCACTCCCCAAGTAGCCACAGCGGCCGGAGCTGAGCTGATCCGAAGCCAGGAGCCCAGAGCCTAAAGCCTCATCTGGGTCTCCCATGTGGGTGCAGAGTCTCAAGGCTATGGGCCATCCTTGACTGCTTTCCCAGGCCAAGTAGAGAGCTGGATGGGATGAGAGCCAGCGTCCATTTGGGATCCCAGTGCATGTAAGGTGAGGGCTTAAGCTTCTAGGCTATTGCGCTGGGCCCATCATTTTTTTCTTTAAGATTTATCTATTTTTACTAGAAAGGCAGATTTGCAGGGATTAGGAAAGACAGACAGAGAGAGAGAGAGATATCTTCTATCCACTGGTTAACTCCCCAAGTGGCAGCAATGGCCAGAGCTGAGCTGATCCTAAGCTAGGAGCCAGGAGCCTTTTCTGGGTCTCCCATGCATGTTCAGGGTCCTAAGGCTTTGGTCCATCCTCCTTGGCTTTGATACAAGCAGGGAGCTGGATGGGAAATGGAGCAAGCAGGACATGAGCTAGTGCTTTTATGGGATGCCAGTGCTTTGTAAAGAGAGGATTAACCAACTGAGCCATGGTGCCAGGCCATGGATGTCATCATTACGGCCCATTTCCTATGGTTCATGAGTAGCCACTGCAGCAGCCATGCAAGGGGCATGGGAGTAAGTCACCTACAACAAGCCCACTCACACCCACTTGTTCTTTGACGCACAGTACAAGCAAGAACCACTCCCTCAAGGCCCCAAGCCGTATCTTAATTGCTGTGCCAAGACACTACAAGTATGAGCCATGCTTTTTTCGTTTTTTGCCTTTATGTTTTTCATAACAGAATCATTAACTTTTAAATGTTTACTCCAGAGGTGAGGGGATGGAGATTGCAGACCCACATAGGCCTCTGGCACGGATGGAGAGAGTCGGGATTGGAGGAGGAGGGGTGAAGGAGATGTGTAAGGAGGGTGAGGCCGAGGTGTACTGCCACTCGTCCTCAGACTGCATTTGTGCCAACCCTGGAGATGAGCTCTTGAGGCCACCGCAGGGACCTCATGGAGGCAGGAGTGTCCTTGGGGTGTTGAATGGTCACTCTGTAAGAGGTGACATATGCCTGGCTCCAGGCTTCTGAATGGCCCAGCTTGTGAACCAGAAGATTTCTCTTTCTGCATAGAAACAGTGGATGGGTTTGTTGATGAGCTAAATACCTCTACCCTAATCCTATATGACCTTCAGTGTATAAAGTCTGTTGCCCCTAATAAATTTCGCATATTGATCATCAGTCATTAGTCCATGCATGTTATTATTGGCAGGACAGCGACATCCTCTCCCTAAAGCTGCCTATCTAATAAAAATAAATCTTAAAAGACAAAAAGGGAACTTGGCGTGAAGTATTGTGCCACTTGCTCTTCTTTCCTCCCTTGGAAAAGGAAGTCGAGGTTTTGCGTGGGATTAGAGGATCCGGTTGTCTTGTCCTTCACATACGATGGCTATGTTCTTCTGCCGTGCATTCTCTGGAGTCAGCAGCGGTAGCCCCATCCCACAACACGTGCTCTGTGATCACACCACACGGCCATGGAATGTTCTCTGAGACTGAGGATCTTGTCAGTCTCAGGTGCTCAGGCCATTCAGGGGGCCCGCTCCTGACCAGGTCACCTCCCCAGCCTGCCCCCAGCTCCAGTTCTCACTGCTCAGTGGATGCTACAACCTGACCCTGCGGGCTGCCTGCCCTCCTCCTCCTGCCCAACACCCCTTTGGGGTGCTAGTGTTGCCAATGACGGCTCTACCCATTACATCAGTCCTGGCTCCTTGCTTTGAGTAGGACCTGACTCGTGGCTGGTCCTGTGTAGTACTGGTGTGCTTCCTGTCAATCCTGTTATTTTAGTATGCAGTTCAGAATCAAGAATTCGTGTTGTATAACCAACCTCCAGAATTCTTCATCTTGAAAAACAGAATTTTAGTCCTGATTAAGTTGTACCTGCATTCCCCTGGTAGCCACCCTTTGATTTGATCTGTTCATGAACTTGAGGTCTCCTGATACTTTATGGCAGGGCAGTTGTGCAGTGTTTGTCTGGGTCGAACTTGTAGATCCAAGTGCATCCACCTTGTAGCACATGGAGGTATTTCCTTTTGTGGGTGCAGGGGTACCTGGGGGTAGCCGCGGTTACTAACTGCTGCTGTGAACACCGACGTGCAGGTGGCGAGGTGAGAGCCCCTTTTCACAGTGGCCGCACAGTGTCACACCGTCATGGTGGCGGCGCACAGCGTTCTGGTTTCTCCACATCCTCACCAGTAGGTCTTACCACCTGTTTTGGATGGCGGCTGTCCGAGTGGGCATGGCTGTCACGTATGCACTTCTGCGTTGATTATCATGACCCCCAAGAGAGGGCCGATCTTGCTTCCTCTGCAGCTTGAACTTGGACCACTGGGAAGCCTTTTTGGAGGTCCCCACCCTTCCAAGCCTGTCTTTGAGTGAAGTTGTTCACATTGATCTTTTCCCAACTCTGTGCCTTCTCTCTTTGATTGGAGGCTTAGAGAGCTCCCAGGCCAGGAGGTCAAATCGACGTTCTCCAAGTTCAATCTATCTTTAAAAGACTCCCTTTTTTAATATTTGCATCAGATGTGCTGGCATTTGATTGCACTTTAAAAGCTCTTTGAAAATGTGGGTTCTCCCTGGGTGGTTCATAATATTTTTCTTCTTCTTTCCTGGGTTGCTTTTGTGAGTGTCAGATGTTACTGAAGCCAACATTTTTTTTTTTTTTAGTTTAAAACAACAGCAACAAAAATCCCCTATGAACGTCTGTGGGAGGAGAAGCCAAAGAAAGAGCTCTCCCTTCTGAAGGTTTACTTCCTAAACGGCCTTGGGTGGTGGGGGGAGAAGGGCATGGGGCCAGAGCTGGAGCCCTGGGATGTGGGAGCCACCTTGAACTGCCAGGCAAACGCCCACCCCATCACTGGACTGGCCACTTCTGGAGGGGTGGTCGGGTAGGGAAGGTGGGGAACCTGGCCGAGCCCTGGCTACTCCTTCCCAGACCTCAGGGTCCTGCTGGGCAAAAAGACGGAGGGGCTGCACGTTCCTTTCTGGCATCGTGTTTGGCTGGTGTGCCACATCACCAGCCTAGTGAAAATCTTGCCTGGCACGGTAGCCTAGCAGTGAAAGTCCTCACCTTGCACACCCAGGGTCCCATATGGGCGCCAGTTCTAATCCCAGGGTCACCCTTCTCCCATACAACTCCATCATCTTCTTTCATTTCTCTGCTTCTTCGCTCTGCCCCTCTCTACAAGTCTGTGGCAGCAGGACAGACTCCACACTGGTGACCTTGGTGCCAATGACCTTCCCTCATCCTCTCCCCAGCTCGTGCCATCCTACGGCTGGCCCTACAATGAGCGCCCGGACATCTGCAGCTCGGGCCAGCCTGGCCACCGTGGTGCAGTGCCATTGGTTTGGGGATCTCCTGGAACAGCGTGGACTCATGTTTCCCAGGCTCTGGGAACCCAGTGACCTTTCCATTCTCTTACTCCTCGTTATCTCTGGGGCCCGTGCCAGGGCTGGGCAGCCTCCTGGTTTGCCAAGGGCCATTGGGTATTTTTAGCATCATTCCTTGGCCATGCTAAATGATCAACTGAAACATCCTCCGGCCATGAATTTATTGAATTTTGAGTCCCGCCAGCAGCTTCCTCGGCAGGGGCAGACCAAGTGACTGAGCGCCCCACGCAGTGCCACGGCCGACCTTTGTGGTATGTGCTTTCAGTCCATGGTCTAGCCCTCAGATGTGGGTTTGACCTTTGGCGCAGGAAGGGCAGCATGACCTCGGGTGACCTGTGTGGGTTCCAGCCTCTGTTTACCCGTAGGATCAGGGACCTTGTGGCCTGCTGTGAAGATTCAGTGATTTTTTTTTAAAGATTTATTTATTTAAGGGGCCCGGCAGTGTGGCCTAGCGGCGAAAGCCCTCGCCTTGAATGCCCCAGGATCCCATTTGGGCGCCGGTTCTAATCCCGGAGGCTCCACTTCCCATCCAGCTCCCGCTTGTAGCCTGGGAAAGCAGTTGAGGACGGCCCAAAGCTTTGGGACCCTGCACCCGCGTGGGAGACCTGGAAGAGGTTCCTGGTTCCCGGAATCGGATCGGCATAGCACCGGCTGTTGTGGCTCACTTGGGGAGTGAATCATTGGACAGAAGATTTTCCTCTCTGTCTCTCCTCCTCTCTGTATATCTGACTTTGTAATCAAATAAATAAATCTTTTTAAAAAAAGATTTATTTATGTTCTATCGGAAAGGCAGAGGAAGATCTTCCATCAGATGGTTCACTCCCCAAGTGACCGCAATGGTCGGAGGTAAGCCTATCCAAAGCCAGGAGCCAGGAGCTCCTCTGGGTCTCCCGCACGGGTCCAGGATCCCAAGGCTTTGGGATGGCCTCGACTGCTTTCCCAGGCCACAAGCAGAGAACTGGATGGGAAGTGGAGCTGCCGGGACTAGAACCGGCACCCATATGGGATCCCTGTGCATTCAAGGCGAGGACTTCAGCCACCAGGCCACCGCACCGGGCCCATAGTTTTTATAATTTTTAAGAGGTTTATTTAAAAGACAGAATGCCAGGAGAGTCAGTGAGAGACCTTCCATCTGCTGGTTCACTCATCAAATGGCCACAGTAGTTAGGGCTGGTCCAAACCAAAGCCAGGAGCTGGAACTCCATCCAGGTTTCCCATGCAGGTGGCAGGGGCCCAAGTACTTGGGTCACTTTCCACTACTTTCTCAAGCACATTTGTGGGCAGCTGGATCAGATGTGGAGCAGTTGGTCTGCAACTGGCGTTCAGATATGGTATGCTGGCATCACAGGCGGTAGCTTAACCCACCATGCCACATCGCCAGTCTGCTCTTTATAGTTTTGTGCCTGAAACCGAATTTCCTAATGTGAAATTTTCCCACCTGTGGAGTCAGGCTGGTGCTCAGAAAAGTCTGAATTGGGGAGCATTTTAGCTGTGGGGTTTTCGGAGGGGGAGATGTTCAAACTGATGTTGTCAAGGTAGGGGGCATATAGACCTTGTGCCATGTCCTGGGCTCTCCTGCCGAAAGCAGGCGTCATGTCCAGATGGCCAGAGGGTGACTGACCTCCCCTCTGAGTGCAGCTTCCTGCTTGGAATTGAATCACAGCATGCCTCGTACATCTTCCTGGAGGGCTTGGTTGCTCTTCCTTCCAGCCGGCTGAATGTCTTGCTTGTCCCCCGATTGTTTTTGTAGGGGTTCCGCGGTTGCAAAAATCATTGGCAACAATGTCCAGAAGCTCCAGAAGTTTGCCTCCACGGTCAAGATGTGGGTCTTTGAAGAAACGGTGAATGGGAGGAAACTGACAGACATCATAAATCACGACCATGAAAATGTCAAATATCTCCCCGGACACAAGCTGCCAGAAAACGTGGTAAGACCCTGGGGGTTCTGAAAGCACGCCGGGTTCCTTCCACGGGTGATTTTCAGCTGAGCAGCACCGAGGCTCGGCAGTTCTTTCCCATGTCCCGGCCCCGCCCCTTGTTGCCTTGTGGGGTGGCTTTTTTCCCCCTGACTCTAACCATGGGACTTCTGTCAGTTACCATGGCAAAGGGCCCAAGGTTTGGTGGGTTAAGCAGCAGAAATGAATTTTTGTTACATTCTGGAGTCACGGTGCGCTGTGCGTTGCAGGTCGCCGTCTCCAACCTCAGCGAGGCTGTGCAGGACGCAGACCTGCTGGTGTTCGTCATCCCGCATCAGTTCATCCACAGGATCTGTGACGAGATCACCGGCCAGGTGCCCAAGCAGGCGCTGGGGATCACGCTCATCAAGGTGAGTTGGGCACCGGCTCCACGCTGGACTGGAATCCTGGGGGCCGCGGCCATCTGCTCCCGGTGAGGAGCAAGTCACGGCTGCGTTCAGGTAATGAAACCTTGCACAGCACAAGCCTAGTGGAGCGCCATGTGGGAGTGACAGCAGGTGAACTTGGCAGCGACTAGGGCTAGGGCCACCCTGCTGTCTGGCAGGCCCCAGGGCTGACTATAGCCGGGGGTTCCCTAAAGCGAGAATTTGCTTTCTCTCTCTTTCTTTCTTCTTTCTTTCCTTAAAAGATTTACTTATATTTATTGGAAAGTCAGATATACAGAGAAGAGGAGAGGAAGATCTTCCATCCCACTCAGCTGGGATACAGGCATCCCAATTGGAAGCTTAGTGTGCTGTGCTACGATGCCCAACCCTGTGTTCCATTTCCTGGTCTGAGCGCCAGATATAGGTTCATTTTATTCTATTTGTTTTATTGTTATTATCTATTTACTTATTTATTAGTTTTTTTTTAAGATTTATTTATTTTTATTACAAAGTCAGATATATAGAGAGGAGGAGAGACAGAGAGGAAGATCTTCCGTCCAATGATTCACTCCCCAAGTGAGCCGCAACAGCCGGTGCTATGCCGATCCAAAGCCAGGAGCCAGGAACCTCCTCCAGGTCTCCCACATGGGTGCAGGGTCCCAAGGCTTTAGGCTGTCCTCGACTGCTTTCCCAGGCCACAAGCAGGGAGCTGGATGGGAAGTGGAGCCGCCGGGACTAGAACCGGTGCCTATATGGGATCCCGGAGTGTTCAAGGTGAGGACTTTAGCTGCTAGGCCACGCCACTGGGCCCTACTTATTTATTTGAAAGACAGATTTACCAAGAGAAGGAGAGACGGAGAGATCTTCCATATACCAGTTATCTCCCCAAATGGCCACAATGGCCAGAGCTTCTTTCTGCTCTCCCAGGTGAGTGCAGGGTCCCAAGGCTTTGAGCCATCTTGCTGTGTTCTCAGGCCACTAACAGGGAGCTGGATCAGAAGCAGAGCAGGTGGAATATTAACCAGCACCTGTAAGGGATGCTGGCGTCGACAGGTGGAGGATTAGCCTGTTGAGCCACAGCACGAGCCCGTTTTATTGTTCTTTAGGGAGTATAGACACAGGTTCTGTGTGCAGTGTCGGAGCAAAGCGTCACCCGTGCCATCGTCTGTCTGGGTCCAGATCCCTTGTAGAGCAGCTATGACAGGCTTCTGGGATGTGCAGTGTCCCCTGTCACGTCTCCCATCCCTGCAGGGCATCGACGAGGGCCCCGAGGGGCTGAAGCTCATTTCTGACATCATCCGCGAGAAGATGGGCATTGATATCAGCGTGCTGATGGGCGCCAACATCGCCAGCGAGGTGGCCGCCGAGAAGTTCTGCGAGACCACCATCGGTGAGCGTGCGTGTGTGTGTGCCCACTTCTGCCGTTCTCCATGGCAGGCTCATCCCTGCCTCTCTGGACTATCCCCAGGATGGACCTTCGTGGGGTGGGGGTTCCCGTGGTCATCCCATGGCATTGGAGCATGTCAGCGGCCCCCAGCATGAGCGGAAGGCCATGGAGCCTGTCTGACCACTGTGGACCAGAAATGAATGGCCCGTAATCAACCCAAACATGCAGGGATGTTTGCAGCTGGAAGCAGGTGGTTGTACCCCGGGGTGAGGGCTCTCCCTCACAAATGACTGTAGCTGTACCCTCAGGATGGCAGCAAGGACTCGAGCTGCTGAGAACAATGCCCATCTTTAGGTGAGTGACGAAAGCTTAGAGAGTAAGTTCCAGCCTCCTCCCCAGCCCCAAGGCCAGGCATCGGTGGAGAACCCACGCCCCTGTGTGAGTCTCCCATAGGCTGGAATAGTTAGCTCTCTCCACTCCTATACAGTGGAACCATTCTGCCCCTGGGGATGTGAAAGTTTCATTTTTGCCAAGAAGGACCTAGAGAATTCTGAACGCCCACGTGCCGTATTACAGGATGCGTTGATGTAACAGTAAGCTTATGGCATTTGTGGATGTTCTGGGAAAGCTGGGTTTAGCTAGCACTGTGAAACTTGCGTCTATCATTGTAAAACAAACGTCAATCGTTTCTCCTTTGTGGCTTCAGAAATCATAGCTCTGGGAGAGGGCCACCCTCTGACATGTGGGAAATTGTTGCTGCAGATTTTTAGCCTTTTACACTTCTTTCCCCGTTCTTATTTTTATTTTAAAACGACAGAGATTTGGGCCAGCGTTGTGTTGTGGGTTAAGCCGCTGCCTGCAATGCTGGCATTCCATATAGGCACTGGTTTTTGTCTTATCTCCTTGCTTAATGTGCCTGGGAAAGCAACAGAAGGCGGCCCGAGGGCTTGAGCCCCTCCACCCACATGGGAGATTAAAGAGAAAATCCAGGCTCCTGGCTTTTGCCTGGCCCAGGCCTGGCATTTCAGGGGTGAATCAGTGGATGGAAGATCTTTTTCTGTAACTTTGCCTTTCAAATAAAACACACAGGGATCTTATCTCATTGTCAGGGGAAAATGTAGAGCATTATTATTATTACTTTAATTGGAAAGGCAGATATACAGAGGGGAGGAGAGACAGAGTAGATCTTCTATCCACTGACTCACTCCCCAAGCAGCTGCAACAGCCGGAACTGAGCAAATCTGAAGCCAGGAGCCCGAGTCTTTTCCGGGCCTCCCGTGAGGGTGCAGGGTCCCAAAGCCTTGGGCCGTCTTTGACTGCCTTCCCAGGCCACAAACGGGGATCAGGATAAGAAGTGGGGCCACCTGGATTGGAACTGGCGCCCATATGGGATCCCGGCATGGCAAGGCCAGGCCCTCAGCCACTAGGCTACTGCGCCGGGCCTGAAAACGTGGATCATCAAAAGAAAACCTTTCTATTTTTATTATTTTCCTGTTTATCCTACTTTTTAAGATGCATTTATTTCATTTTTAAAAATCAGAGTTACAGAGAAAAGTGGGTAGTGGACCGGAGTCAGATCCTGCATCAATTGAATCATTCCCCAGATGGCTGGGTCAGGTCAGAGCCAGGCACTCATCCGGGTCCCCCACGCAGGAGGCAGGGACACACATTTCAGCTACGCCCTGCTGCCGCCTTTCCAGGCCATTATCAAGGAGCTTGATGAGAAACGGTGCAGCCAGCACAAGGAACCAGTACCCAGTGGGATGCTGGCGTCACGGGCGGTGGCAGTGCCCACCCTGTCACAATGCTGGCCCCTTAGTCTTCCTATTTATGAAAGCTATTAAATGTGCCAAAATTCATATGCTGTTTCTGTAATTACTATGCAACAACCTTCCATGTTCTACGTACTGTGTGCTATGTCTGCACAGTATTGCATCAGCAATATGTCGGAACACTTCATGCTTCTTTTGAGAAGCAGTGTTTCGGGGGGGCAGCAGAAGTTCAGGGAAGGGGTCAGTGTTATGGCATTGCAGGCAGAACTTCCACACCCATTACCGACATCTACTTGGGGCACCGGTTCCTGTCTGTCTGCTTTGTGTGTCATCCCTCTCCCTGCTTGTGGCCTGGGAAAGCCATGAACGATGGCCCAGTGAAGTCGTATATGGAGAATGCAGAAGCAATGGCAAAGAATCCCTGGTTTTTCCAAATGCAGCAGTGTCCATCTACAGCTCCCCCTTGTGGTGAGAGTGTGTCCTTCACCCTGGGGCTTCACCGGTGTCTCCTTGAAAACATCTGACAAACACAATCAGAGAAGTGGAGGAGCAACCTTGTTGAGTGGGTTAGTCATCTTGGGAAGACTGATGTACAGAGAAGAGAGACAGAGATCTTCCACCCACTGATTCACCTCCCAAATGGCTGCAACAGCAGGAGCTGAGCCAATCTGAACCCAGGAGCCAGGTTTTCTTCCAGATCTCCCACACGGGTGCAGAATCCCAAGGCTTTGGGCCATTCTCTGCTGCTTTCCCAGGCCACCAGCAGGGAGCTAAATAGAAGGTGGAACAGCCGGGACATGAACTAGCACCCATATGGGATTCTTACACTTGCGGGTGGAAGATTAGTCGGTTGAGCCACTGTACTGGCCCCAAATATGTCAGTTGTCTTTAAAAGCTAGGAAGAGGGGGAATTTTCCTGTCTCTATCAGAATGAGTTTTGAGGAGTCTCCCATGTTGCTGTTGGACATTGCTGGTTCTACAGAGGTTGCCCGAGTTCCTGCTATGTGGTGGCCACAAGCAGGGAGATGGATGGGAAGTAGGAGCAGCTGGGAAATGAACTGGAGCCTATATGGAATTCCACTGCATGCAAGGCAAGGATTTAACCACTAGGCTATTGCGCCAGGCCCAAGCCAATCGTTTCTCACACTGGGAGCTGGACACTTGGGCATCTGACCTCGTTCTGCTCTTGATATTTGAAACATTCCACGGAAAAACAACCTGAAGCTTGCCCACTCCCTACTCAGACGCACAGCTCCTGTCTCACGGCACGACCATTGTCTCACGGAGCATGCGTCTGTCTGAGCAAACCACCCTCTTCCTTCCTTTGTTGTTGTTGTTTTAGGATTTGTTTATTTGAAAGGTAGAGCCACAGAGAGGGGGGGAGAGAGAGAGAGAGAGAGAGCCACTTGGCCAGATTCCAGCCCCCAACAAGCCCCCTCTTCTAAAATTGGGAGAAAACAGGGTTAAACTACAAATTCCTTACTTTTCCAGTTCTGAGCGGATAAAAAAAAACAACTAGACTCTCCGTGGATGAGATGCGCGTCCTGTTCCCTGGTCCAAGTGCAAGGTCGTTTTCCCCTGTGTCTGCTACTGCGCATTCACTGCCTCTCCTACTGACAGACCCAGGTTGAGTTCCCCATTGTATTAGGTGTGAACACTTCCACAAGAGGTGATAATTAAAACCCTTGTCTCTGACCTTTGTGTAGGCAGCAAAGTCATGGAGAACGGTCTTCTCTTCAAAGAACTCCTACAGACCCCAAATTTTCGAATCACCGTGGTGGACGACGCAGACACTGTGGAACTCTGCGGAGCTCTGAAGGTCAGCCCTGTGATCCCTGCTCGCCCGGACGGTGGTCATTCCTGCCAGGCCAGCGCCAGCACTGGGAGGCTGCCAGCGTTGGGGGTTGATTCGGCTGTGCCAGTGCCCGTGTTGGGGGCAGTTGATCGGGCCAGGCCAGCACCAGCGTTGGGGGTTAATCCTGCTGGGCCGGCGCCAACATTGATGAACCTAACCCTGCAGAAGGGACTGTTGTGTTCAGGGAAGAATAGTGAATCGCAAGCTTTGTTGGTCACTTCCTGTCTGGTTGCAGCTTTTCCCTGGATGGCTGGGGCCCTTGCTTTGGCTTGGTCTCCGGGACAGCTCTCGTCTTTGGGTTTTCCTAGAGGTTTACCTCGGGGCCCATGACCCCGCACATTCATGGGTTTCTACTGCCTGTCGTCTCGAGCAGGGAGCCCTGAACTTGTTCCCATTTTCATGCTTATGCTACTGGCTTGGCAGTTGCTTGCTTGTTCTTTTTCAAGGAAGAAGTTGTGGGCCTGCTGAGAGATTGTTCTAGAAATAGGTTTATCTTTGCCCTTGGGAAGAACAAGATCGGATTAAGGCTGTTGGCTGGGGGCTTGGGACCCTCAGAGATGCTCCTTTTACCATGAGGTTGCAGAGGGCTTGGGCTTTTCTCTGTGGCTCTTGAATGGAGCAGGCAGCCGTTATACCGAAGTCAGTCGCAGGTAGAATAATGATCATAGAGTGGACCTCTTAAGGTGGGCACAAGGCAGCCTTTTCTGTGTTAGCCTACCATCATTGGGTTAGTTTTTTGGTTTTAAAGATTTTATTTATTTTTATTGGAAAGGCAGATTTACAAAGAGAAAGGAGAAACAGAAAGATCTTCCACCTGCTGGTTCACTCCCCAAGTGATTGATCCGAAGCCAGGGGCCAGGAACCTCTTCCAGGTCTCCCACACGGGTGCAGGGTCCCAAGGCTTTGGTCTATCCTCTACTGCTTTCCCAGGGCACAAACAGGGAGCTGGATGAGAAGTGGAGCAGTCAGGATTAGAACTGGCGCCCGTATAGGACCTGAGCGGTTGCAAGGTGAGGATTTAGCCACTAAACCCTTGTGCCAGGCTCATTTGAAAGGCCAAGAGACAGAGAACTCTGCTCATTGAAACCCTAAGTGCTTATAAGAGGAAGGAGGCAGGAGGGGGCCAGGTTGAAGTCAAGAGTCAGGTGTGTGATAGAGACCTGGTTATCTGAGCCCCTACTTGCTGCCCCCTAGGGTCCCCATCAGCAGGAAGCTAGAAACTGGAGCAGAGCTGGGGATTCAAAGTGAGGCTCTCCAGGAGGGATGCTTGGCAGCCCAGGTTTGCCTGTGTGGTTTGTCTCATCCACTAGGGGGCCTCCTGTAAATTCATTTAAAGGTGTCTACTGATTTGAAAGACAGAAGAATAGGCCATCTACTGGTTCACTCCTCACATGACCCCAGTGGCCAGGGCTGGACCAGGCTGAAGCCAGGAGCCAGAAACTCCAAGTGAGCCTCCCATGAAGGTGGCAGGAGCCCAAACACTGAGTGTAGCAGGAGGAAGAAGGGCAAGGCCTCCACAACCGAGCTCCAACCTTGCCCCTGATGCCCTGAGAGCCTGGTCTGGGCCCCTTTTGCTACCCACGCTGTGGGAGACAGCTGCCTGCAGCTCCTCTCCTTTGGGACTCCAAGTAGCTTTAGGTGCCATCTCAAAAAAGGGGGTATGGCCCGGCACAGTAGTCTAGCGGCTAAAGTCCTCACCTTACACACACTCGGATCCCATATGGGCGCCAGTTCTAACCCCAGCAGCCCCGCTGGAAAGCAGTCGAGGATGGTCCAAAGCCTTGGAACCCTGCACCCACCTGGGAGACCTGGAAGAAGTTTCTGGCTGCTGGATCAGCACAGCTCCAGCCATTGTGGCTGCTCGGGGGTGAATCAGATGGAAGGTCTTTCCTCTGCCTTTCTTCCTCTCTGTATATCTGACTTTACAATAAAAACAAAAATAAGTCTAAAAGAAAGAGCTGTCAGTGAGAACAGCTGCTTCAAATCACTTCTGAGTCATCCTTTGCAGCCGAAAGAAGTTGAGCTCCTTTGCGACAAGATAGGTGGCCTGCGTTTACTCGGCATTGTGAATCCTTCTCACGAGCTGTATCGCTTTCATGTGAGGCACAGTTTGAGACCACACGCTGAAGTTAAGATTCTGTATGTCTATGTGTGATCATGATGGACAGCAAGCATCTAGAAAGTTGGAGTCGGGTCTGGCGCTGTGGCGTAGCAGGCTATGCCTCTGCCTGTGATGCTGGCATCCCATAGAGGCACCAATTCAAGTCTCAGATGTTCTTCTTCCAGTCTAGCTTCCTGCTCATGTGTCTGGGAAGGCAACGGAGGATGACCCAAGTACCTGAGACCCTGTACCATGTAGGAGACCCGGAAGAAGCTCCCGGCTCCTGGCTTCGGATTGACTCAGCTCCACTCCAGTGACTGTGGTCGTTTAGAGAACCTTGGAGAGCCTGAGCTCACGGGAGCCCTTTGGTGGGTGGGGTGGATCACCAGGTTGGTCGGTGGGTGTAAGCCTGCTGACTTGGGGAGTGTGGTTCCCGGCGGAGGGTCACGTGGCTCCCCTACCCCATTAGCCGTGATCTCCGAGGGCCCTGAACACACGGAAGCAGGCCCAGTGGTGGCAGGGCCACAGTCTGGCTGTGGCACCGGCCAGACCAGGAGAGCCCCACGCAGGTACAGTCGCTGACTGAAGTCAGCAGATGGTGGCCACAGGCAGGAAATCACCTTCTACCTGCTCATATCCCGTGTTCCTTGGTGGCTGTGTTTCCTGGGCTCTCCTGGTTTGCATGTGGCCCTGGCGCCAAAGGGACACAAGTGTCAGACACGCAGCACAGGGACCAGTGGCTGGCTGCGTGCTGCCCGCTGGGCACAAGTAGTGATTTTGGTTTTTGTCAAAAGACATCTGCCACCTGTGGAAATATGGCTCCATCTCACAGCATGTATCGAATGGAGACGAAGGAGCTGGGCACACCAGGTTGTGTCCTTTGGAAGTCTGTGCAAAGCATAAAGGCTTAACCTAAGTCTGGAACTGAGTCTGTGCAAAGAGGTGACAGGTGGGGTGGTGGCCAGAGAAGGGTCCTGGGGGCTCTCTGGAGCCCTGGCCATGCTCTGTCAGTCAAGGTCCTGGCCCCATGGGTGCGCTCAGGTGACAAATGTTCATCAAGCCGTGCGCTTCGCATCTGCATACCATCTATATGCATATTATAGTTGAATGCAGCATCCAATTAAAAAAATCCAAAAGGTAATCGGTCCACACAGTGTTTAACCAAAGATTGCTATTGGCCCATGCCAAAAACCACTACCCCCCGCTGACCCCAAAGGCAGGATCCTTTCAATGGGAACGAATCACATGTCAGTCTGTGAGCATCATTCACCTATAGGTACAAGAATATTTTGTTTATTTGAAGTCAGGAGTAGAGAGAGAGAGATCATCCATGTGGTGGTTCACTCCCCAAATGGCCACACTAGCTAGAGCTGAGTTGATCTAAAGCCAGGAGCCAGGCACTTCTGGCATGTCGTCGTCTTCTTCTTGGGCGAATCCCCAAACACTTGAGCCATCATCTGCTTTCCCAGGTGTATTAGCGTGGAGCTGGACGCCAGAAGTAGAGTAGGCAGAGGCTTAACTGGCTAGGCCAGGGCGCCGACCCTCAGAACATTCTTTGAATATTTACTTGGGAAGTAGAAACAGAGAGACTTCTGCCTCTCTAGTTCACTCTCCTGATGCCCAGGGCTCACGCTAGGAGCCAGGAACTCAGCCCAGGTCATCCTTGCTGCTCCCCAGGGTCTGCATTAGCAGGATGCTGGAGTAGAGTGCCGGAACTGGGAGTGGAAACCGGACCAGCACAGGTGTCTGCACCAACACGTTGACTGTTGAGCGGAGTATCCGGGGCTGGAGCCTGTGCCCCTCGCCTTCAACCCCCTTTTCTTCCCGCACCCCCAACTGCAGCAGGTGCTGAAGGCCACCTCCCATCTCTGTCCTCTCCCCCACAGAACATTGTGGCCGTGGGAGCCGGCTTCTGCGACGGCCTGCGCTGTGGCGACAATACCAAAGCCGCCGTCATCCGCCTGGGCCTCATGGAGATGATCGCCTTCGCCAAGCTCTTCTGCAGGGGCCCTGTGGCCACCGCCACCTTCCTGGAGAGCTGCGGGGTGGCCGACCTCATCACCACCTGCTATGGAGGGAGGAACCGCAGGGTGGCCGAGGCCTTCGCCAGGACTGGGAAGGTAGTCTCCGGCATGTTCACTGGCTTATCCTCCCTCCCCGTTCCATAGATCCCACCAGCATCCCTTTAGCGCTGGCTGCTGCCACCCAGCTGTCAGCAGAGGCATTACTGCCCCATTTTCCCACTAGCCTCTTGAGACAAGTGCTCCTCTGACCTGAACCATGAGTGAGGTTTGGCTGTTTTTCCTCCTTTGTGTTTAAGACCCTGGAGGAATTGGAGAAGGAGATGCTGAATGGGCAGAAACTCCAGGGGCCTCAGACGTCTGCCGAAGTGTACCGCATTCTCCAACAGAAGGGACTCACCGACAGGTAGGCCTGCTTACATGATCCCATGTCTCGGGGCTGCCAGGCCTGGGCGCTGGGGTTTGACGAATGCACCTGTGTCTATACTGGATTGGCTCAGTCCTTCAAAAGGGGTGGGCATCAGCCGGCCTCAGGATATGAGCGTCTATACCCAGGCCCACCCAGCCTGGGAGGCCTGCCACACTGGGCAGAGCCTCAAACCCCCATTTGCTTCAATGAGGAGAGCGGGTGGAAGGTGTTGGGTGAGGCCTCCATGCCACAAGTTTGACATTTTTCAAAATCAGTGCTGCCTTTTGGTTTTACAAAAAGATGATAGTTGTATTCTTAGAAGGCCTGGCCTGGCCTGGCGGCTCAGCCAAACGGGGGCTGGGGGGCCACTAGCCTGGACCTGTTTTTAAGTCCAACGTGTAGTCCCCTGCCACCTGCAGGGTTGGCCGCCTCACCTACCCCTGCACCTCTCCAGCTCGGCCACATGTTAGCAGGTGGGCTGCTGCAGTCAGCTGGATTTGCCCCTGACTATGGGAGTGCCCCTATAGGGCACAACAAAAGCTGCCCAGCTCCCAGCCCTGTATCTTGCCAAGGGCCTGCACCTTCCACATGATCGGGATACCACCCCACAGCCTGGCAGTCTTGCCCAGTGCTTGGTGATACTTGTGCTCCGCTCTGCTCAGTGCTCCTGGGCTGCCGAGGTCAGGAGAGAGCCAGGCGGCTCCTGTTGATGCCACCGACTGTGGAGGGTGTCTCTGGATGTGTCTTCCTCTTCCTCGTTCTGTCTGGCTGCTTCTCTCCAGGTCCTACCCACATCTTGACCTTGACCTTACCCTACTCCTGGCGCTGCTGCCCCCTCCTAGCCCAGTGCTGGTGAGTTAGCCGGAGCAGTCGCTGTGGACAGTTGAAAATGAGGCTGCATGGGACGCTCATCTTCCCCCCTGAGCGAGAAGAGCCCCAGACGTGTGGCTCTCCTTTCCTCCCTAGCAGCCAACACTGATGCAGGTGTGAGCGGCTGAGTTACCATAATGACCAAAGTAACCACTGGAGCATTTTCTTTGTTTAATATGAGAAACAAATACATGGGGGCCTGGTGATGTTCTAGCAGCCCCCGCGTGCCTCCATCCTGGGCCCTTCCCAAGAAGCCACGGGAGGCAGGGCTGGCTGGATGGGGAGGCTGTGTTCAACCCTCATCCAGGAGGCGTGGACTGCATGCTGGGATCCTGTACTAAGTGCTCATTTGGCCAAGGCCAAAGCCAGCCTGTCTTCTCCCTGGAAATCCTCGTCCCTGGGGTATTCCATTTCCCTGCTCCCACAGTCCCTTCTGTGTTGCTCTAGAAAGAGCAGTTAGTAAGAGGGCAGCAGGTACCCATTTTTTAGCTCTTCTCTGCCCCACTGTCTTTGTGCAGACAATGAACATGGTAGACTAGATGATCGCCCCGCCGCGCCCCTGTACAAGCAAGGCCTCAGGTTTGGCACCAGCTAAATTTCTGACAGTATGTCGTGCTGTGCCTGCTTGAGCTGGGCACTTCTCTTTGTCCCGACACCTCTGAAGACTTGCACCTGACAAGACATCTGCCTTTATGTGCATTGCAACCTCACAAGCCTTGAAGGAGGCCAAGGCCCGTCCTCAGTGCCACCTCCTATATCTCCCATTCTCAAAACAAACTTCCCTGCCTTGTGCTTCCTGTTTAGACCCGTGCTACAAACAAAACAAAACAAAAAACCATACAGCAAGTGTTAAAAACCGTTCTTAGCCTGCAGGGGGCGCCTGAGCCACGCGAGGTTAGATTCAGCTCTCTGAAGAGGGTTCCACATCCCTGTAGGACCGCAAAGCCACTCTTGGGCCCATGGAGACTGAAGCTGGGTGGGGCTTCAGCTGTTAGGAGACACTTTCACTGACTTTCCCTCCAGCAATACCACTCCTTGGCGAAGTCTCAGGCTTGGGGGTGGAGAAGTCTCTGGCAGGCATGCATGTTTGGGTGCCCTGCCCCTTCTGCTGGGCATGGCTATGGCCACCTCCTGTCTGCATCTTCCTCTTGCTTCCATCCACAACTGTGCCCTCTTAGGGCCCTCCTGGATGCCTTCAGCTGTACCCCACTAAAGGCCCTGCCTTCAGCCACAGCCCCGTCCTGAGGTGCCGGGGGCGAGGGCTTCAGCAGAGGGCACAGGGTGTGCACTGCAGGTCTTCACAGAGCTGCCAGCTCCGGGAGGCTGATGGCTGGGCCTCGATCCCAGCCTACGTGCGCCCACCGCTCGTCGTCAGCTCTCGCCATCCATTACCAGGACGGTGGATGCACTGGCTTATGTCAGTTGCGTATCCTCTGAAATGCCATCTTTTCTTCTTTCATTCTTCTTAGTGAAAGCTCCCCAGACTGGTCTCTGGGGCTTCATGCACTTTTGGATAACAGAAAAACATCCGGATGGGAGGCATGGCCTGGTGCTTGGGTCAGAAGCCGTGCCTTGGTCTTCTCATCTCTAGAATGGTGGTGATATCATTTCCCAGCTTGTGGGGTGGCTGTGATGGCCACCCGAGCGGCTTGTCGGTAGAATTACCCCCTTGCGCCTCCGTTCTTAGAGGTATAGGTTGGAAATGCTGATTGTAAAAGCTGGCAGTGCCTCCAGCTGCAGGGACAGTTTGATGAGGAGTGGACATAGTTGGTGCTGGTTCACTGGCTTTCCTCTCAACCTCAGGATGGCTGCAGCAGCTCTCACTGTCACATACACAGCTGGACAGGAAGGAGCAAGGACAGGCGGGGCCAGCAGGTTCCTCCCCCAGTGCCTCTCAAGGAGGCGAGGGGTGGAGGGCTGGGGAAGGCTTTGGGAGCGCAGCTGTCACCCGCTGCGATGCTTTGTTCCCATTTCAGAATAAAAAAATCACACAGCATTCCACTCCTTAAATCTTCAATGAAAAGAAAAAAGAGAGGGAAAAAGAAAACAGAAAAAAGAAAACCACCCAATGATAGACTCTCACAGAGATGTGATCTGTCAGCATTATTTGCTCTTGCTGAATCAAACTGTCATTGCAGGATTGTCGCCAGCTCATCTGCAGAATGGACTAGAAGACACTATTGATTCTGTCAGGCTCGCTTTGGGCTGTGCGTTTGTGCTTAGATGCCTTAAAGGAATTTTTCCTAAGCCATTGCTGTCACCCAAAACAAGCAAATTTGCTGAGCCAGCTGCTCCCCGCGCGCCCGTGCACTGCAGCGGCACATTCTGCCCAACCCCCTGCTTTGGACCCTCTTCCAGGCCTGGTCCTCATGTACATCCCTGTTCACATCTCAGAAGTAAAAGGCACATTTGCATTAAGCAGGCACGCGAGGTCAGAGCCTTGCTCACCACGGTGAGCCTCCTAGACGTGTGCTGAGGCCTGAATGGCTCGTCGCGTAGTAGCATAGAAGGCCGTGTCACTGTCCTGGGACGGGTCTTTGTGATAAAGAGAGAATGCTGTTCTGCTTTGCGATATTTAGATGGCAACAGGAACTCAGACCCTTTCTGAGCCACGGCTCCTTGGGAAATGCACCCCGTTCACCCTGGAGGGGTGACCCTGGGCCTCGGGGGTCAGTGGCGCTCTCCAGATCCGGTCCTGGTGGGGCACTACAGCGTCAGTGTGGAGATTCAGTGTAGCCGATGGTAAAGGAATGTTGGCCTCACCCCATCTTTTTCTGTTCTCATTTCCCCTGACCAGGTTTCCATTGTTCACCGCAGTCTATCAGATCTGCTACGAAGGCAGACCGGTCCAGGAGATGCTGTCCTGTCTTCAGAGCCATCCAGAACATATCTAAAACGGGTGGCGCAGCAGGGCCGGGCAAGCGCTGCCTTTCTCATCGGCGCAGTGAGACCCCCAGGACACCCAGGACTTGGTATCAGGACGCTTATCTGACTGTCAACCCACCGTGGATGCGTATGAATTCTTACAGGTTCATTTTTTAATTGTGACACATGCATTTTGCCGGCTGAGACAGGCTGGGGACCACTCGACACCTGCATTGAGGTGGGTGGGTAGGTGGGCGCATTTCCCAATCTGAGGCTGCTCCTCTGAAGCAAATGAAATGTCCTTTTAAAAAATGACTTGGGAATTTTCCCCCACCGTGGCAGCCTAGGAGATGGGGACTATCTCAGCTGAGTTTTATTTTGTTTTTTAGATACCGTTTGTATGTATTTTCATGATGCGTTTAATCAGCATCAAGCTGATAGAGTGGTGAAGTGTGTTCAGGAAATCAACGTATTTAACTTGTGATCACTCTGCAAGCCAGCAGAATTAACTCCTTTGATTGGGGATTGATTAATCTTTTTTTAAACATTGAGCTGTTTTTAATCAGAGCCCCCACGTCCCTACTCACTCCTGCCAATGGGGTCCCGTGCGTTGTTGGCATCTGTCTCCCTGGCATGCTGGCACTGCGCTTTGTCCAGGCTTGGCAGTGGTGGAAAGACGGGAATATCAGCTGCGATTTGCCTGCTGGGCCCCAGTTCCTGCAGTTCACATGGGACACGTGTGTGATGGCTTGGCTTCACTTCTGTCGTGTTTGCCAACATTTCTCTTAGTCCTGGCAGGTCTCCCAAGCAGGGACTGCTGGTACCCCTCCTGTGAAGGTGTCTGGTGGCCAGGAAAGTGATGGGCAGGGGCCCTCTGGGGAGCCACGGGCTGACCAGCCTCCAGCTAAGTAGAACCACATGCAAATGTTCCAGAGCGCCACCCACAAGGGAGAGTGTCCTGCGTCTGAGGGCTGCGTGAGTCCTTGTACTGGTAGACAGGCCCCCTCCCACGCGTGACCTGCAGGTCCAGCATCACCTGCCTCCAGTGGGCACTCAGGAATTCAGGTTCCCAGGTTCCACCTAGCACCGCAAAGCAGTGCAATGTCTGAGCCCCCCATCATGCACACGCATCTCCATCTGCGCCTGCCACTCACCACTTCAGGTAATCACCAGGAATTGCCCAAAACTCCTTTCCCTTAGGGAGTGCGCAGGGCATCCCATGGTTGTCCCAGGTGCGTGCTAGAAAAGGACAGGAGGGTGTGGGAGAAGCGGCGTGTCTGCACCCTGTCCGAGGTGCAGGGCATGTGAGTTCATTGGAGAAACCAATGAAACTTGCTTAACCCAGCAAGTCGTATATGCATCCAGGGCGGAGCTGTGTGGGTGACAGGTTTCCAGGGGCTCCCATTCACAGCTCAGAGGACCCTGGTTAGGGTGGGTCACTGCCTGAGAGGAGTCCTTGTGACCGACTGCCTGGGGGTCCTGTGGGCCTGGGCCAGTTCTGCCCTAAAGGCTCAGCTCAGCCTTGTCTGTCAATTGGGTGGCACCCTGGCCCACACCAGGCAGGTGTCCACCTCGCTGAAACGCACATCCTGTGGAATCAGTGCTTGTTTTTTTCCAGATGTTGAATAGCACTGTCCGTGTCTTTTTAAGCCAGATCTGGTTTCAGAATAGCATTGCCTTCCTTGGTGTGTGAGACTTGCAGGAGGGAATGGTTGATGGTCACTCGCTCACGTGTGGCTTCTCACTTCCTGACTTGGTAAAGATTTCAGCCTGCTCCTCCCCTACAACCTGGTTTGGAATTGGCTTCAAGTTCAATTCCAGCCCTCCGCTCCTTCTGTACCTAAAACAATTAGAGATTTCTGTGGGAACTTTTAAATACTGTAAATAAAGCATTTGGGGCATTCTACAGCGCTGGTCCACAGGCGTTGATAGAAGCACACACCAAATGCTCCAAGAACCAGCAGTTTTGGTACCATGGCTAACTCTGGAATCTCGCTTCTCTCACCAGGAATCTTCTTTTTAAAGTTTGTACATTGTCAGTGAACTCTTTTCCAGTGCTAAAGGGTTGCAAGCCAGGTGTAGTGTCAGATGGAGAACACGGCATGAGGGGAGGGACTAGGGCTTCATGGGTTTCGTACGTTTCCCCTGCCCCCAGCATCCTCCTCCTCCAGTAGGTTTTATTTGGTTCGTTGGTTTTTGTTACCCTGAACTCTGCTTGACTGTACCTCCTGGACACATTTAAAATGCGCCTGCACAGTATAGGAAAAGGTGAAACTTTATATGAGTTTATGCTCCGTTAACTGTGGCTACGATTACCGCGAGTTATCTATTTTTGTAATGCCCCATGGTCTGTTTCCTTCCATTGCCATGCCCTACTAATCATGTGTAACCGGGAGGGACAGGCCTCGGGCAGGACCTTCGTGTGGACTACTTCAGCCAACCTGTGAATGTAAGCATTCCACCACTGCCTTGCTGAATCCGCCCCACTCTGCTGCTACGGAACCAAGGCCTGGCCTGGCCTCGCCGCCCCGGAGAGCAGGGCTCCAGCTACCCTGCCTGTGATGCATTCATCCACCCACCAGCTCTGCTGGGGCCTCATGGTGTCTTCCGGAGGAGGGTGTGTGTGTTGGGGGGGTGCGTGTGCAAAGGCACTGTGGCCATCCTACTGGTAGCGTTTGGGAGCCTTTCAATTACATATGTACTGTATGTGTTGACAGACTGTGGGTGAGTGCATCATTTTAACAGCTTGACTTAATAAACTTGGAAGCCTCGACACCTGCCCGCTGAGTCCCAGTGTGCCTTCTCTTAGCTCAGTGAACAGTTTTCCTGAACTGTGTTGGGCCGTGTGGCAACACCAACATGAAAGGTAGCTTTTGAAAGGAAAGGAAAGCTAGGGCTATCACTCTTCCTTTCAAATACATGATTTTTGAAGAAGAAATCCAGAAATGAAACTAATCATGTGAATTTAACAAACAGCCAAGGAACGAAGTGAGAGAGGTAAGTAGAGAGAGGGGTAAGATTCAACACACATCTGCTAGGCGAGGCAGGAGAGAAAAGGAGAGACCATTTTTGTGCTAACCGAAGGCTGAAATTGGCCCGACTTCATGGTATGCGTTCAGTTCTACATTATTTTCCGTAAGGTGTTTTCATGAAGATTTTATCACATGGTCTTTAGGACTTGTTATGACTACCTATAAACTAAGGGAATGGTGACCTTTTTATATCTTAAGCATTAGCGTCTGCCTTGCCTTGGAATATTCATGGCATGTGGTCAGTTCAGCATCCTTATGAGGAAGCAGGACTAAGAGCTGCACATCCCTGAGCCATCCCTGTACCTCCCAGACACTGCGTTAACAGGCAGCTTGAGTCAGGAATCCAACCCAGACACATGTTCACTGTGAGGCCAAATGCCCACCTCTCCTTTCTTACAAAGACGTTTGACTAGGGAGCATAGTCACATGGCCTGGAAGTGAAGCATCTTTCTCACAGAGCCACTGTTCCTAGTCTTTAATGTCCTGTAAATTTCATGTTTCCATTCTCATGCACCATGGATGTTCTGTGTCCATAGCCATGGATTTAACCAACTAACTACAAATCAAGAATGTAGGGGCAGGCACAATGGCATAGCGGGCTACTCCTCCATGTGTACTCCAGTCCCAGCTGCTCTACTTCCAACCCAGCTCCCAATTAATGTTCCTGGGAAGGCAACAAGGATGGCACATGTCCTTGCCTTCATGCCATCCATGTGGGAGACTGTAGAGTGGAGCTCCAGCAAGCCCCTGGCATCTGCCCGGCCGAGCCCTGGCTGCTTGAGTGAACCAGCGTATGGAACATCTCTGTCCCATTCCCTTTCTCTCTCTGCCTTCCTGTGTTAAATGAATGAACAAATCATTCCTTTCTAAATGTCTGCATCACATTATCTTTATTGCAGGTAAGGGTGCACGTGTCTTCTCTAATTCCTGCAGTCCCCATTTTAGCCTTTGTATCTCCACCCACTCCTATAACTAGATCTCCAGACTCAATCCTGTAAGTGGGATCGCTGGCTCAGATACCTATGTGTTTCCTGTGGTAATAGAAACTGCCAGTTCTTTTTGCCTAATTACCACCATAACTTTGGCTAGCGATTCCTTCCTTGATCTGGGACCAATCCCAGAGAGGGGCAGCTCTGTCTCTACCAAGAATGTAGAGGTCTCGCCTACCAGCTCCAGTTCATAAGTAAAATCTTATTTAAAGCTGTAGTGTGGGACTGGAGGTGTAATGTAGTGGGTAAAACCTAAAGTATCGTATGTGGTGCCAATTCCTGTTCCGGCTACTGCACTTCCCATCCAGCTCCCTGCTGATGCACGCTGGAAAACAATGGAAGACAGTCCAAATACTTGGCCCCTGCTGCCCATGCTGGAGTCCAAAATGGAGTTCCTGGCTACTGAGTTCCACCTGGTCCTGCCCTGATAATTGCAATCATCATGGGAATAAACCAGTGCATGGGATCTCTCTCTCTCTCAAGTAAATAAATTTTTAAAAATTTAAAAGGTTTATTTCTTTTTATTGGAAAGGCAGATTTAAAGAGGGAATGATCTTCCATCCACTGATTCACTCCCCAAGCAGCCACAATGGCCCAAGCTGTGCCGATCCGAAGCCAGGAGCCAGGAACTTCTTCCAGGTCTCCCACGCAGGTACAGGAACCCAATGCTTTGGGCCGTCCACCACTGCTTTCCCAGGCCACAGGCAGGGAGCTGGATGGGAAGCCGAGCACAAACCAGTGCCCGTATGGGATCCCAGCACATGCAAGAAGGAACTTTGCATTAGGCTACTGCACTGGACCCCACCTTATTGATAGTTGTAACAGTTGGTTGTGGTCAAGGTTATATGTGGTCAGAGAATGGCTCAACAAGAGGGCTATTTGCAAGGAGTGTTGGGATAAGAAACACGAACCCTGTGGATTTAGTATGTAGGCAAAACCCCTAGAAACCAGCTGAATGGCAGCGAGTGGCATCTCTGAGTTCAAGCGCCAACAAGGCAGGACCCTCATGTCCGCTAGGGGTCACTGTCTACGATGTCCCTTCCTGCCTAGGGTGCAGACCCTCTGGGAAACCATTAGGTTTGGCCCTGACCAAGCAACTGCAGGCAGGACTGGAAGTTCAGTAAATCCTCACCAGGCTACAGTTGATCATGTTGTGTGGCCCTTGATTGTTGCTTTAAATATTCACATGGCCCTTCGCAGAAAAAAGCTTTCCCAACCCTGGGTAATGGACTCCTGTCAAAAAAATAACAAATAGTGCGGCTGGTGCTATGGCATAGCAAGTTAAACCTCTCACTGCAGGGCTGTCATCTTGATTCAAGTCCCAGATGTTCCACTCCTGATCCAGCTCCCTGCTAATGTGTCTAGAAAAGCAGTGGATTTTCACCCAAGTTCTTGGGCCCTTAAACCCAAAACAGAGAAATAGAAGAAACTCCAGGCTCCTAGCTTTCAGACCAGCCCAGCTCTACTCCTTGAAACCATCTGGGGAATAAAACAGTGGATAGAAGATTGCTTTGTCTTTCCTCTCTCTGTAACTCTGCCTTTCAAATAAAAAAAAATCTTAAGAATAAGTGAGGGTACAGCACAATAACCTAGTGGTTAAAGTCCTCGCATCTGCCAGGATTTCGTATGGGTGCTAGCTTGTGTCCTGGCTGCTCCACTTCCCATCCAGCTCCCTGCTTGTGGCCTGGGAAAGCAGCAGAAGAAGGCCCAAAGCCTTGGCACCCTGCACCTGCGTGGGAGACCCAGAAGAAGCTCCTGGCTCCTGGCTTCGGATCAGCATAGCTCGGGCCGTTGTGGCCGCTTGGGGAGTGAATCAGTGGATGAAAGATATCTCTGTACTCACTGTAAATCTGTTTTTCCAATAAACAACAACAACAAAAAGATAAATAGATTTAAAAAAAACCAACTACGTGATTTTCAATCTTTTTTGCATCAAAGTAAGCCTACTATTTTTTAGATTTACTTATATTTATTGGAAAGCCAGGTTTACAGAGAGAAGCAGAGACAGAACGATCTTCCATCCGCTGGTTCACTCCCCAAGTGGCCATAACAGCCAGAGCTGAGCCAATCTGAAGCCAGGAGCCAGGAGCTTCTGGGTCTCCCATTGCAGGTGCAGGGTCCCAAGGCTTTGGCCGTCCTCGACTGCTTTCCTAGGCCACAAGCAGGGAGCTGGATGGGAAGCGAGGCTGCCGGGATTAGAACTGGCGCCCATATGGGATCCCAGATGGTGCAACGCAAGGACTTTAGCTAGGTTACTGCTCCAGGTCCTCATGTGTATGTCTTAAGGGCACTGCTTCAAGTCCTGGCTGCCCTGCTTCCCATCCAGCTCCTTGCTAATGGCCCTGGGAAAGCAGTATGGGATGATCTATCTATCTAGGCCTCTGTACCCATGGGGGCACCTGGGTGGAGTTCCTGGTTCTTGACCCCGCTGTTGTACCTGAAGAACCTCCGTGTTTTCTGCTGTTGTGATTTCTGCCTTGCATGCTTGGCTGGGGGCTGTGTGAACTCCAGGTCTGACAGTCTACGTGACACCTGGCAGGTCACACAGGCAGAGCACTCCTCAAAGAGGCCCTTGGTGTTAGATAAGTCTCCTCACTGCCCTATGGCCCACCAGTTTGTACTATTTGAAAGTTGCTTGCTTCAAACCCAACAGAAGCCTGCCAACTTGCTCTTTTTAAAAGTTATCACATAAACTGACCAATCATGACTATATAATTGTATGGAATTGGTCTGAAGTGTAGAAAGACCCTGTGCTGTTCAACCTTATCACCTTTTTTTTTCTTCTGCCCTTTTAGCTGCTGGTGCTGATTTGGCTGTTACTGTCCTGCTGGGCTGGCGCCTGGGAGCCTAGCTAGCCTGAATAAACCACCCTTATGCATTTGCATTGACTTCAGACTCCTGAGGATTTTCTGGGGATCACAAAATCTGGGCACCACACAGCCATTTCAGGAGCAAGCCACAGAATAGATGTGTGTGTGTGGGGGGGGAGTGTGAGTGTGTATCTCACTCTGCCTTGCAAATAAATAAGTCAACTTAAAAAAAAAAGTCTAGATTTTAAAAAATCTTAAGACAAATTGCAAAGAAAATGAATCAAAAATTGCAAACAGTATGTTTGTTTTAGCAACAGTAATGTTTCCCTTGCAATAACACAAATATTCTGTGCCCAGCATATCCATGGCACTGCAGGATGGTGACACCTGTCATTCGGATGGGGAGGACTCTTAGGGTGTATTCAGAGATAATTTTGTCATCATTTTATATGTACTTCACCAAAACAACCAAGCTGTTGCGATTTAAAGCCCTACCTGGTTTGCTCAGCTCCCTAAAATAGAAATCCAATATAGAATTATAGAAATCCAATAATTCTGGGATGATGTGGGGACTGGGAGTAGGGGGCTTCCAGGGAGGAGGGCAACAAAGCAAAGTTACTTCGCTGGAGAAAGAGTTCTCAAGGCCCTGGCACCACCCTGGCTTGGAAGGCATTCCCAGGATTCCCCTGTATGTCCGGAAGGGGGTATGCTGCAGCCCAAGGCCCTGGAAGAAAGGTTGTTTCCTGAGGCCAGCAGCGTGTTGCAGAGCCACCTGCCAGAGCCACCGCCTGCCCTGCCTGCTCTGCAGCTCCACCCAGCACTGTAGGCTACACCTGCTGGCCCAGACAGGTGCCTGCACTCTCCTCCTAATGACCTTTCAACACCATTAGTGAGAAGCAGTTCATATCTCATAGGATTCAGCTGTGTGGGTTGAGGAAGGGATCTAAGAAAGTTCATGGAAAATGGAATTAAAACACAAATTTATTTTTCTGCAAAAAAGAGAGAGAGAGAGAGAGATTCAACTGATTCACTTCCCAAATGGCTGAAGCTGGGCCAGGTTGAAGCCAGGAGCTTGTTCTGGGTCTCCCATGTGGGTACAGGGGCCCAAGAACTTGGGCCATCTTTCACCCAAGGGAGCTGGATCGGAAGTGGAACAGCCTCAGCTAGAACCAGCACCCATATGGGATGCTAACACTGTAGGCAACAGCTTGACTTGCTATGCCACAGCACCAGCTGGGGACTCTTGCTTTTGACCCAGACATCCAAAAACTGTACATTTTTGTTGAGATTCTTCCCATCCACACATCTGCCTACCTGAGCCTGAGCCTTCTGCAGACCCCAGAGCTGGTGAGCCTCACACTGCAGAGTTCCTGGATACACTGGCTGGCCGAGAGGGAGTCCCCAAAAGATTCCACTGCATGGCCAGGAACCCTTACTGCAATGTTTTGCTTGCTTTGTGTGTGTGTGTGTTTGTGTGTGTGTGTCTGTCTGTTTTTAAAGGTTTATTTATTTTCATTAGAAAGGCTGATCTGCAGAGAGAAGGTGAGACAGAGAGAAAGATCTTCCATCTGCTGATTCACTCTCCAAATGGCTACAATGGCCCAAAGCTGAATTGATTTGAAGCCAGGAGCCTCTTCCAGATCTGCCACATGGGTGCAGAGTCCTGAGGCTTTGGGCCATCCTCCTCTGCTTTTCCAGGCCACAGGCTGGAAGCTTGATGGGTAGTGGAACAGCCGGGGCACAAACCGGTACTCACACGGGATCCTGGCACTTGAAGGGAAGATTCAATATAGCCATTATGCTGGGCCCATTTTTTTTTAGGAGCAATTTCTGCTGTAAGCCTTTCTAAGTTAGGAATTGTCTGCACATTTGAAAGGCTGTGTTCCTCAGGAAAGGCAGGGGAAGCCCTGGGCAGGGCAGATTGCCCATGTTCGGCTGAGCCGGAGTGCGGTTCCCTTTGAGCGTGCAGCTCACGCACGGGCTTTGTAGCACTGACCTCCCTGAAGTCCACAGATTGAACTTAGCAAGAACCAACAGTGTCAGGATTTGTCTCTTTTTCAATAGACGCCAACCCTGGGCCTTGTCTTTGTTGAGAAAGCTGGGCCAGGAGCAGGCTGCTACTCAGATGTCTGCCTGCCCCCTGCCCCGCCCCCTCTTCTCTCTCCAAAGATTTCCTGCCCTGCAGTGACTTCCTAGTGTCCTGCTCTGTCCTTGGGGTAGGACCAGAGCAACTGCAGTCACCATGGGGCAGTGGACATAACATTGGACGCCAGGCGGGAGTGAGGGCGTGGCATAGTCTGAGACCCTCTGTTCCTTGCAATCCTGCCCTACATCTGTCCCAGAGAGGTCACGGAGGGCACGAGCCCTGGCAACCATGATGGAGGCCACCTCTTGGAGTTAAAGGAAACAGGAAGAGGAAGTGGGATGTGCCTGCCCATGCATCCTGCTGCTGTCCAGCTCACCGAGGTGCACATGTGGTCCCCTGAGGGGCTTTGTGGTCCCCTGAGGGGCTTTGTGGTCCCCTGAGGGGCTTTGTGGCCATGGTGTTTCCAGCAACCTCCGGAATCAAAGACTCCGAGGTTCCTGAAACACACTAATCAGGCATGGCACTTGCAAGTGCTTTCTTGGCGTCTCTCCCTGCGCAGCTGAGCCACTGAGCTGTTTATCTGATCTGCGACTCTCTGCGCCAAGGAGCCCGCTTTATGCTCCATTTCCCCCCTGTGTCTGGCAGTTTCCTAATTTGAAATCAGGGCAACTCCCCTGTTACTGACAGCAGGTGTCACAGAGGGGTTCAACCCTGTAGACATCCCAAACCTGGGAAGTGCAAAGAATGACACTGGGTTGTTGATGGGGGGACACTGCCAGGTGTGCACCACCCACCAAGGCTAGCTGAGCCTGCTTTGCTCTGGGCAACTATTCCTGGTGAGAACCTCGGTTAGGGATTTGGGTTTCATTTGCAGCCTTGTTGCCTCTCTGCTGCTGGTCCTGGCCCTGCACCTGTGAGCATCCCCTGCCCAAAGCAATGAAGTCTTCCAGCCAAGCCCTGGCTCACTTCCCTTTTATATCTTTAGAAACTGGCTTCCTCCTTGCAAATGACAATGCCAATAAATAATTCAGGAGCTTGGCCAGAGGCTCCTCCGCCCACCTTCCGGAGCTTGAGTATGCACGTGATGTTGCCGCTGCAGGCTCCTGGGCCATTAGCATGGTGATGCTTTTCCCCTCCACAGATCAGCTGGTCAGAGCTTGGCCGCTGCAGACTGCATGTTCCCACGCATGCTGCCTTGGTGAGGGTTGTGTGTGGACATCATTTCTCTCCGCCTCACCCCATGCAGCTGCCCAAGAATCTGTGTGTTCGGTGCTCAGGGAGATTGCTTTGTTGTTAGCTCCTAATGCTACAGCATTCTGCAGCGACAGACCCCTGTGTGTGTGTGTGTATGTGTGTGTGTGTGTGTGAGACACAGAGAGAGAGAGAGCATGCCTGTGGATCCTGGTGTCTGTCCTTTCTGCTCCTGCTCTTGTCATCTGTCTCAAGTTCTTGCTGTCCTCTTCCTGTGCTGCCTTTCTTCCCTCCTAACCACCATGTCTACCTCACCCCCCTTGGATGCAACATTGCATGGAATTCCAATGTAACTGAAATTAACAGGTCCTAGCAATCTGACTTACTGAACGTCAGCAGAATGGAATAATGGCTTTTTTACCCCTTTTCTTTTTTGGTCCTTAAGGGGGTGTGATGACTAAGATGTTACTGCTGCATCCGTGGGGTTGTTCATTTACTTGTACTTATTTGCATTGATCTGAGAGGTAGAAAAAGAGACAGGCAGAGTTCCCTTATTCCCATCTGCTGTTTCTCATCTCCTCAAGGGTACAAGGGACCAGGGCTGGGCTGGAATGGAAGCCCAGAGCAGGAAATGACATCGAACAGAAAGAGGGGATAAGGGGCTGGGTGTCATGGCTCGATTGGCTAATCATCGTGTTACCAGTGCCAGCATCCCATATGGGCGCCGGTTCATGTTCTGGTGCTCCGTTTCCCATCAGCTCCCTGCTTGTGGCCTGGGAAAGCAGTCAAGGACAGCCCAAAGCCTTGGGACCCTGCACTCATGAGGGAGACCCAGAAGAAGCTCCTGGCTCCTGGCTTCAGATTGGCTCAACTCTGGCCATTGCAGCCATCTGGGGAGTGAATCAGCTGATAGAAGTACTTTCTGTCTCTCCTCTCTGCAAATCTGCCTTTCCAATAAAAATAAACAAATCTTCAAAAAAAGAAAAGCAAGCAAGCAGGTTGACTTTGTGAAGCCCCTTGCAACCTGAGTGTCCATCTCCTGCTACAAAGAAATCCGGAGCTTGGACTCTAACCACAAAGGATCCCCAGCCCAGCCGAGCCCAGAATGAGTCTTGCTCAACCTGCTCACAGCCCACCTCCCAGAAATGGTGGTAGTTACCACCTGCCATTTGGAGCATGTTGTATGCAAAAAGTGCTGGCCCATTTCCTTTGTTTTTTAATTTAGAGGTAGAGCAACAGAGATAAACAGAACATGTCCACATACTGGTTCACTTCCCAGATGCTTGTAGTGACCAGGACTAGGACCGGGCCAAAGCCGGAGCTGGGAAGTTGTCCCAGGTGTCCCATGTGGTCAGCAGGGCACCAACTCCTTGAGCCATCACCTGCTGCCTTCCCGAGTGTGAACGGGCAGGATCCTGAAGCTGGGGCCGAGCACTCTGCTCTGGGACAGCTGTCTTAACCACTAGCCCTGACAGCCACCAGCATATGTGGCCTTGACATCAAAATTTCAACCACTGGGACCAGCACAGTGGCATAGTAGTAGACTAAGCCTCTACCTGTGGTGCTGGCATCCCATATAGACATTAGTTCATGTCCTGACTGTTCCACTTCCAATCCAATTCCCTGCTTATGGACTGCAAAAGTAGCAGAGGATGGCCTAAGTCCTTAGGTCTCTGCACCTGCATGGGAGACCCAAAAGATGCTCCTAGCTCCTGGTTTTGCACCGGCTCAGTTCCAGCCCTTGCGGCCATTTAGGGAGTGAGCCAGCAGGTGGAGGATCTCTGGTTCTCTCCTTCTCTCTGTAACTCAACCTTTCAAATAAAGATTTCAAACAAATATTTTTAAAAATCTAGGCAAAAATAGCTAGGCAAGGTAGCTCCAACTGTTGGCTAATGTGTGCGCTGGTTTTAGAAGGGGGCAGACCAGAGAGGGCCAAGCAAACCTTAGCTCACCAGCAAGTTCAGAAACCAGGCTGGAGCACAGGTCATGCCGGGCTAAGCTGTCACACCTTTGCTTTGCATGAGCCAAGAATGGCGTGGCCTACGCCTTGAACCCGCCAAGATCCCATATGGGCGCCGGGTCTAATCCCGGCAGCTCTACTTCCCATCCAGCTCCCTGCTTGTGGCCTGAGAAAGCAGTCGAGGACGGCCCAATGCCTTGGGACCCTGCACCCGCGTGGGACACCTGGAAGAGGTTCCTGGTTCCTGGCTTCAGATCGGCGCAGCACCGGCCGTTGCGGCTCGCCTGGGGAGTGAATCATCGGACAGAAGATCTTCCTCTGTCTCTCCTCCTCTCTGTATATCTGACTTTGTAATAAAATAAATAAATGTTTTTAAAAAAAATCTCTTTATAGTTATGACCAATTGCCCAGCACTCAGGTAAGAACACACAGCTTGCTGCCTCCTTGCCTGACACCGAGAAATGTCTTGAGAAAATAAATATGTGCCCATTTCCTAGGTGAAAATGGTAGCTTGGATTTTTTTAAATTTGCATTTAATTATCTGTGAATCGAAGACTCAGAAATAACACACTTAGAAAAGGAAAGGGTATTGCTTGCAAGAAATATGAGCTCTTTCAAAAGGAACTGCTCATCAAATAAAAAACACAACAGGTCGTTAAACGCAAACCCTGTACAATTACTAAGGCTACCAAATTTACAGTTTGCCTGTTCGTGACGGAAAACCAGCAATTTTCTTGCAGCGCTGTCATTTCTGCCGAGCTTGTGGCAAGCGTCCACACGACAGCCTTGCAAACGTCGCGTGTAAAAGTAGTTCGTTCGCACGCGGGAGTCAGCAACTTGCAGGAGCTGCTCCATCTCCGCAGGGGCTCGAATTAGAGGGAGTTCAGAGTGTTGGCTTGCCTCTCCTGGGACTCTGTGGAAGCAAGAGAGCGGTTCTACTTTCACAGCTTGTTTATAACGTGGAAAGGATCATGTGTTTTTGCCTGAAGAGCAGGGCGACCTTGCCTGGCTGAAGTATGTAACTCTTCTTTCATTGATTTGATTTTACTTGCTGTGTGTTAAAAACATGCTGCCCTCCCATTTCGCCAGAGCAGTGTTGGTCCCTCCGGAGGGCAGCACCCTCCAAGGCCTAACCGCCTCCCATGATTCCTTCCTCTTTGAAGTCCCACCCTCTGGGGACCAGGCATTCAGCACGTGAACCTGCGGGGACACACTCATGAACCCTGACCTCTGACCCCAGCCTACTCCTGAAAATTCTAACATCACCAAAGAGAAGAGAAGCTAAGGATAATTTCTAGAGGAAACGAAACTGAAGAGAAGAACCAGCTTAATGGATGGGACGGGGCTAGATCCTTGATAGGAAACAAAGTAGATTGCCCGGAGAAATCCTAAGGAACTCTGTGAATGAGAGACCAGCACCACTACCAATGTCCCTTGCATTTAAGGAATGCAGAAGTACTAAGCACTGGATTGAATTTAAACTTTTAAATTAAAAAAAAAAAAAAAAAAAAACTTACTTATTTTTATTTGAAAGGAAGACTTAGAGAAAGAGAGACACACACACACAGAGATCGTCCATCCACCGGTTCACTCCCCAAGTGGTCGCAATGGCCGGAGCTGAGCTGACCCAAAGCCAGGAGCCAGGAGCCTCTTCTGCATCTCCCGCGCAGGTGCAGGGTCCCAAGGACATGAGCCATCCTCGAATGCTTTTCCAGGCCACAAACAGTGAGCTGGATCAGAAGTGGAGCAGCCAGGACTAGAACCAGGCCCACTGGAAGGAGATTAGCCAGTAGAGCCATTGCGCTAGCCCCTTAATTTTTAAAATTTCTTATTTTTATTTTGTTTCATTTTTTAAAGATTTATTTATTTTCAGAGGAAAGGCAGGTCTACACAGAGAGAGAGAGACAGAGACAAAGACAAAGATCTTCCATCTGCGGGTTCACTCTCCAAGTGGCCGCAGTGGCTGGAGCTGAGCCAATGAAAGCCAGGAGCCAGGAGCTTCTTCTGGGTCTCCCATGAGGGTGCAGGGTCCAAGACTCTGGGCTGTCTTCAACTGCTTTCCCAGGCCATAAGCAGGGAGCTGGATGGGAAGCGGAGCAGCCAGGAAATGAACCGGCACCCACATGGGATCCTGGCGCATGTAAGACTTACTAGGCTACTGCACTAGACCCTAATTTTATTTTTTTTAAACACTGTATTTGACGGGCAAAGAGACAGAAAATAGATCTTGTAACCATTGACTCTCTCTTAAAGCCCACAATTGTCAAGTCTGGGCCAGGGTACAGTCACAAGCCCGGAATGCTCTGAGGTCTCCCATGTGAGTGGCAACGCATCTGCTGCTTCCTTCTAGGCTCTGCATTTGTAAGAAGCTGGAATGGGAGGCCAAAGCAGGCCTGGAACCGAGGTTCAGGTGGCCCAAGTTGTGCCACACTTCAGTTAATAAACAACGCGCTGTCCCTCTTCAGAACCCAGAGAGAAGCAGCCCCCTGCACTGTGAGCCGGTTCCAAGCAGCCACCCCGCTCGGCTGGCTGCTTCCTGGGACACACGGGGCCGTCACCACGGTACCAGCCTCACATCACTGTTCTTCCCACGGCAGCTGAATGGCCTAACGCTTAAATGCCCAGCCTGGCGAACCCACCGGTCCACGTGAGGTCTACCCTGTATCTCAGCTTTCCTCATATGTCAGAGGATCCTTGATGAGGCTCCAATTTCTGATGTGCAGAGTATTGGAGACTGGAGATAGCTCCAGGCTGGGAGAACCACCACCCCATTCCTGAGCTCTCAAGATGGGCTTTTCGAGGCAGTGGCCTTGGATGAGCAGGCCTCTGTCCGGGTTTATCTGAGCTTCCCAGCCTTCCTGTTGTTACCTGATTGTCTCAACAATGAGAGCAAAAATAGAATCTTCCTGACCAGTGCAAGGCTGTACAGTCCAGAACAAAATGGGTAAGCAGATGTCTCTGTGGACCTTGGGCAGCTGTTTTAGAGTATGCCTTGTGGCAGGCTGAAGATGGATCAGACATGGCATTCACACGGTCCAGTTTCTCCTCCTTCAAGAACGGGGAATAGCAGAGTGGGTCCATCTGGCCAGTGTGCAGATGACAGCCAGTAGAGTGGGTATATCCCCATTGGCATAATTTGTTTCTAACATGCTTATTTCATTATGTATTCATGTGACTAGAGCCATGGAAACGCCAGGGACTGACTCTGTGGCTTAACCTGCTGGACCCCAAGGCCAGACCTAAAACGTTATTCTAGATTTTGCTTGTTGAAGCCTAAACTGAGAGGGGAAACAAAGGCTGTGATTTTCAGGATCCAGACTATGGAAACTTTTGTTTGCTTGCTTGTTTTTTAAGATTCAAAAGTGGCCGCAATGGCCAGAACTGAGCCAATCCAAAGCCAGGAGTTTCTTCTAGGTCTCCCATGTAGATTCAGGGTCCCAAGGCTTTGGGCCGTCCTTGACTGCCTTCCCAGGTCACAGGCAGGGAGCTGGATGGGAAGTGGAACAGCCGGGACATAAACTCATGTCCACATGGGATCCCGGTGCATGCATGGCAGGGACTCTAGCCACTAGGCCATTGCACTGGGCCCACCACCAGCCCCGTAAAACACACTTTTTGTTCACATGGCTTCCAATGACCTCTCTTTTTAAGATTTTGAAGATGTATTTACTTGAAAATCAGAGTTACAGAAAGAGAGATCTTCTATCCACTGGTTCACTTCTCAAATGGCTGCAACAGTTGGAGCTAGGCTGATTTCAAGCTAGGGCCCTGTACTTGGGCCATCCTCTGCTGCCCTTTCAGGCACATTAGCTGACACCTGAACTGGAAGTGGAACAGGTGGGACGTGAGCTGGTGTCCTTGTGGGATGTTGGCACGGCATAGGACAGCTTTAAGCTGCTAAGACTACAGTGCCAACAACCACTGGGACTTTGTATTTTTCAGAATCTCTCTCTTTCTCTCTGTAAATCTGCATTTTCGATGAAAATAAAATAAAATCAATAAAATAAGAATGAGCGCACTTAGGAATTTATTCCTAAAATGAGGCGGTGTGGGGAGTCTGAAGGGACACTGTTGGAATGGCGTGTGGGTAAGACAGTTCAGACTATCCCTGGCTCTAACGGAAGTTTGCGTGATGCATCATGGGAACAAAGAAGTGGAAGCTGGGCAAAAGCCAAACGCCCATAAGGAAGATGGCCGACCTCCAGTTCAGCTCCCTCAGGAAATTCACAGACACTGCTTTTCCAAGTCTGTGCTTGTGAAGCACGGTGTGAAAATCACTTTCAAAAGCAAGGCTGCCCAGCACGGCTTGGGAAGGTTGTATGAGTGCTTGGGTACTTGGAGAAGGTTAAACATAATTTGTCCCGAGAATTAGGAGGGCTTCGATATATTCACTTAATATCAGAAGCTAATAAGCCAGCTCTAATTGGGTCATTATTTGAAATCTCCTGTGTTTATCTTCCCTTTCCCATCCACCGCTTTCCCCAAGACTTCAATCCTAGCCACAGCAGATAATTAGATAAGCTTTTCTGGCTTAAGGAGTAAATTGATTGTGCATATAATTTCCCCAAAGATCGATACCACAGACAATTCTATTTTACATGTATATAATTTTTTTCTAGATTAGCACTAAATATCCCAAGGTATATAAGAAACCACAGCTTGCTAGGGTTGCAAAGGAAAATATTTCAGAAGCTTTTTTTTCAACATCTCCAATCCCCAAAAGCAAACATTTTTCTAGATGGACTTAGAAAGCTGAAGAGTGGGACCCGGCACGGTGGCCTACCAGCTAGAGTCCTCACCTTGAACACACCGGGATTCCATATGGGTGCTAATTCTAATCCCAGCGGCTCCACTTCCCATCCAGCTCCCTGCTTATGGCCTGGGAACACAGTTGGGAAAGCCCCGAAGCCTTGGGATTCTGCACCCGTGTGGGAGACCTGGAGGAGGTTCCTGGCTCCTGGCTTTGGATATGCACAGCACCGGTTAATCGTCAGACAGAGGATCTTCCTGTCTGTCTCTCCTCCTCTCTGTATATTTGACTTTCCAATAAAAATAAATAAATCTTAAAAAAAAAAAAAAAGAAAAAAGCAAGCAAGCAAGCTGAAGAATGAAGCTGCTGCTGGGTACATCTGCTGAAACATGGGGCATCTGCCATGTGCTTCTTCCATCTGCACCTTGGTAGCTGGTCACCTCTTGGAATTTAACTTGAATAAATTCAATATGGCTGAGTCTGCTTCCTGTCTCTGCTTTGTAACACTGTCCTGACATGAGTGATCCAAATATAACCAGCACATGCACAAAGAGAAAGCCGCTCATCGTCTCCAAAAAACTCCACGCGAACAGAGCTGGTCTTAGTGTAGACTTGTCCTTGGAAGCAGACCCAAGGGAAGGATTTGAACTACAGTGGTTTATTTTGGAATCTGAAGGGAACATGGGAAGAGAATCGGGAAGCGACAACAGGGAGAAAAGGTAGCATAAAGAGAGCATTGTTAGGTTACTTAGCACCTGGAGCTCAGGAAGAGAGCAGCAAGCCTACAAAACTCCCCTACTCTAATGAGCCCAGTCCAGGCTGGGGAAGCTTCCAAGACTTTTTCTTTGTCAGCTCAGTTGTCCTTCCTAGGTTTGGCTTGGCCCCCTCATTAGCGTCCTGTCATGGTGTATCAACCAGTATGGCAAAGGGAAGAGTGGTTTGCTTTGAACAGATCCTGATCCATCTGCGGAACTGGGTAGGGGGTTCCAATAGCTGCAAGGGAGAAAAATCTCAACCCCAGCCTTTGCTGCATGAACTTGATCTTCAATAACAAGATGGAGCATCAGTGGTGGATTTTTCACAGTCCCCTACAGGGAGGTGGGTGAGGTGTCAGCTTCTTCTGTCTTCTCTCTTGGACTCTGCTCTGATTCACCAGTCACCAACAGCTGGAGGCCACCTGCCTCCTGTGGACTAAAGTCCTCTGACTTGGAGCTTCGTCACCTGCCTCAACCCACATTGTAGGAAACAGATTCTTCTCCAAGAGAAGATGTGGGGGTGGCTTGCAGGATATTGGGGAGCCCAGGAGGAGAGGCGTTGCACTAAGTGCCAGGGGGAACTCGGACCCTCCCCTGAGAGGCCTCTTCTGAGGCTAATAAAAAGCCAAGGGGCCCCTTCCCAGGAGGCTGGCCTGGCCAGCCTTTCCATGAATGGGTGATTGTTCCAGGGGTTTCCCTGTGATGCTATCTGATGAAACTGAACCCAAGCTGCTTCACCGGCTGAGCAACTCTGTTCACTGCTCACAGCGCGGCCCTAGAAGGCTGAAGCCAAAGCTTCTCCAGGTGGAGACATGAAATCAATAGCCAATGGACACCAAGGGACACCTAAGATTTAATCTTCCCCTTTCCCTGGCTTCCAAAAGTGATTTGGAAGAGGAAGGCAAACCCAGACTGACTTCCATGGGTGCGATTCTGAAGACACAAGGATAGGGCAGAGAGAAATCGACAAACGTGGGGTTTGCCAGTCAATTGCTGTATGCACAGATTCAAGTATAGCTTTGCCTGGAGCTATTGACCATCCTTAAGCCTAAATCAAATAACATAACAGAATAATTGCTTTCTTGGAATCTGCTGTGCTGGTAGAAAGCGGACTTTGCATGCTGACTCTCCTGCTTTCCTGGAGAAGGGGAGACTAGGAGAGAGGCCCAGCACAGGGAGCGTGCATGGGGAAAACCCTTACAGCCTCAGCTCTGCAGTTTGGCTGCCAGTACATTCACCAAGTGGCACAGTGCCCAAAGCCTACACCAGAGCCCTGGCATCAGGATTCCTGGAAGGGGGAGCCGGCCTCTCCAGGTGACCCCAGAGTGTACCTAGCACTGTGACCAGGGTCTTCAGGAAGACTTTGCTGGACCTGGTGGTGCTGGCAAGTGGTGCCAAGGCCTTGGTCTGGGGCCCTACCTTCCCTAAGTGAACCTTGAGCTGGGTCTCCCATTCCATAAGAGATGGAGCCGCTGATTCACCAGGGAGCAGAGCAGGCAGCTGCCCAGAACACTCAGCACCCTGCTTCAGCCCTTTCTGGAAGGGTTCCCTTTGCTACTGAGCTACAAGCATCTCACCATGTCTGATAGAAAAGCATTGCCCAGACAACGCTGCGCCCAACTCCGAAGGAGCATGCGCTCTAGGGAGGATTCACATGAGGGTCCTTTTGTATGTTCCCCAAGTGAGGCTCCTGTGCAGCCAACGGCCTCATCCTGAATCCACGTCTTACAACACTGGCTATTGTTGGTAACATAAGCTATCAAAAAGGGGCTCTTACCTGGGGACTGGGTGTGAGATACAGATTCCAGCTCAAGTTGGATGCCCAGCCGGAAATACACTGTGGAACTGTGGCTGTCAGTTTTCTTAGTCCCCTAGCAGGAAATTGGGAGGTAGCCCCGTAGTACCTAGGACTCAAGGTGTCATGAAGTGGTGTCAGCAGAGGTGGACAGCTGGGTGTGCACAGGCCATGGACATTCTGGAGAGGCATTCCATATCTGAATGAGCACCAGGAAAGAAGCCATATTGTCACTGCCACGTGAAACCACCCATGACAGATCCAAAAGGCTCTTGTCAGGAAAGAGGTGGCACCCTGGTTCCATGACTGTCACCCTTCCAGGCAGATACTACGGCTGCAAGCTTCCTCACCCTGTAACACACACCTGCGTACGGCACTGTCTCATGAGTGCCCTTTATTTTACTTTATTTTATTATTATTATCTATGATCTTTACATGGTTAATTAGGGCACAAAGGGTCAAGGGTTATAGAAAAGTGGGTAAGACCATTGTTTCCACATTCTCTTTTTTTCCCCTTCCTGTATCTAGGGGAAGCAGGGAGATAAGGGGAGAAGCCCCACCCAGCCTCCCAACCATCCCAGGGTCCCCGATGTGGGACATACTCCAAGGGCATTGGTCAAGTGGTTTTGAGAGTTCAACAGTTCTGAATTGCTGCCAATCTCGCCACTCCAAGCATGATGAAATCTCTCCAGACTCCACTGGCTGACATAGTCAGCCTTAGAGTCTCTGTTTACCCAGATTTTCACTGCCTACACATGACTGGGGTAGTTGATCAATTTGTTCTGTCCTCTGTTCTCTCTTACAAGGTGCCCTCTGCAGACTCCAATGTGCTGCCAAATCCTCCATGTGCGCCTGCATATGCTGTCCACTGCTCCGACTAAACCACTAAGGAGGCCCAGCTCTAATACATGTACGCCACGGTCGGACCACGGAACCTGTAATTTTCTCCATGGTTGAAGTTCTGAGTCCAGTGGTTCAGTTGGAGGGATCCTCAAAGAAACTTAATCTGAAGTGATCCAAGACCTGATACTTGTGTGTGCTTGTCAGTACAGGGTCTAGCGCAGTTTGTTGCCCCAATCTGCTTATGCACATGCTGGTGGTTGCAATTGCTGGGTCAGTTCTGCCTCCAGCCTGTCCTCTATACAAACGAACGGTGTTGCAATCTAGCCTGATCCTGCCCACCACATACTTGGCCTTCACATAAACCAGTGAGAGCTACAGCCTGGTCGAAGCGACCCACAATAACCCCCACCAGGCCCACCCCTGACCTGGTTCCCGTGCCTGCCAATATACACAGCAGACTGGTCCAGTCTGTCCCACATCCCACTCAGCTCTCATACATGTCAATGGGTACTGAAGTCTAGTTCAGTCCAACCAACCCCACACTATCCAGCCCAGACACATGTTGGCAGGTGCCACTCTCAAGCCATGCATGCCCCAGTCCTGGTTCTCATGCTCACCAAAGGGAGTGGCAATCCCAGAGGGAGGTGCCCACTGTTTCCCTACTGGACCCACTCCCAGATTTTACACTCTCCAGGTGGTTCTGCAGTTTAACTTGACAGAATTAGCTCCCCGTGCCAGTCTCTGCCAACTGATGCTGTGGCAAAGCCCAACCAACCCACATCTACTCTGACTATGCATGCACCAGTAGGAACAGTCAACCCAGCCCGGCTTTTCCCTGATCCAGCTCACATGAGGCCCACAGGTATTGTAGCCCTGCCCAGCCTGGGTCTACAAATGACCACCATGGCCAGAGCTGAACCCATCTGAAGCCAGGAGCTTTCCTGGGTCTCCCATGTGGGTGTAAATGACCCAAGGACTTGAGTCATTCTCTGCTGCATTCCCAGGTACATTAGCAGGGAGCTGGGTCAGAAATGGAGCAGCTGGGACTTGAACTAGTGCCCATATGGGATGCTGGTGCTGTGTCCAGAGGCTTAATCTACTATACCACGGTGTCACCAACCTCTTTCCACCTGAGAAAAAAAGTTTTTGAAAGATTTATTTATTTTTATTGGAAACGCAGATATACACAGAGGAGGAGAGACACATCTATTGATGTGTCCATCTATTGATCCACTCCCCAAGTGGCCACAACAGCCAGAGCTGAGCAGATCCAAAGCCAGGAGCCAGGAGCCTCTTCTGGGTCTCCCATGCAGGTACAAGGTCCCAAGGCTTTGGGCTGTCCTCGACTGCATTACCAGGCTACAAGTAGGGAGCTGGGCGGGAAGCAGGGTCGCTAGGACATGAACTGGTGCTCATGTGGGATCCAGGTGCGTTCAAGGTGAGAACTTTAGCCACTAGGCTTTAGGGCCTCATCCTCCTGTTTTACATCCTATGCAAGATGAGATTTCTTGCAGTTTCAAGCAGAAGGACTTGTGAGGACTCAACTGGATTTATTTGCAGAAGAACTACTGACCTTGAGTGTTTTCTCCAGTTGTGACTTTTAAATCCAGGCCCCTTGTTGACCTTTGGGGTATAACTGCTTATCACACCCATTGCCCCTTCATGTTTAAAACGGAACTCAGGGTTCCCCTACGACCAAATGGCTTTGAAGAAGAACTAATAAAGGGGATATGAATCATGACCCGGATGTTGTAGCAATCCCTGCACTGCATGAATCACTTCCTGCAGGCATTGCTGCAGAGGATGGAGAAGGAAGCTCTTTGGGGAAGAAACACCTTTGAAAAAGCCAGTCTTGCCTTTGTGGCATCCTAGGCAACCTGCTGAGCTGCCCCTGGGCTCACAGTTTTCAGTGAAGACGCAGGCAGCAGAAGTTTCGTGGACAGAAAGAGAGAAAGCCAAAGACACTGGTGATGGAGCAGGTGCTGTGTGTCCTTCCTTCTGTAAGGTGGCATGGATCCTGCTACAATGGTGCTGTGCAGAGAACACCTTTCCTCTCCACACAAGATGGCTAAAGTCAGAGATTTCCTTCTTTCTCATCAAACAGTCTGACCAAAAGGAGTGCAGGAGCTGATCCGGTGAAAAGCTCACAGCTCTGTGTCTGCCAAGAGAATGTAAACGATAAAAAACAAACACACACACACCATAAACCAAGTTTGGAGAAAATATATTTAAAACCAAAACCAACAGACAAAACAACAACAACAAAAAACAATCGGCTGGTACCCTGGTGTACCAGGCTAAGCCTCCGCCCGAGGTGCTGGCATCCCATGCAGTTGGTGGTTCAAGTCCCAGATGCTCCATTTCTGATCCAGCTCTCTGCTACTGTATCTGGGAAAGCCCCAGAGGATGGCCTACACCCTTGGACCCCTACACCCAAAGCAGCGCCTGGCTTCAGACTGGCTCAGCCCTGACCACTGCAGCCACTCGAGAGCAAACCAAACTCTGTTTTGTGTCTCTCCTTTTCTCTCACTAAGTTTGCCTTTCAAATAAAGAAATCTTCAAATAAACATTCTACTGTTACCAGAAAAGTCCGGTGGGTTCCTTCCTCAGCTGATTATAGAAATAAAAAGCCGGGGAATCTGTTGCAGACAGAAAAGTTTCTTCGCGAAGGGACCAGGGAAGGGAGAGGGAAGGGGAAAGCAAGCCAGGTGCCTCCCGAAAGTGGAAGGAGAGACACCAATGGTTTGAGGAAAGGTGTAAGGAGTTATTCCAATAGCCTTCCCTGGACCCGGCGCCATTCCTTCTTCCTCACAGCTCATGAAGTTCGCGCCGGCCTAGCTATCCACCAATCGGATGTAACCTGGCTTTCCACCTGAATCCCACCTCCCAATCTTCCAGCCCCCTCCCCAACTCCACCCACTTGTCAATCATCCCTAGGCATTCACCTGCAGGCGCCAATCCCCTGGGGGCCTGCCCTCAATCCCTCCCAATCCCCACCCCCTATACCTGGCTGACAAAAAGGCTCCCCCAGGTGCGGCTCGCGCTCTAATCCCTCCCCCTCTTACCCCGCTCTTCTCCCTCTCTTCTCTCTCTCCCTCTTCTCTCTCTTGCTTTTCTTTGCTCTCCCCTTTTTCTCCTGGTTTTCACCACCTCTACCCGTTCCTGCCCCGTTGAAATAAACCTCCTAAGATACCTCGTTGCGTCTGGTGTTTCAGCTCACGGTAAAGAACCAGGTTGTGGGAATTAGCTGCGTGTAATGGTGTGTTTCAGCTCACGGTAAAGAACCAGGTTGTGGGAATTAGCTGCGCGTAATAATAGCGTAATAATATCGTAATATCGTATGAACTAGAACTCTACCATCTTTTTAAAATAACTAACAAAAGGTCTTGGGATTTTGAGCATTTTCTGACCCCTCCTTGTTAGGTGGGAACCTACAGGTAGTTAGGAAATGGGTGGGCAATGCTTGTGCCGTCCACTTGAAGGTGTGGCCAAGACCTCAGCAGGCCTGGATGGTCTCACTACTAAAAGTCATCCTGTGTGCTGTGGTGAAACACAGCAATTCCGAGAAATGGAGAGAATGCAATAACAATAACGGGCGAGGCTCCAGGCCCGGATGCATCTTGGTTGTCCCTGAGGACCCCTCAGCAGGACCACAAGACCCTTGTTTTATGATAAAGCACAGTTTTTCTCCACCCTGTTCTCTTCCCACGACTTGCCGAACGCTTGGCGCCTGCCAGGCACTGTGGACACAGGCAAGGTGTCTCTGGGTGTGTGTCGGCGGGGAACGTCTGCTTTATTTGGGCAGTGGGATAATTCTCTCAAGTTTGTGACACCACGGAAGACTCTCACAAGCCAGGCACCCAGCTGGGAAAACACGGATCCCTTCAGGGGGTCTTCCTGCTCTGCCATCCGCCCCCACCCGTGCTGCTGTGCTGAGAGAGCCAACCGGCTTTTCTGGTTACAGACTCCCCAAGTCGAAGAAGGGAGGAGTTTGAAAGCACTCTGCCATTCTACAGGAAACTTGATGCTCCTCCCCCTCCCCCCAACTCCCAAAGCAGGCGCCTGCTGGGACCCAGAAAACAAAGACTTACCTCCAGCCAAGTGGATTTGCACCTGGGAATTAAAACCCAAGGGATAAGCAGGGGATGGTGTTTTTGCAAAACCTCGGGATACACATCACCTTTTACCTGCAGCAACGGGTTCATGTATGCACCCCTACCTACATCTTTTCTACTTGTGTGATGTTTCCTGGCAATGACTCTAAAGACCTGAGCGATCTTCAAAGTCCCCAGCTCCATCCTCTCTCCTCCAGTGAGGGAAGCACTTAAATGTCTGTCAGCCCCTTAGGTGCAAAGAACCCTCCAATTAACTGTTTCCAACGCAAAAGTGCATGTTAAGTAGACAGCCACTCCCTAAACTGCTTTCTCGCTGTTTTTTTTTTTTTTTTTAAGATCTAATTATTTTTATTGGAAAGGCAGATATACACAGAAGGAGAGACAGAGAGCAAGATCTTCCATCCGATGATTGACTCCCCAAGTGGTTTCAATGGCCAGAGCTGAGCTGATCCGAAGCTAGAAGCCGGGAGCTTCTTCTAGGTCTCCCACACTGGTGCAGGGTCCCAAGGCTTTGGACCGTCCTCCACTGCCTTTCCAGTCCACAAGCAGGGAGCTGGATGGGAAGTGGAGCTGCCAGGATTAGACACTGTGCTCATCTGGGATCCCAGCACATGCAAGGTGAAGACTTAAGCCACCAGGCTACCGCGTTGGGCCCTTTCTCTTTTATTTTTCTTTCTTTTCTCTCTCTCTCTCTCTTTTTTAAAGGTTTCTTTATCTTTATTGGAAGGCAGATCAGATTTACGGAGAGAAGGAGAGACAGAGAGAAAGATCTTCCACCTGCTCAAATGGCCACAATCACCCCTCCCTCACTGCTTAACTGACCACAATCACCAGAGCTGTGCTGATTCAGAGCCAGGAGCCAGGAACCTCTTCCGGGTCTCCCACGCGGGTGCAGGGTCCGAAGGCTTTGGGCCGTCCTCGACTGCTTCCCCAGGCCACAGCAGGGAGCTGGGTAGGAAGCAGAGCAGCCAGGACAGGAACCAGTGCCCACATGGGATCCTAGGTCCTGCAAGGTGAGCATTTAGCCAGTGGATCATCACACCAGCGCCACGCTGCTCTCTTCAAATGCTCCTTTCCCATTCTGGGTGGTCTTCTGACTGCGTTTTGGAGGTCCTGGCACTGTGTGAAACACAGTTGGCTTTGGAAGGGCAGGTCCTTGCTCATCCAGCACCTGGGGCAGAGGAATTTGCATGTGGGCGCCTAATGATCCCCAAAGAATTAAAGGAGTTGACATTAGGGCCTGCAGAGGCAGCTCCATTGCAAGTCCTCTTAAAGGGGCCTGGAGAGTTTTTGGTCCTATAGTGGAGCCTGTAGGTTTTTGTCCTGGCCAGTCGGAACCAAGACCCAGGCTCGGATGTGCTTAGCTTCAATAAACCATCCTTGTGCACTTGGCTTGACTTCAGACTCCTGGTGATTTCTGGGAATCTCAAAATCCTGACACAACAAACCCACTACATCCCAGTGCTGGTCCCAGGGTCAGGTATTTTAGCCTTCTAGGCTTATAAACAGTCAGCCCTCTGTGAACCTGGATTCTTCAAGCATACATGCAACTAATCTCTGGTCAGAAATCTTCAGGAAAAAACAGTGTCTGTACCAAACATGTACGTTGTCATTATTCCCTTCAAAATATTCCATACAACTATTTACATAGCATTTACATTGTGTTAGGTATTATAAACACTTTAGAAGTAATTTAAGGAATATGGAAGAGGAGGACACCCTGGCACAGTGAGTTAAGCTGCCACTTTGGATGACTACATCCCTCTGTTAGAGAACTTAGCTGGAATCCCAACTACTCCACTTCTCATTTGGCTTCCTGCTAATGTGCCTGGGGAGCAGCCGAGGGTAGTTCAAGTACTTGAGTCCCTCCCAGGATGGAGCTTCAGGCTTCTGACTTCAGCTCGGCCCTGGGGCTGGCTATTGTAGCCATTTGGAGAGTCAACCAGTTAACAGAAGACCCCCCCCACCCCCTGCCCTTCAAATAAATACATAGATAAATGTCTTAAAAATACAGGAGGATGTGCATTGGTTATATGCAAATGCTGCAAAATGTTATAGAAGGGACTTAGTCATTTGCAGATTTTGGTGTCCACCAGGTAATCCTATAACCCAGATACTGAGGGATGACTGTACATACACACATATATGAATACATCCACACACAACACACACACACACATACACACTCACACATACACAGAACACACAGACACATGCGCACCTGCACCCTGCTCCCTCTCAGCGAGGATTGTCAGGTTAGGTGGAGCAGAAACTACTCCAGCAGACACTCCCACCCAAGAATGTTCAGAATGTCACATCATCCTAACTCTAACCTTGCGCAGGTCAACACCAGCCATGCTGAATACCCTGTGCTACAAGTCATAGGCAGGTGCAACCGAGGAACTGCTACCTTCTCCCATTCCCTGTGCCTAAGATGTAGAAAAGCCCAGTGCTGTGTACCCTGGGCGGCCATTTCCCCCACATGGTCACCCTGCCAAGTAGAAGTGGCTTTGAGCAGTCTCCCACTAGGGAGTAGTGCTTTGGACTCTCTCCCCTGATGAATAAAATCCTTTACGTAAACTAAAAGACGCTCTTTCTTCCAATCGCTTTCATACCACTTTCATCCTCTTCCAGTGGGCCCCTGGCTACTGACAATAAATCTTTTGTATGCTTTCCGCTGTGCGATGTGGTTTTCTGGCCCAAATCGCTAACAAGGATGGTGTGACTTCAGCCCCAGAAACGCTCACTGATGGAATTTTACGCACTCTCGCCCCTTACCAAGCACACCTCAGTGAATGCTTAGCAGGTAAATGGGTTTCTCTTGCCACATTTCCATCAGATTCTCCAAACACTGCTTTTTTCCTTTTTTTTAGCAAGAGGAAAGAAAAGTATTTCTTTCTTTATCTCTCTTAAATTTCTTTACTTTTATTGGAAAGGCAGATGAGATTTATGGAGCGACAGCATGAAAGATCTTCTGTCTGCTGGTTTACTCCCCAAACGGCCATAACAGCCAGGGCTGAGCTGATCCAAAGCCAGGAGCCAGGAGCCAGGAGCTTCTTCGAGGTCTCTCATGTGAGTGCAGAATTTTAAGGTTTTGAGCCATTCTCCACTGCTTTCCCAATACATAAGCAGGGAGTTGTATCAGGACATGAACCAACATCCATATGGGATCCTGGCACTTGCTCGGAGAGGGTTTAGCCACTGAGCCATCGCACCAACCTTGTAAAGTACTTCTTGTCCCCTGTGTCTCCGAGTAAAGCAGCCAAGCGACACTGAGCCTCAGTGAAATTCCAAGAAAGATGGAAGTAAAGGTCCTCCCTGTGTTACATCCAGAACGGTGTGTGCAGTTAATATTTAAGCTCAAATGTGTCTGGTTCAAAAGCTACTCAGAAAGTGCTCTGGTCTGATTCATACAATATCTCATCTGCCTGACCCTGGGATTTCTGGGGGCTTCAAGGCAATGGGCACCTGGGCCTGGAGTCCCTGGGACCAAAACAAATCCCAGCCCAGAAACTGCCCGGACAGGGCCAGGGGTCTATCTCTGCCTGCTTCCCACTGAAAGCCAGAGCAGACTGGCTGGGGCCTTCGGAAACGGAGTAGGAAGAATGAACTTCCTTTTCGGCCAAGTTCCTGGTGTCCCTGCAAGACAAATATTACTAGGAAGACAGGAGGCAGGAAATTCTGGGATGGATAAACCACAGAATCCAATATGCTTGAGAAATGCGAGCTGCATTGGCGTTACTCTATGTCCAGTCAACCTTAAAGAATTTTTGTTAAAGCCCTTATTTATTTTTTTGGCAGGCAAGGAAACAGAGAGGAAGAGGCCGATTTCTGTCCACTGGCTGACTCCTGAAATACACACAATCTTCTGGGCTGGGATCAGAAGTAGAGGCATGGTCAGGAATGAGGAACACGATTCAGCTCTCATAGGTGGGTGGCAGGGACCCCATCCCTGGAGTCATTGCCTGCTGCCTCCCGGGGTCTGCATTAGCAGGAAGCTGCAGTAAGGAGCTGGAGCTGGGTATTGAACTAAGGCACTTTCATAAGGGACGCAGGTATATTCACTGACTGATTTAACTGTTTGTTCAAAATGCTTGTCTCTTCTTACATGTTTGCCATAATTTCAGACGTACAACCAAACTGCAAAAAACAGAAGATATCCCATACACTATCCCCCAGACTCCCTAAGGCTTAACACCTTAACTAACCAGAATACAAAGATCAAAATCACAAAATGAACCTGCATACAATGCTGCCATGTGACCTACACAGTTGATTTAGATTTTTCTGATTGGCCTATGAATATTCATTTTCTGGCACAGAATCTAGTGCAAGATTTCACACTGTATCCCTCGGCAGGTCCCTTAGGTTACTTTGAGCGTAAAACAGTTCCTCAGTGTCTGCCCTTCATGAAGCTGACAATAAAAAACCACTTAGCTTTGGGACTGGTGCTGTAGCATGGCAGGTAAAGCCACAGCCTGCGGGGCTGGCATCCTGTATGGGCACCAGTTTTGTGTCCTGGCTGTTTTATTTCTGACTCAGCTCCTTACTGATGGCCCAGGAAAGCAGCAGAGGATGGCCTAAGTGCTTGGGCCCCTGACACCCACATGGGAGACCTGGAAGTAGCTCCTGGCCCCTGCTTGGCCCAGACCTCGGGCTTCTCAGGGAGTGGATCAGCCGATGGAGGATCTCGCTCTGTAACTTTCAACACAATACAATACAGTACAATAATTTTTTAAACCTCTTGGTTTCTGTCTGTCTGCTCTTTCCTCATGAGTCAATCTGGTCTGCAGAGGTGATGTTGGATCTTTGGGATATGGTACCTGACCTGGGTGAAGTGCCCTTCAATGTTCCACAAAAGCTGCGTGCCATAGGCTTCCCTGACACAGTCATGAATTTCAAAGGGAAAATGGAGCCTTCTGGAGAGATCTGGATAGGATGGTACTATTCCTTTTTTCATCATACTTCTGTCTGATCATTTTAATGACCATTGGTATTCCTTGCCAAATCACGATTTATTTCAAACTGAATAACAAGGAAGAGAAACATTCAGTTGGCAAGCCTATGGAGAGTGCCTTCTGCAGAGAATGAAAAGCTCCCTTCTTCATTTTCAGAAGTCACAGCTGCTGGCTTATCTTTAAATTATTGATGAATTCTGAGCCATGACTTCTATGTTTCTCCTCCTTCTTTCTTTTAAAGATTTATTTCTTGAGCCTGGTGCGATGGCTTAGTGGCTAAAACCTCACTGTGCAAGCACCGGGAACCCATATGGGCATTACTTCATGTCCCAGCTGCTCCACTTCCCTTCCAGCTCCCTGCTTGTGGCCTGGGAGAGTGGTCAAGGATGGTCCAAAGCCTTGGGACCCTGCACCCGCGTGGGAGACCCAGAAGAAGCTCCTGGTTCCTGATTGGCTCAGCTCTGGCCAGTGTGGCCACTTGAGGAGTGGACCAGCAGATGGGAGCTATTTCTCTCTGTCTCTCCAGCTCTGTGTAAATCTGCTTTTCCAATATAAAAAGATAAATAAATCTTTTTAAAAAGTTTTATTTCTTTATTTGCAATTTCAAATCCCTTTGGAGATTAAAAGATTGCTGTATTTTTGGCTGCTCATCTGGGTCACCCAGCAGCCAAGGGAACAACTCCAACCGACAGAACCCAGAGATCCGTCAGGCAAGCCTTGCCCAAACTCCGAATCCACAGATTCTTGAGCAAATTACTTTTTTCAGCCACTAACTTTTGGGACTATCTATTACAATGTAATAGGGAACCTTTCAGTTCTTCCTATATGTTCACTACCAAAATATGAAGCATATTTGGTTACAGTGTCACTCCCCCCTTCACAAAGATGTTAAGCAATACATGCCATATGCATAATTTACAGTTCTAACAAGCAAAAATAAACCCGAATCCTGAAATCCACTGGGTCCCAAGGGATTTAAGGAAGGATTGTCTTTTGTTACAAAAATAGAGTTGTTCAGACATCCTTCCTGTCTTACGAATTTGCTAAATGTCATCAGTGATGCCTAGCATGCCCCAATCACTGTGCACCTGTTTCTTTTCTTCCCCCCAAGTGCATTGGAGTTTGTCTTCACCATTCATTCTGAACTCGGGGCTGCCTCTGTGCCTTTGAGGGGCTTGTTTCAGTACAGCCTCTGACCAGGGTTTAAGAACCTTTGTTTCTGGCAAATTCCCAGAGAATGGGGACAAAGTGAAATCTTGCTGAGTTCTGATGTATTCACTCACCAGCCAGCCCAAGTTGCCAGTCACATGTGTGGACACCCGATTTCTGCAAACCTTCACCCTGAGTAAGCTTTTGGGAGGTCCTCCTCCAGGCCCTCCACTTTTTGCTTCATTTTTATTCTACTCCCTCACAGGTTTTTTTTTTTTTTTTTTTTTTTTTTTGCTTTCTCCTCAGCACAGCTGGTAAGACATTGCAGATGAAATGTCTGTTCTCTTAGGGTTGGCACTGTGCACAATGGGTAAAGCCACTGTTTGCGAAGCCAGCATTCTTTATGGGTGCTGGCTTATGCCTGCACGTGGGAGTCCTGGAAAACACTCCAGGACCCAGCTTCTGGGTTCGAATCAGCTCAGCTCTGGCCATTGTGGCCACTTGGGGATCAGCGGATGAAAGATCTTCCTCTCTGTCTCTCTTTTCTCTATATCTGCCTTCCAATAAAAATAAGTACATTAAAAAAAAGAAAGAAAGAATTGTCCTTTCTAATCTGTCTCTGATTTTGATCCTGGCTTAGACACGACTCTCTCTCAGGATCCTGACTTGGAATAATACATCAGGGAGAACAGGAGCTCTTCAGTGAAACCAAAACTACCCTCTTTTTGTGGAAAAGGGCATACCGTTTTTCCCTTTGGTGGAGCCCTGATAACACTGGTAGTTCTGGCCCGTGGGCATCTGCCAAACTGTGTCTTACAGGTGTCACGACCAAAGCCACTTGTTTGTGACCTTTTTGGCTGATCCAAGCAGGTGCCACAACGGCCCCTCCTCAACACGGCGCCTCATCTCCTCCTCAGTCCCAGAAAAGCACGACGGGCTACTTGTGGAATCTCCACCTCCCAACAAACCACATTTTCCGAGCTCTTCCGAAATCACCTTCTTCCCACCCCCACGTCCCCGCCGCCCTTCAGGGGATGATAGGACAGTCACACAGTAGACCTCGCAAGCCGGCGACCCCACACCTCTGCCCCCTTGCCACCCGTGGCGCCCGTCACAGAGCGGCGAGGGAGCTCCAGGAAGCGTCTCCCCGTCAGAGCTCAGAGATTAGTGGGTTCCTCGAATTGTTCCCGACAGGAGGGGCAGGAAACGGGACCGGGACACGGTGGCGGCCGCGGTGATGGGAGCAGAAACGCCACCCCGCATCGCTCCGGGCCGGCTCGGGGTTCTAGCCGCTCCAGTCACTGCCCAGTCTCCAGCCCGGGAGGCCTAGGGTGTCCGTGCGGGGCTCCCCGTGACCGGGGCCCTCGCCCCAGCCAGGTGGAAGGGGACAGGTCAGCCGCGGGGCCGGCCCTCCCCAGGGGCGGAGCCTGACGGACGCTCCCAGACCTCGGGCGCGACCCGGACGCCCTCTGGGTCTCCGGCCTCCGGCACCAGGTGAGGTGGCCGCCAGCCCCGCGGCGCCTCTGCGGGGCGGTCCCTGCGCCGCCCGCCTCCCGCCCGCCCTTCTCCACGCCCCCTCCCCTCCTCCCGGCCTCCGCCGCCCGCCTCGGCCCCGGCGGCCTCCCCAAAGCGCTGCTTCTCCGCCTTCCCTCGGGGGCTCCCCGCACAACCCGGGATCCGCGCGCCGTGCCGCGCACTCGTAGGAGCAGCGCGTGCGCCTGGACGGGGCCCCCCGAGCGCGAGTCCCCTCAGCGCACCGCCGCGCTCTCCTTCCCCTCGCCCCCGTGTCCTCCCCCGCTCCCCGGAGCGCCGCGCTGGGGGTCGCCGGGGCGAGACGATGGAGGAGCCGCAGCGCGGCCGCTCGCACACCGTCACCACAACTACCAGCTCCTTCGCCGAGAACTTCTCCACCACCAGCAGCAGCTTCGCTTACGACCGCGAGTTCCTCCGCACCGCGCCGGGGCTCCTCATCGTGGCCGAGATCGTGAGTGGCCCGCGGGCCGGGGCCAGGGCGGGAGACGGGGAGAGGTGCGTGCGTGCGTGCGTGCGTGTGTACGTCGCCACTGGGCCCCCTGCCCTCATCCGCCGTGCTGCTCGCGGCGGAGCCTGCGCGATCCTTTGGGTGGGCTTGGAGGTGCAGCCCACCTGGGCTCTGTGACTGGGAGAACCGGTTGGAACTCCCAGGACGTCGGTGGCGCCAGAAAGGCCCTGTTGTGGAGGCGGTGGCGGAGCCCAGTGGCAGGAGGGTTTGGTGGGCTCTGAGTTTACTGAGGGTACCTGGTACTTTCTTGACTGCATCACAACGCGGGGGAGTTGAGCCCTCAAGGGGCGCGCGGGGGGTGGGGAGTGGGTGGGGAGAAAGGAGTGCTTCTTTGGTTTTCCCCATTATCTCACTTGTAATAACATTGAGGGGGAACCAGGACAAATTCGGCCTCCCATCTCCTGCCTGGTGTTGGGTACATCCGTATTATGTGCTCAGAACATCCTGGAAGGGAGATAGGTGCATGCCATACCCGTCTAGAGGGCTCAGGGGGTGTGCCCAGAACCACCACTTTCCCTCCACGTCCTTGCAGGGGTAGGAGGCCTGGAGCCCCGTGAGCAGCTGGAGGGGTTCACCGCCTCCCCTTGAGAGTCTCCTGCACCTGCCTGCCCTTCCCCCTTGAAGGTAGCGCCTGTCATTGCCCTTTTACCTGGGTGTAAGCCAAAGCCTTCATCAGGAAAGTCAGTGACACCTCTGGAGGGATGGTGACGGGTGGGATCCCCCGGCACTTGTCTTTTTCCCGCGTGTCATTCCCTGCTGTTCACTAAGGATTTAAGGAGCATCCCTTCTGGCTGTCAACATCTAGCCAGCATGGAAGCCCAAGACGGAAGCTCTCCTGGTGACCCAAGTGACTTCCCTTTGGGAAGTCTTCAGCCCAAACTGGTCTCTAGCAAGTAGCTTGCTGCTGTAGCCTTAGACACCGGTCCACACCCACTGCCTCTGTCCTCCTGCTGCCTGAGCACGGAGACTGTGAGAAGTGTTGGCTTAGCCCATTTCCCAGGGGTCCTCTCAGCCAGTTCCAGGGCCTGGATCTCAGGAGCTGCACAAATATTTGCTGTGTGCATAAAGGAGTTGGCAGGCTGTGGTGCTTGGGCTGGGCAAACAGCCGCAGACTGGGCTTTCTACCCTAGGGGGGAGGTTTGGGATAGGCATGGAGTCCAAATGCCTTTAGCTTCCTGATTTATTATGGGCACACTCCGTGTTGAACTGTGTTTAGAAAATGTCAAGGGGGAGAGAAGATGTGTCCACAGCCCAATCTCCCATCATCACTAGAAAGAGTTGTGTGTGGGTATGTCTTTTCAATTTCAGGAAATCTGGAAAAGCACCTAAGCAAAAAACGAGCCCTGGGGTGAGAGAATTCGTAAGGTTTTAGAGTCCAGCAGCACTGTGGGCAACTGTGTGCTTCCCGTGGTACTGGCATCCATACTGCGGTGGCACACATCAAATGATTGTTCTCAGTTGTGGGTGCCATCTGTTGTCTCCCGTCTTGAACAACAGGGCATGCTAGCTCCCTTGGGCCACCTTTTTCCTACCTGCAACTATACATTAAGTAGTCTTCAAGGCATCCCAGAAAGTGCCTATTAAGAGCAAACCATGCCTGAGTCTCAAATTTTCTTCCCACCGAAGTAGCTTTATATTCCGACTGTGTTTTCCTCTGATCTTTTTGAACTGCCTGTGTATGCTCCGTTTACCTCCCACGGTTCTCAGTGGTGCCTTGGGTTAGAGCCACAGCCTGCCTGGGACACTCAGAACACTCGTCACACTGGGCCACACAACACCCTGCGGGCTCCTTTCCTGGTTCTCTCTGATGTCATTGTCTCATTCTTGAGTTTTAGTTCTCCAGGTATTTAGGTACTAGTTCAACCCAAGATCTCGAAACTTCCTCCCAGTTAGCTGAGCGACAGCAGGTGTTCTGGCGGTTGGATGGATGGCCCACCTCTGGGGACGGGGGAAGGGTGAGCCACTGACCCAGTCCCACCTGCCTGGTAGTCTGTCCTCCCTGTTCCCCTGGGGTGGAGCACCTGGTTCTTAAGTGAAGTGTCCTCCTGTGTCACTCCAAGTGACCCACACAGGCTCTGGTGGTCTCTGGGGAATGAGGGCATCAGAGGACATGCCTTCATCTGGTTACATGTAGACTGAAGGTTGGGTTGCGGATTGTGTCTTCAGAATGTTGGAAGCATTTATCTCCTACATGAGGTGAACAAGTCTCATCTATTTCACAGTACTGAGTTAAGAGCCTAGTGATAAATTGTTGCATTTTCTGGGGAGAGAGAGGGAGAAAGGAATACCGTACTCAGTTCCTCAATGTTATTTATTGTTATTATTATTATTATTTGAAAGAGTTGGAGAGGGCAGGAAAAAAGCGAAATTGTCCACCTGCTGGTTTGTTCCCCAAATAGCTGCAATGGCACAGCTGGGCCCATCCAAAGCCAGGAGCCAGGAGCTTCTTCTGGATCTCCCACGTGAGTGCAGGGGCACAAACATTTGGTCCATCTTCTGCTGCTTTCTTAGGTTGGACACGTTAGCAAGGAGCTGGATTGGTAGGGGAGCAGCCAGAACTTGAACTGGTACCTAAATATGGGATGCTGGTATTACAGAAAGTGGCTTAACCCTCTAGGCCATAGTGCCTTGCATTTATTTTAAAGTGAATCTACTTCTAGGGTTTAGTTAGTTCTGTCACAATCTTCTTGTTTGTCTACTTTGTCCAGTGGTTTTTCTTGAGGAGGTTTCTTAATATAGAATTATTGAGCCAAAGGGTATGCTAGTTTGAGGATTTTGTAATGTACAATATGTTATTTTCCCCCAAAGTCCTACTAGTTTAAATTGGCAAAGTGATAGTATGAACCTATGGAGGTAAAAAAGTGGGGATGCTTGTTACAAGTTTACAGAACAGTGAAATAAAAGCATAAGTTTATTTTGGTGCAAAACAATTTGCAATCCACACATACTTGTCTCCTAATACTCATTTTTCATAAGCTTTTTTTAATGATTTATTTATTTTTATTGGAAAGCCAGATATACACAGAGGAGGAGAGACAGAGAGGAAGATCTTCCATCTGATGATTCGCTCTGCAAATAGCCACAGTGGCTGGAGCTGATCCAAAGCCAGGAGCTTCTTCCGGGTTTCTCAAATAGGTGCAGGGTCCCGTGGACATAGACCATTACCCACTGCTTTCCCAGGCCAGTGGCAGGGAGCTGAATTGGAAATGGAGTAACTGGGACATGAACCAGTACCCACATGGATGCCAGCTTTTAGAGGTAGAGGATTAGCAAGTTGAGCCATTTGCTGACTCTGACATATGATATTAAAAAAAAAAAAGGTTTTACTATTTGAAAGGCAGAGTTACAGAGAGAGGTCTTCCATTTGCTCCCCAAATCTTCCGTTCACTCCCCCAGATGGTCACAGCAGCCAGACCTGGGTTAAGGCAAAAGCAGCAGCCTAGAACTCAACCCATTCTCATCTCCCAGAGAGTCCAGGGGACCAGTGGCTTGGGCCATCTTTTGATTTCCCAGGTACCTTAACAGGTACCTAACAGCTGGGCAAGTGGAGCAGCTGGGACCCGAACCAGTGCCCATATGGAATTTCATAATCAAATGGCTGGTGCTGATTTAAGCACTGTGCCACAATGTTGGCCCTGAAATATGATATTCTTATGGGGACGAGGACCCCCAGGTGGGTCTATTCCAAGTTCTTGTCTCTCCCTGAGAGATGAACTCAAAGCAGACATACAGGTAAGGTGCACACATGGGAGCAGGGCTTAATTTTAAGGCTTGAAGAGATAGTACGCACCCTGAAGTGAGTGCAGACAACTTCATGAGGAGACTCATGGCCACCCCATGTTGGCTGTGCCTTTTATTCAGTAGGATTTGGTGTCCTAACTGTGTATACAGATGCAGTGGAGTTTGGGTTTGGTGATCTGTGGGAAGGCTTCACAGCGTCTTCATGTGACTTTGTGGAGTTCAGTATATACATGTTTATTGTGGAGTCTTCTGCAGGATGGAGGGGGCTCAGGTGCATCATGGGAAGGCGGGTGTGTCAAACTGGCATGGAAGCGGGTGGAGTTTCAGCAGTGCAAGGATGCAGCACTTACTGCTGGGAGCTTCTGAAGCCCTTGGTTCACTAACTCCGTGCCACGCCCATCCAGATACCACTGGTGTGTGTCTTTCGCACCTTGGCTGCACCTTGGCCGTCTGGTTCCTGAAATGAGGATGTATTTTTGCCCCTGGGAAAGTGTTACTTTTGCCTTATAAAAACAAAACTCTGAAAGAGCTGCCAAGAACTCAGCTTCTTGCGTGGCCCTGTGGAGCTTGACAACAAGGGATTTTCCAGGCACTATTTTGTCTAACTTTCCCATCGCGAGGAGCAGTGGTGGCTATACCTACTAAAATCCATGCTGTGCCAAGGTAACGTCTTTTCCTTGCTTATAAGGTGCTCTCTGTCTCTAAGATTTTTAATTGGAAAGGTACAGAAAGAGATCTTCCATCCATTAATTCACTCCCCAAATAGCTGTTAACAGCTGGAGCTGAGCAAATCGAAAGACAGGCGCTTCCTCGGGATCTCCCACGTAGGTGCAGGGTCCCAAGGACTTGGGCCAGCCTCTGCTGCCTTCCCAGGCCACAAGCAGAGAGTTAGATCAGAAGTGGAGTAGCCAGGACACCAATCGATGCCCATAGGGAAGTGGGCACTTTGGGAGGCTTAGCGTGCTGTGCTACTGTGCCAGCCCCCAAGGTTTTCTGACCAACTAGAAGCAATCCAGTAGTTGACTCGTGATCTGTAGAATGCGATGATCTCATAACGATTGTAAGCATTTGAAGTAATAAAAGTCACTGTTAAGAAGCTCAGTTACGGCACCCTTCCTGGTGATTTCAAAATCATTTAAAGCGCCCATGCAATGATGTTGGGCGGCCTTTTATTTACTCACTGTCGTGGGCAGACTCGGCTGAGGCGGGGATGTAGGGTGTACTGTGAGCTGGAATCTAAATTGTTATCTTGTTGAGTTCATCTGAAAAACAGTGAATGTGGCTTGCGTCTCCGGGACGCCATGCACAGTCTTTGTAGGATCATCAGAACAACAGCATGGAATTCCTCGGTGGTGCAGGTGCAACCCACGCCGTGGGCAGGTGGGCAAGGTGTAAGAGCTGTGGGGTTATCATGACGCCTGCGGTTTCTGCTGATGCCCAGTGCCCTGGAGGCCAGGAATGCTAGAAGTCCTGAAAAGCAGGGCTGGTTCCCGGCCACAAAGCATTGCTTCACCACTGGTCAGTAGCATCACTGTGGAATCAGTCTGTGAGAGTAGATTGTTCCAGAAGTTTTTAAGTGGCTGTATATTACTGTTGTATTACTTTAAAAAAATTTTTTAATTTATTTTTGTTGGAAAGTCAGATATACAGAGAGGAAGAGAAACAGAGAGGAAGATCTTATGTCCAATGATTCACTGTCTAAGTGGCTGCAATGACTGAAGCTGAGCCAATCTGAAGCCAGGAGCCAGAAGCTTCTTCAGAGTCTCCCACGCCGGTGCAGGGTCCCAAGGCTTTGGGCTGTCCTCGACTGCTTTCCCAGGCCACAACAGGGAGCTGGATGGAAGCAGGGCTGCTGGGATTAGAACGGTGTCCATTTTGGATTCTGGTGCGTTCAAGGCGAGGACTTTTAGCCACTAGGCTACTGCGCCGGGCCCTGTTATATTACTTTTATTTTATTTTGTTTTGTTTTGTTTTTAAATCTAGTCCCTTGCAAACCCTTCTTGCTCCTTAATATGACTGACTGTGCGTTTGCCCCTCAGATCCGCTGCTACCTCCGAGCTTGAGCTGTGTGGATGGTGGCAAGGCTGTGACCCCACCACGGCTTGGCTGTAGCCTCAGCGAGGGGTTCCCAGTGGAGAGAACATTGCCCTGGTGAGACTGGGCAGGTTGTCTGGGTTCCCCATGAAGCCCGGCTGGTCCACAGCCCTCGCCGCGGCTGCCTTCCTCCAGCTCTGAGCTGTAGCTCTCCCCTGTGCTGTCGCTTGGGTTTTCCTGTACCCTGCTTTGTAAATAACCCCTTTATTAAGCTCTACTCAGATTACCCCATCTGAATGTGTCTGGCTTCCTGCTGAGACCTGATATATTGTCTTTCCTCATCAATGATTAATTTCATGTGACATTCTTTTTTTCTATTTTATAATGCATCTGAAAGAGAGGCAGAGACAGGGTGATGGAGCATTCGTTCCGTTTCAGTGGGTCACTCCTCCGTTGCTTGCAGCAGCCTGGGGCTGGGCCAGGCCAACTGGAGGAGCTAGAAGCTGTTGTAGCCAGGTCTCCACCCACGTGGTTCATTATTGTGTGCTGCCTTCCAGGCTGTGCATTTGCAGGCAGCTGGAGTCTGGGGCCAGGACTCAAACTCAGGCACTCCATGAGGAGGTGCAGGCGTCCCCAGCAGCATCTTCACCTGCTAGGCCAGGTGGCCACTCTGTAGGGATTTTATTAGTAGTAGTAGTATTGTTGTTAATTAGACATGTATTTGAGAGAAAGAGCTAAGCGAGCATGAACTAGCCAGCTACCATTTGCTGATTTACTCTCCAGATGCCCAAAGTGACGAGGCTGAAGTCAGGGGCCAGGAACTTAATCCAGATCCCCCGGGTGGGTGGAGGAACTCATCGTTTTGATCCATTGGTCCATCACTGCCGCATCCCAGGGTCTGCACTGCTAGTGTGTTTCTTCCAAGAATTTCATAGAGTGAGGTCTTTAATGTATGCAGGTGAGCTGAATTTTCATTTCATTTTGTGTGTAGTGTGAGGAAGGGATATCTACGGCCAGCACCATTTCCTGAAAGACTGTTTTTCTTCTGTTGAATTTTCCTTTGTTGAGAACCAAATGGTTTATCAGTATGAAGGTTATTTCTGAATTTTCAATTCTACTTGGTCTATATGTTAAGGCTTCTGCCAGCAGCAGATTATATTGATTGCTGCAGCTTTGAGGGAAGTCTTGAAATTAGAAAATTAAATCTCCAATTTTGTTCTTCTTTCTCAAGGTTGTTTTCACTGTTTTGGATCCTTGCATTGGTCTATGAATTCCAGGATAACTTATCAGTAACTGTGAAATTGGTTAAAAAGCAGTAGGGATTTCATTGAATCTGTAGATCAATTTACGGAGTACTGCCCTTTTTAAAAATGTGAAAGCTGAGTGGATGTGTACACATGCAGTCAGTTGCATTTTATTATTAAGAAACTCTTTACAAGCATTTTTACTTGAAAAGCATTGTTAGCAAGCAAGAGAGAAGAGACGGAAAATCTTTCCACCTGTTGATTCACTCTCGACAAATGGGCTTATATTTTTAAGTTATGTGAGAGAGCGGAAGGGAGGAAGAGAGAAATACTGCTGTTCACTGGTTCACTCCCAAAATATCTGCCTTGGCTGAGGGTAGATTTGGCCAGAGCTGAGAACCAGGAAGCCTAGCCAAACCTTCCACATGAATGGCAGGAACTAGTTTACAATGAACAATTGAGAGTACATTAAAAATGCTGTACAGTTTCCGCCCCTGTGTAGTATTAAGCTGTTTCATTTCTCCGAAAGAGAACAACCCTCTTATTTGTTTCATTTATGCTTTAAAACTTTATATTCTCACTGTTCACTTAAAAGGAAGAGAATGAGCAGACACTCCCGTGTGCTTGTTTACTCCCCGGTGTGTGCAGTGACCATGGTGGGTGGAGAAGTTAGAAACTGGGGGCTCAGTCCGAGTGGATGGCAGGGACCGAGCTGCTGCCTCCCGGGGTGTACTTCAGCAGAAAGCTAGAGTCAAGATTGGAGCTGGGATTCAAACCCAGGCACTCCGATCATAGGACGTGGGCATCCCAAGTGCTGTTCCAGATACCTTCGCACCCTCTTAACTTTTCTTTGTCATCTTGTTCTGTGTACATCTTCTATATCCATCATATAGGGGGCATTTCGTTTTTATGCCCAGTGTGAGGATTTGTCTTTCAATATGGGAATTTTACACATTCATGTTTATTGCGATAACCTATTTAGACTTCTTGGCTTTCCCCTACTGATCAAGAATTACAAATTTTATGTCTATTTTGTTTCAAGTAACTTTAAAATCTTTGCCCAATCAGATACCTTGTGTTGGCCATTTTTTTAAATATATATTTTCGAAAAATAACAGCTTTATTGAGATAACACCTGACATTGTAGTCAGTTTCAGGACATTTTTATCACCCCAGAAAAAAGCTCCATGCTCATTAGTAATCATTCTTTATCCTCCAACTCTTCCCATCTAGTGCTGGGTAACCACTGGGTAATATGTTTCTTTTCTATAAGTTTACCTGTGTTGGGCTTTTTATATACATGGAATCCTGTAAATCCTGGGACTTGTTTTGAAGGTTTCTTTCACTTGGCACAGTGTTTTTAAGGTTTATTTGTAATGTAGCATGTGCTAGTACTTCATTTCTAATGCTTAGGGCATTGTGTGAATTTACACACATCACATTCTTGTTATCTGTTCATTAGCTGATGCACACTTGGGTTTTCTATATACTTTAAACAGTATCAGCAATACTGCTAAGAACATTGAGGTATGAGGTTTTGTCTGGGCATATAGATTTAACTGTTTAAATTGTACACTAATATATTGCAAGTGGACTTGGTGTTATTATGTAATTACTCTTCATTTAACTGTTAGCTGGGCTATTTTCCGGAGCAGATTGTCCCATTGTGCAACGCCTGGGCTACTTCCAAGACACGAGTTCTCGGAGATACCATCAGTTTCACTCCTGTAATGCTGAGTAGCTATTTAGAGTTAGCTGTAAGTTTAATTTTTCCATGCTATTCTTTTGTGTCATTTCCTTTTTTACATTTAAAATTTTTGTTTTATTTGAAGAGCACATACACAGAGGATTTTGCATCATCTGGTTCACTTCCTAAATGCCTACGACGCCAGCAACCTTCAGCTTCATTAGGGTCTCCCATGAGGGTGACGGAACTCCGGTGCTTGAGCCATCGCTGCTGTTCCTAGGAAGTACGTTGGCAAGAAGCTGGCATCAGAAGTGGAGCTGGGACTCAGCTTGCCCCTCCAAGCAGCCCCTTAACCATCATTCCTACCCGAATGTCATTTACTTTTTTTGACTTTTCTTTATTTTGCTGGCAGTACCTCACTGAATATTTTTTTAAAAGTTTGAAGTTGGTAAACTTTTTTTTTTAAAGATTTATTTATTTTTATTACAAAGTCAGATATACAGAGAGGAGGAGAGGCCAAGAGAAAGATCTTCCATCCTACGATTCACTCCCCAAGTGAGTGCAACGGCTGGTGCTGTGCCAATCCGAAGCCAGGAGCCAGGGACCTCTTCCGGGTCTCCCATGCAGGTGCAGGGTCCCAAGGCTTTGGACTGTCCTCGACTGCTTTCCCAGGCCATAAGCAGGGAGCTGGATGGGAAGTGGAGATGCCAGGATTAGAACTGGTGCCCATGTGGGATCCTGGCACATTCAAGGTGAGGACTTTAGCCGCTAGGCCACGCCGCTGGGCCCAGGAAAGCTACTTTTAAAGCCACTGCAGTAGGTCTAAAATGGAAGGGGTCTCATTGATCTTCTGGGCTGTTGTTCCAGTCACTCCTCACAGTAGGTGTGAGGGATGGCTCGAGCATCAGCCCAAAGACTGATGAGAGCCCTGCAATCCTGTACTCCCAATACTCGCCCTTACGTTATAAAAGCATGCTTCCTTCCTTTCTCTCTCTCTCTCTCTCTCTCTCCCTCCCTCTGTCTCTCCTCATGCTTCTCCATCCTTCCATTTCTCTGTGTGGAAAATAAAGACCTTCTGTGTGACTTCCTATGTCTGGTGCTTGGGTTTGCAGTGTTATTTCCCCTAACATTTGGTGCCATGACTTGGATCAGCTCTCCCACTGCCTGGCTTCCCCACCTCGGGGTTAGAGCCACTGTGGGAACCTATTCCGCCCAGCCCAGACCTATACCCTGGTGAGTCATCTTTCATTTCCCTGGGTGCCTTTACTGCATCCAACACCATGATAGGTGAGTCTCTCCCCTCGCCCCCTGGGGCTTCAAGGGTAACTAGTACATTCTTGCTCCTAACCTGGTCTAGTTTGACTACTACTACTGAGTTTAGTACACTTACTGTGTTTAAAATCTCTGGATCCAGGGTACTGAACTTTCTCTGGCCTTTGTGTTGTGAAGTGACAACTTCTAGCACTGGTCTTTTTACTTTGGGGTTCAGCCTACCCCTGATGTGGCGGTGGTGACTGGGGATACCCTTGTTCCTCTACATGTCAGTCATTACTGGACCTATAGACTTTATTCAAGGAATCTCTAAAACAGGCAAGGGGGGTTGTAAAAATTTCCAGAGGTCCAAGTTGTTGGAAAACAAGGTAAAAAGCTCATTCCTTGTTCCTTGTTTTTCCCATTTCTTCCTCCATACAGTATGTAATTCCAAGAAGTGTTACTTTCTAGGGGGAAAAAGAATTCAGAGGAGACAGAGGTCATTATTGACTGCATACAATCCGCCTTGTTTACAAGCAGACCTTAGGGCGGAACAGAAATCTTTCAGTTGACAAGAAACCTGCATCAATGCAGGTTTGAAAGGCATCTAAGATAAATTTAGCAAAGGAACCCTTGATCCCATTGCCCAAATCTTGAGCAGGCTTGGAGAGGCCTGGAGCCAGAAGGCGGTTGTGTTGCCTGACACCAGGAACAGCAGTCAGGAAATAAACACCCCTAGGGACTCGTCAGTGGATCTCCCTTGGGCTTTGGGTTTACTAGGGAGAAAGGGGGCTGTATCTTATGAAACTCTGGCTACCTTCTGGTTTTACAGGCCCCGATGGAGCTGTTTGAAGAGATCTGTACTCACTGTATTGAATATTCTGTTAGCTGCATTTACCAGCAGTTATACATAAAGTTCCTTTAACGATGGCATGAATCTGGAGTGAATTTCCTATTCGTTAGATGTCAAACCATGTGTTAATGCGTATTTCTGCCCAACGACGTTTTTGCTGGGTTTCTTCTTTCCCATTCCCTGTATGTGATTAGGTTGATTGAGTTAAGGATGGAAGGCCGGAGCTGAGTTCACTGGGTCGCTGGTTCATGCTGGGCTGGCCTGGCTGCTGCAGTGGAGCCAGAGGTCAAATGGGGCTTGATGCCTCCACTTCCCACCTTGCAAGGAAGCTCTGCAAATTGTCAAGGCGAGCCATGGGTTTAGCTCCTGAATTGGGGAGTTGAGAGGCAGAGTTGGAGCTTCTGCAGACTGGCTTTATGCTTCCCCATACTAAGACTTGTGCTTGTTGAACTAATACTTGGGTGGAGTGTCACATAGCAGTAAAGCCTACATACAACTTAAAGAATAATAAAATAAGTAATCCCAGTGCTAACTGCCCTAGTCCATTGGTATAAGCTGTGATAGAAAAGTTGAGACTGGGAAGTTTATAGACTTCGAGGGACAGGGAAGTCAAGGTCAGGCTGCTGGTAGGGTCATTGCTGAGGTTGAGATCTTGGCAAACAAGGCTAAATTTTTCATCAAACTCTTTTATACCAGCAGTAGTCTGTGAGGACGCAATCAGTATGTACCTTAAAAGGTCCCAGCTCCCAACACTGGAAGCGGGAATTTGAATATGCACGTGGAGACCATCACAGTGATCATGGAGCTTACAAACTAGAACATTATCAAATTTTAGAGCCCATGGGCCCGGAGAAGTATCCTAGTGGCCAAGCTCCTAGCCTTGTACATGCTAGGATCCAATATAAGAGGTGGTTCTAATCCCGGCTGTCCCACTTCCCATCCAGCTCCCTGCTTGTGGCCTGGGGAAGCAGTGGAGGATGGTCCAAAGCCTTCGGACCCTGCACCCGCGTGGGAGACCTGAAAGAGGCTCTGGGCTCCTGGCTTCAGATTTGCTCAACTTTAGCCGATGTAGCCACTTGGGGAGTGAATCAATGGACAGAAGATCTTCCTCTGTCTATTGATTATATATATATATGTACATTATATATTATATCATATATATAAACTCTGTGGAGTGCAAAGTGTTCTCTCAGTGTCAGCCATGACTCACTTGGAAGTGTGCGGAATCCAAAGTCACGCGATATTTCCTTCTGTGACTTCTTTCATTGTTTGTTGAACATCTTCCATGTTAGGCCGTGTGCCTGTTCACTTTGGAAGTCGTCCTGTTCCACTTCACGAATGTGCCATAATCGGCACCTTCTATACTGGTGATCTCCCGGGCTCCCACCTGTTGGGCTGAGTATTTTTTCTCATTCCTCTTCTGCTATTTTATTTGGGAGTCATTTTGTCGGTGAATTTCCTAGCTACCTCCACATGGTTTATACTGTTCCTGAATAGAACGACCTCACAGTTTTAACTCAGATGGTTTCCTTTACAGTCTGCGTTCCCTGGTTGTTCGGTTCTCTCCACTCTTCCACCTGCAGACGAGGCAGTTCAGTTGTTGTGTGCAGCCAGCAATTAATTCAGCTATGCCCCAGGGCCTGGAATTGCCTGTTGCCTTTGCTCATTGTTCGTTCTGACATCTCACGCTCCCGTCTGTGTGTTTGTCTGAAGCCCTTTTGTTTCCTTGTTCTTGAAAGGTCACTCTACAGGCGGTAGAGTCGTGCGTTGACCATTGTTTCAGTCCCAGGACATCAAAGGCACCGTTCTTCTGTGTTGGTTTCCATGGTTGCTGTCCAAGTTGACAGTCAAATTGTAAATTACCACTTCTTTCAATGTGTTGCTTTACCTTCAAAATGTTGTTTGCCTTTATTTTGTATATACAGACCGGTCTAGTCCAGGATGCTTTTTTATGTATGTTTGAGTTCAGTTGGGATACTTTGATCTAATTGTCTTTCAACAGTGTTGGGAATTTCTCAGCCATTGGACCTGGTGCAATGGCTCAGGGGTTAAATCTCACCTTGAATGTAAAGCCAGGATCCCATATGGGCACTGGTTCATGTCCTGGCAGCTCTGCTTCCCATCCAGTTCCCAGCTTGTGGCCTGGGAAAGCAGTTGAGGATATCCCAAAGCCTTGGGACCCTGCACCTGCATGGGAAACCCAGAGGAAGCTCCTGACTCCTGGCTTCCGGTCAGCTCAGTTCTGGCCATTGTGGCCATTTAAGGGATGAATCAGTGGACAAAAAAATCTTTGTCTCTCCTTCTCGCTGTAAATCTGATCTGCCATTCCAGTAAAGGAATTTTTTGTTAAAAGGTTGGATATTTTGTCTTTCCCAGTTTGTCTTCTGAAATTATAATCAATCAGATGTATGTTAGATTCTCAAACACCGTCTTGTAAACTGATAGTTTCCAACTCTGGGTTCTTGGGCTGCCTTTTAGTTATTCTTCCTGCATTTTCTGTTTAATTTTGTTTTTTATTTATTTGAAAGATTAAGACGGGGGAGAGAGACTTCCTATGTACTGATTTGTTCCCCCAAATACCTGTAGCAGCTGATACTTTGCCAGGCAAAAACCAAGAACCAGAAACTCAATCTGGGTCTCCAATATAGGTGGCAGGGACAGAAATACTTGGGCCATTGCCTCTGCCTGCTAGGATGGGCATTAGCAGGCAACTAGAACCTGGAGTGGACTTGAACCTAGGTTTAACTCAGACATTCCAGTATGGGATGCAGGCATCCTGAGCAGTGTCTTTGATTCAATTCTCACATGGCTGCAACAGTTGGCTGAGCAGGGCCTTAGTCAATAGCCAAGAACCTCATTTGGCTCTCCCAAATGGGTGCAGGTCTCCATGCCCTTGGCCTATCTTCCACTGACTTCCCAAGAGCAGTAACAGGGAACTGGATCCGAAGTGGAACAACTGGGACTTGAATCTGCCTGAAAGGAATGTAGTCATTGCAAGCAGCGACTTACCCCACTGTGCCACAGTGCTGGCCCCTCCATTAGACTACGTGTGGCTGTAAACTGGAAGTTAGTTTGGGTGTTTTTTTTAACTCTTTTTGCTCATTGCCAGTGTTGAGATACCCTTGTCATTCTGCTGTTCTTGCTGGTTGGTAAAATGTACCTTATCTGCCCTCATATTAAAGTGTGGCCTTTTAAGATCAAAACTGTACATGGGCTTGGTGGGAGTTTTCTGTGAGATTTTTACCTTGGTGGGCCCGTGGCTTTGTCTTCCACCATCCAGCTCCTAGATGGAAGCTTGGTGAAGAGTTTAAATAGCTATTTCTTTATAGATGGCCAACAGACACATGGGTTTTTTGTTTGTTTGTTTGTTTGTTTTTGTTTTGTTTTTTTGTAAGTAAAACCGCTGTGAGGCATTGCATTGATGTCCACCAGGGTGGTTGTCATTGAAAACAGAAACAAGTGTTGGCAAGGATTTAGAGAAATTGTAACCCTCACAGATTGCTATTGGGATTGTACAAGGTTCACGTAAGAAAGCAATTTGTCATAGCATTTGCGTCATAGGTATATATGCCCAAGAGAATTCAATAAAACGTGTTCCTATAGAAGAAAACCCACAAGTGATATTCATAAGCAGCATTGTTTGTGATCGCGAACAGCTGCAAACAGTTCAAACATCCTTTGACTGATGGATAAAGAAAATGTGGCATATCCACACAGTGGCATATTATTTGGCAACTAAGTGAAGTAGCTCTGTGTGCCATGGCACAGAGAACTGTTGAAAACATTCTGCTGAGGGAAAGAAGCCACACATAGATGCTGCCCATTGAAGGGTTCTGTATCCGTGGAGTGCCCAGCATAGGCAACCCTGCAGAAACAAAGCAGATTAGGGGCTGGGTGAGAGGAAGGAGCGGAGACTGCTGATGGGCATGCGGCTTGTTTTCAGGATGAGGGAACTACTCCGCAATGAGCTAGTTGTGATGGTTACATGGCGCTCGGGAGGAGCCAGAAATCACTGAGCGGCACGCTTGCAAAGGTCACTCTGTGGCGGTGTTTGGCACAGCGGTTAAGCTGAAGCTTGAGATCCGCATCCAGCACTGGAGTGCCTGGCCTTGAGTCCCCGCTGTGCTTTGGATTCCAGCCTTCTGCTGATGTGCACCCTGAAAAGTAGCAGTGCTTTCCCAGCATTTGGGTCCCCATTATTCATACTGGAGACCCAGGTTAAGTTCCCGATTCCTGGCTTTGGCATGAGTCTGGCTGTTGCAGCCATTTTGGAGATGAACCAGCTAAGATCTCTGGGTGTGTTATTGTCTCTCTACCTTTCAAATAAGATTTATTAATGAGTTAACTACTTAGAAGATCATTTGTATGAGATTACAGTATTTCAACAGAGATGGAAACTTAGGGATTTCCAGTATTTAATAACTCACAGTGTGGAAACGGGCCTTGGCATTCAGCTACTCATCATGTTTCCTGTTTTATTTCATTTTTGGCCTCTAAGACTTCTTTGATCCTAACTCAGCAGCATGGTTTGGAATGGAGTGGGCGTTGTGGTGCAACAGGTTAGTCTGCTGCTTTGGGACACCTGCCTCCTAGCTTGGAATGCCTGGGCTCACGTCCCAGGTCTGCTTCGAGTCGGCTTCCTGCTCTTGCACAGCCTGAGACGTCGTGATGTGGACTCGAGTGGGAGACCAGCAGGACAGAGTTCTAGATTCTTGGCTTAGCCCTGGCCCAAATCTCGCTGTTAGGAGTATTTTGTTTTTTTTTTTTTTTTTAAGATTTATTTATTTTATTGCAAATTCAGATATACAGAGAGGAGGAGAGACAGAGAGGAAGATCTTCCTTCCGATGATTCACTCCCCAAGTGAGCCGCCATGGCCGGTGCTGCGCCGATCCAAAGCGGGAACCAGGAACCTCCTCCAGATTTCCCACGCGGGTGCAGTGTGCCAAGACTTTGGGCCGTCCTAGACTGCCTTCCCAGGCCACAAGCAGGGAGCAGAGCTGGATGGGAAGTGGAGCTGCCAGGACTAGAACCGGCGCCCATATGGGATCCCGAGGCATTCAAGGTGAGGACCTTAGCTGCTAGGCCACCGTGCCGGGCCCAGCCATGGCCTTTTCTACCTTACTTCCACTCCTTTCCCCTTCACTGCTGCCTGTCTGCAGTGTCCACAAGAAGCCCACTCACCCCAAGGGTTGGCTTGGTTTTAGGTGTGGGCCAGTGATGGGACAGAGGCACACCTACATCCCACTCTGCTCATCACTGCTTGTGTTTTGTCACCTCCTTCCCCGATGTGACTCATCCTCCTCACACTCACCTCCAAGTCCTTCTCCCTCAATTATACAAGGAAACACTTCACCTGCTACTCCCCAACTTACATACGAGGATTTCAGAAAATTCATGGAAAGTGGGATTGCAAGTTTATTTTGATGCAAATTATTTTTTTGAGGTTCATATGTAAGAAGGGGTTTCAAACAGTTTCTGAAAAGTGTTTATTCTGAAAAAGCTATGCATGGGTTTCAAAATTCACTTACCTTTTGAGGCAGTGTTGTGGTTTAGCAGGTAAAACCGCTATGTACAATGCAAACCTCCCAATAACGACGCTAGTTGTGTCCTGTCTGCACCTCTGCTGTTCCAGTTGCCTGCTAGTGGCCTCAGAAAGCATTAGGAGAGGGCCCAAGCATTTGGGCCTTTTCTACCCATTTAGGAGACTTACGTGAAACTCCTGGCTCCTAGCTTTGGGCTTGGCTAGTGCTGGCAGTTGCAACTATCTTGGAGAGTTAACTGGTGGATGGAAGATAGATATTCTCTCTCTTTCTCTCTGTTTGTCTCGTGTGTGTGTATGTGTGTGTGTGTGTGTGTATGTCTCCCCATGACTTTCAAATAAATAAATAAATAAATGAATCTTAAAAATTTCCAAAAAATGCACTTACCTTTTATTTCCACTTTCCATAAACTTCTTGGAATCCCCTAGAGATCTTAACCTATTGAGGATGCTTCAGGACAAAGGTCTTGGCTCCCTAGAGGGCAATTGGTTTCCTAAACAGGAGCTTCTTTCTCTGGGACAGTTTGCTCATTGTGCTCCTTGTACAACAGTCATTCCCTGTGTTTTTCCTTAGCTTTGCGTTGGCTTGAGAGCTTAGCAGATGGTTGGGATCTGTGTTGGCAATATCTTGTTGAAGGCACTGCCCACCTGGCTGTTCGAGTGATTGTGGCGAGTCATGCTATTTGCAGAGGTGTGTTACCACAGCCTTGGGGAAAGGTGGGCTCAGCATCTGTACTTTTTGGAGGTGAGTAAACTGGGACCTTGCATCCATCAAGGTACGCACCAAAGGAGCGCTGGGTGTCTCACTTTTCTGTGTGATCCATTTCACCACCCACATTTCTTTTCCAGGGAGATGTTTATCTGGGTGAACTTGTTTGGTAAGGCCGTAATGAGCTTCACCTGAAACTGCAGAATGTCTTTTTCACCTGCTGGATTTTTGCAAAAATGACTGACATTTCCATGCTACTATGACCCAGCTGTTTCCTGAGAAATCCTTTAATCCTCAAAAGAATAGGCAGCGGGGAAGAAGAGAAAGCTGATGTGTTCATCTGGTATGGGGCGTCCAGGGAGGACCAGCATGGGGCTGTGTGGCTGTTGTTGATGCTGATCTATGGGGACTTGGTCTCCAGGGACTGGGACTGTATTTGAGGGTGATGAGAGTTGGCAGGGATGGTCTTAAAATGCCCAAACTTGTAAGGTTTCTGTGTTCCTTATACTGATGACAAGTCTGTGTTTCAGACAAGTCTGTTGAACAGAAATGGTCCCGTTCCCCCAGAGCAGTTGTTTTGGTGTGTAAAGTTTGAAAATCAGAATGAGTGCCAATAGATAAGAGTCAGATAAAAGAAAAGGCTTGACTGCCATGTTCTTTGGAAGACTAAGCGAATGTGAGACATTGAGCAGGCAGCTGCTCCTGGCAATTTCCACGTGGAGTCAGGACGCGCCTGTCTCTGGGTTTTTGAGAGTGCTAGCTACAGGGTGTGTTTGGCTGTCATAGCCATGGCAAAGGTAAGAGGCTTACACAGGGTGGAGCCTTGTTTTTTTCTCATTTGGCAGTCAAAATATTGCCATGGTGTTGGGTAAGTCCTGGTGCTAGGGCCCCAGGCAAATGCATTCTGCTTCAGCTCTCTGTTCTCTGCAGGGGACCCCCTCTTTTGGTCCTGGATGCTGCTTTATCTCCATCGTCCTGTCTGCTCTGGCATACAGTAGCAAAGGGAAAATGAGGTGCAACCCTTTAAGATGCACCTGGACGCTGTCCACGCTCTTTCTTGCCAGGAACATATTATTGTGGCCATGTCTGGCTGCAAATAAAGCTCAGGAAATGTGGTCTGTATTTGAGCAGCCATGAGAGGAGCTACAATCCATTTTTTTTCTTCCTAAAGAATTGTTATGTTTTTATTTGAAATGCAGATTTGCAGAGAGAGAGAGATGAGAGAAAGAGAAAGAGAGGGGGAGAGATTCCATCTGCTGGTTCAATTCCCACATGGCCACAGTGGCTGGAATTGAGCTGATCTGAATCCAGGAGCTTCTTCTGGGTCTCCCATGTGGGTGCAGGGCCCAACGGTGTTGTATCATTTCTGCTGCTTTCTCAAGCCACAAGAGGGAACTGAATGGGAGCTGGAATATGAACCGGCCCCCAATTTACTTCTTTTATTATTATTTTTTAAATATTTATTTGTATTTCAGTGGAAAAGGGGAGAGGAGGAGAGATCATCTGTCTTTTGATCATTCTCCAAACGGCCTCAATAGGCAGACCTGGGCCAGCAGCCTGGAGCTCCGCTTGGATGTCCTTCGTGGGGGCAGGAGCCCAAGTATGGAGCGGTTTCCTGATGCTTCCAGGGTACACATTTGTGGAAGTTAAAATCAGAAGTGGAGCAAGAACTTGAACCTAGGCACTCTGGTATGAGATGTGTGTCCAAAACAGTATCTTGACCACTCCATCAGGCGCTTGTCCCCTGAAAACCCACTGCTTACTGAAAGCAAACGTGGGAGTGGGTAGCAGAGACAGCTGTGTTTTGTGCTGCCATGGGCCTTGTGCTTGCCAACAAGGAAACTTCAAAAAGTGGGTGGAATGTAGAATAAAAAGAATGCATAGTTTTCATGAACTTGGCTAAGAGCCCTTGTATATGATGCAGTCTTTGTGTCCTATCTACCTGTAGCTGAGGCCCAGAATTCTTGTATTCCATTGCCTTATTCTTGATGTAGTTTACTTTAGTTATGTCACTTACCTGGTCCTTATAGATTTGAGGTCACTGTGCCTCGGTGATGTCTTTCTGTGTACCTATATGCTTCTATATGGCCACTTCTTTGAGAATCGCCCTACCTCTCTCTCTCTTTTTTTTAATACTATTATGTCCATATTGTTTCCATCATGTATCTGAGGTAAAGGGGGATATTGAGGGTGAAGCCCCACCCGGTTTCCCGCCCACCCCAAGTCCCGGATGTGGGGCATGCTCTGCGATATTTGCTCGAGTGGTTTTAATAGTTCTCCAGTTATGGATCACTGCCATTTTTGTTCGATGAGGTCTTACACTGATTGATATGGTCCATCATAAAGTCACCGTTTGCCCCATATTTCGCTGCCAACATATAGCTGAGATGAATGATTGACCTGTTCTGTCTTCTGTCTTTTCTTGGTTAGAGTTCTGAGTCCAGCAGTTCAATTGGGGAGATCTCCCAAGATACTTTGAGGTATTCCCAGATTAGTTTCTTGTATGTTCTAGCAAGCACAGGGCCTGGCATAGTCCATCACCCCGATCAGCTGGTGGTTGCAATTGCTGGGTTGGTTCTGTTTTCAGTCCTGAGTTGCACTGGAACCAATGGGTGTTGCAGTCCAGTCTGGTTCGGCCCTTACATCAGCCAGTGGGAGCTGCAGCCTAGTCGGGGCAACCCACGATAACCCCCATCAGGCCCACCCCCTACCCGGGTTTGCCAGTATGTGTAGCAGTAGACCAGTCTGTCTCCCATCCCATTTGGCTCTTGTACTTGTCAATGGGTATTAAAGCTTAGTTCCATCTAACCAACTCAACCATCCAGCCCTCACAGATGTTGTTGAGTGCCTTTCTGTCTAGCCACCCCAGCCCCCATCCTAGTTTTCATGCCCTCCCGCGGGACTAGTGACCCGGGAAGGGGGAACCCACTTTTTCCCTCCCAGGTCTCTCTCAGTCCGGTTTATACACTCTTTAGGTGGTTCTGTGATTTGACTTGACAGAATTAGTCCCCAGTGCCAGCTTCTGCCAGCTGATGCTGCGGGCAAGCCCAAACATCCCTCACCCGCTCTAATTTATGCTTGCACCAGTAGGAATAATCAGCCCAGCCTGGCTTTTCCCTGATCTATTCCACATGCAGCGCACAGGTGTTGCAGCCTTGCTTAGTCTGGTCTGTCCCCATCCCAGCCCACGCTCTCCAGTGGGAGTAGCTGTCCGGCAAGGGGACCAGCCCCTTAATCCCCCTGCCAGCTCTGTCCCTCCCTTCCTGGATCTCACGTGTGCTGGTTGGGTGCTGCAGTCATATCCAGTACAGGCAACCTCACCCTGGCATTCCATAATGTGTACTGGTTTTGTCGCAACCAAACTCGGCTCAACCCACACTCTGTTCTGGTGTTCGGATTTGCCAGTGGATGACATGGACTGATTCAGCCTGATCTGCCCCTGACCCATGCTGAATGTGTGCCAGTGGGAAACTTTCCATGGCCTATTCTGGGCTCCTACCTCTCTTTTGGATCTGGCTGACCGCTGCCTATAATTCAACACTTGTTTCCCTTGTCCAATTGGATTATTTTAACCTTGATCCATTTTAATACATAAACTGCTATTCCTGCATCATGCCTTTTTCATTTATTTCCATTATAGACTCGATGCCTGACATAGCACTGGGTCCATAAGAGACTAATGATGGGTATCATTGACTGAGTGCTTATTCAGAAACACTCTGCAAAACTCAGATAAACATTAGCTGGGGTGAAGTAGTGTATTAGTCATGAACTGGTGCTTTAGCTGTTGCCTTTGTCATGGTCGATGATGGAAACTTGGCTGAACCAACTTGAGCCACAACAAAAAGGAGGCTTGATGCATCTGGCAGGATGAGGACTAGGTATAAACTTGGCTATGACTGGAGAGAACAACTCAAGTGACAGCCAAGCTTGCTCTTTGCCTCTTGCTCCTGCTTGCTTCTGGGTAGACTTGGTCCTCTAGAAGTTTTTCTCTGCACGCTGACCCAAGATGCCACCCACAGTCTGTATTTTACTTAAAGTTACTGCTATCAGAAGGAAAGAACATGAGTCGGTTTCCTCACAGTGTAGACCAAGAGCTGAGGAAGGCTCTGGTTGACGTGACTTGGCTCACATGGTCACTCCTGGTTTGGTCAGTGTGGCCTGGGATAAGAGTACTCCGGCCACACTCAGGGCATCTGGGGTGGAATCAGACCTACACTGAAAGGTTGATCAGTCTCCAGGGAGGAAGAAATCAGGCAAAAGCATGTTGGGAGGGTCCTTCATCCCATTTCACAGATGAGGCTGTGGAGGCTGAAGATGACAGTGACCTATGGTGACAACCATAGGAAGTGGCAAAAGTGGGATTCAGATTTGACCCAAATCCTGCTGATTCTACCTGCTAGGCTTGCTTGCTCTCTGTCACTTTCCTTTTAAAAAAAAGTTTATTTTTATTTGAAAGGTGGATTTATAGAGAGAGAAGGATAGACAGAAAGAGAGATGTCTTCCATCCGCCAGATCACTCCCCAAATGGTTGCAATGGCCTGATCTAAGGCCAGGAGACAGAATCTTCCTTCAGGTATCCCATGTGGGCGCAAGGGCCCAAAGACTTGGGCCATTCTCTGTTGCTTTCCCAGGCCACAAGCAGGGAGCTGGATGGGAAGTGGAGGAACCAGAACATCAACCGGAGTCCATATGGAATGCCGGTGCTAGCAGGTGGAGGATTGGCCTGTTGAGCCATCGTGCCGGCCCCTTCACCTGCTAGGTTCTTCATGTGCTGCATACACCCAGCTTTTTTTGAAGAGAATTAGCTTGGGCCTGAACCTCTGTGTGGACACAACCTGAAGGCTGAATCCTGATCAATACTTGGCAGATCTCTTGTAGCTCTACCATCGTAGGAATTTGAGTACAAAGGTGAGTTTCCCTGCGAGTTCTGTTCTCCTCGACATGCCTCTGGTTGTCGACCTGTGAACATTTCTTGGCGCCAGCATAAGAACATTTGTTTCCCATTCAGGAAAGTAGGGAGAGCTGGGAAAGCTGGGTTGTGCTGTTCGGGAGCCTTTGGGTACACGTGGCTTCTACTCACTCAGCTGGGGCAGGGTCATTCCCAAGAGAGCCAGGAGTGGGTCTTGGGTGGAGAGCAGGTGGGGATACCCGCATCTTGCTTGTCTGCCCTGTTTGTTCCTGTGTGCATGAGTGGTGATGCATTGACCCATGGTTCGAGGATCCCAGGGAGACACGCTGGGTGACGCCATCATGTACACAGGAGCTGCTGTCCCCTTCCAGTCTCCCCTCGTTTATTTTTGTGACTTATTTTTGGTTTTTTTGAAAGCACATGCCAGCCTGTTTTGTTCACTGCTGGCTGCCTATTTCTGCTACCAGACCTGGCATCACATCTTGCACTTGAGTGTTCCAGTGAGAGAATCCTGGTGGGTGCAGGTGGCCTAGCCTTCTCTGAGCTGACCTGTGGTTGCTTCGTTGCATTGCAGCCTCTTTTGGGGACACCTGCTGGAGGAAGCACTGGGGGTGCAAGGCTTGAAGCTGTTTGTGGCAGCCAGCCACCCACCCTGCAGGAGCTATCCAGGACTGAACCATGGGAGTAAATAGGGCAGCTCTTTGAGATAGGAAATTATAAATCGAGATCTTAAATCTCTAAAAATCTTGATCAGCATTGAACTTGTGCACAAATATTCTTTCCTTGCAACTGTCTAAATATATACAAATCACTCTGCTCCTGAATTGTGATGGGTGGGATGTGGCCTGCGGCCTGCGGCCTACAGCGGGACCACCAGCCTTGTCAAACCTGTCCCCTGTGCAGAAGCCGGGGCTTGAGGCACAGCCGGGCACCTGGAGCCGCTGGCTTGCTTTCTGCTGTATCTGTGGTCCATACAGGACATGTAAGATGTTCTTAGAGGACCCGGCGGCGTGGCCTAGCGGCTAAAGTCCTCGCCTTGAAAGCCCCGGGATTCCATATGGGCGCCGGTTCTAATCCCGGCACCTCCACTTCCCATCCAGCTCCCTGCTTGTGGCCTGGGAGAGCAGGAGAGGACGGCCCAAAGCTTTGGGACCCTGCACCCGCGTGGGAAACCCGGAAGAGGTTCCTGGTTCCCGGCATCGGATTGGCGCGTACCGGCCCGTTGCAGCTCACTTGGGGAGTGAATCATCGGATGGAAGATCTTCCTCTCTGTCTCTCCTCCTCTCTGTATATCTGGCTTTCCAGTAATAATAAAATCTTAAAAAAAAAAAAGAAAAAAAAAAAAAAGATGTTCTTAGAACATGTTCATGTAACTTCGGCGCATTTTTACAGCTGTTTTCCATTGTTGTTCATCTCTTACCAATTTATCCATTTGGCTTCCTCCTGGATGTTTATGGATGCACAGCAATGCCGGTAGTCCCCTGAGGGTTGCTGGAACTCATCCCCCCATTTAAGGCAAACTTCTGCACGTGGGTGGCAAGCCTGGCATTCCCCATGCAGACGGGTCTCAGGCCTGGGCTCCTCTCCGGCTGGCTGGAAGCCTGCCCCTAACGCTCGAGTGGGGCCAGCCCCTGGCTTCCCCAACAGATGCTTTGCAGCGTTGTACTCTTTACCTATGTGAAGTTTTAGCAGAAAGATTCTTAGTTCTAGGCACCTTGCTGTAGAATTCTCTAGGTGTGCTTGGCTAAGCAAAGATCAGATGAATTTTTGTCAGACCCTGAGTGGCCAGCTCTGAGCTTGTGCAAGTCTCTCAGGCCCCCAGAAACCCAGTGTCCCCTAGTTTCAAAGGAGAATTGGAGGTGAACACATGGGGTGGTGGTTACGTCACTGCCTGGCATGCTTGCATTCTCTATCAGAGATGCTGGTTGGAGTCCCACCCACTCCTCTTCTCTGATCCAACTTCTTGCTAATACATGCTTGGGGACGAAACAAGTAATGACTCAAATACTTGAGTGCCTGTCGCTCACACTGGAGACCTGCATGGAGCTCCTGGCTTCTGGCTGCAGCCTGGCTCAGTCTAGCCATTGCAGGCATGGCAGATGGAAGGCTCTCTCTCCATCAGCCTGTTTCTGTCTCTCTCCCTTTCAAAATAGGAACAGAATTGGAGCAGGTGTTCGACCTTGCCCTGAAAAACACTGGTTGGAATGCCCGTGTTTTCTGAGTGCCTGGATTCAAGTCCTAACTGGCTCATAATTTCAGCTTCCTGGGAGACAGCGGCTTAAATGCCTGCTGCCCACATGGGAAACCTGGCTTGGACCACAAGGTTTTCCAAGTTCCTGGCTTTGATCGCTGCAGTCCGGTTGTTGTGGGTATCTGGGCAGTAAAAACAGAGTCATGTTTGTGGCTGTCTCATTTATTTCATTTGGGGCTAGCTAATCTCTATTAAAGCCCTTTTTTGTTTCTACTTAACATTGCTATACTGACCTAATATTGTCAGGTTTGCTTCTAGGAGACAAACCTACTCTGCTGCTTAGCTTGTAACTGCCGTTGGTATTGAGCTCCTTCTAGAATATTTGCATCTGGGTTATATGACATGGTCTCTGTTCCTCCTGCAAACACACCTACAACCATCCAGGTGGCTCAATTCACAGTGGCATTTTCCCCACTTTTTTTGTGGTGTTTGTTAGGGTGAGCACAACATGGAGGCATAAACTAATTATTTTCCAAAGTTTCACTCAAAACTTTCTGTTGTTGTCAAACAAGTTAGGGACCTATGTGATATTGCCCTTGCCCATAAAATCTTGCAATGCTTAGGCTGTTGATCCTGTTAAATGTTTACTGGGTGAATTATTTTCATAGCATTTAAAGACATTGTAATATGAAGTCTACTAGTAAAGTTTTATAGTTTGTCTTTATGCATGATAGAAATAACAAAGAGGTGCCAGTTCAGAGACTTGCCACATGTAGCCTTTATGAAGCCAGACTAAGAAACTTCACTGAAAGAGAAAGAGCTGAATGAATGGAAAGCCCTGTCACGTTCAGGCGTGGGAATTAGTGAAGATGTCTGTCCTGCCCCAAATTGACGCATGCCATGTAATATACCTAATATTATTGGTTACAAATCTTTATAAACAAATATGTATTTACAAAAACAATCCTTTTTTGGTGTGTACAATGTGTAAGTGATCATAAAAATGAGTATTATATTACCAGCTGCATACGGATCAGATAAACCAAGGCCAGTTTTGGAGAAGGTTGCTGCCAGAATATGGAGTTCCTTCATGATCTGATGTGCTGATGTGTCTCAGGTTGGGGTCAGTATTTGTGTTTTCCAGGTCTTCGAGCCATTTCTTGTGTTCCTCTGCTGATATACATTCTGGAAGTGTAACTTGGCCTTAGAGCTGCAGGACGCTGTCAGGGGAGACCCCTGTGTTTGTGTTTGCAGTCACCTTGGGATTGAATTGCTGTTTGTTATGGGCTAGTGCCACAGGAACAGAGAGGACTGGTTATGTAATGATCTGGTTAAACCAAGTGCAGGCCAGGTAATGTCACAGCCCGGCAAGGACTTGCAGCTGCCAGCGTCCCGTGCTGGAATGGCACCGGATGTGTTACTACTGCAGAGGTTCCATGGTGTGGACGTGGGAAACCCGGAGAACCTGCTGCTGTGTGTGTGTTCTTGGTCCTGTCTCCTGGTTGCAAACAGTGGTCCAGTTTCTTAAACATAAGTAATGTTCTTGATGGGAATTCCAATTGGCTTGTGGTTTTATTGGTGAATCTTGAGCTGCATGGTAACCCAAGTTCTGCTTTGCGTTTTTGAGTATACTGATGTGATGTGACTTGGTCGTCAGGCTTAAGAATTGTTTTTTCTTTTATTGTTATTATTATTTAATTTTATTTGAAAGACAAATTTACAGAGAGAGAGAGGGAGATAGAAAGATCTTCCACTTGCTGGTTCACTCCCCAAATGGTTGCAATGGTCAGAGCTGAGTCGATCCAAAACCAGGAGCCTGGAGCTCCTCCAGATCTCCCTCAGATGTGCAGGGTCCCAAGGCTCTGGGCCATCCTCCACCACTTTCACATGCTACTAGCCAGAAGCTAGATGGGGGCTGTTGCAGCCAGCACACAAACCGGAGCCCACATGGGATGCTGGCACTGGCAGGGAGAGGATTAGCCAATTGAACCATTGCGCCAACCTCCTAAGAATTGTTTTCACCTGGGCTGACGTTGCTGCATAGCATCTTAAGCCTCTGCCTGCAGTACCAGCAGTCCCATATGAGTCTGGGTTTTGTCCTGGCTGCTCCACTTCTGATCCAGCTCTGTGCTGGAAATGGCCTGGGAATGCAGCGGAAGGTGATGCAAGCACTTGAGCCCCTGCACCCATGTGGGAGTCCCGGGGCTTTGACCTGGCTCATCCCTGACTGTCACCGCCACCTGTCTCTCTCCCTTTCTTTCTCTCGGTAACTATGACTCTCAAATAACTCTTCTAAAAGAAGTTATTTCACTGTACACTAGTTAAGTACAGTCCTGCAGCAGGCCATGGGAAGTGTGAATTGGGGTGGTATATGATTTTATTTTTAAGGTTTTGCCAATGGCAGCTTGCAGGGTAGAGATGAAGCGAGAGGCAAAAGTGGGTTTGGGTGGAGAAGAGTGTTCATTGAAGATCAGCTGTTGGCGAGTCATGAGGCACTTAATCCCTTCTAAACAGCCCCCTATCAGGATTCATTTTTCCATTTGGTAAATGAGGACAGCGAGGCTTCAGGAAAATGAACCTACCCAAAGCCACGGAGAGGCTGAAGGAAGCAGGCAGGATTTTAGTTTAGACAGTGATGTTAATACAGGCTGAGCAATGGCCACACTGGAGCCATCACAGCTGGATCCACAGAAGGGAATGAATTTGGAAACGTGCGTTGGGTCATCCCTTACCCAGTGAAAAACGTGAGATGCCCAGCACGTGCCCAGGAGTGAGGTCAACGCCTTGTGGAGTAAGGCCTGAGCCGCACACCTGCCTGCTATCACCAGGGTTCTAGAACCCAAGAGAAGCCATTGCTTCCTCTTCCGTGCAGCTTGTGGCTGACCTGCCTTTCTGTGCAGTGCTGTGGCGTGGCAACTGAACAGGACGTCAACAGATTCTTTCTCCATAAACTTCTCTGATGGGTCTGAGTTCTCACCCCCTTCTCTCTGGATGTGCCCTGTGGGATGAGTTTTAAAACGCAGCCTGATCTGGGAAGCTGAGTGTATGTCATTAGGGAGAATACTTGAAGGAATCAGGGCTTGTGTGGGTGGGTGGTGAAGTGTCCACCTCCCGTATTCAAGTCACATCATCTTGGACTGCGGCCCCCCACGTCATGCAGGGCAACTTGGCATCAGAGGAGATTGCAAATGGAAGGTTTCAAAGACACCATGAGGTGCCCTGGGTTGGATGCCTCAGGGTGAGAAGGACCCAGACTCCTCAGGACTGGCCTTGAGCCTCTCCTGTTTGCCAGGTGTCATAACCTTTAGAATGTGTCACACAGTCTGTTGAAAGAGTTACAGAAAGAGAGAGAGAGACAAAGAGATCTTCCATCTGCTCGTTCACTCCCCAGATGCCCATAGTGGCTGGGACTAGGCCAGGTTAAAGCCAGGAGCTTCCTCTGGATCCCCGCATGGGTGGCAGGGACCCACGTACTTGGGCTGTCTTTGACTGCTTTTCCCAGGCCATTAGCACAGAGCCGGATCAGAGGTGGAGCAGCTGGGACAGCATCCGGTGCCCATATGGGATGATGGTATCCTAGATGCTGGCTTTACTCGTTATGCCATAGCATTGACCCCGTGTACTCCCCTTTCCTTACATTTTTTTTTTTAAGATTTACTTATTTTTATTGCAAAGTCAGATATATATAGAAAGGAGAAGAGACAGGGAGAAAAATTTTCCGTGAGAAAGAGATGGAATCTTCTGCCTGCTGGTTCACTCTTGCAATAGTTGCCTGCGACTGCCAGGCTGAGCCAGGAACTCCATCCCCAAGCATTTCGGCCATTGTCAGGTGCACCTGCAGGAACCGAATCAGAAGCTGAGCAGCCGGGACAGTAACTTGTGCTGTGATGGGCGATGCTGTTGGCACAGTTGGCAGCTTAAGTTATTGCTGCACCACATCAGCCCCTTCTGTCTTCTGCCCCTTTGTTATTCAAAGTAGCAGTCTCCTTGCACGGCCCCTCTTCCTCACTGTGTTTCTGAAACTGTGTTACTATCTCCATCCTAAGAGGTATGCCACATAGCCAGATCTGTATTTTTCAATATATGATGAATATCCTCATGTGTATTTCACTTGCATGAAGCCTTTACAGGGTTCATGGAAAATGTATTAGGATGGGGTTGGTGTTGTGGCGTTAGTGGGTAAAGCTGTTATTTGTAACGTCACATCCCTTATGTGGGTGCTGTCACAGGTACTCTGTTTCTGATGCATGTCCCCACAAATGTACCTGGGAAAGCAGTGGAGACGGCCCAAGTACTTGGAACCCTGCCACAGATGTGCAAGACCCAGGTGAAGCACCTGACTTGTGGCTTTGGCCTGACCAGCGCTGGCTAATGCATCTCTCTGGAGAGTGAATAGTGGATGGAAAATCTGAAAAAAGAAAATGTATTATGAAAATAGTATGCACACATTTCAAATTTATTTGCACCCAAAGAAGCCTAATTTTTTTAAGTGTTATTTTATGTTTCTTTTAAAGGCAGAGTTATTAAAGAGAGAAGAGACAGAGAGAGCTCGTCCATCTGCTGATTCACTCCCTAAGTAGCTACAACAGCCAGAGCTAAACTTATCCAAAGCCAGGAGCCAGGAGCTTGCTCTGGGCTCCCATGTGGGTGCAGGACCCAAGGCTTTGGCCCATTCTCTGCTGCTTCCCCAGACCACAAGCAGGGAGCTGGATGGGAAGTGGAGCAGCTGAGACATGAACTGGCGCCCATATAGGATGCTGGCACTGCAGACGGAAGCTTTTCACGCTGTGCCTCTGAGCTGATCCCCTCCATGAACTGGTTGAGGTGTCAGTTTATGTAAGATATGTCCTGACATGTGTGTCACTGAAGTATTTATTTTTATCTATGTATTACGTCTACACACACTTTTTGTTTTAGAAGGTACACATGTAGACATCCTGGAACTCTCTGGTCAGTGCACAGAGCTGTCCCCAATGGTGTGATGGCACCCAAGTTGGTGGAACAAGGCCCTGCTGCGGGCACTGGCCCCACTGTGTTGGTGTCACCTGCTCAGGGAGTGAGCCAAGCCCGTAGCTGTGTGCGGCTGTGGGATGGCTCATTGGCACTGGACTTGCTGGGTCAAGGGTAAACATGTGACTCGTGGGTTGCTGGTGCCAGGTTTCCCCCCGTGCGAGGCCATTGCCCCGTGGCACTCCTGCCCGGGGTGATCTGAAAGGCTGTTTCCCTGTGACCTCACCAACAGAATTATCAGACCTTGGGATTCTTGCCAGTCTCGTTGGTGAGAAATGCCTTTTGTTTCCTCCAGAGCTGCATAGCACTGATGGAAAAGAGCTTATCCATCTTAATGCACGGCTGAGTGAACTTGGCCTGAGTGAACTTGGCCAGGGCTGTGTCCCACGCTGGTTCGTTTCAGGGCTCAGTGTTTTCTTGCACTCTCTCTTTTCAAACTCTCGTCCACCTTCGGGGCGGTCTCCTTGGAGGAGCTCGCTGTCCCTCAGTTCTGTGCTCACTCCCAGCCCTGGCTTCCTCCTACAGGTGCGCTACAGTCATGGCCCCTGATGAATGCTCTGGCCAGCCACATGGTTGTCTTGTTGCCCAAAGGCAGTTGGGAGCCTGGCATGGGACAGGTCTATCTTTCAATTCCAGGTCTGCCACTTAGCATCTTTAGACAGATCTCTTACTTTACTCAGCTGTAAAAATGGGCATAAAACATCCCTGCTTGGTTCAGGGAGAAGAAACAGGCGTCCACGGCGCATGCGCGGTGGACAGGCATCTAACATGCGTCCACCTCCTTGAGGGCAGATCTGAGCTGGGGCCGTTTGCTTGCTGTATTGTGTGTCATGTGCCCTTGCACAATGCAAATAACTACATTGAATCTGTTCTTTAACAATCCAGACTGGGGGGCTGGCGTTGTAGGTAATGAGTTAAGTTGCCAGTCCAGACGCTAGCATCCTTTATGTGTGCTGGTTTGTATCCTGGCTGCTCCACTTCCGATGCAGCTCGCCACTAATAGCCCGTGAAAGCAGCAGAGGATGGCACAGTTGTTAGGGTCCCTGCCACCCATGTGGGGAGACACTGATGAAGCTCCTGGCTTCAGCCTGGCCAGTAGATGAACATCTCTAGAGGGCTCTCCCAACTTTCAAATAAATCTTTTAAAAAAGATCCTGTATAGGTGGTAAGTTGGCCTCCTATCTGGGCATTTGTTCTGTTGCAGGAAATGCTCTTAGAAGAGAGAGTTTAGCAATTGAAAGTGACAGAACCCCTGCCTGGGTGGAGCTTACATCCCCTAGGATGACTTAGAATGGAAGAGATAAAGGATGCGGCATGAATATGGGTCCGCGCATGTGCTGTTGGTTCTGATATCGCAGTGCTGACTTCTTGGATGTGTTTTTTTTTTAAGAGTTATTTTATTTTGATTGGAAAGTTAGATATACAGAGAGGAGGAGAGACAGAGAGGAAGATCTTCCGTCCGATGATTCACTCCGCACTTGGCTGCAATGGCTGGAGCCCATCCGAATCCAGGAACCAGGAGCTTCTTCTGGTTCTCCCACGTGGGTGCAGGGTCCCAAGGCTTTGGGCTGTCCTCAACTGCTTTCCCAGGCCACAGCAGGGAGAAGAATGGGAAATGGAGCCGCCTGAATTAGAACTGGTGCCCATATGGGATCTCAGCATGCAAGGCGACAACTCCATCCAGTAGGCTACTGTACTGGACCCCTGTCTTCTTGTTAATTATTATATGCTTTAAGTTTTTTTTGAGGTGGGGGAATGGACTGTTGCCTTCTATTCATGGCATTCTTCAAAGCCTTGTACAACCGAGCAAACCCACACCCAGCGCTGCTGGTCTCTTCCTGGCCTAGCCCCTCAAGCAGCCCCTCATGCCCTCTGGGAGTGTTCCAGACTTGGGCAACCTTGTCAGTGACTGGCCATCCCCCAGTCCTGGACCCTAGCCTCGGACTCTCCTGGATCTGCAGGTTCAGCTCTACCCCTTTGCTCACGTGGTTGCATTGACCTGGAACTGCCTCCATGCCCACCTCACTAGCTGTTTGCTTTAGGAATCACGTGCCCATCCTCTGTGCTTCAGTAACTTCTCACCGGACTTCACAAAATTACATTGCAGCTGCCAATTGGCTTGTCTCAGTCTCCCCAACTGTGAGACCTCAGGATCAGGTGCATGTCTGTCATCCAGGAGCTTCTGCCATGAGTGCCTGACACAGTGAGGGCTAGGTGGGAAGAGGGTGGGTCCTCCAAGTACACGATGCTCTGACTTGGCACTCTACTGGGGGGCAGACCAGTTGGAGCCAGTTTTCCTTTATAGAAACCATTGCCCTTGGCTGCTCCTTTGAGACAGACACATGCGTACTTCTTGCCTGGTAACCCACATAAGATCACCTAACCCTCTGGGCCATTTGTTTTCATTGCATTTTTTCCAGGCAGGTTTCCAAATGCTTGCAGTGGCTGAGGCTGGACCAGGCCGAAGTTGAGAACCTGAACTACAGTGCAGGTCTCTCATGTGGTGGCAGGAACCCAACTGCTTGGCTTCCCGGGGTGTGCGTTAGCAGGAAGCTGGAGCAGAGCCAGGACTTGAGCCCCCAGTACTCCTGTATAGAATGTGGGTGTCTTTGCCTTGGAGCCAAATGCTCGCTCTCCGGATGTTTCCCAGCCTGGGGCCCCCAGGATGACTTAGCTCCGGAGACTTGGCTGGGGACTGTGGGGACTGTGGGGACTGTGTCATGAGCCCGTGCTGCAGTAGGTGGTCCGATCTGTGGTTCTTTGGAGAGGCCTCCTGTCTTTCTCCTGCTCTTGGGAATTACAGTAGCCAATTGAACCACATGGGGAAGGGAGGACTACCTGGGAGATCATAGGTGGTTGTGGGGGTGATGATGATGATGATGACGAAGGGGGTCATGTATGATAATGAAGAAGAGGAGGTTGTATGTGATGATGATGATGAAGGAAGAGGTCATATATATTGATATGATGGAGGTTAAGTGTGTTGATGGTCATGTGTGTGGTTGATGATATTTGGCCTACCCAGTAGGGGGCAGCAGAGCCATCCACCAAGAAGTCCCCGTTTTCATTCAATTAGCCATGGTAATTTTCAGCTCCCTCCCTAAGTGCCTGCTATCAAAAAAAAAAAAAAAAGGTTGCTTTTTGGAGTGCCTGTGGTCTAACCATTGGATAGAGTTAGGGAGATTGCCTTATAGATCTGAAGCAAGCTCATCCATCTCCTCACCCTGTGTACAGTCTGTGCCTGGCTCTTCTTTCCAGTGACTCAGTATTTGTGCCAGCCCTGGCCCTTTGGGATGAGGTGGTCGCCCCTCCAGAGGATGTGGGGTTTTCAACCCTGTTTGCCCCAAGGAGGGTGTCAGCACAGCATCTTGTGAAAAATGTTAGTGGTGCAAGGTAACAGTTTCTGCCATTGTTCAGCCACCTTATCTGGAGGAACTTTTCATTACCACTTGTGTAGTTAGTTAAGGAAAACTCAAGTTTTAAAACTGAGTGGTCTTGGGCAGTTTAAAGCCAAAGGGTTCTATGTAGGGAAACGAGGTCTGTGTGTGGGAAGCATTTGGGGACAGTGTTGGAATCTCATTTGAGGACTGGAAGGGTTAGTTTGTAACACCTCTCAGAGGTGAGAAGTTCAAGGGCAAGCTCACTCAGGTCTGGTTTGTATTCTCCCAAGGTCACGGGCAGCGTTCAGCCTTCAGCGTTCATAGCTCTTAGCTTTCCAGCACAACTCTGCATCTCCCAACTAAATTTCATTCGAAGATTTGTTTAGGGGCAAGCACAGCGGGTAAAGTTGCCACCTAAAGTGCCAGATGCCAGCAGCCCCTCTGGGTGTTCGTTGTGTCCCTCTTTAGATCAAGCTCCCTGATCAGGGAAAAGTAGTTGGAAGATGGCCTAAATGCTTGGGCCCATCACCCACGTTGGAGACTTGGAAGACATTCCTGCTTCAGCCTGGCGCAACCCTGGCTGTGATGTCGAACTGGCTGAACTCTCTCATGTCTCTTCCTCTCTCTGTAGTTTTGTTCTTCAAATAAAGTAATAAAGTTATTAAATAAATGAGGGGCGGGTACAGCTCCGAAATCCCTGATTTGAGTCCTGGCTGCTCCAGCTTTGATCCAGGTACCTACTAATGTGCCTGGGGAAGCACTGGAAGATGGCCCAAGTCCTTGGGCCCCTGCGCCCACATGGAGACCAGAAGGAAGCTCCTGGCTTCAGCCAATTCAACATCACAGCCATTCAGGGGGTGAACCAGTGGATATAAGCTCTCTCTCCCCATCTCTCCTTCTCCTTCTGTAACTCTAACTTTCAAATAAAAATTATATCTTGTTTTTTTAAAAGGTTTACTAGCATTAAAAAAAATAAAATAAATATTTGGAAATCTAAGGCACCAAGATGCTGTGAACACTAATGGCTTAATTTTTTGTTTTGTTTTGAAATCGTTCCTTCTCATTTAAAACTTTCTCAGAATGGAGACCCTTGGGGCATTCCGGGGAGACCCTAGCCAGGTGTCTTCCCCACAGCCCCCTTGTGCGTATTAACTTACAGCAATCCTGACTTCCTGCTGCATTCACTCGGCCAACCTCCAGTCCCCTGTCCAACTGCTCCCTTGAATTGCTCATGGGCTCACACTGGAGAGAGTCCTGCAGTATTCTCCTGGAGTCCGTGGAGCCTGTGTTCATGGTGTGAAGTGAGCAGGTCAGGGCACCATGTGACACTGGGAGCAGCTTGCTCCTTCACCATCCTTTCTGGGAGTGTTACTTTGAATGGGTGCAAATACTGGCTTAGGTTGCCCTGTATTTTTTTTTTTTTAAGGTTTGCTTAGTTTTATTGGAAAGGTAAATACACAGAGAGAAGGAGAGATGGAGAGAAAGATCTTCCAGCCGCTTGTTCACTCCCCAAGTGGCCACAGTGGCTAGAGTTGAGCTGATCTGAAGCCAGGAGCCTCTCTCCCAGATCCCAGACGTGGGTGTAGGCTCCCAAGGCTTTGCGCCATCCTCCACTGCTTTCCCAGGCCACAAGCAGGGAGCTAGATGGGAAGTGGAGCAGCCAGGACTGGAACAGGGCCAGCATTGCAGACAGCTGTTTGATCTGATAAACCACAATGCCAGCCCCCAGTGTTTTGAGCTTTCTAGGCCAAAGCATGTACTCTTTGACTCCTTCAGCTCTGCCACTGTAGTGTGAAATGGTCACAAGTGAAACGTGAATGAATGCGTGCTCCAGTGAAGTTGAGTCTATGGACACTGAAAGGTGGATTTCATGTCATTCACATATGCCATGTTATGAAAGATTCGTTTTTTCCCAACCACTTAAAAACACAAGAATCCTTCTTCACTTGTGTACCCTGTGAAAGTGGATGGCTGGGACCTGACGTGGTGGCCTAGTGGCTAAAGTCCTTGTCTTGAACGCGCCGGGATCCCATATGGGCGCCGGTTCTAATCCCGGCAGCTCCACTTCCCATCCAGCTTGCTGCTTGTGGCCTGGGAAAGCAGTCGAGGAAGGCCCAAAGCCTTGGGACCCTGCACCGGCGTGGAAGACCTGGAGGAAGTTTCTGGCTCCTGGCTCCTGGCTCAGGATCGGCCGTTGTAGGGAGTGAATCATCGGACGGAAGGTCTTCCTCTCTGTCTCCTCCTCTTTGTATATCTGACTTCCCAATAAAAATAAATCTTTTTTTAAAGAGGTTTAGACCTTATCTTTGCACCCTATGTAATGGGTGCAAGGGAGCTTGGAGGTGGGTGCGGGGACACAGCCTTGGATGAGTCCTGCCTCAGGGATTCTTTCTGGATGTCACACTTTTTCCCATGAATCATTTCAGCATCCAGTTGGCAATTCTTCTCGTTGATGGTATCTTTTCAAAGAAGCGAAAGGAGAAGACTTTGTATTTTTTTTTAACTTTCCAGAAAGTATTAATGTGATGAAACTGAGTGATGCCCCAGGTAACACCGCTGAGGAGTCAGGAGCTTCCTGGTGTGGGGTCTGTGTGGCCCCGGTGTGTTGAAACCACAGCCCTGGGTTTGGGCCAGTGGAAAATGAAATGCTTGAACTGTGTAGTCATTAGGATGCCTTCTGATGCGAGTCATGTTGTAGCAAAAATACCCTCACGTTGCTTTTGGTGGAATTGAGCAGATATCTGATGGCTGGTTTCCTAGATCCTAAAGAAATGTGTTTATATTCTCCCCCTGCCCCCTTCCAGGCTTGACTTATGGAAAGGATGAAATGATTGCACTTAATAATATGTAAATCACCACTTGCAGTTAAGTCTCTGCCATGGTTGTGGTAGAAAAGTCCAGGACGGTGCTGTTTGTCTTCAGCTGCTGTTTAATTTATGTTCCATGTGCCTTTCATAGGCTCTTGAAGCTCCCTGCGCCATAGGACCAGTTTGTTCCAAGTTAATTTTAAATCTGAAAGCAAAGATCTCTTTGGCTAACCCAGGATGAGATGAGATAAGATGAGGAGGGGACTGGAGGTTGGCGTTGTGGCATAGTGGATTGTGTGACGCTGGCATCCCATGTGGGCACCAGTCCCTGTGCTGGCTCCCCACTTCTGATGCAGCTGCCCGCTCAGTACGCCTGGGAAAGCAGCGGAGGTTGGCCCATGTCCTTGGGCCCCTGCCACAAACACGGAAGCCCCAAATGAAGCTCTTGCCTCCTGGTTTTGAACTGGCCCGGCTGTTGCAGTCACCTAGGGAATGAACCCGGAGATGAAAGATCTCACTGACTCTCCCTGTCTCTCATAACTCTGCCTAGCAAATAAATTAACTAATCTTGAAAATTAAATTTAAAAAAAAAAGGGGGGGGGGGAAAGCCTGGCACTCTGACCAGCCAAAACGGTGCTAAGACAGATGGAAATAAAAGACCAGCCATGAGGAGCCCTTTTGAATGTACCAGCTCACTCGTGGGTGTTTTGAGATTCCCCGTGCCTCTCTGGCCTACTGCACAGGCATTGATCCTTACATTTCAGTGGCGGGGTGGGTGGAGAAGGGGCGGGGGAAAGGAGGCAGGGGACGGAGCAGGGGACGGAGCAGGGCACGGATCTGCTGAGAACAGACAAGAGCTACCGTCCCCACATTTGGCTCCTAACTCCAGGATCTTTTGCAACCCCTGACCTGATGTATTGAATTGCCGCATTTGGTAGCTGACCTTGTGGCTGGGTCTCAGAGCTACACGCCCAGGAGTAAAGCATTTTCAGCCCAGTATATTTGATTGCCGTTTCAGGTGCCCTGCATTGAATGTCCGAATCACCTGGGGGCTCAGAGCCAGAATAAGTTTACATTGCCAGCAAGTAAGGTTTCTACCCAATGAGTTTTTTTTTTTTTTTAAGATATATTTATTTTTATTGCAAAGTCACATATACAGAGAGGAGGAGAGACAGAGAGGAAGATCTTCCGTCCGATGGTTCACTCCCCAAGTGAACGCAATGGCTGGTGCTGCGCCGATCCAAAGCCGGGAACCTGGAACCTCTTCTGAGTCTCCCACGCGGGTGCAGGGTCCCAAGGCTTTGGGCTGTCCTCGACTGCTTTCCCAGGCCACAAGCAGGGAGCTGGATGGGAAGTAGGGCTGCCGGGATTAGAGCTGGCGCCCATATTAGATCCTGGCGCATTCAAGGCGAGGACTTTAGCCACTAGGCCACCACGCTGGGCCTTACCCAATGAGTTTTGACTTTACATTCTCAGTTGCTGCCAGTCACTGCTTTCCAGGAAGTGGAGGCCCTTGCTGGAAAATGCTCCGAGTATTCCCCCAAGAGCCAAGGTGCTAACAAGTGATAAAGCTTTTGCTCTAATAGTTGTGCTTGTAATTTTGCGGTGTGTGTGTGTGTGTGTGTACCTTCAAGCCTGTTGTCACACCAGTGAAACGTTTGAGGGTTTTTGAAGACTCTGAGCATCACAGTGTGTAACTTGGGCTTATTATGAATATGGTGACCAGTTGCCTATACCCTGGGAGGCAGGCTTCAGCCTGGTCCCGCCCAGCCCTGGGTGTTGCTGCAAGCATTTGGGGAGTGAGCTGTAAGATGGAAGATCTCTGTTTTTAACTCTCCTCTGCTAGAGAGAGAGAGAGAGAAACAAAATGAATGAATGTGTAGTAGCTTTTACAAAGGATGTTGGCATCAAGTCAATGCTATTATATATATAATGATATAATACCATGTCACATTTCCTAAAATGTCCAATTTTGACCTTTTCTAATCCTTGTGGTTTGAGGACTCAGCCAGGGACCAGTTCGTGCTTCCTGGTTGGTGTGTCTCTTTAAGGACCTGTAATCTAGAAGAGTCCCCCTTGCCTTTTCTTCCTGCTGATATTGGCACAAGAGCCCAACCAGTGGTTTTCCAGACGCACCATAGCTTGGCTTGTCAGTCTCACACTGAGGTTTAGCTTCAGCAGTTTGGACAAGCGTACAGAAGCCTGGGGCTCTGTGTGTGTGTGACTGTTCACAGTAGGGACCCTTAAGGCCAGCTTGCTCTGGACGAATCTTACTGGAGTTGGGCGCTGGGTGGGATATCCAGACCTTAGGAAATGTCCCCTCTTTCCCTTGTGAAGTTCCAGGGGGTGGGGGGTGGTTGCCCTATTTTGAGGCTGTGTGAGTGACTTTTTCCCAACAGCCTTTTACCCACACTCATCGTGAACACCAGCTTCTTGTTCTTTTCAGCTTTGTTTTGCCCCTAGTCGGAGGCAGCTCTGGGGGAAGAAAGGATCCTTGGTCGCAGAGGTGATGAGGCCAGGGCCCTCTCCCAGGCCCGTGTGTTTGTCTAGTTCCAAGAGAGGAGTGACGTGAGCTCTAGGCATTTTTTGAATTGTTATAGTCCATCTCCGTGAACAAAAGCAGCTCAGTTGACTTGTCTGTGCTAGACAAATATTTGTCCGGGCTCAGCAGCAGACAATGGTTCCTGAAGGTCTGGACAAGGTTATTAAAATGCCCTATGTTTGCCCCAGTGGCGCACACAAGATAGACAAGGCGGACTATTTTAGCTCGATGTAACCTGCGTTATTTAGTTCCTAGCGTGGGACAGGGATGGTGGCAGCTGCTGTGGCTCCACATGGAGAAATGGCCGTGATACGTGATGGAAAGAGTCATCACATTGGCCGTGGGCTCTGTGAGGAGGACGGCTGGTGGGTGTGAAAACTCAAGTGAGTCTTGCCTTTCCCCCAGAGTGGTGAGCTGAAACATTGTTGTGCAGTAAGTGAAGAGCCGCCTCTTCCAGAAGGGGAAGCCCTATCGGAGTCCTCAGTGATGTTAGGTCTAAATGGTGGCATCTAGTCACCTCAACCACTGTTGCTTCCAGACACAGTGAATGTGCCTGAGGAACTATACCTTTGTGTGGCCTGGTCATTGAGGGCTGCGGTTCTTAGCCAGGTGTGATCATATCACAGCTGGGAGCGAGCTGTTGGCCTCTCTAGGGCGGCACAGGACAGATTGTTGCTAAAATGTCCTATGGGACAGAGGACAAACCATCTGCCACCCCAACCCCACCAAAGAGAGATTAGCCACACAAAACTTCTGTAACTTCACTTTATATGCAGATGCAGCTTATTGTCAGTGACTTGCCCATCAATCAAGTTATTTATGGGGCAGGGTGGGGTTGAGCCCAGACTAGTTAGCGGGCGGCAAGAGTCACTGGACAGGACAGGTGAGCTCCCGGGGTACCTGCTGGGGTACCCCAAGAGGGCTCCTGCAGCCAATCTTCACGATGTGATATTATTTATTTTTCTCTCTGTTTCTCTCTCCCTCTTACCATCCCTCACCCTCCACCGCAAGATGTAATTTTTAAGTTAAAAGGGGCAGGTGGCAGGAAGCCAGAGTTTCAAAAGATGAATTTTATCGGGCACACCCTACTTGCAAGCTGTGCTAGGATCCAATCTTTCCCCAACTAACCGGCCCACGGGATTTCTCTTTTGTGGAGGATTTGTGAGACCGTGCTATAAAGCATGTGATTATGGACTCCCGGGACTTAAGCTATTAGGTGCTAAGGCCTCTACTACCTGTTATTCTGGAGTTGGTAATTCGTACTTTAGTCTTGTTGAAGCAAGGCAACTATTTCTCACTCTTTTTTTTTTTTCTGAACTAGATCTATTTTGAGAAACTTTTAATGCCCCAAATATAGCTAGACATTTTCAAGGAAGTTGCAAAATAAAATGGCTGAAAGCTACATTTCTACCCAACACCCACAGCCATTCCTTCCACTGGAGCAGCAAAGCTGATGACTTCTTGGTCCATTCATTGTCTTGTAAAATTCCTCTGCCTTGTGGGACACGTTTCCAGTCAGCCCGTGTTTGCTCGCTCACCGAGCCCTGGCAGATGGCATCTTTCGCAGGGCGGCTGTGAAACAATTGACAAGCCTGACAAGAATGTGGCCTTTCTCGTTGAGGGGTGTGTGCTAAGTGCATGGGACCATATGGGATGTGGAATCTGCCACAGCGCTCCCCGACACCCGAGGGTGGGATGAAAGCCAAGTGTGGGAGTGCTGGCTCACTTGTCTTTGAATTTCTCTCCCCTGGGACGGAAGTGATTTCCGTGGAGGTTCCAGATTTCTGGGAAAAGCATGATGTTGGGGTGAGGTGGGAAGTTTCGCAGGCAGACTGACTTGAGTTCAAAGCTCCATTGTTTTCAGGAACATTTTTAGAAACTGGTTACAAGGGCATCATAACTCCTGATGACTGAGTTTCTTTCTTTTTTCTTTTTTTTCCCTTAAGTCACTGGTTCACTCTCCAGACGGCAACGACAGACAGGCCTGGGCCAAACCAAAGTCAGGAGACGCCTGAGCCCGTGTGGGTGGCAGGGGTTCCAGCATGGGGACCATTTTGTGCTGCTTTCCCACATGCATTAGCAGGGAACTGGATTGGAAATGGAGCAGCTAAGACTTGAACCTGTGTTCCATCCAGTAGGAGTCGTGGCATTAGCCCACTGCACCACAGCGGCCCCCGCGCTTGAGTATTACTTCCAAAGGACTGCATATGAGAAAGTGGATTGGGCTCTAAATCTGTGTGTTTATGGCTGACCAGTATGGTCTGTACACAGAGAGGCAGCAGAGCGAGAGCTTGAAGGACGCCTGGCCTCAGCTTCTCCCTTGCAGGCTCTGGGACCTGGGCGGCGCCTCCTGTCCCTGCTTCCTGCTTGCACGGTCCTCCTGGGTGGCAGCCGTGGCCCCAAGGCTGAGCAGGGATTAGGCTTGTTGCTACATTGGGAATGGCTCCGGAGGGACACTTGTGGCTCCCACAGGACTACTAGGTCAATGTGCGTTTGGGTTTTTTCTTTTAATGTAGGTACTTAAGATAGATTAAGCATGGAACACGGACAGCTGTGATTACTCTGCCAAAGTCAACTCTGCACATTGGCCTGAGTCCATCCTGCTTGGAGTGACATTTAGGAGGAAAAGAAAAGTTTGTGTTGCAGCAGACTTAACGCTCAGGGAGGTGGGGGACGGAGATGGCTGTGCTCTTGTGGGTTTTATTTTTAGTTTGCAGGGTTGGTGGTGAAGTGAATTAGTCTCCCTTTTACGAGGGATAGTTTAGCCACAGCCGTCATTTATGCCAAACATGGTTACTCTCTGACCCAGTATATATTTCCATGTAAATTTATCCTGAGACAGATTGAATACATGCAAGAAAACTTCAGAAAGTTCGTGGAATAATGAAATGAAAGATGTTTGTGTTGCTGCAAAAAAATTACATATATATATACATATATATATCTGTATGCATAAAAATAAAAATTCATGTAGTTTTTTTTTCATAAGCATTGACCATTTCCCCACTTGGTTCAGTAATGGTTCATTTCCGGCCGCTCTGATTTTGTCCCTGTTCCTGCCCATCTTCCTCCAGCTGGACTCTGAAGGACACTTAGATGACACGCGTATCTTTTCGGCTGGATGTGTCTTAGTATGTAGCCCTAACAGGAAATTCCTTCAATATTTTTTAAATGTGTGGTTTTGGATTAAATTCGATCTCCTCCTCCTTACCCCCTCCTTCCTTCTGCCCCCCACACAGTCATGGTACGGTGCCCTTGAAATGAACTAATCTCTGTTCTTTTCAAAAAGAATGACCTTGGGGGAGGCGTTTGGCCTAGCGGTTAGGCCGCTGGTCGGGATGCCGTGTTCTGTGTTGGAATGCCTGGGTTTGCTTGGTTCCCAGCCCTGTTCCTGAATGGCAGGCATGAGACGATGGCTCAAATACTCGGGTCCCTGCCACCCATGTGGGAGACTCGATCTGGACTGCGGTTCATATCCCATCTGCTCCACTTCCCAACCTGCTCCCTGCTTGTGGTCTATGAAAACTGTAGAGGAAGGCCCAAAGCCCTGGAACCTTGCACCCACATGGGAGACCCAGAAGAAGCTCCTGGCTCCTGGCTTTGGATTGGCTCAGCTCCAGCTATTAAGGCCACTTGGAGAGTAATGCAGTGAATGGAAGATCTCTCTCTGCTTCTCCTTCCCTCTATAATTCTGCCTTTCTAATAAAAAAATTAAATATTTTAAGTAAATAATAAGTTTTTAGATATGCCCAAATTTTTTTTAAAGATTTATTTATTCTTATTACAAAGTCAGATATACAGAGAGGAGGAGAGACAGAGAGAAAGACCTTCTGTCCGATGAATCACTCCCCAAGTGACCGCAATGGCCGGTGCTGTGCAGATCCAAAACCAGGAACCAGGAACTTCTTCCAGATTTCCCACGCGGGTGCAGGGTCCCAAGGCTTTGGGCCGTCCTCAACTGCCTTCCCAGGCCACAAGCAGAGAGCTGGATGGGAAGTAGAGCTGCTGGGATTAGAACCGGCGCCCATATGGATCCCGGCGCGTTCAAGGCAAGGATTTTAGCTGCTAGGCCACCGTGCTGGGCCCTGCCCAAATGTTTAAAAAATAAAAACATAACACAATGTATAGTCCCAGTTACATGAGATATCCAAAGTAGTGAAAAACACAGATAAGTGATTGGTGGCGAGAGGCACCCGGCCATGATTGTGGTAGCAGAGGACAGAGCTTCACTGTTGGTGAGCAGAGGGGTTCTTTAGGGCAGCAGCAATGTTCTGGAATGGCGTCATGGTTGTACAACCCTATGAGTGTGCTAGAATCTATTTACAGTTAGGCTTTAAATGGTTGTACCTCAATAAAGCTGCTATTAAAGAAATAGACTGGATTTCATAAGAGGCCCCAGGGCATGCCCACGTGTCTTCCTCTCATTTGTCTGTTCTCCTGGACTTGAGGAGGGGACAGCACCAGGGTGGATGGCACGCTGGGGAGGGGGAAGTGACTGCCTTTGGCTTTGAAATCCTGTGTCAACTTCAGTTCTCTGCGTACTCACCTGTGAAACAGTAGGGACCTTGCTTGCACTGTGATCTCATTTTACTTTCATTTCCTCAATGCAGGGAGGGCGGCCATTTCTCCGACAGCAACCCCATTAACTTACTGCAGAGCAAGCAAGGAGCAAGCCCTTTATACTTTGGGCAGCGGTCAATGACTTTTTCTTTTTGTTTTGAAATTGCTCTGGTTTTAAAAACTAAGCAAAAAAAATTTTTTTAAAGTATGGGTATCAGCTCACCCTCGGCCCTGGTGTTTATACAGCTCAGCAAGCAGAATTTAAAAATAACCCTAAGGAGTCAATGCTGTCTTCTCCACCAGATCATGCAGCTGCCAAGTGTTGTTTCCCAGGAAATGGGGCACCATGCAAACAGCCATGGGAACCGAGGCATAGCGCAGGTGCCTATGCAGTGTGGGCACGGCAGCGTGCAAGAGCGGACTCCACCAGGCAGCCCTGCTGGTGTGGAGACAGGGGCTGCAGAGCAACTGCTACAGTTGATCTGCAAGCAGGATGGGATTCTGTGACACCCTCCCAATTCATTGCTTCTGACACATTTATCTTACAAATAAGAGGAAAGAGACAGAAAGATAAATTTTCCAACCATTGGGTCACTGTCCTAATGACTGCAGTGGCTGGGGCTGGGCCAGACTGCAGTCAGGAGCTGGGAATTCCATTTGGGTATTCACCTAGGTAATGGGGCCCAAGGACTGGGTCATCCTCTGCCGCTTTCCCGGGTCGTAAGCAGGGAGCTGGACTGGGAAGTGGAACAGCTGGGACATGAAACAGCGTCCGTATGAGATGCTGGCATGGCAGGTAGAGAATTAGCCTGTTATGCCACTGCACTGGCCTCCCATCATGGGCATTCTTAAGCCCAGCCCGTTCTGCAGATTTCCATCATGTTGCCTGCTGGCACTCTCAGGATCCTGTGGTGTCATGTAGAATACCAGACTGGGGGCCCAGCACCATGGCTCACGGGCTAAATCCTCACCTTGGGCACACCAGAATCCCATATGAGCACTGGCCCATGTCCTAGCTGCTCCACTTCCATCCAGTTTCCTGCCTGGGAAAGCAGAGGAGATTGGCCCAAAGCCTTGGGTTGCTCCCACATGCGAGACCTGGAGGAGGCTTCTAGCTCCTGGTTTGAACTGGCTCAGCTCTAGTTGCTGTGGCCACCTGGGGAGTGAATCAGCAGGCAGAAGACCTTTCCTCTCTGTCTCTCCTTCTCTGTAAATCTGACTTTCCCAATAAAAATAAATAAGTCTTAAAGAAAAGAAGTCAGACTGGAAGTGCAAACTGGAGCAAAACAAGTCCTGAGCATTGGCTTCAAGTGTGGTTCTTGTGCAGATAGTACCCAGGCACTGCCAGGACACCTGCAACTGGGTCAGGGAGGGCCACGTGCAAACCCCCATGCTCCTGGCATGATTCAAGGGGTTTGAAGTCCCCCGATGACCCAGGTCTGTCCCTCCTGGGCCCCACTGTCGATTTAAGAGTTGCCTCTCCCCCTACCCTGTCTACCAGACTGGAAGCAGAGGCCCCTAAGGGCCAAAGACCCGGCTGGGAAAGCAGTGTGGCCTGAAGCCCACTGGCCGATACCCCGCACATTTTTTGCCCGTGTGTGTTTGGCATTCTTTACTGAAAACTCTGCAGGGCCCAAAGGAGGAGACTGTGGTCCTGGGATTCCATTTGTCTCCCTGGGTCTTTGTATGAACTCATCCTCATCTCAGCCAGCTGGCTACATTGCTGGCCAGATCGGTTTCCAGGCAACGTCTGCTATGGGTGCTGAGATCTCTGTCTTCCCACGTGCCACCACCTCTGTACAATGCGTCTCACGTGTAGGAACTTGCAGACAGATGGCAGTCTCGTCTCTCTCCAGGGAACGCGGTCTGGCTGTCTTGCCTTTACCCACCTTCGTGAGTGGTGCTCGGATACCCTCTAGTGGGTAAAGGCGGGTGGTCGCCGCGCCTGCCGAGGGGAGCAGCTTCCAGCCAGGTGGGGATCAGATTGTAAATTTTGCAGGCTTTGTAATCAAGTTGCCATGTACTCTACTCGTTGTTTTTTTTTTTTTTTTAAGATTTTATTGTTATTGGAAAGCCGGATATACAGAGAGGAGGAGAGACAGAGAGGAAGATCTTCCATCTGATGTTTCACTCCCCAAGTGAGCCGCAACGGGCCGGTGCGCGCCAATCCGATGCCGGGAACCAGGAACTTTGTCCAGGTCTCCCACGCGGGTGCAGGGTCCCAAAGCTTTGGGCCGTCCTCGACTGCTTTCCCAGGCCACAAGCAGGGAGCTGGATGGGAAGTGGAGCTGCCGGGATTAGAACCGGTGCCCATATGGGATCCCGGGGCTTCCAAGGCGAGGACTTTAGCCACTAGGCCATGCCGTCGGGCCCCTCGGTTTGGTTTTTTTAAAGGTTTATTATTTGAAAGATAAGATGACGGGGTGCAACAGAGAACAAAATTGAGAGAGATCATCCACCCACTGGTTCACTCCGCAAAGGGCTACAGTGGTCAAGAGTAGGTCAGACCAGAGCCAGGAGCCTGACACTCCATCCGGATCTTCAGTGCAGATTGCAGAGAGACCAAAGGACTTGAGCCATCTCCCACTGCCTTCCCAGCTGGAGTAGTAGCGAGCTGACTTACAAGTAGAGCAGCCAGCTCTCAAAACAGCACCCAGTAGGAGGTTGGCGTTATTGGTGGCCCCAGCATTGACAATCTTTGGGCGCTCAGACAACTGCGGAATATGTCTTGACTTCCAGAGAAATTTCTGTCATTGGAGAACAGTGTTTAGTGCAGGCCTCCTGTCCACCTGCCCTGCAACTGGACTTGCACCTGGTCTGAGGGTGAGCCTCCCACCACCACCCTGGAGACTGACGTGCCTAGCAGAAGCGTCCAGCTCAGAGCCATGGCGGTCCTTCTACCACCTGAAATCTCGCCTACTCAACTCCACCTTCCTGCAGCCCTGCCGTCTTGGTTGGGTTCTGGTGCTTGACTTTGGTGGTCAGCCCTGTGTGTTTTCATACGTTTTATCACAGTTCATGTATCTGTTGGCTTCGCTTGCTGGGGCCTCAGACCATGTCAGTGTTCCTTTCCTGTCGCTGCTGGTGAGAACTCAGCATTATGATGAGTCAGGGCGACCACATGTTGGCCCTGTTAAAGCTGCCCCAGGTGGGGCTTCTGCAGATGGAGCCCCTCCTAGCAGGGCACCTAAAAACAAATCTGCAGGAGGCGTTTCCAATGCTGTTTCATGTAGTGAATGGTTTCAATTCTGGTGAAGGAGTTCACGGGGGAGGGGGTGGGGGGACAGGTCCAACAGGAATGTGTTTCTGCTGATTCCAGAGACAAAGTCCAAGAAGTTTGGTAGGAGCTCGCTCCTGGTAACGCTGATACCAGCTGCCCTGCCTGCAGGGCTGCAGGGCTGGGGGTAGGAGAGAAACATCCACTGTCCCTTCTCACAAGGCCAGGGTCCCCTCACGAGTGCCCCATCCTGCTGACTTCATCCAAAACCAGTGACCTCCCAAATGTCCTGTCCCCCCACAACCGTCGGAGTGAAAGTGTTAGGCCTCAACGTATAAATGTGGGGAGAGGAGCTGCTCTGTGCATAGCCTCATCTGTAGGGCTGCCCTTCTCACTGTGGCGATGAATGTGGGCCATATGTGGTGTGTATATTATCCTCATGCAAATGTTAATTCACTCCGAGTTTTGCAATGAGCAATGATTATTTCCTTTGGGTTTTACTGAGGTTAATAATATACTGTGTATATATACACACATATATATATTGAATGGGCCGGGTATCCTTTGCAGCTCATTTGTCTCATGTTTTCCCAGGAGCCTCCCCGCAGAGGCCAGGCCCATTGGCTAATAGAGCCCCCTCATGTTCCATCCAGGAGAGCTTCCCACGTGGTCACCTTTGGAATTCCCTTTTACCTCGCTTATTGGATGAAAGGGTAAAAGGCTGTGTTTTTATTTGAAAGGCAGAGTTACAGAGAGAAGGAAAGGCTGAGAGATTTTCCATCCACTGGTTCACTCCTCCAAACAGCTACAACGGCTCACGTTGAGCCAGTCGAAGCCAGGAGCCAGGAGCTTCTTCCAAGTCTGCCATGTGGGTGCTGGGGTCCAAGGCCTTAAGTTATCTTCCTTGGCTCTCCCAGGCCACATGCAGATAGCTGGATGGGAAGTGGAGCAGTTGGGACACAAACCAGTGCCCGTATGGGATGCTGGTGCCTCAGGTAGCTAGCTATGCGTGGCTCTGGTCCCTCGGTCTGATATTTCTTATCTTACCCAGAAACCTCAAGTATATGAAGAACGTGTGGCAGCCGCAGGCCCTTGACACTGACCCAACAGTAACCACAGATGAATAAAATAGAACAAAGATTCTAGAAACTGACCCCGTATGTGGAAAGTCACTGATGACTGATATTACCTCAATCTGCTAGAAAAAAATAAAATTAGCCTTTCCTTGCCCCATACGCAGAACTCAGTTGCACGAAGTTCGAGGGCAAGTAGAACTAAAAAGTAAGTTTTGGTGCAGGAAAAGTTTGACATCCTTGCCTAGTTTTTTCCATAGTACACACTTCTTTCATGGACTTTTTGAAGGCCTCTTGAAAGCTAAACACATGTGGGGGAATCTTGTCTAATCTTGCTCTGAGAAGGACCTCCCTTCAGGAGAGACACGGGTAGGTTACAGACCCACCAATTAACTGCTGTGCACAACATACTTGTAAGGCAGAGACTCCCTATATTTAGAAACAGCATCGGGTGAGGGGCTGGTGTGTTGCCCAGCAGTGAGAGCCCCAGGTTGGGATGCCTACCTGTGTTCCAAATCGGGGTTCCTTGGTTCAGTCCCCAGCTGAAGTTCCTGACTCTAGCTTCCTGCCAGTGTGCATCCCGTAGCCAGCCGTCGATGGCTGAAGTAGTTGAGTTCCTGCCAGCCACGTGGGAGCCCTCTGTTAAGTTTATGGCTTTGCCTTCTCCTTTTGTATCTCAAAATTTCAAATAAATACATATTTTTAAATACCGGTTAGGGGAAAAGTAAAAGAGTATTTTTGTAACCTAAGCAAGTAAAGGACTTGGATTGGTTTGAAATCTGTGCGCACAACGCACCAAGCAGGGCGTCCAAGGACATTTTCATAGAGTGACTTCCATCCACAGTGGTTGCAGTGGGAGAAGTGCCGTCTGCCTCCAGATGAGGCTCTGTTACCTCGGAGATGTACCTGGGTGGGATGCTCTTCCTGCCGATAGGGCTGTTGTTTTCAGAGGGTGGCTGGTAAGACTGTGAGTTGAGTGAGCGCGCTCTTTGTAAGACAGCCTAGTTCCACGCTGTCGGTACCTAGTTTGACACTTCCCCACTGAGCGATAGGCATGATTCATGCCTCCACGGTCAGAGCAAAGGCTGAGGGGTTGAGCCTGTGACTAAACCCAAGCGTGGCCTGGAAACTCTCACCCATCTGGATCCATTTGAACTGAGAAGCCCAAAATGTTGTTCCAGACATGGCTGGGCCCCATCTCATCTGTTTCCAGCCCCACCAATCCAGCAGAATGTCAAACGCAGGTGTCTCTATGGATTACCTGTCAAATATGGGGAACTCGGCCCCAAAACTCCATTAGTGTGAGGCTCTGTGTTTTCTGGAATTACAGCCCATTTGGTGCAACTTCACTTTCGATAAATCTTGTTGCTACAGACGTGAGCACAAAAACACATCTCCATTAAGCATCTCTTGCTAAGCGGCAAGCAGGTGAGAGCTGCGGGCTGTAAAGAGGGGACCTTTAACCTCTTTCCCTGTTTAGCCTCTGTCACCTGCCCTCCAGGACAGACCTCACAGTTCTCGTGGGGCAGAGACCACTCTGCTGCAGACGCTGGTCCAGTGGTGGGCCCCTCCCTGTCTGAGGCTCCATGATCTCACGCAATCTTCCTTCTCAAAAACAGGCCTGGAATCTTCTCCCTGCAGGAACCACTTCTTCAAAATCCTTGTCCAGAGGGCCCTGGTTCTTCCCTGAGCTGGGGAGGTTGCAAGCTGAGCTCAGGGACAACACCCACCCTTCCCCCCACCTACCCCACATCCTCTTTCAGCAGGACAGTGAAAGCCCTAATCCAACAGAGACCCGGAGTGGGGTCCTTCTACTTGACGTTCTTGCTGTCTGACTCTGTGCCTAATGCTGTCTGCTGGGCTGTGTGCTGGACACTTACTGCTCCATGTTCACCACTCCCATATTGGTCTGGGAGGCATCTTCTCCTGTGGCCTTTGAACCTGCCTGGCCACACCCACCTTCACCTCACCATGGGAGTGAGTGAGGGAGTATGTGTGTGTTCTCTCCCACTCCGGCCAGGCTCCTCCAACCCTAACCTGATCTTCCCATTGTCTCTCTCTTTTTTTTTTGAAGTTTAATTTATTTTTATTACAAAGATATACAGAGAGGAGGAGAGACAGAGAGGAAGATCTTCCATCCGATGAATCACTCCCCAAGTGACCGCAACGGCCGGTGCGCGCCGATCCAAAGCCAGGAGCCAGGAACTTCGTCCAGGTCTCCCACGCGGGTACAGAGTCCCAAAGCTGCTTTCCCAGGCCACAAGCAGGGAGCTGGATGGGAAGTGGAGCTGGCAGGACTAGAACTGGCGCCCTTAGGGGATCCTGGCGCATTCAAGGTGAGGACTTTAGCTGCTAGGCCACCATGCCGGATCCCCATTCTCTTTTAAAGCTCTCCCATCAGCCTTGGGGCAAAGTGTCAAGGTCTCCTGGGCTCATATAATCCGATAGTCTGCAAGCCCTCTAACATTTTGCATCAGGGCCAGCATAGCACTGCAGGTTAAACTGCCGCCTGATCGCTGGCGTCCCACATGAGCACTGGTTCAAGTCCCAGCTATTACTCTGCTTCAGGCCCTATGCCTGCTTCTGATTGTGGGAAAACAGTGGAAGATGACCCAGTACTTGGGGCCCTGACCTGGATGGAGCTCCAGGCACCCGGCTTCAACCTGACCACAAACGGCTGTTGTGGCCGTGTGGGGATTGAGCAGTGGATGGAGGATTTCTCTTTCTGTGTGCCTCTGGCTCTGTCTCTCTCTCTCTCTGTGTGCTTCATCTCCTAAATAAGTAAATGAATAAACCTTGGCTTTAGAAAACACTGCGCACCAATGTCTTTTCTTAGAGGTTCTAGAAGGCCCCCAACTCCTCTTAGCGGTATGCACTTAGTGGTAGTGCTGTTCTCCATCTGGCTCACCTGCTGTTGGGCCTCCAGTTGCCTTTCACCATAGCCCTGCCAACTTGATTCATGGCAGCCAACAAGGTGACAACCCCCATTGTGGAACCATATGGTGCCCTTTATTTTTTTCTGCAGAACATATTTTTTTTACAGCTGTGATGAGCCAATTGCATCGTTGCACTAGATTGTACGTTGTCTGCAGGCAGGGAAACGTAGGATTTGTATCCTGTCTTGATCCTCAGGCAGGGTGGCAGGAAGCACAGCATATTGTAGGTGCTCAGCGATCAAACCACTGAGTGGAATCTGTCTTAGGAGCCTTGGGATTAGCATTAAGAAAGCTAAGGCGGAAGTGAAACGCATGATGCTAAGTTACACGGCAAAGTGGACCTTGTAGCAGGGCCCGGCCTGGAGCCCGATGCTGTCTCCTGTAGTTACAGCTCAGGTACTTTTTCATGCCTTAGGGGTGAAGTCTTCCTGGTCCCTACGGTACAAGTGCACCTGGCTTTCCTGTGTTCAGACTCAGCCGCAGTGTCTTTGTCTCAATGACGCCCTCCTGTGGACAGCAGGGGGATGTTGGTTTGACTTTGGTGCAGTCTCTGCCATTGTTGCGGGAATAGACCACTGCTTGTGTTCAAACAGTGTCTTTTCCCTGGACTGAGCCCTGGGTCATCCCCCCTCCTGACGGTGGCCATCTCAGGCTACACACCGTTGGCCAGCAGTGAGCAGGACAGCCATGCAGCTGGGGAGTGCCCAAAGGCCTGTCCCTTGAGCGCCCAGTGGGCCCAGGGTCCACCTCCAAGTGGACCTGCAGTGGCATTTCTTTGCCAAGCGTCTGCCCGTGAGCAGCTGTCAGCCACAGATGTTACTTTGTCCTGTTTGGTTTTTAAGACCCCGAAGTGGTGCTTGTGTCTAAGGGCAAGATGAGAAACTACAAACTCGGCGTTTCTCGGCTTTCCTGGATTGGTGTGGGGTACGGAGGTCAGGCGCGGTTCTCCTGCCGCCATTAGATTGCAACCCTTAAAACAAGACACAAGGTCTTCGCATTGGCCGTGGCCGCTGCCCTGGCTGCTCTGCTGGCTTCTCTTACCCGCCCAGCATTGCATTTTGAAGTTTGTGTGTGTGTGTGTGTGTGTATCCGTACACTGTGCAGCAGCATTCTAATTCTAATGGCTACTGTATGACTATGCTTTTTTCTCTTTCTTTTTCTCTCCTTCCCTTCCCACATCACCCCCTCGCAGGTCCTGGGACTGCTGGTATGGACACTGATTGCTGGCACGGAGTACTTCCGGGTCCCAGCGTTTGGCTGGGTCATGTTTGTCGCTGTGTTTTACTGGGTGCTCACTGTCTTCTTCCTCATCCTCTACATAACCATGACCTACACCAGGATTCCCCAGGTGCCCTGGACTACAGTGGTAAGGAAACTACCAGTCTTGCTCTTGTCCCATGCCCGCCGCAGCGGGGAGGCGGGGCGAGGGTGGGGTATGGCTCTCCTTTGCTCGCAGAGTGGGCCAAGCTGCAGAGAAGCCAACACAGCAGAGCTGCTCGTCAGGTCTGGTTGCCTTCCGCGTGTTTCACACCCAAAGGTGCCCCTGGTCTGCGTTGGAAGAGCCGGGGATGTTTTCATTGCCAAGTTTTGCAACTTTTCTGGCTCATGTTTTAGGCCACCATTTCCGGCCAATGTTTTCAAACCAATTCTCAGAAGACCAAATCAAGAAGAATTGGGCTCTCTAACGAAAACATTTGTATGGTCACTTCCCTCAAAGATGTAGAAATGGGGACAGACATGTCAGGGACCAGCCTCTGCAGATCCCGAGTCTCCTTCAAACTCCTTGCTGGGTGGGTGTTGGTCCTAGTGGTTAGGATCTCTTATTAGGGTACTGGAGTTCCTTCCCCTGCCCCAACTTCTGATTCCAGCTTCCTTCTGAATACAGACCCCAGGAGGCAGCAGAAATGGCTTAAGTGCTTGGCTTCCTGCCACTCACGTGGGAGAGCCCAGATTGTACTCCTAGCTTCGGCCTTGCCCAGCCCTGGCCGTCCATCCGTGGGCATTTGGGTAGAGCACTCGCAGAGGGCAGCCCTGTCTCCTTCTGTCTCCCTGCCAACTAAATAAACAAACACATATACTGCCATCTCCTCGACCCTCTGCACATCACAGCTCTTGCATGCCGGGCTGTGATGTGTACAGAGAGTTGGAAGAAGACTGCTCTTGAAAGCAAAGAGATGTCCTTCTCCATGCCAGGTCCAGGTTACACAGAGGCAAACGTGCAGTCGGGAGTGGGGGATAGGGTTGCATAAGGCCATGTGGAGAGAGAACATGGACCTTGAGCCATGTGCTGTGGACCAAAGCCACCAGCTCAGCTTGGGACAGAGGCAGCTCTTCTCAAAGAGACAGGCAATGTGTAGCTTTATACCAGCCGTAGCACAGGCTCCTCTGTGTGCAGCATTGGCCATCTAGTGGAGGAATTTGAAGTGTCCCTGTCAGTTTAAAAGCAGATAACCTCCAAGCGGTGCCGCATGCATGTGTAAAGGGACCTCTGAAGGGACGCTGTGTGACGTTTTCCATTCCTGCATCAGCAAAATAGCCAGGGTGCAGGGCTGGATGTGCAACAAGGCCCACGGCGGATCGTAGCCTGGGCTGGGGTTAGTGGGTTTTCAATGCCAGCGTTCCTCACAGTGCCCCTAAGTAGCCCTGAGAGCTCAGATAAGCGCCACAAGAGAACAGACTGCCTGTTGCCTGGCTGGTCCCCACATCTGGAGGTGACGGCTCCCCATGGCGGTTTTTAAGAATGTGCTTCAGGTTCTGCAGATAGCCCCACGCCCTGGCCGTGACCACCAGGGCAGGGAAGCTGCCTTGGAAGGATCAGTTTGGGGAAGGGAAGACTCACCTGGATGTTGGAATACGAAGAGAGTTACTGCTTGAAGTCATACTAACTGTGGGAACTCAGGGTGAATTGTGGATTTCAGTATTGTCAAGTTAGAGAAAGGTGATCTTTTTATTTGTTTCTGTTTTTATTTTGTTTTATTTTCATCTGCTGGTTCATTCCCCCTAAATACCCACAGCCATCAGGACTGGGCTGGACCAAAAACTGGCAGCTGGGAACTTAGTCCAGGTTTCTCATGGGACCCAACCACTTTTTGAGTGATCACCTGTTGAGTGAGAGGCTCGGTATCAAATTCCAGTACTCTGAGAGGAAGTGCTGGTGTCCCAGGACTGGGCTGGGGTCTTCGTATGACTGTGAACCTGGTCTGTTTGTAGTCTGTATTTGCTGTATTTGCTGGCTCCTTGGCAGTTCACCTCATGTCATTAGTTTTTCCCAGTCATTCGCCCAAGAAAGAATGGAGGATTCCCTTTTTCAGGGGACAAAGTAAGGCCACGAGAGGATGCTCGTTAGCTGCAGAGGGGGTACAGTCACCTCGTGCCAGCCCCAAGTGTCAGCTCTGAAGTCGGCTTGGCCGCTACTGTCCACAGATAGTCTCATTTCTCTTGTTCTTGGAAGTGGCTGTGTGTGATGCAGCATCTTGGACAGGAAGTGCCAGCCCAAACTTTGCATCTTGGCAATCTCCTCAGCACAGCTGCTCCAGAGTCCCTCTGCCCCCAAAGTTGGTACCCAGACCAAGGGCATGACTTAGCAGCAAGGGCTAAGCCATATACCCAAGGCTTCTGCTATGCCAGTTGATGCTGCTGCCTGGCACCTGCAGGTGCAGGTGGGCTGCTGTTGCCTGGTAACACCATGTCACATGGGCATCTGTAAGTCTTCCTGTCTGCCATGTCACTTACTTGGAATGGCTAGTCTGGCTCTAAAGGGCCGCCTCTACCCAATAGCATCATTAAGCAGGAGTAAATGCAGGTTGCACAAGCAGAGCAGTTCGTGGTAGACATGTTCCTTAACACTCATGTTGTTGGCTTGGAGCTAGTGGGAGGGGTGTGGTTCTCCCCATTTTGTAAGAGTAGAGTCTGGTTACAGGCTGGATTCCCATGACAGGCCTGAAGTAGCGTTGGTTTTAAACATACCTTTGTCTCCTGTGGTAGGCCAGAGAGGAGTCTGTGTTCTGTGAGATCCACGCTGTCTTCCTCCCGTCTGTGGCTCTGCCCTCACGTCTGTGTTCTAGTCAACAGGGAAGAAGGTAGAAAAAGGACCAGGAGGAGCGCATCTGCTTCTTTAAGGCGTGATGTTGAGATATGATAGCTGACCTGTCCACCCTCAGTTAGCCTCAGTGTGGTCGTGTGACCATGTCCCCTCCCAGGAGAGCCTGGGTAGCCAGGTGCTCACCTCAAGATGTTGTTCAAGCAGGAGAGAAGAGGCAGCAGGGCCAGCCAGCAGCCAGGCCAGAGAAAGGTCAGTCAAGTCCCAGAGCTAGAGAGGGCCAGCATGGGAGGAGCCAGCTGTGGCCCCACGCCTGCAACCTGCAGCCTTTCTCCTACTTGCTGGTCATATTCCCCTCCTGTTTTCCTGTATACAGCTGAGACCACCTCCTACACGAACGTCCCCAGGCAGTCTGGCACAGTGAGACCCAGGGGTGTGCCTTCTGGCAGATTTGCAAGAGATCTCGAAGCCGCCCACCTAAGGATCTTACTGCATCGACTGGTCACCAGCGGCATAGAGAAGGGGGTGGGAGGGTCAGCCTTTGCCAGAACGTTCTACTCCATTGGACAGTGTCTCTCCCACGACACTCAGCAATGGAGACTGGAGGTCCGGAGGGGCCAGCGGTCATGAGCTGTGCGGCGGGGGAAAAGGCCAGTGCAAGACTCATGATGATGCTGAAACAGAGCGGCAGTGAGCACATGCTACCAAGGAGAGCAGGTGACTTTGTAGGGGAACAAGAGGAAGAAGTACTTCCCTGCTGCTGGTGTGCAGGCTTAGGGAGGCAGGTGCTGCACCCAGACTCTTTAAGGGGTCCCCGTCACCCCTCGGAGGAGACACTCTGTTCTCAGCCGTCCCAATACGAGGACCAGGGCTGCCCTGCATTCTGCAGAATCCGTTTTTCTTCCCAAGTAGCAGAATTTTTTGGTCAGGCCTGTGGCCAGCTGACTGTGTCTGCCCATACCTACGAGCCCCTGCGCCACAAGAATGGCTGGGGACTGAGCTCAGCAAAGGATGGAAGAGGAAGCGGTGTGTGAAGCAGCTCCTGGCCCTGGGGTGCAGTGGCAGACCAGCATTCCTGTCGCCCAAGGCTGCTGGCCCACCGAAGCCTGCTACCTCGGCTGGGGATCAGCCGTCTTACCAAGGGAGGTCTCTCCTGGCTCCAAGCAGGGCTACAAGCCAGGCACATCTCAGCGTGGCCCTCTGGCTGTAACCCGTGGACTCCCTCTTGCCTCCGGGTGCAGTTCTGTCCACTGTTGCGGGCCACCCTCCCTGACCGCCATCTCCCTCCACCTTCCCCAGGGCCTGTGCTTTAACAGCAGTGCCTTCATCTTATACCTCTCGGCGGCCGTCGTTGATGCCTCGTGTGTCTCCCCGGAGAGGGACAGTCACAACTCCAACAGCTGGGCTGCCTCATCGGTGAGTGAACCCCGAGGACCCTCCCCTCCTTCCCAGGGCCTTCTTGGGATCAAAGAGGAAGATGAGGCTGTCTGCAGATGATTGGCTGCCTGGTTCGAAGACGTCCAAAGTGGGCAGGGCCTCAGTACCAGGCCTGGACAGGATGGGGAGGGAGGCATGCTGGGAGAGACATCCCAGGAATACTGGGGCTTGCCCGGAGTTGAAGGCAGGAAAGGATGCTGGAAGTGAGTGTAAGATGATTCGACAGGGCTTTCTCAGGAAGTGGAGATGTAATGTATGCATTGAGAAGGACGAGAGGACTTCACCCCAAGGGAGGTTCCTTGCCCTGGACAGGGCCAGGGAGGCAAGGGCAGAGGAAGGCGGCCCCTTCTGCATTGCCTGTACTCCCAGGCCAGGCGCATCACTTAGCCAACTCAAACAGGCCAAGTTTAAGGTCTGCTCTGAGACTGGCTTTAAAATATCCCATCTGCCCATGCCGGAACGGCAGTGACAGAGTTGCATGATGGGACATTGAAGGGGAGAGAGGCCCTTACAGTCTTCCCTTTCATTTACTTTTGAAAATCCCTTTTTTGGGTTGTAGTGATAGGGGGGGATAGAAACCACAGGCTTGGGCCAGGACAGGGCATAGCTGAACTGCAGCCAGAACTGGCAGCAGCTGCCCCCTGCTCCCCCAGCACCACCACAGGCACCAACCACGTGGTATGCATTGAGTGCCCCAGCCCACTCGATCGCCTGTGAGAGAGTGTGGCCCATCCCGGACTAGAAATGCTGACACTTTATTCTGCTGTAGAGCCACCATGCTTGCTCTTCGGTGAACCAGCCTGAGAGAATTGGAGCAAAATGAGAGGCAAGTAGCATTGCCAGGAGTGTTTGAGGAAGGAGGCAATCGAGCCCATAAGGCCAGTGTCCATGGAGAGAACCCGGAACCACGGGCAGGCTGAGGGCAGCCAGTGCCCTGGAGGCTGGATGCTCGCTGGCATTGGTGAGAATGGGCTGTAACCCCAGCTCCCGGCATGCTTTGCTTCCTGCAGTTCTTTGCCTTCCTGGTCACCATCTGCTACGCTGGAAACACCTATTTCAGTTTTATAGCATGGAGGTCCAGGACTGCGCAGTGATGGGCCATGTGGATACATTAAAAGGAAAAGAAGAATCTCACTGTCCCAGCAGCTGTAGGTATGATGTACAATATTCCTAGAGAACTGTATTTAATGAACATTTTTGTATACTGAGCTCAACTGGCCAGCCGTGGCTGGTTTACAATTACACTGGATCCTGATTTGCAGAACGCTGCAGCCTCTAATGCATTCACTCGTTCGGTGTCTTTTCTGATGTCTTCGTCTTTTCTGATGTCTTCGCGGAGAGTATTTTCGTAGACCACGTACAGATGATAGATATGTTGCTAATATGTTGCAGAATGTGACATGTTTGTAAACCTAACTCTTCACATGCCAGATTTGCTTTTGTGATTAAATGTTGCGAAATCCCCAGCCAGTGTTGTGTGTGATTGGAGGAAGGAGACCCAGCCACCGGACACTGATCACAGGTGTGCAGGTACTTAGCGTGCTGTCACAGAGTGGGTGAGTGGGTGGGCACAGCCCCAGGGCTGGGCGGCCGGAAGCATCAGCTCACTCAGCTGGGGGTGCCCAGTGTCGTTGCTTTGCCCCGGCCAGCGCTGAGGCCCGGGAAAGCCCCTACTGAGACCTGGCCATGGAGATTGTTAATGAGGCCACAGCTCCTGAAAGCGATGCCGAATGTGCTCATGCTTTCTCTGACACATTTTAAAGCAGGGTAGGCTGGGCTGGAGTGATGACTCAACAGGCTAATTCTATACCTGTAAGAACTGGCACCAGTTCAAATGAGTGCCAGTACGTACCCCAGCTGCTCTGCCTCCAATGCAGCTTTCTGCTGTGGTCTAGGAAAGCAGCTCGAGTCCCTTGGGCCCCTGCACCCACGTGGGAGGCAAGGAAGACCTCCTGGCTCCTGGCTTTGGCTTAGCTCAGCTCTGGATAGTGGGACTATCTGTAGAGGGAAGGTCTTTCTCTCTGTCTCTCATTCTCTCTGTGTATCTGCCTTGCCAATAAAAATAAATATACCTTAAAAAAAGAAAAGGAGGGAGAGTGGAGGAGGCTGTTGGGCACAGTGGTTAAGGGACCGTTGTAATGCTCATGTCAGAATGCCTGGGTTGGACTCTACTCCCAACTCCAGCCTCGCCTGAATGATACCCACAGAGGCAGCCGGATAGCTGGACTCGTGCCTGTGCCTCTGCCACCTGAGAGGGACCAGATGACTCCTGGCTTTGGCCTGACCCAGCCTGGCTGCTTGCCTGCATTTGTAGGTTGAACCAGCAGCTGGAAGATCTTCCTCTGTCTCTCCCTCTGCCCGTGGTCCAGTAAAGCATAAATTGTGACATCATCTTTAAGAAGTCAGTAATACAGCGTGTAGCCTTGAAAAGGAGGAATGTTGGCTGACAGCTTCATCTGGGTGATCAAAGTGGCGAGTCCCATATTTTATGGAAACTTCTGGGCCAGAAGGTCTCAGGATCTCGAATCTCCAGCACAAACAGATGGCAGCCTTGTCTTGTCAGGTGGTGGGAAAAATGCAAGCCAGTGTGGTGTGCACGGAGAGGAAACGTTTGCAGGCAGGATGCACTGGCTGAGGTCGCAGTGTACCCTGGGTGACTTTCAGCACAAGCTTCTTGTGAGAAACAGAAAAACCACAGGGACGTTAGTGTGGTTGCCCTTGGTTCACCGTGGGAAATGGGCTCCTAAAGTGGCAGGTGGGTGTGGGGATGGCCTGGCCTGTGGGAATGGGGCCACAGCAGGCTGGGTTCTCCCTACATAGCCTTGCAGGTGGTGGGTGCTGTGAACCTTGTTCAATGGTTTCCCCCCGAGAGACCAGGACCATGGCACCAGCCGGCCGCCCCCCACCTGCTGGTTTTGGCAAAGGACCAGAAGAACTCGTCAGCGCTCCTGTGCCCTGCCTGCCTGTCCAGCTCTCTGTCTTCCATTCACAGACGCAAATGCAGCTTTGCACTTAGCTTCTAGGTTGTTAAAATCCTTCACATGGCAGCCAAGTCTTCATGAAAGACAGAGAGCCAGAAGCTGACAAGAGGGTGGTTTCTGGAAAGAGCGAAGAACCAGGCTGCTTGCTGTTGGCTGTGTGCAGGTGAGTATGTGTCATTTGTGTCCATGTGTAATCATGTCCAGCTCCACAGGAAGGGACTTCAGTGCTCAGAGTGAGTAAGCACACCTAGGAGAAAGTCTCCAGGCAGATTGCAAACTTAGGTCCTTCTCGCATGAACGAGATTGGTTTCCAAAAGAATAGAGATCGGGGTGTGTGCACACAGGTAGGCCCGCTGGCTTGTCTTTCTCCCCGGTTTTTGGGATCAGGACTTGCACACTGTCCCAAGAGTTCATTACCATAAGGCAGTGACATTTATTTTGAAATGACAGAGGGCTTTATTTTTCTTTTGAGTCTTCTCATTTTAAATATTTTTAAATGTAGGATTTAAAAAATAAAGATTTATTTGTTTGAAAGACATGGAGAGGAGAAGAGAATTTCTGTCTGCTGGTTCACTCTCCCAAGTGGCTACAAAAGCCAGGGCTGGGCCAGGCAGAAGCCAGCAGTCTGAAACTCCATCTGGGTCTCCCACATGGGTGGCAGGGGCCCAGGCACCATCTTGCCACTGCTTTTCCCAGGCACGTTAGCAGGGAGCTGGATCAGAAAGCCAGCAACCGGGACTCAAGCCAGCACTCAGACATGGGCTCCCGGCACTGCATGTGGCGGCTTAACCGCAGTGTCACCATGTCATCCCCTAAGTGTGAGTTTATAGACAACGCAGGGATTCTCAGTGCATCAGAGGAAGGTGGAATTTCTGAAGAAATGTAAGTTTGATAAGGAAGCAAAAGCAATAAATCCATACACAATACCACTGACATATGAAGACTAGATGGCTGAGGATTGGAGCATCTTCCCACGAGGCTCTCTGCCAGCTGTGCTCACATCTGCAGCCACCCCCAGCCCTTCACGTCCCAGTGGATGGGGCTGCAGGGCGTTTAAATTTGATGTGTTTGCCTACTCATGGCAAATCAGTGCAATGCTTCAGGTAATTCATCTCTTTCCGTTGCTGTTCCAGCACCGACCCTTCCAAAATATTTAGCCAACATGTGGAAACACAGGAAGATCAAGAGACAAGCCTGTTATGTATCAATCATTTGTATTTGTATTTTTAAATGGCTCCTTTCACAGAAAAAGCCCCTTAGGGTGTCAGCGGGCAGAGGGTTTTAAACACATAAACATCTTCGGAGAGCAGACATTGAGAAGTGCTAGCGGAAAGCACAGCCACGGCTGGAAGTTCACTCTAACGTCCGTATTTCTGTCTCCTAGACGATCACTATTTCCACCAATAAGCTGGATTTTCATAGAAGAGGTAGATTCTATGGACATTTCATGGGGAAAATGGGTTTTCACAGGAACAGCTACTCTGGGTCTGTCATAGTAGGATGTGAACATACGTGTGCGCCCTCAGACATGCCCGCAGGTGCACACACGTCTGCCAGGTGGTCATTTGTCCCTTGGCCTGCCTCAGGGGGCTGGCAATGTTCTGCTGTCATGTGAGCAGTGTAGGCAGCAGTGCCAGGTCTGCTGGCCTCTCCGGTGCCAAGCCCAGGGCTCACAGAGCAGAGGAGAGCACGCCTGCTGTGCCCAGTGGGAGCGTGGACACACTCTCACTGGAGGTGTTTGGTGTGTCTGGAAAAGGACTTGGCATCAAAGGGTGCTGGCTTTTTATAAACTTAGGAAAGAGAATCAGAAAGTTGTTGATTGAGGAGAGAATTGCACTACAAGATAGACTTTGAGGAAAGTTTTCATGCCTTTTCATTGGATTTTTTTTTTTCCTTCTTTTCTTTTTGCTGGAATATTCAGGACAGGCAGATGAACCTGGGATGTGAAGAGCTGATGGCTCTTCACCTTGCTTTCTCCTCCCTCTAGGTTTTTATTAGGAATTCGCTGTGCGTAGCCAGATCTAATTAACATAACACCACCCCCTGTCCTCGCTGATTGGTTCAGGGAAGTTCATGTGACCCAGGCCTGCTGCTGAACACTCTGTGTCTGTGATGGTACCTGATGTGTCTGCCAGGCATTGTGCTTTACGGGTTTCCATTTATGATCTCATGTAGCTCAGAAAAAAATCCTGCAGGACTGAGACACCAAGAGCCACTTTAGAGTTACTCTGAGGACTGTATTAAATACTGTCTTGAAAGCACCTGGGCAAAGTAGGTGTTCAATAAATGCTTTCCATTTGAATTTTATTTTTCAATAGACAAGTGTGTGTTTTGGAAGTACAACGTGATGTTTTGATACTCTTATATTGTAGGGTGATTAAGTCAGTGCTTCCTTTAAAAAGAAGAATTGGAAGGGTGGGAGCAGTAGGTTAACAGGCTCATCCCCCTCCTGCAGTGCTGCTATCCAATTCAAGTCCCAGCTGCTCCACTTCAAATCCAGCTCCCCACTAAAGAGCCTGGGAAGGCAAGAGAAAATGACCCTTGTCCTTGTGACACGACGCTTGCGTGGGAGACCTGGAAGAAGCTCGTGGCTCCTGGCTTTGAATCAGCTCAGCTCTGGCCACTGTGGCCATCAGGGGAGTGAACCAGGGAATGGCAGACCTCTCCTTTGTACATCAGACTCAGATAAAAATAAATACATCTCAGAAAAAAAGAAAAACAAAACAAAAAAATTTATTAGAGACACAGACGTAACAGGCAGAAATTTCCCATATTTCCTGGTTCATTCCCCAGATGTCCACGATGGCCCAGAGGGAGCAGAGCCGAAACCAGGAGGGGGAGTCCCACCCAGAGCCCTCCTTATTTCACTGTCCCAAGGGGTGCCCTCGCAGCAATGAGGTCCAGGACTCGAACCCAGACATTCTGATAGAGGAGCCAGAGATGTGACCAGAGTCTTAACTTGCAAGGCCAAATGCCTTCCCGTTTTCCTCTTTCCATAGAAGGACTAGGAGCAAAGATCCTCTCCTTGGATGCTGGCGGAGGGAAAAAGTTGGCACCGAGTTGATGACAAATAGTCTGTGACTGCAGGAGGGCACAGGATAGTGATGCCTGGCAGGGAGAGCCAGGCGGAAGGCGCTTCCTGAAGGATGCCATGAAGCCACTGTCAGCATGTCACCCCAAGTGTTGCCAGATGAAGTTTGCAAGGAATGCAGACGTCTGCCAACATCACTGTAGCCAATTCCTGTTACTCAACAGCAGCATCATTCTAACAGGTGCACGGAGGCATCCCAGCCAATAGCATTCGGGCTCTTGTCTCTGGCTGGTTCGGAGAAGGCAGTCACCATGGGGTCCAGGAATGCTGGGCTGAGTCAGCACCAGTACCAGAAGGGCAGGAAAAGGAAAAATGAAGGAGAGAGAGAGAGAGAGAGAGAGAGAGAGAGAGAGAGAGCAAGCTAAAGCCAAAAGCCGGAAGTTAACTCAAGTGTCCACAGCTCCTTCATGTGGCAGGGACAACTGGGATCCCAGTGACATGGTCAGTGACTTGTCCAAGGTTACAGGGAGTAACAGGAGTGCCTCGGGCTGCACTCCTGGTTCCGGTTCCCTCCAGTCCGGTGTCCTGGCGACCTCAGGACAGTGAGGAAAGGGATCAGGTGAAAACTGAGCAGGGGGCAAGATAGCACACCAGTTCCAGAAGCCTCTTGGTTAATATAAACGTGCTTGTCCCTGTGAGTGACCATGTGATGCAGCAGCTAAGACGTTGCGTGATTGGCCAGCGCTGTAGCATAGCTCCTTGAGCCTCTGTCTGACGCACCAGCACCTTCTCAGATGCTGGTTCGAATCTTTGCTGCTCCACTTCTGATCTAGCTCCCTGCTGATGTGCCTGGAAACGCAGTGGAAGATGGTTAAGAGTGTTTGGGGCCTTGCATCTTCGTGGGAAGCCCAGCTTCGGCTCCTGGCTTCAGATCCACCTGACTCCGGCTGTTGCAGCCATTTGGGGAGTGAACCAGACAGAAGATCTGTTTCTCTCTTCTTTCTCTGGAACTCTGCCTTTCAGATAAAAATAAATAAATCTTTAAAAAAAAAAAATCCCACTTGGGATGTGTGGGTTTTGTGTCAAGGTGCCTACTTTGAATGTTGGCTTCAATCTGATTCCAGCTAATACACACACTAGGAGGCAACAGTGATGGCTCAGGGACTCGGGCCCCTGCCACCCACATGGAGCCCCGGGTGGCAGCTCAGCCTCATCCAGCTATTGCTGGCATTTGGGGAGTCGGCCTACATTGGGAGATCTTTTCTCTGCCTTTTAAATAAAATATGGATGTGTATCAATGAGTTTGGTTGTTTGGATTTGTGTGTCTGTGCTACCCAGGAATCGAAGGTTCCCAGGCAGAGGGTTGAAGGTAGAGCCTCTCTGAAACAGGAGAGACGGGGAGCCAGTCTGAGAGTGTAGCAGCATGGGTAATTGTGTGGTTAGAGAGTAACCCAAAGGGGCAGCATGGTGGCTCAACAGGCTCATCCTCTGTGTGTCACACTGGTTTCCCAAGTAAGTGGTGGTTCATATCCCGGCAGCTCCACTTCCCATCCAGCTCCCTGCTTGTGGCCTGGGACAAGGATGGCCCAAGTCCTTGGAACCCTGCACCCATATGGGAGACCCGGAACAAGTTCCTGGCTCCTGGCTTTGGATTGACTCAGCTCTGGCTGCTGGGGCCACTTTGGGAGTGAACCAGTGGATGGAAGATCTTCCTCTCTGTATCTCCTTCCTTCTGTATATCTGCCTCTCCAATAAAAAATAATTCTTTTTTAAGAATACAAAGAAAGTAACATACTCCCCTGAGCCCCCAGCCACACCCTGTCCCTTGGGTATTCAGAATCAGGGTCAGTTAGCCCTGTCATGGATGGGTTCACTGCGCGTTGGTAACAGCCAAGTGTCTCGGGCTATGCTGAGCTCTGACAACAAGACTTGTCATGAAACTCAAGACCAGCTGTGGAAGGGCTGTCTTTCGGAAAATAGGTAATGGAGAAAAACAAGTTGTACAGACACACACACAATCCCTGCCACTAGAATGTATTCCTGCGGATTTTACAGGACAAGGGTGCAGTCCGCAGCGGGTGGCGCCGGCCAGGTCACCAAGGGCAGCAACAGCAGGTGGGAGGTGGCTTATTTATTTTCATTTGATTGGAAAGAAGGGAGAGTGAGAGAATTTTCTTTCTACTGCTCCACCTCCCAATGGCCACAGCAGCTAGGGCTGAGCCAGGCCAAAGCCAGGAGGCTGGCACTCCATCCGGGTCTCCTTCAGGGCTGGCACCTGCTGCCGCGCGTGTGGGTGTCAACAGGAAGCTGGTGAGAACGCGGAGTCTGGACTCAAGCCAGGCACTGCAGTGTGGAGATCTTCTGTCCAATGATTCACTCCCCAAGTGACTGCAATGGCCAGTGCTGCGCCGATCCGAAGCCAGGAGCCAGGAACCTTCTCCAGGTCTCCCACACAGGTGCAGGGTCCCAAGACTTTGGGCCGTCCTCAACTGCTTTCCCAGGCCACAAGCAGGGAGCTGGATGGGAAGTGGGGCTGCCAGGATTAGAACTGGCACCCATATGGGATCCCGGTGTGTTCAAGGCAAGGACTTTAGCTGCTAGGCCACCGCGCCAGGCCCAAATACTTTTTTTTTAAAAAGTGTGCCTTTTGGTGCAAAAATTTTGAGATTCATGCATATGAAGAATCTGCCAAAAGTTCATGTAAAATGTGTATATGTGTATTATGGGACATTTTTATGATTTGAAATTTTCTGAATATCTAGATTTGGGGAAAGGAGACACAGCGCAGCTCTTAACAAATGGCGAGGCTTTCTTTTCCCCGGAATCGCATTTCCCCGTGTCGGTCCATCTGTCCGCCTTGGTCTCTATTCTCCTCCCCTCTCAGCATCCCCTCCCCTCCCTTTTCTGCTGTGACTTCCCTGGGGAAAGGCTGGCAGACAGCCTTGGCGCAAAGCACTGCCGATGGCTGCCATCTGGGTGGTGTGCCAACAGCCTTCTCAGCGACTCCCAGCGTGTTCCTCTTTAAGCCTTTCACAGGTGGAGACAGTGACATCCACCTGGCCTCGGGGACAGGCAGACCATCCCTTGGTTATTCTCCAGGCCAAGGAACACAAAACTGGCCTTTAGTGTGTTTTCCTGTTACCTACTCCTTCTAGAAGGACAGTCCAGGAGTACGGGTAAGTGACTCACCTGCAAGGTACCCTCCAAACAGGCCATCCTCTGGAAGCCCACGGTCTGCTGAGACAGAACGCAGATGCACAGGACAGGCCTGGAAATGTGTGACAATGGTCACAGCTTCACTGCCTGAAACGCTCCCGTGTCCTCATGGCCAGCGCCGGACCTGCCGTTCCTGCCAGCCCCGCTGAAGCAGGCGAACATTAGCCAGTACCTGCCCGCAGGACGCCAATCCGACTGACAAGAGGTCGTTAGAGGAGAGCCTGTGCCCTACTGTCTCATGCGAGCAGGGTCCAACACAGGACAGATGGCCTGTGTTTGGGAAGCCACGTCAGCAACTTTTCCTGTCCTTGCAGGTGTGCGCAGAGCCCCTTCCAGTTTGGGAGGGCACAGCGGGTGATGCACAGACATTGGACAGGGGTCAGGTCTAAACCCCGGGCAACCCTGGACCTGGTTTTGCTTTTTGCCAGGACCTGGCTCAGGTGCTCTTGCACTTTGGTCTTTTGGGGCCCCAATATGCCAGGCCTGGCCATGTTTCATCCTAACCTGTTTGTGTGTGCATACCTGAGCAAGGACAGTCCCCTGGGGTCCCCTCCCGACCCCCGGGGGTGAGCAATACCAGCCCCATTTGCAGACGCGGTGGCTGATCCTCCAAATGTCTGAGACATCAGGCAGGTGTGACTGCTTCCAATGCTCTTTTCATTCACTCCCTCCATTCCCCGAGCCCTCTTGCAACCGAGGATTATTCTGTAGGCACTACAGTTAATACAGCCTGAACATTCATGCTGACAGTCTTAATTTAACAGAGCAATGAAGTTGATCTGACTTGTTCAATCATAGTCACGTTTATCTTGGCCTGCATGGTAATTAAGCATAATCCCATGGCAGTCAGTTCTTCCACTGCTGAACTGGAAAATGTTACATGCCGGGCATGGTGGCCAGTGCCAAGCATGTCAGATGACGCCTAGGACAGCTTGTGCACTTACTTAAAAATGTTTGTTCTTAACATTGCTTTCATAGTTAAGGGAGAAGCATGCCCACATGGGCCTCTGATTGCAGTGGGGAGGGTGAGGCACAGAAGAAGGTGGGGAGACACATCCTTCAGACCCTGTCTTTATTTTCTACTGCGTCCATAGGGGAGGAGGGTGAGAGGGCCACTCCCTGCTGTCAGACTACACCAGCACCTGTGGGCAGCCATTACACTGCTGAGGACAAGAGTGCTGGGCCTGGGGCCTGGCGCGGGATAGCCTAGTGGCTAAAGTCCTCGCCTTGCATCCACCAGGATCCCGTATAGGTGCCAAATCGTGTCCCGGCTGCTCCACTTCCCATCAGCTCCTTGCTTGTGGCCTGGGAAAGCAGTAGAGGATAACCCAAGGCCCTGCACTCACATGGGTGACCTGGAAAAAGCTCCTGGCTTCAGATCAGCTCAGATCCGACTATTGTGGCCACTTGGGGAGTGAACCAGCGGATAGAAGATCTTTGTCTTTCCTCTCTCTGTAAATCTGCATTTCCAATAAAAAAAAAATAAATCTTTTTTTTTTTTTTTTTTTTTTTAAAAAGTGCCAGGCCTGCGCCATGGGCTGTCCATGCCTTGGTTGATTTAATCCTCCCGGAAGGCTTGAACAATAGTGTTTTCCAGTAGTGGTCCCAACCATGAGAAGAATGCTGCTTCCTAATGAAACACCCCTTGAGCGCACACAGGCCTCAGGGACGAATGCTGTGACCAGCACAGCCGCTGCAGAGAAGCCCAAGTAGACACTCTGGTTGTTAGCCATGTCAGAGATCCATCTGGTTGCTACAACCCAAATGAACCTTGGGAGGAGGAGGCTAGCCCAGCTGCCATCTGACTGCCACAGCAGGAGAGGCTCCAAGAGAACCGCTTCACTGAGCCCAGCCACATCAGAGCCAAGAGAGGTTACATTATCTTAAAGATATATTTTATTTGAAAGGCAGAGTTAGAGAGAGGAAATGGAGAAAGAGAGATCTTCAATGGCTGGTTCACTCCCCAAACAGCCAGGGCTGCCCCACACTGAAGCCAAAGACCAAGAACTCCATCCTGGTTTCCCACAATGGTGGCAGGGGCCCAAGTCCTTGGGCCATCCTCTGCCTTCCCAAGTGCATTAGCAAGGAGCTGGATTGGAAGTGGAGCAGCTGGGAGTCAAACTGATACTCGGATGGGATGCTGGCACCATGGGTCATGGGTTAACACAATATACAATATACACCACCCACAGGATATATCATTTGAAACTAAAATCCGTTGGGGGTTATTTGATGGCAGCACAGGAGGATAAGTGGGTCAGGAGGTGTATATGAGTTTTTGTCCTCATTTTTTAGATGGAAAACTAAGTCCCAGAGGGGGTTAGGAATTTCCCACCTTCACCAGGCCGGTGGGCAGTAGTGAGGGTTTAAACTCAAGGCGGCATGATGCCTCCTGCAAAATGCCACCTGACATGTCATCTCTAGGAATTCCCACCTGGAAAAGAGACCACCAGGCTGAAGGTGTGCTGTGTCATTCACGGCCAAGGGGTGCCAGGCTGGGGCACACAAGGAATGAGGCTGTCTTGCCGCCTCTCCAGCCCCAGGCAACGCGGCCATGTCGCACTCCACTCCAACTCTACCCACCGAAGGCTGGTTCACAGTTCTTCATTCTTCCTTGTGTGGTCAAGATGGCACCTCCTCCCGAAACCTGCCTACCACACACCTGGCAGGTGAGGTGTCTTTCCCCAGCACCTGACTCTTGCTCTAGGCTTGGAGTTCACCATTCCCTATCCAAATAATTTGTTTTGATGGTCGGCCTCCTTTTGACCAGGAAGCTTCCGAGCCTAACAGGGGACCTCAATCACTCAGGAACTCCAAAAAATATTGGTTGGGGGCTGCTGTAGCATTGTGGAGGGTTGAGCTGCCGCTTGTATCAGAGGGCCTCGTTCAAGTCCTGGCTCCTCCACTCCTGACCTTGCGGCCGCCCAGGATGCATTAGCAAGGACTCCCATTCTGGCGCCCTGCGAATGCACACCCTGGGAGGCAGCGGGGATGGCTTCAATAGCTGGGCCCCTGCCATCCGCCCACGTTGGGGGACCTGGATGGAGTTCCTGGCTTCTGGCCTGGGCCTGGACCATCCCAGCTGTTGCAGGCAATTGGAGCATGTATGGATGTCTAGATGAATACAAGAAACACATGAAAACAATCCGGAAGGACTAGCACGAAGAAAGTCACTTGGATGACTGGTAGGCAGGTTCTATTAGAAATGAACATTTTCTCATTGTAACAGGCAGAAGGGGGAGACAGTAAAGAGAGCGCCAGGTGTGCATCAACAAGGTGAATGATGGAACCTTGCAAAGGTGTTTTCACTAAGAGGAAAGCTACTCAGCCATAAAAAGGATGGAGCTGGGGAGAGGAACTACGTGGCTTGGCAACAGTCTGAATCTTAAGAAGCCTCAACGCTGAGTGGAGGAAGCAAGACAAACGGTAATTAATACTTTATTTCTAACACAGGCAGTCCATGAACCTCTACGCAGTGCTGTGGCAGGTTATGCTAGCCGCCCGGAGCACCCGTCGGGCAAGAAACCAGCTCTGGGTTAGCGAACATGGACCAGGTGCCCGGAGCAGGCGTCCTCGCTGGCCACGGGGCTGGGGGCGCAGAGCCCAGCTGGGCCCGCGGCGTCCTCGTCCCGGGACCCCTGCGTACACCGCCAGGCCGGCGGCCGTGCGCTCCCTTCCGGAGGCGACGGCAGGGCTCGCCGGCGCCCCGCCCTCCCTCGGCGCTCGCCGGCCGCAGCCCGTGGCCGCCCCGCCCAGGCCCGCCCCGGCCCGGCCCGCCTCTCCTTATCTGGCCCCCGGGGCCGCGGCCAGCGCGCTGGGGGCCGCGCGATGTCGCACGGAGCGGGGCTCGTCCGCACCACGTGCAGCAGCGGCAGCGCGCTCGGACCCGGGGCCGGCGCGGGCCAGCTGGGGTGCGCCGGCCCCTCGGAGGGGCTGCTGGACCAGGGCTACCCCCGCACCCTCGCGGCCCTGCTCAAAGTGGCGCAGATGGTGAGAGAGAGAGAGCGGAAGGGTGCGTGGGGGGACGTGGGCCGGGTTCCTCGTGGGGCCAGGGAGGGTAGTGTCCGGGACCCCCCACCCCAGCGTTTTCAAGCCAGCCGGGTTCGACGAAGACTCCCCCACTTCCCCACGGCGGGGCTGGGCTCTCGAGTTCTCCCTGCTGCCGTCCGCGGGGGCCCCAAACCGCCAGCCAAAGTTCGCTTCCCTCTTCCTCTTGCGGCGACCGCTTCGACCCGAGCTGGAGCGGGCGGTGGAGAGAGAAGGCAGCCCCGCGGAGGTGCTGAGGCATGGAAACTCTGCCGGCCCTCGGGCTGCGGCCTCCGCGGCCTTCGGTTCCCAGCGCGCGGAGCTTCCCGCTGCGGACGCAGTTACTTCCCGCGGAGGAACCCCGAGGGTTTGCGTCCCGCGCGGCTCTTGGGTGGGACCTGGGCCGGCTGTGTTGGTCACCTGCGCTCTGGGTAGATGGTGGACTGGGGAAGGCCTCTTGGGTGGCTGGTAGAGTTGAGGACTCTGGAGTAACCCACAGCAGCCGGTGCACCGAGTCTCCCACCAGGGCAGACACGGGTTGCCTACCTTCGTTCCTTGTTCCCCAGGCTTTTTCCATCCCCCTTCCTTTGCAGTTTTTAATCTTAAATGCCTTTTCCATGGCTGGGCTGCTGCCGTTCACTCGTGGTTAATGTTTGCTGTGTGGATTCCTCTTTTGAAAAGAGGTGGGAGAAGAGGAATGTGGGGGGTGAGGCATAAGGTCGCAACTCCCCCCTACCCACCCAACTACAGAGAGAGGGGAAGTACCCCCAGGTGCTGGGCTGTCCTAGTGGCCACAACGTTGTGAGTCCAGTTGCTGAGTGGACAGAAAAGTGTGTCTCAGTTCCTGCTTGGGGCAGAGCGGAGGGGAAGGGGGGAAGGGTCTGTATTCCCAAGTCTCCAAAGGGGACAGAGATTGGTTCCGAATGGACCCAAACTTAGGACTAAAGGCATGTTAGCCACAGGCCCCAAAAAAGGTCTGGTGATGAGAGGTGCTGTCGAGCTTCAGCTGGGCCTTTTCTTCCTGTCCAGGCTAAGAGATTTAATCGGCCGAAGAGAGAGCACCAGTCCACATGGGCTGGGGGAGACAGACCCCACTAGAGCATGAGAAGTGAGGGGCTTTGTGGGTAGAGCCCGAGGTCAGAAGTTGCTGTGTGTGTTTATAAGTTCAGTGGACAAAGAGGCCGCTTCCCAGCCCCCTGCCCCTCCGGCTGGCCTGGCTGTGCGGCCCTTGGGCAGGCTTGTGGGCCTTGGTACTGAAAAACGGAGGGTGTAGGCATGCAGAAGGACTTCATCTAACAGCTTCCTTGGGTGCCCCCTTTGAAAGCATGCTATGGTACTCCTCTGCCTTGCCTCGGGCGTGCCAGGCTAGCCGTGTGCCAGGACCCCCTGGACGTGGCCCTAGAAGAGAGATCCCTTAGGGCTGTGTGCGTTCTTGTCTCTCCCCTGCCTACTGTTTCCTGGGCACCTGCTCAAGCATTCTGACCACGCCAAGCTTTAATGTGGGGGAAGAGGCAGAAGCTGCCAGCACAGTGCCATCCTCTGGGCACTCTTAGCAGGTCTCATTGAAAAGGCCGCTGCTTTGGGGAGCAGCTTGCCCCCCCTTGGCCTGTTCCTGACTGTGCGGGAACAGAGAACGGGAAGAAAAGGGAGTTTCTCAGCGAGTGTTGACTTTTGATCGGCCACTTTCCCGTGTGTAATTCTTTTTTATTATGAAAGATTTATTTATAGGAATGGCAGAGTTGCAGAGAGGGAGGGAAAGACAGAAAGAGGAATTCCATTTGTTGGTTCACTCCCCAAATGACCACAGTGGCCAAGCCGGGGCCAAGTAGGAGGCAGAACTTCACCCACGTCTCCCGTGTGAGTGCAGAAGCCCACGCACTCCAGCCATCTTCCACTGGGTGCACTGGCAGGGAGCTGGATTAGAAATGGAACAACTGGGACCGGTACCCAGATGGTACGCCACCATAACAGGCAGTGGCTGATTGTGAACACCACAATGCCAATCCCTCCAGGTGTAATTATTTTAAATTAAAAAAAAAAAAGTTTCATTTGTATTTATTTTGTTTACTTAAAGGGAAGAATGCTAGAGGGACTACCCGCTGTTTCACTCTCCGCATGGCTGCAACACCTGGGCCGAAGCCAGCCTGAAGCTGGGAGGCCCAGAATTTCACCCTGGCTTCCCCTATGTATAACAGTGACCCGGATGTTTGGACCAGCTGCTGCTGGTTTTGTCAAGCACAGTAGAAGGGAGCTTGTCCAGAGGTGGACTCCACAATCGGCACTAGTGAATTGGAAGCTAGTGTCATAGGCAGTGGCTTAGCACACTGTGCCACAATGCTGCTGGCTCCAGGAATTTTGTGGGGTTTTTTTGAATGACTGTGTTTTTGGAGCCCAGGAGTTGTTCTTGGTGAGCTCGTAGGAACTGCATAGCCATGCACCCTGATGTGCCGTCTCCTGAAGTTCAGAGCAGCGTGTTGGACAGGTGAAGAAGCATCACCTGCTGTCAGGAAGTGCTGTGTGAACCTAGACTGCACACATCCACCCAGGCTGGGCGGCACCGGGTGGGAGGATGGGCGTGAGGCAAGGTCTCACAGAACCTGCAGGACACAGGGCCAGTCTGGGTTTCCCTTTGGGAACGCACAGCCCAGGAGGGGGCTAGGGGACTCCAGCCTCCATCCTGGCTGAGAACAGCTCTGTGAATGGGGAGGGGCCCTATGTGTTCCAGGCCAACCCCTGCCTTATGTTCTGCGTTCTGTCCCCGTGGAGGTGGGCCAGGAGGGGGCCTCTGGGCTGCCCCTGAGGGCGATCTGCACACCCGCACGCCAGGGCGTGAATAGTAGTCAACACCCTCAGAGCCAGGACCCTGACATGGGGACAGAGAGAGCATATTTTCATCTTCTGGCTCGCTTCCCAAATGGCATCAGCAGGGAGTTGGCTTGTGAAGTGAACAGCCAGAACGCCAACCTGCGCTCTTTGGGAGACAGCATCCCACGTGCTGGCTTGACCCTTTGCACCACAATGCTGGTCCCCTGGGGGTTGGGTTTTTTTTTTTTTTCCCAATATTTACTTATTTTACTTGAAAGAATCACAGAGAGAGAGAGAGAAAGAGATCTTCCATCCAACTAGTTCATTCCCCAAGTGGTTGTGACAGCCCAAGCTGGGCCAGTTCAAGAGCCAGGAACCAGAAGCCTCTTCCAGATCTCCCATGTGAGTGCAGGGGCCAAAGGACTTGGGCCATCCTCCACGGCTTTTCCAGGCACAGTGGCAGGGAACTGGATGGGAAATAGAGCAGCTGGGATTCGAACCAGCACTCAGATGGGAAGCCAGCACCACAGGCAGAGAATGAGCTTGCTACGCCACCGTGCTGGCCCTTGCATGTTCCTTCTGCACATTCACCAACATGCCTCTTCAGTGCTGAAACCTGGAGAGGCACAAGAAAGCAGACGCTCCTGCTGCTTCTCTCCAGGAGCAATGCTTAGATAACACATTATAGTGTTTTTCTTAGAAATGTTTTAAAGATTTCTTTATTTTTATTTGAAAGGCAGAGTTAAAGAGAGAGGAGAGCCATTCACTGATTCATTCACCAAATGTCCTCGCCAGCTGGAGCTGGGCCAAATCAGGAGCCAGGAGCATCCTCTGGGTCCCCTATGGGAGTACAGGGGCCCAAGGACTGGGGCCATCCCCCACTGCTTCCTCAGGGACATTAGCAGGGAGCTGGATCAGAAGTGGAACACCCAGGACTCAAACCAGTACCCATGTGGAATGCAGGAGCCACAGGCAGAGGCTTCGCTGGCCATACCACAGCATTGGCCCCATGTTATGGGATCTTATAGTAGACTTAAAACTTTTTTTGTTCATGCTCTGCTGTGTGTGGCTTTCCACAATGTTGGTGTGGCTGGATGAGGTGCTGTGGGCACTGTGACCCCGTCCGCTACCCCATGGCTTCCCATGTTGTGCCCAGGTACAAACAAGGCTGGAGGGAGCAGTGCAGGCCTTCATTGTAGAGACATCCTGTGGAGGACAACTCCCTAACTCAGTCCTCAGGATAGGTGGCCTTGGTCTCTTAGGCAAGAATGGGGTGCCCTGGCCCTTCTGGGGGGTGGGCACCCAGCAGGCCTCCAGGGGGAGTGAGTGCATGGCCCCTCATCTTCCATCGAGGCCTGAGTGGGGGGTGGGAGGGCGGTGTTCCGAGTCATCATGGTGTTTTTGGCCCCTAGTGGTCCAGCTGTGCTTCCAATTGCACCTGTGCTTGAGGGATGGCCTGAGCACCTGTGGGCACCTGCTGATGACACCGCTGTCCACGGGGAAACCCTCTCATGGCCAGGATGCAAAGCCGAGGGATTTGGTGGTATTTGCAAGGGTGCACTGCAGACCACTACCTGCTGCCACACTGGGCAGAGCTGGGCAGGAGTGGTGAGATGATGCTGGACCCAAGGGGTCACCGGGCTACACAGGGAGTCATGGGTGCAGGGTGAGTCTGGGGAGCACTTGGGGTGCTCCCGGTGTGGGCCTGTACATTCTCCCAGATGCCTGTTTCTGAGCGGCCCCCTCTCCCTTGCTCCTTGCCTGGCGCTTCCTGTGCAGCTTGGGGTCTACATCTGTTTCCTCCCTGTCCCTCTGTGGGCTCGCTGGTTCCCTGTTCTCCTGCTCCCTCCCTGACCCTGATCTTCCGCCCTGGGTCCACCCAGCACCTTCCTGCTTCACACCCCACACCCTGCACAGCAGGGTGGGGTCTGGGCGGCCTCCCGCCGCTGGAGGGGCACCTGGTACGGATTTGGATCAGCAAGGCCTGGACAGGCTATTCCTCTGGCTGCCTGGGGCCTTCCCTCTCGCTCCTGCTAACTTGGCACATTGGAGCAGTTTTCATGGGTACCTTGAAAAGTTCAAGGGAAATGGAATGGAAAGATAGATTTTCAAAAATGTATTGTTGGGGCTGATGTGGCACGGCCGGTTAAGCCACGCTTGTCAAGCCTGCATGCCATGTCAGAGCTCCGGTTAGAGTCCTGGCTGCCCACTTCCCATCCGGCTCCCTGCGAATGCAGCTGGGGAAGTAGAGGAAGAGGACCCAAGTGCTGGAGCTCCTGCCACCTATGAGGGAGACTCTGATGGAGTTCCAGGCTCCGTCTCTGACCTGGCCCAGCCCTGTTGCAGCCAATTGGCACAGTGAACCAGCAAATGGAAAATCTGAAAACCTAAAAGAAAAAAATAAAGTTTATTTATTTAGAAGGCAGAAAGACAGTTGAAGGTCCATCTTACATGCTCTGGGCCACTCCCCAAATGCCAGCAACAGCAAGCCCCAACTGGGTCTCCCGGGTCCCGGAGCTGGCACCACCTGCTGCCTGCAAGGTGTGTGCCTGAGTGGGAAGTTGGCACCGGGAGAGGCACTGGGACTCGAGCCCAGACACTGCAACACAAAGTGAGCAGAGCCGTTGTGAGTTAGCGGTGATTTGTCACATGGGTAAGTGGCACACCCATGGGTGTCACCGCAGAAGCTGTCATGGCCACTCCCTTGGTAAGGAGAGGTGGGGGTCCGCTGGTATCAGCGTGGGAGACGAAGCTCAGTGGCCGCCTTTTAAAAGCAGACTGCGCTAACATGTCACTGCACTCCCACGGGGCACATTCAACCACCTGTTTGGGACTGGCTGTGGACACCGCGCTGTGTGTTCTCCGTGCGAGAGCTCACTCATTGTTACCACATCCCAGTTTGCTAGTCCCAGGTTACAGGTGAGGTGACCCCTGGGAACAGCTCCATACCCTGGCCTTTTAGCGCTGGGCCCATCTCCTCCCAGCCACCAGGCTTTCCTCTAGGGGTCCATCCCAGAGCTATTTTTTTTTAAAGATTTATTTATTTTTATTGGAAAGACAGAATTTACAGAGATATGGAGAGACAGAGAAAAAGATCTTCCATCTACTGGGTCACTTCCCAAGAGGCCACAATGGCCGAAGTTGAACCTATCCAAAGCCATGAGCTTCTTCTTGGTCGCCTATGCAGGCACAGGGTCCCAAGGATTTGGGCCACCCTCTACTACTTTCCCAGGCCACAAACAGGGAGCTGGATGGGAAGTGGAGCAGGCAGGATACAAACTGGTGCCCAATTGAGCCAGTGCCCCAGCCCCTGGTAACCACCATGCTAACTGGAGTTCTGACGCATCTCTTTTGTGGCTAGTGACATTGAGTGTTTCTCCACCTGTTTGTTGGCGATTTTTTTTTTTTCCTGAGATGTCTCTAATCAGGTCCTTGTTTCTTAATAGGACTGTGAGGTTTTGGTTGCAGAGTTCTCTTAGTTCCTGGCAGATACCTGGCTTGCAAGTATTTCCTCCTGTCCTTTTGTATGTATCTTCACTGTGTTGCTTATTCCCTTTGGTTGCAAGCGTCTTGGCTAGATGTGGTCCTGTTTTGCCTAGTTGGCTTTTGTTGCCTGTTGGCTCTGAATTCCTTGTTTGTAGAGCAGCAGCCAGAGTGAATGAAGTGCCCCAGAGACTTGGGTCTTCCTTGTTAGAGATCAGTGTGGTGTTAGCAGGTGCCTACGGAGGGGTGCCTAAGAGAGGGGCCCCTCTGCTGGTCCAGACAAAGCCCTGGGCAGACTGGGAAGCCAGGAGAAGGCGCAAGTGGAGACCCCTGCAAGGAGAGGCTGGGCCACCTGCCCCATAGCAGCCCCTGGCATTTCTGATAAGGATGCACGTTCTATCCTGGATACCAGCCCGTTGGCGTTGCGCTGGATTCAGTTGACAGCTTTCCTCGGACTCCCAGAGTCCAAACACAGCAGGTGCCTACGCCAAGGCCAACAGACGGGAGGAGGGAGGGAAGAGAGAAGTGTGTGTGGGTTCATCAGGCTGTTGGGCAGGAGCGCTAATTGAAGGCCATGCCAGGAAACGGGCTGTCCCGGATTAAAGGCTCCAAGAGCCGAATGCCAGAAGCGGCAGATCATGCTTACAGCTCCATTTCTAGTTCAAGTGCTAATAACCCTTGTGGGGCAGCCCAGCCCGGGCCCTCTGCCCGTTTCAAGTCTCGGGCTCCATTTCAAGTCACTCTGCCAGATACTGACTCAGTGCCTGCCCACCCCAGCCTGGTGCCAGCTGCTAGGCCTGAAGGACCGAGTGTGGCAGCTCCGGCCTGTCCCTTGGCTGGGAGTGTAGACACTGAGTAGGTAGCGTATTCATCACCTCTAGAGAAAGAAGGAAAAAAACTGCATGCCAATGCAAATCTTCTGTCCTTCAGGATTTTTATTTTATGCTTATTGAAAAGGTTACCCACCCCCCAAGATTTATTTATTTACTTGAAAAAGCCACAGAGAGGGAGAGAGACATTTTCCATCAAAAGATTCACTCCCCGCATGGCTACCATAGTCAGGGATGAGCCAGGCCAAGCCAGGAGCCAGAGTTTCATCTTAGTCTCCCACATGGGTGCAGTGCCCCAAATAAGTGGGCCATCTGCTGCTGCTTTTCCCAGGTTGTTAGCAGGGAGTTGAATTGGAAGTGGAGCAGCTGGGACATCACCTGGCACCACTATGAGATGCTGGCACTATGGGTAGGTGGCTTTACCCGTTGTACCATAGCACTGGCCCATGGATTTTATGCTTCTATTTTTTTTAAGATTTATTTATTTGCTATTGGAAAGTCAGATATATAGAGAGAAGGAGAGACAGAGAGGAAAATCTTCCTTCCACTGATACACTCCCCAAGTGACCGCATTGGCCGGAGCTGATCTGATCTGAAGCCAGGATCCCAGAGCCCCTTCCAGGTCTCCCATATGGGCACAGGGTCCCAAGGCTTAGGGCCGTCCTCGACTGCTTTCCCAGGCCACCAGCAGGGAGCTGGATTGGAAGTGGGGCTGCCAGGATTAGAACCGGCGCACATATGGGATCCAGGCACGTGCAAGGCGAGGACTCCTAACCACTATGCTATGGCACCGGGCCCTAAATCTGCTCATCTAAAGAGTGTTTTGCACATAGTCCCATCCTTTGTTGCGTCAAGGGGGTGAGCCATGCAGCGCTTCTGGAATCCATGAGAAAGCTGAAAGCCATTGCAGTTAACTCCTGGGCTGGTGGCTGACCTTTGCTTTGGCAGGTCCACACTCCTCGTTCATCGTCCCCACTGTCTCGCAGGCAGGGTTGAGCCTTTTACTCTTGCCTCTGCAGTTTTCCTCCCTGATGGTGGCACCTGTTATATAAGTGTCAAGGAAAGAGAGAAACAGAGAGAACTCCCATCTATGGTTCATTTCCCAAATACCTACCGTGGCTGACCTGCGCCAGGCCCTATCCAGAGGCTGGGAAGTGAAGCTGCATGTTTCATGGGCATGGCCGAGCCCCATCGCCTTGAGCTTCCTGCTTGAGCATCCCAGGGTGCACACAAGCAGGAAGGTGGAATTGGGAGTTGAACTGGAATTTGAGCTGGGCACTGCCATATGGGGTGTGGGCATGTTAACTTCTGTCTTAAGTGCTAGACCAAATGTGCACCCACACACCTCAAGTTCTTTAGTACTGACATGTTTGAGGCAAGTTACAGGTATGCACAGCAAAAACTACTCCCCAGCTGTCTATCGGTGGCAATTGTAAAAGAGCTGCCTGACTCAGAGGAGAAAATGTGAGTGAGGGAATGGCGCTGTGGTGGAGCGGGTAAAGCAGCCACCCACAGTGCTGACGTCCCAATGGGCGCCAGTTTGAGTCCTCGCTATTCCACTTCTCATCTAGCTCCCTGCCAATGTTCCTGGACAAGCAAGCAAAGATGGCCCAAGTGCTTGGGTCCATGCACTCACCTAGGAGACCTGGCCATTTGGGGAGTGAACCAGCAGGTGAAAGGCCTCCCGCTCTCCATAACTCTGCCTTCCAAATAAACAAAATGTATCTTAAAGAATTGAAAGCGTTTTTAAAAAGGAGTGAGTCCGTGAAGGGAAGTTAGTGTCGGGGCACTGCACCTGATGACAGATCCAGTGTGTGATGCTCAGGGCACAGATGCTAGGGTCCTCCTGCTTTGGGGTCACACCATCCCGGGCAAGGAGGCTGCAGGCAGAGGCGTGGTGCAGAGAACGGGGGACAGGCAGGAGGAAACAGTGGGTAGGGTGTTCCGGGGGAGGGAGCAGCCTGGGCCAGGGGCAGAGTCAGAAGGGCGAGGGTCTGAGAGCTTGTCGCAGTTGATGAGAGGGGTTCTGAGGGGGTGGTGAAGTTTGGAGGTTCTGTCAGGCTTTGCCCACTCCTTCGAGGTTGTCAATTTCAGTTCCTCACCTTTGTCGGTTTCTGTTTCATTCGAAACTCCTGGAGGGTTGGTTGATGCATTGAGGGTGTTCACTTGCCAGACTCATCTGGCATCTTCCACACAAGGATTTGTATGGATCTGCCTTTTTTTTTGGGGGGGGGGGTAGATCTTGTTATTCTGTGAGTGTGCTTAGAGTGACATGAATGTAATGAAATCTAGGAGTTATTCAAAGCCAGAGTTCACCCGCATGGTCACCAGGGCAGTGTTTGGTCCTTCTCGGGTGCTGAGCTGCAAGCCTGCTGTTTGCAGTCGAGATGCTGTTCCATTGCCATGACGTCATCCTAACCGTACACGACACACGCTCATCTCAGTAGACAGAATCGTTATGTCACCATTCAGTTACACACTTGTTAACATTGATTTTCATTTTGCTTTTATGATTTAAAAAGATTTATTTCTTTGAAAGAGTTACAGAGGGAAAAGGAAAGATGAGCAGATCGGTTGATCTTCTATCCAATGGTTCACTCCCAGATGACTGCCATGGCTGCAGCTGGGTCAGGTCGAAACTGGAGACCAAGAACTCCATGCAGATCTCCCACATGGCTGGCAGGGAGCCAAGGGCTTGGGCCATCCTGTTGCTTTCCCCGACTGTTAGTAGGAAGCTGGATTGGAAGTGGAGCAGAAGGGGCTCAAACTGTTGCCCAAATGGGTGCTCGCTTCGGCAGCACATGTACTGTTGCCCAAATGGGTTACTAGTGTCGTAGGTGTTATGCCACAAAGCCAGCCCCTGACTTTATTTTTGGAAGCTAGAGTGTGACAGAGAGATCTTCCATCTGCTGGTCTACTCTAAATATCCAGAACAGCCAGAGCTGCTCTGGACCAAGGACAGAAACCCAAAATCAGGTCTGGGTCTCCCATGTGAGTGGTAGGGACCCTAATAGCTGGCCCGGCTTACTGCCTGCCAGTGTGCACACTACCAGGAAACTGGGTCAAAAGTGGAGCCAGGACTTAAACCCTGGCACTGCACTATTTTTTTTTTTAAGATTTATTTATTTTTATTGGAAAGGCAGCTATACAGAGAGAAGGAGAGACAGAGGAAGATCTTCTGTCCGATGATTCACTCCCCAAGTGGGATCCGAAGTGAGGAGCCAGGAGGCTCTTCCGGGTCTCCCATGCAGGTGCAGGGTCCCAAGGAATTGGGCCATCCTTGACTGCTTTCCCAGGCCACAAGCAGGGAGCTGGATGGGAAGTGGAGCTGCCGGGATTAGAACTGGCGCCTATATGGGATCCTGGTTCATGCAAGGCGAGGACTTTAGTTACTAGGCTACTGCACTGGGCCCAGCCATTTGCTTTTTACCTAAGCTTTTAGCTACTGCAGATGATCTGACACTGAGCACCTGTAGGGGCTGCAAACTTGGGGTAGGCTGGATCCAGTAACAAAGACCTTCCCTCTAGGACCTCCATGGGGGAAGTTCTGCATTAACAATGCCAACGCCAGATCTCCTTGCAAGCTCTTTGTGTCCTTCCTCTTTGCCACTCTGCATGTATGGTCCTTCCCCCCTAGTTGTCTGAGTGCATGCAAATCCCACAGTCTGTCTCCAGGCAACTGCCCTTGCCCCGCCCAGCCGTCAACCCAAGTGAGCAGCCTTGGCTTTCTGGGTTCACGATACCTTTCTTCTGACATTTTAGCAAAGCTCAGTGCCTTCTTGCTCAGCTTGCACTGCTCTCCACCTGGGTGGGGCAAGTCTCTAATCTTTACCTCTAACGTTTCTTCCCGAGCTGCCTTAATGGCCTCTTTGCTTTGGGAAGAGGTGAGTTGCAAAGATCATAAATATTGAAATGGCAAGGGACCATCTGCCCTGACAGATGTCCACTGTTAAGGCAGAATCAGTCTGGGCCTTGGGAATGGGAGAGGAGTGAGGAAACCCATTGACCAATCATGGCGAGGCAGGGGCGTGGCCTCCTGTGGCATTTCTCATTCCTGCGCAGACACTCCTCCCAGAAAGTTCAGCTACTATGGAAGAAGTAGTGATGGTCCAAGCATATGTCCTGTGGGCCTGCAGCCAGTGGGCCCCGGGAGGGTTCTGTTGTATGTTTACCCACCTCCTGCAGGATCTGTACTACGTGTCAGTTACAGTCTGGGAAGAGCAGGGGACTCGATCGGCCCCCACTTTCCAGGTGGGCACACAGAGGCTGTCGTGTGGGGAAAGGTCACTGGGTCAGAAAAGTGGGATTCTGCATTTCACACATTGCCCCTGGCCGCTGCACTCTTGAAAGGGCCAGAATGGCAGATGTAAATGTTCCCGCAGCCACCCCTGTGGCTTCCCTCGCCCCCCAGAGTCTCGGACCACCTGGCCACCAGCTGAGACCAGGAGCAGTGCCTCTGCAGCCCTGCAGGCACCCATGTCCTGCTGGTCTGCCTCTTGTGATCACGGGAGGGAAGCGGGGTTTTGGGTAAGCCATTCTCCCCTTCTGCGTGCCTCCGTTTCCTCATCTGGGGAATGGGAGTGCAGTGGTTACCTGGTTCCCAGGATCGGGTGGAGCTCTGAGCTGATCCTGCTTATTCTCCTGGCTCAGTGTCCCAGTAAGAACCTGGAATCTTGTCCCCCGTTGTGTCTGCAGCTTTTTTTTTTTAGATATATTTATTGACATTTTTGTTAGAAAGGCAGATTTACAGAGAGGAGGAGAGAGAGAGAGATTTTCTATCTGCTGGTTCACTCCCCAAGTGACCACAATGGCCAGAGCTGAGCTGATTCTCAGCCAGGAACCTCCTCCAGGTCTCCCATGCAGGTACAGGGGACCAAGAACTTGGGTCATCCTTTATTGCTTTCCCAGAATATAAGGTGGGAGCTGGATTAGAAGTAGAGCAGACAGGACGTGAACTGGCACCCATATGGGAAATTGGTGCTTGCAGGCGGAGGATTAGCTTGCAACGCCACTGTGCCAGCTCCATGTTGTTGAATTTTGAGTGCCCTTTTAAACCTTCTGGATAAAAGCACTTGGTCAGAAATATGATTTGCAAAATTTTCCTACAAGTATCTTTTTGTTTAACTTTTGTTTTTCATGTTGTTACATAGTTGGGAGGGATGCAAGCCCATGTTAGTTTCCAATGAGGGTGAGGCGGCCAAGCTGTAGAGGAAGGTGGGACAGATGTTTCAGTTTCTTTTTCTCCTGTGTCTGCAGGAGGGGAAAAGGAGAGGGGGGCACTCCTTGCTGTCAAACTAGATCAGCATCTGAGAATGGGGGACAGTCATTCTGATGACGCCTTTGGACGCCGATACGGGAGTGTTCAAGGGGTGTTCCTTGAGTGCTTTTGGTAGTTCTGAAATGTTGTTGGCATCATTTCACCAGGCTTACAAAAACCTGTCCAGGTCTGTTGGTTGACCCAGTCCACTTGAGTGCATCCCCAGGCCCTGGAACACGTTGCAAAGCTTGGCCAGGAGAGTCGTCCAACCTGTTCTGCTTGCCATCCTCTGATGAGGCACTCCAGATCCTCTGCTGGCTGTCATGTCCCTGTGTGTATCTGGGCATGCTGTTCACTGCACAGGCATGTGGCACTGAAGAGGCCCAGTCCCAATACATGTATTCCAAGGTTAGACCACAAATACTGTGATTTTTTTCCCTGTGGCTGGAGTTCTAGGTCAGTGGTCTAGTCAGGGAGTCCCCCAAGAAACCTCATCTGGGGTTATCCCAGACTTTCCTATTGTGTGCCACCCAATGTGGGCTCAGCTTCGGTCTGTGTCCTGCATCAGCCAGCACACTTACTGGTGGATGCAGCTGCTTGGTCAGTTCTGCCTCCAGCCCCATCTCATGCGAATTGACGGGTGCTGCCGCCTAGCCCAACCTTCCACAGGTCCAGCCTTCACACACACCAGGGGGTACCACAACCTGCTCAGGGCAACTCCCAATAGCCCCCACCAGGCCTGCCCCCAGCCTGATGTTTGCTCCTGCCAAGCCCGGTCCATCTCACATCCAGTTTGGCCTGCCTGCATGCTCATGGGTGCTGCAGTTTAGCTAAGCCCAACACAGCCCCAGACCCCACTCACACGTATGCCAGTGACTGCTACTGCCTTGACCAGCCTGGCCTGCCCCCAGCCCTGGCTTTCATGCTCCAGCAGGGGAGTGCCCACAGTTCCTCTACCAGGCCTGTTCTGGTCCCTGGATCTCCTGCCTGTGTTTGTTAAGTTCTCAGAGCTTTTCTGAAGATCCTTTGTAGATTTCTGTCTAGGTGATCAGCCTGTCCAATGGATGGTTTTGCTTGTCATGTGTATACCATGCGTTGCTTTCCCCTACCTTATAGCAGCCTCCGTGAGTGGTGTTACTCGGTGTTAGCCATGTGTTGTTCATGGAGGCCCTTCACCCCAGGAAAGAAGTCCCTCTCCTAGTGTGTTCTGGATCTTTATTTTGAATACATTCTGAAATTTTGGCCAGAGATTTTCCTGTGTCCATTAGTGTGTGTGCCTGGTCTTCCTGCCTTCCCCCACATGTATTCTTCTATTTGTGTGTCTGAAGGCAAATACTGAACCAGCAGGGCGTTGCTGGAGTAAACCTGAGCTGTGGTGTTTGCATTTCCTATTTGTGGTGGGATTTGTTTGTGGTGGGATTTGTTGCTTGTTTTTGTTGGATCTTGTGAGAGTGCCATGTACTGATATCCAAGGCCAATCCTTGTCTCCCTTCCTTCCTCCTAAGGTCACTGTTCTTTTTGGCTCTACCCAGCTCTCACTCTTGCGCACACCTTGCAAAAAGCAGGAAATGACACAGCCCAGTTTAGAAAACAGGATTTTGGAAGTCACTCTTGGGTCCCCTAGCTAGACTCAGGCTCACTGGCCAGGACGTTAACCAGGTGTTGCTAGATGCCCGGCCCTGTGGAGGAGGGCCATGGATGTGTGTGTGGTTACCTGAGCAGATTAGCAGGTGCAAGACAGTTGGCATTGTTGAGGAACCTTTTGTTCGCATCCCCGTGGGGGCTCCCAGGGGAGGTGGATGATGGTCAGGGCAGAGGCAGGGCCCTTGTGGGCTCTTTGAAAGGCCCTCTTTGTCGTGGCCCCAGACGGTTTCTTCAGGGACAAGGAGCCCTAAGAATGGCCACACAGGCTGGCTGAGGGCAAACATGGGGAGTGGCCCGGTTCTCGCAGTGCCAGGTTATTTTTAATAAGCAAAGGCCAGGGGGGCGGGGCAGCTTTGTGAAGGGCACCCTTTGTTTTCCCCCTGGCACGCTGCTGACTCCATCCATGCCTGTCAGCTGAGGCGACTGCCTGTCTGACCTGGGCGCGCAGGTCACAGCTGTGATGCGTCAGAACTAAGAACATGCCAGAAGGCCGGGAGAGGGTGGCCGCAGGAGAGGTGAGCCAGAGGACGAGCAGTCCACACCACAAGGACCCATGAGTAGGTGGGAGGAGCCTGCAGAAGGCAATTTTGGCTCCCCTGCCACCTGAGCGTCAGCCTCCAGCTTGGCGTCCCTTCCTGCGCAGTGGAGCTGGGGCACGCCTTTCCTCACCATGTTGTCCCACAGGCAGCTGTGGGTCGCGGGGGGAACCTCACACCCATTCTCTCCCTTGCCCGGAGGACTCTGCCGGCTGTGGTCTCTGCATCTGTATCCATCCGGGGCTGGGTCAGGTGTTTGCACTGCTGCTGTTCTGCCAAGGGCTTCTCACACTGCAATCCAGAGCCTCTGCCTTCTGCCAGGTGTTCAGCTCTGTAAGGTTCCATCTTGTTTCTGGGTTGACTCCCTTCCTGGCTCCCCTAACCCTAAGCCCCACATTAATTAGAAAGGGGAAGAAAAAGACTTGTGGGGAGGGGGTGCCTAGCAAATGGCCTCTTTTGCTTCTTGGGAGTTCCCATGCCCTTCCTCTTCCAGCTTTCAGCCCACAGACTTCCTTCTGCACCCTCCGGGAAACTGGCTGTTTTAGCAATCTGGGATTTCAGCCCAGACATAAGCCTACAAACACTTTAAGGTACTAATCAGTGTCCTGACTTTGTCAGTGTTTTTCTGAGCCCAGACTAATTTCTTCTGCCCCATGCTGGCCCTACTCTGAATGGCACATGGGGGTTCTAAGTCCCATTCCCAAATGGTAGGACTCAGCAGGCACTGGCTGCTGGCAGGTGCCCAGGGCCGAGTGCCAGGCCTCTTGCTGACAGCTCTTCATTCCCCCTGGCCCTCCAGGCTGGTGGCCAGCGGGCAGGCAGCCTGACAGTCCGTCTGTATCCCCAGTTGCCTTAGGACTCTCGGGGAGAGAGGGAGAGGCAAAATGAGCACCAGTGTAGGCTGGTGTTCCTGGTGCCAAGCACAGGACTGGCATGTACCTGGTACCCAGCAAAGCAGCAGCAGCAGAATGACTGTTCATCATTCCTTCTTAAGAGCTGGGGTGGCCTGACTGGAGAAGCCAGGGAAACTGAAAACAGATAGTCACAAAGGCTTGCCTTGGCACTGTCCCTGTGTGTCTCGCCCTTCTGGGACCAGCAGCTGGTGGCATGAGGAAGCAGTGAAAGAGTGGCCTTGTCACATGCCACCCAAGAGCTGCCCGGACTGTGGCACTGTGAAGAGTTGTGCATTTATGGCAAGAGTTTCAGGGGTGGGTGTTTGGTGCAGCGGCTTAAGCTACCACTGAAACAAGTGCATCACAGGTTCGAGTCCTGGTTCTGCTTCCAGTCCAGCTTCCTGCTAAGGTGTGTCCCAGGAGGTGGCAGTCATGGCATGACAGGTTCTTGAGCCCCTGTCGTCCATGTGGGAGAGCCAGGTGGAGTTCCAGGCTGGCTCCTGGCTTTGGTGTGGCCCAGCCTTGGCTGGTGCAAGGCATCTGGAGAGGGAACCAGCAGGCAGGAGCTCCCTCTGTTTTTCCTTCTTGTCTGTCTGCCCTTCAAAGAAATTAAAAATGAAAAGAAACTTTATAGAAGGTGTCTGAGGAGGGCAGGAGCCACCTTTCAGATGGAACTTTCCAGTAAATGAGTAAGTGGCCCTGTCATGGTGTTGATGGTGGGGAGGGTCGGGGAGGCAGCAGTTCTGTGTCTTCCTGTTGCTCCCTCCAGGCCTCCAGGGCTCTTGGGAAGCCAAAACCAGGAGCTTTGCACAGGTACCTTCCTCCCCCACTCCCCACACCACACTGTCACTGGCCTTTTCCATGCTGAAACGTCCCTGTGGGCCCAGCAGTGCTAAACCTTCCTGCACGGTTCCAAGCAAGCATCCAGGTGGAGCTCACGTATGTTCCTCCTCCTCCCTCCCTCCCTTCCTTTTCTCTCTCTCCCTCCTACTTCTTTTCTTTTCTTTTGTAGCTGTTCAAAAGGCAGATAGAGGAGAGAAAGAGAGGGAGATCTGCCATCCACTAGCTCGCTTCTCAGATGCCCACAGTGGTCAGCACTGGGCCAAGGCCAAGGCCGGAGAACTCAATCTAGTAGGTGGCAGGGACCCAATGCTTGAACCATTCACACCTGCTGCCTCCCAGAAGCTTCCAGAAAAACTGGAATCTGGAATGTAGACCCAGAATTCAACGCAGGTGTGCCAGGTGTGGACACGGGGTCCTTAACTGCAGGGCCCCTTAGCAGCCCTTCCCCAGAGGCTTGGCGTTCCCAGGTTGCTCTCCAGCTCACCGGTGGCTCCCCTCTCGAAGGCAAAGACAGCCTTTCCCCTGAGCCCACTCCCAGGAGCAGTACTGCTGCGGAGAGTGGGGGTGCATTGCAAGCCAGAGTCCCAGGTGCAGGCCACAGGTGCATTGTCACCGTCACCTGCGTCTGTCACACTCCTCTTGGACAGAGCTCCGAATCCAGATGTGGAACCCACAGCAGCACATGTGTCACTTTCAGTACAAAGGCCTCTCCGGCCTGCTGGTGGTCCCTGCACCTGGCATGTGTGAGATTGCTCCAGTGTCGAGGGGCGTGCCCTCGCTCACTTATTCTCACTGTTTCTGTGGGTTTGCAATTTGATCAGGGTGCAGTGGGGTTGGCTGGTCCTTCCTGCACAGTTGTGGGGGGCCTCAGCTGGGACAAGGGTCATATCAAAGTCACCCCCTCTCTCATGTTGCATGGGGCACTGGCTGTGGAAAACTGAACCAGCCATGAGGCATTCTTAGAGAGGGACACTTTTTTTTTTTTTTTTGAAAGGTAGAGTTACAGAGAGAGAACAAAAGAGATCTTCCATCCTCTGGCTCACTTCCCAGATGACTAAAATGACCAAAATGACCAGAACTATGTTAGATCGAAGCTAAGAGCCAGGTCTCCCAAGGGCACGCAAGGGCTCAAGCACTTACGCACTCTTCCACTGCTTTCTCAAGACATAAGCAGGGAGCTGGATGGAAAGTGGAGCAGCCAGATCTTGAACCAGCATCTGTAACTGATGTTTATATGGCAGGTGGCAGCTTAACGCACTGGGACATGCTTTTTGTACCCTGTTCCCAAGGCCAAGAGAATTGGCATGTGCGGCTGCAGGGAGCTTGTCAAAGCCTCTGCTGCACCTCCACCCCACCCCCTTGGACGATTGAGTCCCCGGGGACAGCTTCAGCAGTCAGCCCAAAGTCTCAACCACACAAGAGGTAGGAAGCTGCTTAAATGGACTCTAGATCCAGATGGAAGAGACCGAATCCCAGGTGTGCTGCCCTATAGCCTCGGCTTCCCCATCTGTAGATTGAGTAGTTGCACTCACCCCTGAGGCCAGCAACCCAGGTGTGGTAAGAATGAGCTGCCAGCATTGGGGTCATCGCAGCCTCTTGTGACACACACATGCATCCTGGCCAGCCCTGGAGGGCCTGCCCCAGCCCCCGAGTCTCTCATTTCTTCAGCTGCTTCATCAGAATGCTTCTGGGAAGCCCTGGGTTTTGGCCCCAGGAAGGACCCTGGCTGCACAGCATCTCGGTCATCTGATTTTACTCGGTTCTCTGGCTCTCAGAATTTTAACCGAGAGCATTTAATTATCTTGTGTATTTCCCCCGTATCTAAGTTAGCACGCTGTGTTTCCTCAACTCTAAGGTCCCACAACTCTGACCGCTGATGGTGTAACTTCTTGGGGGTTGGGGGAGAGCCCCACTCAGTCTCAACAGCATTCAAATGTGGGGGAAGGAGCACGAAGGAGAACAGAGGCAGGTGCTGTCCTACTCCCTAGAAAACACAAACAGGAATATGAGGATCTATTTAACTGTTGTTCACTGGTTCCTTCCGGAAGCCAAGAGCTAGGGAGCTTTTTCCGGGTCTCCCATGTGAATGCAGACCCCACCCTTGCTGCTTTTCCTGGAACATTAGCAGAGCGTTGGATTGGAAGTGGGACAGCTAGGACTTCATATACCACACCTATGGGATGCGGATATCTCAGGCAGAGCTTTATCCCATTGTGCCAAGATGTCAGTTGTCAGAACCTCTTTCAGTTAGGTTGGGTGTCTGACTGTTTTGCTTTGAAAGGTTGTGCCCCATCCACTGGTTCACTCCCCCAACTGCGCTCAGAGGCCAGAGCAGGGCCAGTGCCTGGGAGGGAGCACTCCATCCAGGCCTCCCACGTGGCTCAGTGATTCCAGCCATCACGTGTTCCTCCAGCATCCTGCCAGCACAGGCAAGAAGCTGGAGTCAGGGCCAGAAACCACCTCCAGGGGCTGTTGCGTTGAGACGTGCAGCTCTTGGCCGGGCTCTGGGGGTTTGTGTGCATGACCTGGATATGCAGAACCAATGAGACCATCTGTCCCCCAACCCACAGCGTGAGTTACAGCCCGAGGTCACCGCCGCAGCTTCTTCCCTTTTCACCCCCAGTACACTCGTGGGTGTATTTTCACATTATGACTCGCTTCTTAAGATGTTTTAAATATTTAGTACTGTGTTGTGAATATCCTCCCGGGCTATGTAGGCAGCATTTTCTGACACTATGATTTTTGTGATTTTTGTTTTAAAGTGATCCTGTTTTTGGGTACGTAAGTTTCTAAGATAGCTCAGAAGGGAGGTGGGAACACTGTGAAGCCATCCATCATTCCACAGTATTCCTAGGGAACATTTCATCCAGGCTGTGGCCCTTACATTCATTGTCTGGTGCCTTAGCTGGGTGGTAGGAGCGTGCAGTTACGATTTTCCACCTGCTTTTTTTGTTAATGGCTTTATACTATAAATATAAATATTTACATTTATATTTATAAATGTCTGTATTTATAAATATGTATACTATACATATAACAGCTGTAATTTATTTAGTCAACTTGTATGATTAGAATTTTTCCAATTTGCATGCTTAGAGTTTTTACAATTTTTCCACTTTTATAGCACTTGGTGGTATCTTACTTTGGGGGAGAAAAAGAGATTGATTTATTTATTCAAAAGGCAAAGTTAGAGAGAGAGAGAGATCTTCCATCTACTGGTTCACTGCCCGAATGACTACTAGTGGCCAGATCAAAGCCAGAAGCCTGGAGCTTCTTCTGGGTTTCCATGGCATGACGTGGGCCCAAGTTCTTGGACCAGCATTTCCTGCTTTCCCAAATGCATTAGCAGGGACCTGGATCAGAAGTGAAGCAGCTGGGATTCAAACCATCACCCTTTATTGGGGTGCTGGCACTGCTGCGAGTGGCCTAATCTGCCCCCAATGATTGTTTTTTTTAAATACTATTAATTTATTAGAAAGGCAGATTTACAGAGAGAAAAACCTTCTGTCTATTGGTTCACTCCCTGAATGACCACAGTGGCCGCAGCCGAGCCAGAAGCCTCCTTGGCCGTTCTCTGTGGAAAGCCGCTATGCTTCTGGGACCACACCAACATCCCTTCTAGAGGCCCAGCTGTTAGTCCAAGGAGGGAGGGAGGCTTGGTCCCCTCAGCTAGGACATGTGCAGAGCAAGCTCCTTTTCTGAGAACCTCTGCATAAATATCTCTTGTCCCTGAGGGCATGAAAACCAGAAGGACATGGGGAGGGAAGCATGAGTAGTGGACACTCTCAAACTGGGGAACACGAGGGCAGAGAGTGATTTGCAGAGAGTGTCTAGAATCCATCATTGTGGCACCACTGGTCACCTGTGGCTGTTGAAATGAGGACTGCGGTTCCTTAACAAGTACTCCATGACCGCAGGTGGGCCATTTCCATTGTCATGAAAGTTTGGAATCCTGCCTCCAGGCAGGGGTCTGCAGGGGGAATGAGAGTGAAAGGACAGTGGCCTGTGGCATCCTGAGGTGAGGATGCCCACATGGTCACAGGAAAGTAAAACAGAGAGGGCGCCTAGGGTTATTCCAGGTGCCACCTGCCATCAGTGTAGACTGGGGAGTCCTCATCACTCAGCGGGGGCTAGAGACTGCATGGTCTCTTGGCTGCAGTGGTGACTCAGTGAGTCAGTGAGTCATTGTCTGGTAGGGGCATGCCCTGCGGAGGATGTGAGAGGCACCTGTCACGAGGGTCTGCCAACATGCCCCGTGGCCTTTTGCATGGACCCTAGTAGGCGAAGGCGTCTCAGCGCTCCCTGGAGTACCTGCCTGGCCTTAGGTCTTCCCGGGTTGCCGGCGCCTTATGTAGATGCAACACAGTGGATGAGTGGGAGTGTTGACGAAGTGTCCAGTGGGAGAGGTGGCCAGGGGCAGGCTGCTGAGAGCAGGAAACTGAGGCTCAGGTAGAAGAAAAGGTTAAGAAGGGATGAAGCTGTGTGGTCTGTGGCAGCTGCCTGCGTGGGCTGGAGGGGGCCGGAGACCACCCCTTTTCAGCTCACCTGGGTGCTGAGTTACAACTCCCTGCACCTCAGCCCCTGGGGTGATTCCGCTCCCTGTGCAGCTGAGCCTGCCCCCATGGGGGCTTTCCTCTGGCCTGGGTTGCAGACACTGATGCACCTTGCACCCTGAGGGTTCCGGGGAGGCTGCGGAACACAGCTGCCCACCTGACGCCCCGGTCTGACGTCCATCAGGGTTGACTCGGCCACTATGGTATTGGCACAAGAGCTTTTCTATTTATTTGTTCGTTTATTTTGGCAAACAAGGGAGCCCCCGTTGCTAGGTGTGGCTGCGGTTGGGGGTGAACGGTTGCGTTTTTCACATTCCATTACGTGGAAGAAACCAAAACTGGCTGCCTGCTGGTGTAGGAAGCCCCCAAGCAGCACGCTGCCCCAGACCTGAGGACATGGGGTTTATTATGCTGCAAGTTTAAAAAGAAAAAGGAATGATGTTCTAACTTAACCTTGTGCTTTTAACAGGAAGAGTGATCATTACAAATCTCAATTCTTTTCCTTCTCCCTCTCCTGTCTTTATGGCTATTGAGAGAGAGAGAACGCTCCTATTTCTGGTTCACTTTCCTATTGCCCAACAACAACCAAGAGTAAACCTGGCCAAAGCTGGGAGCTGGGAACAGTCCCATTCTACCACGTCAGGTGGCAAGCACCTGGGACCTTGAGCCATCCCCACTGCTTCCCAGGGTCTACACCAGCAGGAAGCTGGAATCCAGAGGTGGAGCCCAGAATAGAACCTAGTCACTCCAACATAGGGTAGAGGGGTCTTAACCACCAGGATGAACACTCACCTCCGGGTTTTGGAAGGATTATTTGTTTTAGTCAAAAACTGGGGCTGTGCTAAATGCCCATCCATAAAGGACTGTTTGCATAGTGGATGGCGGCCAGGGACAGTCTGCTCACCCACAGGACAGCATCTGGACACCTCGTGGGCCACTGGAGCTAGAGGGAGAAGGTGAAGCCCTCCAGCCCAAACCTGTGAAGTTGACATGAAAATGCTATAAAAATGTGTCATCTAAAATTTGCCTTTTCTTTGCAAACTTCAGCTGTGATCCTGATCATGCAAGTGACTTGGTTTAAAAACCACCAAATCTCACTTCCCTCCACGGAGGCAGCCTGCTTAGCAGCCTTCCACTCCTCCACTTGTGTGGACTCTGACGCGCTGTGCCTCTCAGGGCACCACCTGCTGACTTGGCCACGCCGCTACAGACGCTAGCCGGCCTCAGGCCCAGCGCCCTGGCTTAGTTCTCTAGGCTGTGCTCTCTGCTTCGTGCTTGCACGGGATTTTTCTTTCTGCATCCAAAACTCTGTGCTTGCAGGGAGGACGCCAGGCCAGGCTGATGCTGGCGAGTGAGCAGGTGTCTAGGCTGTCAGTCCCATGGGTGACAGTAGGAAGGCTGTTCGTTGACACAGCAAGGGAAAGCGTCATCCCAGCGTCTGGACTGAGAAGCAGGCTAGAGCAACTGACCAGCATCCGGTGTCCCCAAACCAAAAAGCACCTGGTGGCATCTTCAGCCAGAGCCAGGCTTGCTCTGTGGACCAGACTTGGCAGGGGTGAGGATTCAGGCCTACTGAGCAAATCTCCATGCTTGCTGTTGTTCCCAAGAGCCGCACTCCCAGGCTAAGGCCCCAGGCCAGCCCTTGGGACACCTGGCTGGTATCGTCCCCCGAGGGCCAAGGCCGGGCTGGCTTGGGTATGGAGTCCTCAGGGGCCTGTTGTTTCTACTGTGCCTCCTGTGAAGTTGGAACCTACTCCTGTTTGCACACAAGTCATCTCTCTGGATGGAAAGCCCACAGAACGGTGTTTAGAAAGGACCCAGGCTCAAGTCCCAGCTGCTCAGCTTCTCATCTAGCTCCCTGCTTCCACACCTGGGAAAGCGCTGTGATGACCTGTCCTTGGGTCCATACCACCCCCATGGCAGACCCATAGAAGTTCCAAGCTCCTACCTGGCTTTAACCTGGCTCAGCACCAGCCATTACAGCCATTCAGAGAATGAAGTCAGTGGGACGGGAGATCTCTTTCTCTCTGTCCCTCCCTCTTTGCAAAGGAATGAAATAATTATTTTTTTCTTAATAGAGATTTATTTTTATTTGAAAGAGAAGAGACACACAGAGAGATCTCCCATCTTCTGGTTCACTTCCCACATAGCTACAATGGCTGAAGCTGAGCTGATCCAAAGCCAGGATCTAGGAGCTTCCTTCAGGTTTCCAATGTGGAGCAGGGTCCGAAGGACTTGAGCCATCCTGTGCTGTTTTTCCAGGCACATTAGCAGATAGCTGGACCAGAAATGGAGCAGCTGGGACACAAACTGGTGCCCATATGGGATGCTGGCACCACTGGCAGAGGGTTAACTTGCAATGTCACAGTACCATGCACTCAATATTTGCATTTTAAGATAGGCTTGCCCCACTGCAGATGAGTGTCAGTGTCAGCATGGGAGTGGGGAGACGCAACCCAAGGCCTATCAAAAAGGCCTGCCCAACGGGACTGACTGGACCACCAAAGCCTGACTCCCTTGCAGCTCTGTGAAGCAATGTGGAAGCAGAAGCCTTTGTCACCATAGCTGGCTGGCTCCAGGGGGAACTGAGAACATGAGAATACTCGCGCTGCTCCCTTAAAAAGGGAAATAGGCAGCCGTGGGGGTGGCAGGGCATCTGGAGCTCACCCCTCCCTCCTCCCGTTCGGCAGCGTGCCCTTCGGGCCCTTGCCCCGCTTGCTGTGGGAGTTTCTTTGCTGGCCGTTGTGTTTGTCCCTAAGGATCTGGATTGGTGCTGGATGGGACTGGAAGGTTTCATGCACTAAGACTGTATTCAGCCTTGACTGCCGTCACCAGAACCAGATTCATGTTGTGATTAAATTCTCCTTCCTGACATTTTGGGAGCCACACTGGGGTCAGGTGCTGGCATCCTCTGGCAGCTGTCCTAGGCCTGTGGGGTGTTCAACAGCACCTTCCTCCTCTACCTGCTCGTTATACCCACTGCTCGAAATCCCCACTCGTTATACCCACTGTGAATCTAAACATTGCCAAAAGTCCTATCGGACACAAAGTCACACACATAGTTTGAGGACCACTCTTGTATCTGCCATCTCCAAAAAGTTGGTGGAGGGACTGGCAGGATTGTAAGTCTAATCCTCTGCCTGCATCCCATATTGACACTGGTTCGAATCCCAGCTGACCCATTTCTGATCCAGCTGCCTGCCTGTAACCTAGAAAAGCAATAAAGAATGGCTGAAGCCCTTGGTCCCCTGCACTGACACGGGAGAGCCAGCACAGACATCTGGCTCCTGGTTTCAAATCAGCCCAGCTCTGGCCATGTGGTCATTTGAGTAGTGAACCAGTGGATAGATCTCTCTCTGTCTCTTTCTCTCTCTCTGTCTCTGTAACTCTGACTTTCAAATATAATAAATCTTTAAAAAGTGGGAATGCATAGTGTAAAAGCCTATGTATGGATTTCAGAAAACAGCCAATGTGTGCGCACACACATGCATGTGGGCACATGCCCTACCAGGAACATTTTCATGGCCTGTTAGCTTCAACAGGAAGGCCTTGAATCTGCACTTGAACTCATCTGTTCTCCCAATAATTGGGTGCGAGTTCTCTCTGCCCAGCAGTAAGCAAGCGTGGCTTCCTTTGGAGTATTTTTAAATGTTTTCATTTCCTTTGCAAGGCAGAGGGACAGATCTTCCTTGCGTTTGTTCACTCCTGCACCAGCCAGCGGGGTGGCACGGAGCCAGATACATGGAACTCAGTCTGGCTGTCCCACAGGGGCAGCAGGACTTGAGCCACCATCTGCTGCCTGCCAGGGTGCATGTCAGCTGGAGGCTGGGTCAGAAGTGGAGCCGGGACTCGAACCAGGCCTTGAACGAGGGTCTGCAATGCAGAATGAAAGTGTCCATGGCAGCATCTTCACCATGAGGTCAAGTGCCTAGCTCTGTGTGTGTGTGTGTGTGTGTTGGGGGTGTTACTGTGTCCTGAGAATAGCTGTTTTAAGGGAAAGCCACGAGACGTGGGAGAAGGGGCGTCTGGAGTCAGACGCGGATTCAAGCTCCACCTCCCCACCCACCCCCGCTGCTTATGAACGCAGTAGGCTTGGACTGATGGTTGAACCCCTTTCCTTGGTTTCCCCTGATGAAAACAGGGATGGTATTGTCCGCCTGGCAGAGTTCCGAGGGGCCTCCTTGAACTGAGGAGGCTACATTGTGTGGGTCTGAGTGCTGGGAAACTAGGCCACAGCTCACAGCCCTGCTGGAGAACCCCGAGGCCCAGCCTCACGCCGAGCTCCAGCCTTCGCCCCATGGAGGACAGGCAAGTAAACGGGAGGGTTCCACGTGGTCTCTTTCTCTGCCCTAGGGAGGCGTCCCCACTGGCGCAGCGTAACCAGCTTTGCAGGGTGGTGGCTGCAGCATTCACAGGCGGCACAGCTTTTAAAGGAGTCTGATACCACAGGGCATCACACTGTTCCAACTTGTGCAGAAATGACGCGAGTCGCAGCCGGTTGTGTGTGAGCCTCCATCCTTCCCTGCTGGCCACAGGGGTCTTGCGGCTGGGTCCTGGTGCGTCCGCCCTGAGTGCGCCTTGTTCTGATGGTGGTGGCATAATTTGTATTTCAGGTCACTCTGCTCATTGCCTTCCTGTGTGTGCGGAGCTCCCCCGGGACCCACTACAGTGCCTACAATTTCTTTGAAGTGGTCACCATGTGCGACTTGATCATGATACTGGCCTTCTACCTGGTCTACCTCTTCCGCTTCCACCGAGTGCTCACCTGTATCAGCTGGCCCCTGTCGGTAAGGGAGCTGGTGTGTCCTGACCTTGGAGGAGGAACTGTATGGGGGAGGTATTGTAGCTGGCTGAGCTAATGGGAATACTGGCCTTGAATGAGATTTGCCAGTGAAACATACTGGTAGCTGCCCAGGAGGCAAGTCACAAGTTACCACCTTTATTGATGGATAGTACATCTTTAAAAAAAAAAAAAATTAAGCTTAAAAAAAGAATAAGTTTCCTTCTTACAATGAAGCGATGGTCCACTTTATGGATATACAATATTTTATTTTATTTCTCATCAACAGTTGTTCAGGATTTGATTTTTCCCCCCTTTGGACAGTGCTGCTATGAATATTCATGTCTGGCTTTTGGGACTTCGGGACAAATTGGTTGTACCGTTTTCTTTTCTGGACAGTGTATGAGGATTCCAGTTTCTTCATATCCCTGCTAATATTTGTTATTATCTGAGCTTTTGCTTTAAGGGTGATTTATTTAGTTGAATGGTAGAATGGCAGAGAGGAGGCGGAGAGTCACGAGAGATCTTCCATCCACTGACTTATTCCCCAGATGGCTACAGTGTCCACTTCCAGGCCAGGCTGAAGCCCAGAATGCAATCCAAGTTTCCCATGCAGGTGACAGGTACCCAGGTACCTGGGCCACCATCCATCCCCTGCCGGACCAAAGGCAGGCTATTCAGTATGGGATGTAGGGATCCCAAGTGGCATTTTACTGTGCTGTGCCACGGCATTGCCCCCTTACCTGACTTTCTAATAAAATTGATTTACTCATCTACTTATTTTTACTTGAAAGAGTTACAGAGGAGAGACAGAGACGGAGAGAGACAGAGATCGTCCCATCCACTGGTTCACTCCCCAAATGCATGCAACAGTCAGAGCTGGGGTGTTCTGAAACCAGGGCAGCCAGGAGCTGCTTCCAACTCTCCCACGTGGGTCATGGGGACTCAAGAACTTGGGCCATCCTCCACTACTTTCCCAGGGCATTAACGGGGAGCTGGATTGAAAGCGGGGCTCTAACTGATGCTCCTGTGGGATGCTGACCGTGCAGGCAGCAGACCAAGCACAGGCCCCCATTTCAGCAATGTAGTTAAGCATCTGTCTTGTCTGTAGCTGTTCATAGTGTCTTTGTACAAGTTTGACATTTTGAGTCCCCTCCCTGCCACCTCTTGTCCTTGAAGTATCTCCAGCCACAGGTATATTGATTTTGTTGAACTTTTCAGAGTTTTCTGAAAAGTTCTGTGTGTTCTTGGCGTTTCTCTGTTATCAGTTTCTGCTAAGAAACTGGATGTTGTTTCCCAGTTGTTTTTCTAGAATAGGGAAATTTTCCTTTAATATTTCATTAAATACATTTTTTAAGCTCAGCTTCTCTCTCTGCACCTTCTGGGACTCCCATTACTCCGATATTTGACCTTTTAATAGTGTCTTTCAGTTCTTGAATACTTTCCTTAGCTTCACCCAGCTCTGCTTCCAGGTGTTTGTTTGTTGCCTCCTGGTGACAGGAAATATCTTCCAATTCTGAGGTTCTTTCATCTGCCTCCTTCATTCTATTTTGGAGACTCTCCATTTTGGAGACTCTCCACTGCACTTTTAATTTGCTCTACTGTATTTTTCATTTTTGATAGATCAGCTTTCATTTGATTCATTTCCTGTGTGACATAGTCCTTAAATTCCTTGAACTTTGGCTTTACGTGCCACTCGTTGTTGATAAGAAGCTGTAAAACAAGTGTTTTGAATTCTGTATCCCCCATTTTCTCAATGTCTTCTTCAGTTAACTCAGGTTGGCAAAAGCTCCTTCGCAGGGGAGTCTTCAGTAATATTCATTGTGCCTTTGTCTCCTCTTTTGCTCTTGCTCATTGTACTTCTGGTTAGCAGATTCTTCTCCTTGGGGCAGGTTACTAGGTTGTGTCACTCACCAGTCTACAATTTGATTTTACTTATTGTGGTTGGTACACGGCTCTTAGTTTGCAGTCACTTGTGCCACTCCCTCCAGCGAGTTTCAGGTCTGGGTTCCTATGTTAGACTTCCACCGTGGTCTCCGTAGCCCTAGGTCCTGTCTCGCCAGTCTCCACCTCCTGTGATTCCGTGCTGAGGCTGCACCGTTGTCTGTACGACCTTTCTCCCACTTCCAGTTGGAGCAGTTCCCAGGATTAGGGAGACACCAGGAGTCCTACATGGCTAGGTTGTTGATGGCGGTAATCTTGCAGGAACTTGTTGGCCATTTGGTCTGAAGGCCATATGGACCTATTTTGACCCGTACGATGCCAAGCCTCCAGCTGCTTCTGACATAGTCCCTGCCCAGCTCAGCCTGTTTCCATCACAGGCAGTGGAAGGGGTGGCCAGGATGGCGGTAGACCCAGGCGAGAGAAAGCCAGCCCTGCTGGCAGCCTCCTGGGCAGGGAGCATGGCCTAAGCTGGGCTCAATGAGGACAGGAAGCCGCAGCATGAGAACAGAGCAGGAGGCACGAGCCCTGGGCCCTGCACCCACAGAAGTGCTGGGCAGCCAGGAACTTCCTGTGAAGCAGAAGAGAAAGGTGCCCCTGTCCCTCAGATGCTGCTGGAGCTGCTGGCTCCACTACTGCGATTCAATCCTGCAGCCCGGGTTTTGCCAGGCGCTGCTGAGCCAGAGGTCCGGCCGGTCTGCAAGTGGCTCTCTTGCCTGGCCTCGCCTCTCCCTTGCACGGCCTCTTCCTGCTTGCTGCGAGCTGTGCCGAGCCCCTGGCGGCAGCATCGTCTGCCTTCCTCTCCTCTGGCAGCCGAGCCCCTCCCTGACTTGCGTGCCTTCTTCTCACCCCCAGGAACTCCTGCACTATTTAATTGGCACCCTGCTCCTCCTCATCGCCTGCATCGTGGTCGCCTCCAGGAGGGACAGCTACAGCAGCCTGGTGGCTGGAACGGTGAGGCTGTACCCCCGGGGGACTTCAGGGGTCTCAGCATGCAGGCTGCTCCTCATCCTACTGGGGGGTAGAGGTGGGAGGTTTGCTCTCTGGAGTTGCCTTTCTCTGCACAGTGCACACCTGCTCACACCCAGCCAAGGAACCTAAAGCTAGGGGTGCATGGCAGAGGGCCCCAGAAGATGGATCGTCAGGGCTGGGGGTGAATTTGAGTGGCCCTGGCCCGTCTGTGACAGGCATGACTTCAGTTGCGGGGGAAGTGGGCTGAAAGCCACATACCCACACTGAGCATTTGCCTGTAGCTAGCTGCTCAAAAAAAAAAAGCAGGGGCCCCCTGTGGGCCCCAGGAAAGAGGAACTCCGAACCATCAGTGTTGTCCTACCTTTGCCATTTGTGATTTTTAACAATAGCCGGGCCATAAAATAATACTCCTGCATGGGTCAGAGGTACAACCTGGTCCATGCTGCGGTAACCATGAACATGGGTAGACTGACATGAACAAAAATACACACAGATACTGCGAGACAGGTATGTTATGCATTATGTTTTAAAGATATGCAGCCCAAGCCATCCTGTAACTTTTTTTGCCTTTTGTAAGAGGTCTGCCATGCTTCCGTCCACTGGTTCATCCACCCCCAATGCCTGCAGCCGCCGTGCCTGGGCTGGACCCGGGCTGTGTGCCAGGCACTCAGAGCTGGGTCACCCCCCTGTGTGGCAGGGACTCAGCCATTTGAGCCATCCTGCCCTGCTGCTTCCCACGGTCTGCATGAGCAGGAAGCTAGAAGCTGGGAGCTGGCACTGGGACTCAAACACGGGAGCTTGGGTCAGGCTGCATGTGTCCCCAGCAGGGGCCTAACCACCAGGCCCAACACCCGCCCCTGGTTTCTGATTTCACTCACCGTGCACGGTTCATTGCCTGTGGCCCGCTACTGATCTGCTTCACTGGCAAACAGGCAGGACCTTTAGAGTGAGTTTTCAGTCACACACTAGCAAAATCCTACAGACTTTGGCCCTGGAGCGGATCAGCTCCTTGGAATTCCACCAAGGGATCAGTCTGTCCCTGCCCAGGTTGGCACTGGGACAGCCATGTGGCCGAGTGTCACTGTGAAGATGTCTAAATGCCTGAATGCTGATGGCCCTAGTATACCTCCCTCCTCACAGCCCCCTCGCCATCCCCCACCACCCGCAGGTGACAGGGCAGGCTGTGGGGTGGTGGGTGGGGGAGGCATGGGGAAACCCCTGCCCATTGTGTTTCAGGGCCCACGCATGAAGACTCCCACTTGCAGCTCATGTTGCCCAGAACTGCAGGCACCCCTGGTATCCCCGCAGCTCACGCTGGTCCTGCACTGCCTTTGTGCAAGAGACCACAGCTGGGCTGTGAGGAGACTGGAAGATGCAGCCTCTTCCTTGTGAGAACATGGTCCCCCCACTTAGGAGACGAGGGCAGGGCATGTGGCAGCCATGAACACACAGCGCATTGCCATCTGGTGTCGCATGATGTAGCAATGCAGAAATGAGCTGTTCAATTATGCAGCGCAGACAGCTGGGTGACGGGCTGGTGAACAGGGTACTAACTGGGCCGCATGGGGTCAGGACTGGCTGACAGGCTGCCCACACCGACCCTGTGTCCCAGAGCATTGGTACCCAAGGAACCAAAGGGAAGAGGATGCTGTTAGGGAAGGATGGGTGTGGGCCGCCAGGAGCAGCTGCTGTGTCACCCAGCAGGCTGACTTAGGGTAAGGAGCTGGGCGTGTAGCTGATCTCCCCTCCCAACAGCTATTCAAAGCCGTCTTGTAGGTGTCAGTCACACAAGGGTGGGTGGTGGCATGGGCGACCCAGATGCCTTTGGGTGTGACTCCTCCCTGCTCTGGCTGCCGTGTGGGCCTGCTGTCAGCTTGGCTGTCAGTGCAGGGGGCTGGGGAGTCAGCGCCCACCTTGCAGAGTTGTGAGAGTGCGGGAAAGCACGCAGCATCCGTGGGCACACAGCGCGTACTCGGAGGGCCTAGCTACTCTGTGGCTGCTCGTGGGCACTGCAAGGAAAGTAACTGCTGGCCACCAAGTCCCCAGGACTCCTGTGTCTGTCTGTGCCTGCCTCCCCAGACACCCTTTTCTGTGTGAGGAGGCCGTGCCAAGCTGGACTAGGCCAGCTGCCCTTGCACTTAAGCTCTGGGCAGACCTGAGACAGGGCAAGAACAGTGCCTCAAACTTTTTTTTTTTGCCTCCTACTATGCAAATCTGTGTAACCACAGAACTAAGAGAGGCCCAGCTTTGGGTTCTCACACAACTCCAGAATCAGGCCAGGATAGAGATGTGAACCATGCTGCCATGCCGATAAAACCTACTTGAACATGGAGAAAAATGTTCAGTTATTATGTTTACTTGCTCTCAAAGGCAGAACAGAGTTCCTATCTGTTGGGTCACGTCCCAGATGCCCCCAGTAGCATGAACTGGGTCGGACCATAGCCAGGTGTTCTATCCACGTCTCCCACAGAGGTGCCAGGGACCCAGGGACTGCAGCCATCGCCTGTGTCTCCCAGGGTGTGTGTAAACAGGAAGCTAGATCAGAAGCAGAGGCGGGACTCGAACAAGGCCTCGTGCAGCAGTCCCACGTGGCATCTCGGCTGCTGTGCCACATGCCTGTTTCTGAACACTCGAAAGGTAGAATCCCTCCTTTTCCTTTCTCAGACTGACTGGCTGATTTGAAAGGCAGAGCAACAGAGTTCTCCCACCCTCTGGTTCACTCCCCAAATAGCCTGAACAGCCAGACTGGGCCAAGCTGAAGCCAGAAGCTCCATCTGGCTCTCACGTGTGGTTGGCAGGGCCTTACCTATTTGGACAATCTGCTGCTGCTTTCCCAGGTGCATTAGCAGGGCGCTGGGTCAGAAGTGGAGCAGCTGGGACTTGAACTGGTAGCCAGATGGGCTTTCAGCATTGGAAACAGCAGTTGAACATCCTCCCTCCCTCCCTCCCTCCCTGTTTTTCTTTCTGGTTAGTCTGGGATGTTGCAATTTAAATTGGCCCCAACTCAGCTCTAAACCCAAACCTGGGCACTGGCCTGGACAAGAGAGACAAGGGCCAAGGGTTGAGACTCAGGCCTGGCTGCTGGCCCAACCCAACCCCATGCAGGGCACCTGCCCCTTGGGGTTTCCTTTATGCCCCAGAGCAAGGACAAACTGGTCAGGTCCTACAAACACTGTGCTCCCTCCCAGCTTCTGGCCACAGCCAGGAAAAACAGCAAACAGCGGCAAAGAGATGGGGCAGCCAACACACCTCCCCTCTCTATTCCAGGTCTTCGGCTTCATGGCCACCTTCCTCTGCACAGCCAGCGTATGGTTGTCCTACAAGATCTCATGTGTGATGCAGTCCACAGGTGAGCTGAGTCTGTGCAGGTGTACTGCACTTGGGGGTGTCACATGCACACGGAGGGACCAACCCCCCTTGCTGTATGAGCGCAGGACAGTGGACCCTGCCCTGGTCCCACCTCCTCACACTGGGGGATGAGGGAGTGCCCTGTGTGGGGGTGTATTGACATCTCAGCCTCTGAAGGCCTCTCTGGAGTTTTCTTTAAGATTGTCAAAGACAAGGCCTGGTGCCATAGCCCAGCAGCTAAAGTCTTCGCCTTGCACGTGCCAGGATCCCATATGTGTGCCAGTTCTAATCCTGGAGGCCCTGCTTCCCATCCAGCTCCCTGCTTGTGGCCTAGGAAAGCAGTCAAGGATGGCCCAAGGCCTTGGGAACCTGCACCTGCATGGGAGACCCGGAGGAGGCTACAGGTGCCTGGCTTCACAATGGCACAGCTATGGCCATTGCAGCCACTTGGGGAGTAAATCAACAGATGGAAGATCTTCCTCTCTGTCTCTCCTTGCCTCTATATATCTGACTTTCCAGTAAAAATAAAATAACATTGCCAAAGAGTGAAAGAAAAAATGTATATATATTTTTATTAAAAACCCTACACAGAAAGAACACCTGGGTGTCTGGCCTCCCAGTAGTTCCTCTTTGAGAAACAGACACACATGTTGCTTCACTATTATGTTGAAAGATTGATCGATTCTGAAGGCCGAGAGAGAGGGAGAGAGAGAGATCCTCCATCTGCTAGTTTACTCCCCACATGACTACAACAGCCCTGGCTGAACTACGCTGCAGCCCTGAACCAAGGACTCCCACATGGGCGGCCAAGACCCACAGACCTGAGCTCTCTACTGCTGCCTTGCCATGCCTGCTTCTTGCAGCCAGAACTGCACAAATATGGGATGCCTGTATCGCACACAGCGTCCTAACGCACAGCGCCACGATGCCGGCCCCCACGGGGTGTTCTCTGATGGGGCGTCTGTCCGTAACTTGATGGGTTTCTGCTACTCAGCTCTCATCGACAATCTCCCAGTTGTTGTGAGCAATTCTCTCTCATTTTTCTTTCATTCTTATGCATTTTTGTTGGAGAGACAGTGACAGAGAAGTGTGCAGTTCTCTGATTCTCCCCTCAAAACATCCTCAACAGCCCAGGCAGGGCCAGGAGCTGGGAACTCATCTCCCCATGGCTGGCAGGGAGCAGGAAGGTGGACGGGGAGTTGGAACCGACACCCAGGCCCCTGCTAGGAGACATGGGCTCTCCCAAGCAGCAACCTCACCCTGCCTCATACTTTTTTTTTTTTTTTTTGGTTAACCACTAAGACCAACCTTAAATTGGATGCTTAATTAAAAAAAAAAAATTTTTGTGTCCAATTTTCATTTATATTTGGAAGGTGGAAAGAAAAATCTTCCATCTGCTGGTTCAATGCCAGCAGCATTCAGGACTAGGCCAGGTCAAAACCAGGAGCCAGGAACTCCTTCCAGGCCTCCAGCGTGGGTGGCCGAGGTCCAGGCTCTCGAGTCTTCCTTCACTTCCCACGCGCAGTAGCAGGGAGCGGGATAGGAAGCAGGGACCCCAGGGGAAGCTGGCTGGCGTGGCAGGGTTGGGGGAGGTGGTGGGCTCGAAGCTGTGCTGACTTGGCTGTTCTCTTTCTAAAGATCCAGCTGTCTGACAAGGCCACAAGTCCCCGCACCGGGGGCTCTGCAGCACGGGCGGCCAGCAGCCAGGAGGACTGGCGGCCCCAGGCAAGACTTCTGGACAGTTCCTGTGCTCAACTATCAGCCGGGCCGGCAGGTGCCAGGGAGCTGGGCCTGCAGCTTCCTCCTCCGCTGGCCAGAGCCACTGGAGAACATTGCCATGGAAATCCACTGTCCTCACTCCCACCTCGGAGTGCCAACAGCACAGGGATCCTGAGGCATCCCACAGGCCCCTGGTCCCTCCGGCTGGACCCCAGGCCTGAACTCACCTGGGCCAGGAGTGAGGTGTGCAGCGTGGCCTGCCTACCCACACGAAGACCTCTCATCTCCTTTCCTTGTCTCTGTATTTGTGGACTTGATGTGTTTTTCATTGTGTTTTTTGTTAGTCTGTTTTTTTAAATAAAATACTGACTTGGCCCACGGCAGAAGATTTCTTAGGCAACCGGAAGAAGTCTTAGAAGGCGGCCTTGCCAGGGACGAGCTCTCCTGCACACAAGCTCCAGGGACCCACCTTGCTAACCTGTCACACGCCCACCGTCTTCTCCCTTGTGAGTGATGGTCATGGGTTGGGCTTTAGGGTTTTGGTAAACATGTTGCTGAGAGCATGACAAGCTGGGCATACGTCATGCCTCTGCACTGCACCCCTAAAAATAGATGGTTTACCTAAAAAAATGTACCTGATGGTGATTTGGGGGGGGTGGACAAAAAGCAGTGCAGGACCCCAGGTGCTGAAAGAACAAACATTAGACCCAAGCTGAAGCAGGAGAGCCCCACGGCTCTGTCTCAGCCAGTGTGAGGCCTGCAGCCCCGCCCAGTGGCCTGGCACAGCATCCACCTCCGGCAGGTGGCGGGGAGGAGGGGGCAGTCACAGGTGGGCTTGAGCAAAGGTGGGAGAGAAGGGAGTCAAGGGGCCTTCCCTAGGGACCAGCAGCTCCTCTGGCCCATTACGGCAACCTGAGGTTCCTAGTGCTGGCATCTGTGGGCACAAGGAGCTCTAGGAGATGCAGCCCCCCCCCCCGGGCCGGGACCACCCCTCCAGCGTGGAGCCTGTAGCTGGTGGGGCCTGGAGGAAGCTTCCATGGTTGTGGCCCACGGCCACGGAGCCGCCTGCCCCTGAGAGCCTCATAAGCGAGCCGCGGCCAGCAGAGCTCCGCCAAAGGAATGGGGGATAAACATGAAGTGGGTGAAGGAGCTGGGCTTTGCACCTGGGCCTGGGACAGCGGCTGGGCCCAGCCACCTCCTGGGTCACCAGCCAGGCCACCATCCCAGGCAGAGGGCAGAGGTGAGGGAGAAGGGACCAAGCCCAGGACTCCCCTTCCCTACAAGCTCCCAGGCCCCTGTCCACCTGCCGTGGAAACACAGGAGGACTTGCTGGGGGGCGTCCCCAGCAGCCACCACTTCCCTGCCCCTACCCCCAGCCTCTGGCGGTTTCTGCTGCATCCTGTTAACTCCCAGGGGGTGCTTCGGGGCTCACCAACACCTGACTGTGTCGAAGTTCAAGTTCATGCGAACCTCTTCCAACCTCCTCTCCCAGCCATCCCAACAAACAGGAAACATCAGGGATAGGGAGATAGCCTGTGTAGTCCCTGAGCCTGCCCCCACAGTACCTGTGCCCCGCCTGCTTGAGGTGAAGGCCAGGCCGGGGTGGGCACAGCCAGGTGCTGAATATCCTGCCACAAGGTGGGGGCCCTCTGGAGAGATGCCCACATCCCGGTCACAGTGCCTCGTTTGCGTCCCAGCCCTTCTGGTTTCAATCCCATTTCCTGCTAACACACCTGGGGAGCAGCAAGTGCCGCGAGTATAGTTAGGTGCCTTCCACTGCTGTGGATCCCAGCACGGAGTCCCGTCCTGGCTCCTAGCTACAGCTGACCCATTCCTGGCTCACTGGCAGGCATTTCGGGAGTGAACCAGCAGATGGGCTGTCCGTCGCTCTGTGTACTTCAAGTAAAACCAAAACGGAAAAAAGAGAAACCGATGTCAGTCCTGCCCCAGCAAGCCAGATGGAGGACAGAAAGTCCTCCTGACTACGGGCTTCTCACATTAACCCCGCTGCTCTGCCAGGCGCCTGGAGTGAGCACGCAAGGGTATAGCCAGACATTAGCCATGCGCAGTCATCCCCGCTCCCTGCTGTACATGGTGCAGTTTCATGGATGATGGATTGGGGATGGGGATTTTTCTGCTCTAAGCCAAAGTTGGGAAACCCCTGTGCTTAAAGAGAGCAGGTGCCTGGGAAGGGCTGGGGAGCTGTCTGCCACCCAGGGGGGCTTCCCCCCAAGGCCAAAGCCTGCCCGCTTAGCACCTGCCCACCGGGAGGACCTGGGGAAGGCTGAGACGACTGGTGGACAGACAGGATTGCTTACTGTCCACAGCAACAACAACAGAAAACCACATGGAAAACTGCGGCGAGCCTCATCCTACCCTAACTGCCTACGCCTGTGCAGGGAGGGAAGCACTGTCGTGGTGGGAAGTGTGCTCACAGGCTCGGTTCTCGCCAGTGGCGGGCAGCAGCGGCCACTGAGACCACCCTGGACACAGCTCTGACCCCGCATGTGACCAAACTCACCAGCTGGCCAGCAAAAGGAAGTCAGGGCTGTGGCCAGGGGGCACTCAAGCTGTGCGGGGCTGGCAGCTGCTTCCTCCCTCACTGGAGGCAGCGAGCCGGGAGAAGGCCCTCTCTTGGGACACCCTTCCCCTCAGCCCACCCCCGGGCAAACAGCTGTGCCAGCTCGCGGCTGCGGCCAACTGCCCCAAGCCTGGTGCAGCGTCCCTATGGCCAAAACTATGGCCGCTGGCCGTGCCAAGGGCCCTCTCTCCTGTCAGGGCCTGCCCTCTGGCGGCCAGCGGGAAGCACTGCAGCCCTGGCCCTGGAAAGCCCTTGGGGGTCTGAATTAGAAGCGCCACTGGCACTGTTAGAATCTCAGGTGTACATATTTTTTTGTTTCTTTTTAAAGATTTATTTCTATTGGAAAGACAGATTTACAGAGAAAAGGATAATCAGAGAGAAAGATCTTCCATCCACTGGTTCACCCACAAGTGGCCCCAGCGGCAAGAGCTGAGTCAATCCAAAGCCAGGAGCCAGGAGTTTCTTCCAGGTCTCCCCCATGAGTGCAGGGTCCCAATGCTTTGGGCCGTCCTCGATTGCTTTCCCAGGCCACAGCAGGGAGCTTGATGGGATGTGGAGCAGCCAGGACACAAACTGATGCCTGTAAGGGATTCCAGCGCTTGCAAGGTGAGAATTTAGTCACGGAGTCACTGTGCCGGGCCCTCAGGTGTTCATGAAAACCCTCATTTCATAACATTCTTCCAATCTCTAGGCATGGCCCCCCTCCTCCCTTCTGATGAGTTGCTGCTGGTATGGTCAGCACCGAGGCTAGAATCCTGACAAAAGCCTGCATTGACTTACCTGCAGCTTCCCCACCACGTTACTCCCACTTGCCCCGCCGCCCCTGCCATATGCACACACAGCAACCACCCCCAGAACCTGGCACTACCATTAACTTGCTTTTCTTACCTACTTCTGTTATATATATGTTATATAGTTGTGTTGTAATTGTATATATTAACACACGGCCTCCAAACAAATGGAAAGGATGTTTACCCTCTTCCTGTTACGCAACCCTGTGCATCCTCAGGGCCCCACCTCTCATGGTGCAGCTGCGGGTTAGTCCTGCACCCGCCCATCCAGCTGCTCTCTGGGCTCCCACCAGAGGGCGTTCCGTGGGTGCAGCTCAGCCCCGACTCCCTGGCAAGCTGCAGGTGCAGGGGAGCCCGTGCCCTGCCTGTGAGGAGAGTAGAGGCAGGAGGCTGTGGACACACATCCCCTTCTCTCCCAGGATAGACTGTCCTCTCAGAGGATGGGCACACAGTGCTGGCCAGTTCATCCTTCTCCTGGCTCCCTCTCTAGACCTGGCCCTTTCCTAACAACAACGGTCCAGCCTCATCTGAGGAGTAAAGCTCAGAATGTGTGGCAGGTGTACTACCCACCTTCAAGAGGAGCGGCCTTGCAAAATGGCAGGGAAGAGGAAATACATTCCAAGAGCAGTGTGTACTGGGTAGAAGTGGCCCAGGGAAAAGCAACATATAGACTCAGGGGAGCCAGAAGGAAATGGCTTGGCCAATAGGTCAAGGCTCTGCAAACAGGAAGATCTCTGGGTCCCAGAGACGTGGGTAAGATGGACTTTTACTCAACCTTTGAACTTCCCAAACAAGCAACTCATTTGAACAGGAGCTGGTTTTTTCTATTAAGTGGAAACTCTGAGTAATGAGACCGCTGAATGCCAGTTTTTTTTTAAAGTTCAGAACAAAGCCTGCATACGTGCCTGTACTTTATGACTCAAAGCCAGGGGACTCTGGAGTTCAAGGGTCAGGCGAGCTAGACTAATTAGAAGGCTGCAAGGGGCTCACAGCACGTGAGCTGATGGAAAACCTGAAGTGGATTCTATAGCTCTCCCGTGCAGCAAAGAACTAACCACAGCAGACATGACAATCAAATGCAGGATGGAGTCCCCGGATGGACTCCCGCCCAGGAAGAAGCTGCAGGTATTCCTAAACTTACTGGATACTGGCTGCAGTTTTGTGCATGCTTTGGCTTGAGCAATGAGCTGCTCACTGGATAACACTCACGTGACCCTGTGGCTGGCACGCAGGAGGAACCAATGAGATGCCTAACCAAGGAGAGTGCTCCTCGAGAAAGCTTATCAGCAACTCCAACCATCCTGTCTCCGATGAAAATAAACTTCTAAAAATGCCTGGTCTTTTCACAGGAGGCTTTGCCCAGACAGGGAAGCTATGCAAAGCTTGCTATAAGGGAACATCCCCAACAGGCTCACCAATGCTGGGAACTTTACCGGGAACACTGACTGAAGAAATGGCTGGAGTCCGACAGCTCGTGTGCCTGACTTCATCAAAGCGGATGGATGTGCGGCTGCCGTCACACCCGGGGTTTGGTGAAAGCCTGGGAGATCACCAAGGCTTTCTGTCCCAGGTGCTCCGGCAGGGAGCTGTCTTCTCACCCAGTAGGGCAGACACTTTGATTGCTTGGAATCCCCAGCGATGCAGTGTCAGTGTGTTGGACAAACAAGTGCACCATGGACTTGCCATTGGGCATCCGGGCTTCTGCACACAGCAAACAGCCTTGCCTGCCAAGTAAGCACAGCTGATCAAACAAGAAAAGGTTGGGGGAGGGGTGGTGTGATGGCTCAATGGCTAAATCCTCACCTTGCAAGTGCTAGCATCCCATATGGGCAACGGTTCATGTCCTGGCTACTCCAGTTCTCTGTTTGTGGCCTGGGAAAGCAGTGGATGGAGGACGGCCCAAAGCCTTGGGACCCTGCACCTGCATGGAAGACCTGGAAGAGGCTCCTGATTCCTGGCTTCGGATCAGCACAGCTCTGGCCGTTGTGGCCACGTGGGGAGTGAATCAACAGATGGAAAATCTTCTCTGTCTCTCCTTCCGTCAAGCTAATCTGCCTTTCCAATAAAATGAAAACTATTTTAAAAAGTAGATGGGGGGAATGGGAAGGGAGACCCCAGCACCAACTAAACTAAATCGAAAAACAAGAAAAAGGAAATTAATGTTGAACAAAAATAAAACGACGGCAGACAAAGCTGCTTCCCACTCCCAAGTAGGAACTCAGGCCAATGAGGACGAGCTTTGTGGAGGCCACTGAAGATTGAGGAAGTGGCCTCACGGCCGAAGTGGCTGCTTTGCACAGAGCAACCCTATAGCCTTCAGCCCGCCATCAGTCCTGCGGCCACGTGTGAGGGGGCACCCCAAAAGCAATCTCAAAAGCTGTGCAGGAAGCAGCAAAAGCAACCTTGCCCTAAAGCCTCAGCCTGCTCCCATCCTCAAAGGACCTCGGCCATCTCACACTGGAGAGTCGACAGGAGTCTCAGTACCAGTTGCCAGCAGAGGGCGCTGTGCAATGGGAGCGCCCAGGGCGGGGCTTCTGGCCTCACTGCCCTGCGCCAAGGTTTACTGACCATCTCACGGCTCAGATGTATGGGCAGATCTTCATGCCGACCAGGTGTGGACAAATAAAGGTACCACACGTCGAGTGTCACACTCTGGAAACATGTAACTTTGTAATGAAAGTCAGTACTTGCTAAAAATACATGTTTACCACAGACCAAAGGACTTGTGCTCAAAACCACCAAAAGTAGGGAACCACCGTAAAGGATGGTCGCCCAGTAAGAAGCAACAGAGGTCGCTCAACTGCAAAGAGTACTATTTGTCACTCATACCGGACTCCTCAGTGTTGAATGCCATAGGATTAACTGAATCATCTTCACCTATTCACAAGGGGGGCTGGTGCCGTGGTGTAGTAGGTTAAGCCTCTGGCCTATGGTGCTGACACCCCATATGGGTGCTGGCTTGGGTCCTGGCTGCTCCACTTAGGATCCAGCTCCCTGCTTGGGAAAGCAGTGCAGGATGGCCCAAGGGCTTTATGCTGCTGTACCTACATGGGAGACCTGAAGGAAACTCCTGGTTCCTGGCATTGGGCCAGTCTAGCTCTGCCTATTTGGGGTCATTTTGGGGAGGGAGCCAGCAGATAAAAGATCTCTTTCTCTGTGACTCTGTCTTTCAAATAAAAATAAAGGAGTCTTCAAAAAAAAAAAAAAAAGATAAACTAGGGCTTTGCACCTGCTTTGACTTCCACACATGAATAGATGGATGGCTTACTTTAAAAAAAAAATCTATACGAAAACATGAACCTGGATATCTTGTCTCAGATTCTATGGCAGCTTCCTTTGCCAACTGTCTTTTGATGGTACAAGATGTCTATCTCTGGATCCAGGGAGGAAAAGGAAGGAAATGTGGCTCATGAAAGAAAAAATATAAGTTGTGTGTGGATACACACACACACACACACACACACAAACTTGAAGGTAGTGTGAGTGACAGCAAGAGCGAGAACGATCCTTCCCGATTGGCTGCGAGAGCCGAGGCTGGGCGGGGCTACAGCCCAGAGCTTGGAACTCGGTCCAGGTGCCGTGCCTGGCTGGCAGGGGCTCACGTACTTGGGCCATCACCTGCTCATCTGTTGCCTTCCTAAGAGCTAGCAGGGAAGTGGGGAAATCAGGGCTTGCCACTCCAATATGGGATGCCAGCTGCAAGAAGGGAATGACAGATCTCAGCTGGTCCAGGGTGAACCCTGTTGGGCTGTGGGGAAGCTCGTGGAACTTACAGGTGTCTGAAATGTCTTCCCACCACTCTGCTACTTCTTAGGTTGCTGAGTCATGCCACCTAAGCCAGCTGTAGGACCCCGAGGGACAGGGGAGTTACTAAAACTTATTTGGGGGCCTGGCATGGGAGCCTAATAGCTAAGGTCCTCACCTTACATACTCCAGGATCCCATATGGGTGCCAGTTTGTATCTCAGCTGCTCCACTTCCCTTAAAACTCCCTGCTTGTGGCCTAGGAAAGCAGTGGAGGATGGCCCAAACCATTGAGACCCTGTACCCACATGGAAGACCTGGAAGAAGCTCCTGGCTCCTGGCTTCAGATTGGCTCAGCTCTGGCCATCATGGCCACTTGGGGATTGAACCAGCGAATGGAAGATCTTTCTCGCTGTATCTCCTTCTCTCTATATAACTGCATTTCCAATAAAAATAAATCAATCTTTAAAAAAACACTTATTTGGAAAATCCTGAAGTTCATTTATCCTTCGTTTTAAAAACATTTTCTTTTTAACATTGTTTACATGGTTGAGAGGAATGCATGCCCACGTGGGCCTCTGATTACAGAGGAGTCGATCAGGTATGGAGAAAGGTGGCTGGGATAAATGTTAGTTTTTATATTTTTTTTTCTCCTGTGTCTGCAGGGGAGGAGTGGGTAGGGGCTTCTCCTTGTTGTCAAACTACATCAGCACCTGGGGATGGGGGCTGGTCCTTTGATGCTGCCCTAGAGACCCTGATGTAGGAGAGTGATGTGAGGATGTCTCTTTTGTTGACAATTTACTTTTATTGGAGAAGCAGTTCAGATTTATGGAGAGAAAGAGAGACACAGAGATCTTTCATCTATTGGTTCACTCCCCCAATGGCTGCAATGGCCAGAGCTGAGCCAATCCAAAGCCAGGAGCTTCCTTTGGGCCTTCCACATGGGTGGAGGGTCCCAAGGTCTTGGGTCATCCTCTGTTTCCTTTCCAGGCTGTAGGCAGGGAGCTGGATGGGAAGTGGAGCAGCTGGGACATGAACTGGTGCCCATATGGGATCCTAGTGCTTGCAAGGTGAGGATTTAGCCATTGAGCCACTGTGCCAAGAGTGGTTTTGATACTTGAGATGTCATCGGATTTGTCGCTCCAGAGCTGAGAACGTCTTTCCAAGGTCTACTGGTTGACGGAGTTCACCTTAGTACATCCACAGAGCCAAGAACATGCTGCAAAGACTGGCCAGGACACTTGTCCAACCTGTTCTGCTTTCCGTCCTGAGGAAGTAGTCAACTTTCCCCATGTGCATCTGGGCATGCTGTCCACTGCACAGGCATCAGCAGCTGAGGAGGCCCAGTCCCAATACGTGCACTCCAAGGCCAGACCACACATCCTGTGATTTTCCCTGTGGCCAGGGTCTGAATTCAATGGTCTAATTGGGGAGTCCCCCAAGAAACCTAGCCTAGGGTGACCTCAGACTTGACTTTTGTGTGCATGAGCCATTGCAGGGTCAGGGTCGCTATGTCACCTGCAGCAGCCAATGAAAATACTGGTGGATGTAGCTGCCTGGTCACAGCCCTATGTCTCATGTAAACTGATGGGTGCTGCGGTCCAGTCAAGCCAGCCAAACACAAATCTGGTCCTCACAGATACCACTGGGGGCTGTAGCCTAGTCAGGGTGAACCCCAATAACCCCCACAAGGCCTACCCTCAGCCCTGGTTTTTGCATGTGCCAGCCTCTGCTGTGGCCTAGCTTGGCCCAGCCCACATCCTATGTGGCTCTTGTGCACACCCATGGGTGCTGCAGCTTAGCTCAGTCCAACCCACTCCCAGACCCAGTCCACATGTATGCCAATGGGTGATGCTAGCTTGTACAGCCTTGCCCATCCCTAGCCTGGTTTTCGTGCTCACCAACAGGAAGTACAGCCTAGCAGGGAGTGCCCCCAGTTTCCCTGCCAGGCATGCTACATGACAGCCTACATGACTCACACCCAGTCCCGGCACTTGCCAGCTGATGCTGTGGCCTAGCCTGGTTGGCCTACACCCATTCTGGCTCTCACACCAGTGGATACAGCAGCCTAGCCCAGCCTGGCCCATCCCCAGACCCAGCGCACATGTTCACCAGTGGAAACAGAGGCTCTCCCACTAGGTCTGCCCCCAGCCCTGGGTCTAATGTGTGCCATGGAGTACTGTGGTCTAGTCTGAGATGCTCTGACTCAGTCTTCGCATTTGCCAGCAGGCACTGCTGGTTATAGCCTTGTTCATTCAGCCCGGTCTGTGTCCCAGTCCCATCCTCACAGGTGGGTGCAGCAGCCTAGCCCACCATGGACCACCCCCAGCCATGACCCTCAATGTGAACTGCTGGAAATTGCAGCCCCACCCAGTCTGGCCTGCACCTGGTCCTGGCTCTAACTCACACCAGTGTGTGCTGTACACTGATCCTGCCTGGCTTGTCCCTAGGCCTGGACCACATTTATGCCAATGGGTGTTGCAGCCCAGCCTGGTATAGCTTGCATCCAGCCCCAGCTCTCACTTAACAGCAGGAGCTACAGCCTAAAAGGGGAGTTCCTTACGTTCCCTGATCAGGCCTGCTTCCAGCCCTGGATCTTGTGTGTGTCAATGAGTGCTGCTGCCCAAGCTGACACGCCCACCCTCCACCAGTGGGCACTGCAGCCTAGACTGACTGACCCACATTCATTCCGGCTCCCACTGGTGGGTGTTACAACCTGGCCCACCTCCATACCCAGCTCTTGTGTGACCCAACAGGTACTGTGGCCTAGCCCCACTAGTCCCGCATTCACTTTGACTCTCACAAGTGCCAGCAAGTGCTGAGGCCTATCCCGGTCTGGTCTGCCCCTAGACTGAGCCCACACATATGCCAATGGGTGCTTCAAGCTTACCCACCCACAGCCCTGGCTCTCGCACTTACCAGTGGGAGTTGCAACCCAGCAGGGGAGTCCCAAGACTGGTGGGTGCTTTGACCCAGCCTGGCATGACTCACCCACAGTCTCCACCATCACTGGCCTAGCCCAACTGTGCACGGCCCATACCCTGTCCTGGCTCTCACGCATGATAGCAGATAGCGGGTATTGCAGACTGGCCTAGCCCAGCCTCTCCCCAGACCTGGCACACACAAAATGCTGACAGGTGCTGCAGCCCTACCTGGCCTGGCCCTCTCCCAGTCTCAGCTCTCGTGTTCCCCAGTGGGTTAGCATGTGCTCACAGGCAGTGAGCAATGCTATTTAGCCCAGATCTGCCCTGTGGGTGGGTGCCTGGGCCTGACTTAGCCATGCCCTCCAGTTTCCCTCTTGTAAACCACTCCATCTCAGCTCCTTGCTTACCTGCCCGAGTACAGTGGCCTGGCCCATTCTCTCTCCTTCATTCTGACAGCTTATCAGAGCAAGGACTCAAAGTTCTGAGTTAGCCCAATGGACAAAGACACTGACATCAGCCCCTGAACTCCTGAGGGTTCCTTTTACTCGGACGGCCACTTCCTCTACCAGGAAGCTTCCATTCTTATAAAGTTGCATAATTGCTCTGCTGTCCGCTCCAACTTCCCCATAAGCATGCGGAGCTCCCCGGAGCAGCATCCCCCTTGGCACACAGTCCATTGGTGTCCAGTGTCATTTATAGGACGGTGAAAACTTACACAACTGTGCACACTCAGCCTTTTTTTTTGCTTTTTAAAGGTTGATTTAGTTTTTATTGGAAAAGCAGATTTACACAGAAAGAAAGATGTTCCATCCACTGGTTCACTCCCCATGTGGCCACAATGGCCAGAGCTGAGCCAATCTGAAGCCAGGAGCCAGGAGCTTCTTCCAGGTCTTCCATGTGGGTACAGGGTCTCAATGGTTTGGGCCATCCTCCACTGCTTTCCTAGGCCACAAGCAGGGAGTTTTAAGGGAAGTGGAGCAGCTGAGATACAAACTGGCACCCATATGGACTACTGATGGATCCAAGGCAAGGATTTAGCTACCAGGCTATCACACTGGGCCCCCAGTTTAGCTATTTAACAAACACACTTTCAAATTCTTGCGAAAGGACAATCAACATTTGAGTCAGAATAAACGGGGATATCTCTCTGCCTTTCAAATAAAATGAGCCTGAAATTAAAAAGTCCGTGTTGTGATCCTGTGGGTTAGGTAACTGCCTGTAATGCTAGCATCCCATAGGAGACCCGGATTAAGTCTTGTCCGCTCCATTTCCAGTCCAGCTCCCTGCCAACAGTCCTGGGAAAGTGGAGGAAAATAGTCCAAGGACTTGGGCCCCTGCATCCATGTGGGAGACCCCGATAAAGTTCCTGACTAGTGGATTTAATCTCTGGCCCAGTCCTGGCCATTGGGACCAATTAGGGAATGAACCAGCAGGTGGAAGATCTATTCTCTCTCCCTCCACCCTTTCTGTAATTCTGCTCTTTCAAATAAAGAAATAAATCTTTAAGAAACAATAAATCGCTGGGGTGGGTGTTGTAATACACACATCCCATACTGGAGCCTGGTCTGGGTCTCAGCTACTCTGCTTCCCACCCTGCTTCCTGCTAATGCACCTTGGGAGGCAGCAGAGAACAGCTCAAGTACTTGGGCCCTACCACCCATACAGGAAGCAGATGGAGATCTTGTTCTGGCTTTGACCTGTCCCACTCCTGGCTGTTGCAAGTGCTTGAGGGAATGAATCACTAAGCAGAAGATGAATCTTGGGCCCAGCGCGATAGCATAGTGGTTAAAGTCCACGTCTTGCACATGCCGGGACCTCATATGGGCGCCGGTTCATGTCCCAGCTGCTCCACTTCCCACCCAGCTCCCTGTTTGTGGCCTGGGAAAGCAGTCGAGGACAATCCAAAGCCTTGGGACCCTGTACAAGCATGGCATGGGAGACCCCAAAGAATCTCCTGGCTCCTAGCTTCAGCCATTGTGGCCACTGGACAATGAACCAACGGATGGAAGATCTTTCCCTCTGTTTTTCCCTCTCTGTAAACTTGATTTTTCCAATAAAAATACATCTTTAAAAAAATAAAGATTTCTATTAGATCTGTTTTATTAATAGAGCTACAGGAAAATAACCCAGGAAAGCCAGCAGCAGACGCAAGCAAATACACACACTTGACAAACTATATCGTATGAGATGTCCGATACACACAAAATCAAGGTAGAATCAAGTGCCAACCAATAAGACAGAAATCACTAGACATTTGACCAAGTAAAGGCTTCTGACTTAGAGGCAGCCACACACTCACACACACACAGAGGTAACCTAACGTCAGCCACTGAACGCCAGAAAATGCCTCCCAGTCACATTTCTAACAAAGGTTAACACCCACAATAGGCCAAGAACTCACCACGAAAAAAGGGAAAAGGTCATGAATAAACTCAGAAATACAAAGACACAAAAAGTCTACAAACAAGTGGAAAGACGGCTGTGTTGAGCGGGAACATGGGGAATGTACAATACCAGACCATGCAGCTCCCACAAGCAACACTGCTACGTTGAAGTGACAATGAGCGAAGGGCAGGAGCCGGGAGCGACACCCCCGTGTCCGCTGGCCGGGAAGAGGCTGCGTCTCCCTCGGCGGAGCCCTGCTCACTGGACCCAGCACACACCTGCCAACCACACCCTGACTCCAAATACCTCCCCAGCACACACCCACACAGGCACAAAAAGAGCTGTTTCAATGTCTGTTCATTTTTACGCTTAAAATGCTCCGAAACTGAAAAACGACATTAAATCTATTCCACAAGCAGGGGAATGGCAAGTAACCTATGATATATCATCTAAATACACAATAGCACTTCAAAGGATGAGCCAGGGGACTGGCATCATGGCGCAGTGGCTGCCATGCCATGCAGATGCCGGTCTGAATGCTGACTGCTCCACTTCTGATTCAGCTCCCTGCTAAGGCACCCAGGAAAGCCACAGAAAAGGCCCCAGGGCTTGGACCTCCCCAGCCATGTGGGTGAAGCTTCGAGCCCAGCCCCAGCGGCTGCAGCCAGCGGGAGAGAACTTAACGGATGGAAGACGCTGACTCTGCCTTTCCAAGAAGTAAAAATGAATATATTTTTAAAGGGAACAAATAAGAATTACATGCATCAGATCATTTCAAAATAGGTAAACCAATACACACATATCATATATATCTTATGAAGACATATATATCTTACAAATACCATGATATATACATTATCGATAAATACACCTGCACATAGAGTATGCAGACAATTCAGACAGACAGAAAGAATACCTACTAAACTTAATACTCTGTTTACCCTTGCAAAAAGAGAGTAAGATTAAAGGTGGAGATACTTTAAGACTACAACTTTAGGGCCCGGCGGCGTGGCCTAGCGACTAAAGTCCTTGCCTTGAACGCCCCGGGATCCCATATGGGCGCCGGTTCTAATCCCGGCAGCTCCACTTTCCCATCCAGCTCCCTGCTTGTGGCCTGGGAAGGCAGTCAAGGACGGCCCAAAGTCTTGGGACCCTGCACCCATGTGGGAGACCCGGAAGAGGTTCCTGGATCCCGGCATCGGATCGGCGCAGCACTGGCCATTGTGGCTCACTTGGGGAGTGAATCATCGAACAGAAGATCTTCCTCTCTGTCTCCTCCTCTCTGTATATCTGACTTTTCAATAAAAATAAATAAATCTTAAAAAATAAAAGACTACTTTCTTTTCTTTCTCAGACACGAAAGGTTAAAATCAGTACAATGAAAATGACCTGAAATCCGCTACCGTGGGGTAATGTCTACCACAGGGGCTAGCCTCCCCATGTGCAGTGCTCGGACTATTTCAAAACGCAACGACACAAGACGCCAAAGGCAAAAGCTTTAGGAGAAAAGCAGTATTTTTCACCTTTTATGATATAAATTTTCTATGATATAAATTACTGAGTCATTTTTTTAGTCTAAATCATAAAGCTGAAGTTATTTTTTTGTTGTGGCCTAGTCAGCCCTACTTAATTTTTTTTTTAAACTGGGAATTTCATTTCTCATAAGAGCATCAGCAGTTTTATTTTTTTTCTACGAGAGGTACAATCCTTAGCGTGCTGACACACACCATTGATCCCCAAGGCAAGGGTCCTTTCTTTGCTGACAGAACTTTGTTCAGCGATTAGAAGTTTGCATGTTAAAAAGCTAGACCCCGTTCACAACCTAAAATATGGACATTGTGATCATCTTAAGTAATTCCACTCTGTATATCAATTAGTAGTATAGAAATGGACATTTGGGGCCCAGTGCGGTAGCTTAGCAGCTAAAGTCCTCACCTTGCCAGTGTCGGGATCCCATATGTGTGCCGGTTCAAACCCTGGTAGCCCTGCTTCCCATCCAGCTCCCTGCGTTTGGCCTGGGAAAGCAGTCGAGGAGGGCCCAAAGCCTTGAGACACTGCACATGGAAGACCCAGAAGGTGCTCCTGGCTCCTGGCTTTGGATTTGGTGCAGTTCCAGCCATTGCAGCCGCTTGGGGAGTGAATCATCAGACGGAAGATCTTTCTTCCTGTCTCTCCTCCTCTCTGTATATCTCACTTTCCAATAGAAATAAATCTTTAACAAACAAGAAAAGAAATGCACATTTTTTGGGAGGGGGTAAAATAACTAGATGAAGTGGCTGCAGCAAAAAGGAACATCGTAAGAGAGAGAATAAAGAATTCCTTCTTTTGCGGGCACACTGTTGTGTAAGCAGATGATGCTTGGAAGATCCTGCCACTATGGTGCTGCGCTCACACAGGGTCAGCTCTGAGGGTGAACCTCCAGGCAGGAGAGGGACACACGGCGGGCACTCAGCCCCGGAGGACACCCTGAGCCCTGAGTTCAGCAGCCGGGCAGCTGCCTCCCCCAGCCCTCCAGCGGACAGCGTGCCTCGCAGCCTCGGACACATTTATGAGTTAGGCTTGCTGCTGCCTGCCTCCTGATGCAGTGTTATTTATCAACACAAAACACAAAGCCCTGCAAAAATGTACGGATTCCAGTGAGTTCTGGATGCTGATACAGTCCTACTTGTTCTCCTACAGACTGGAGGCAGGGATTTTTGCAGACGACAGAAATAACTGTGGCTTTATCGGAACCACCCTAGTGAGGCGTCACACTCTCCTTATCATGGGTGCTTCTGAAACACAACGTGTGCTTGTTTTATTTTTAGCAACGGTCAGGTACATGGAGAAACGCGAGGGCAAGGCCAATGTGGCGTCTTTGGAAGCATTTTGTAGCTCTTCCTACGTGGCTCTCTAAAAAACGCTATTTAAACGCATATCTGAACTTTCCAGAAAGAAGATCAGCGCAGGGATAGAAGGTGGACTTCCATCCCAGCCTCGCCCACCCCGCCTCGGGCTGACCCGCAGCGCAGTGTTCCCACAGAGGAACCAACAAGCCTGCAGAGGCAGCTCGGGTGACTATGGAGTGACTGCTCAGCTCTACCCACGCTTCTGTAACCAACACCTGCAAACGTATTAATATTTCATTAAATAGATTTATTTATCAAGATTCATTTATAAAGATGATTATAAAATCTGTAGTTAAAAGAGATTTTTAAAAAAAGGCCCAGAGGATCAATTTTGGCTATACAAAACTATAAACAATTGTAAAAATACACTTCTCGGTCCCCGACAGAACACAAGTAAATATAAAATTTTTATCCTCAAAGTGCATGACTTCCCTTAGAATTTTTAAGAACCACTACACAATGTATATGCAGAAAATGTAACATGAAACTCACCCTACCTGCTAAGAAAAAAAAAAAAAAAAAAAGATTTTAAATTTTAAATTTGAATCTACTGAGGTTGCCCGTTTCCGTACATAAAAGTGATCTGGTCCCAAGTTCTCCTTGAGAAGATTACCACGGTAAGTCTCCTTCTCACTACTTCCTCCCAAAACGGAAGAGAAGAGCTGGCACTCCTGGCCACCATGACACAGCATGAGGCTCTAACGGGGACCAGTGAACTCACCGCCTTTCTGCAGGATTAGTAAGCGGCCGGCAAATGGCCCACTTTTGCACCAATGAAACAAATGGAGGTAAAACCTCAGAAAAAAGCACATCTCAAGTTCAATGCCAACACAGCTAAGCCTCGGTCTGTCGAGCTCCACTAAACGCAGCAGCAGCGTGTGGTGTGACCCTGAGGTAGCCCAGTGATTTGCATGTGAATAGATGGGTCTAGGGGACACGTGGAATGGCAAGGGCATGGCTTGGTGGCAAATTCTACAACTGACCTATCATAAACTCTGCCCTTCTTGTAGGACCTGCCACCCTGCCCATCCTCCTTAGAAGACACGCTCCTCCATCAACAGCATCCAAGAGTTGGTTTCATTATCTCCCAGAGAGGTGGTGAGGCGGATCCCAATCCTGACAAATGGACAAGGCACCGAGACGGTCAGCGGCTACACGTGCCATGCTGACCAGTGCCTGAGGCCCACGTTGGCCACATTCACTCCACGAAAACCCACTGCCAGCATACACGTGGCAGATGAGAAAAGTGGAAGGATGGGATTGCTACATTCTATCAGCAGAAACATGATTCTGTTCAGAGAGAAAACCTACCCTGGGAGACTTCCACCAAGATACCAGTGGACCTGACGTGTGGCTCATCACCTTAACACTGGAGCCAAAGGAAGAAACTCCAGGAGGAAGGTCTAGCCTGTGAATGACCCTGGTAGGAAGCTCCCAACCCAAGGATTCCACACGGCTGGCTCCAAGACAGCCTGGTAGCAACAGACAATGTTTCTAGATTGTCTGAATGAGCCAGGAAGTCTCTTGAGATAGGTTTGTCCACTTCCTGGTAACATCAACAGTGTTGATCTGGGCAGGGCTCTGTGTTCACTTGAACATGGAGGATAGCTCTTGCTATACACCAGGGTTGCAAGAAAACGGGTCCCACATTCCAGGCCATGGAAAGAGAACCAAAAGCAGAAGCCCACGGCCGTCCGATAGAGGAGGCAGAAAAGCAAGCAGCTCCTACAGGTGAAGAGCCAACGCCTATGGATTATAAAACACAAACAAACTGGCAGTGGACACTTGTTGAATTCAGTCGGAACTTGGTAAGTGGTCCAAGTCTGTTTTATAATCACTTTCACTGGATAGGACCAAAAGTCTGTATCTTTCTTACCTTTGGTCCATAGTTACCAGTTTCTGCACTGTTCTCTAGGTTGTATCATACTCTACATTTTGACATCAACAACCAAAGTACAGTTAATAAACATGAGGCTGTTGGTGTTGTTGCTTTCCTAAATATAAAATACCAACATCTCCCATTTTATATTAGGCTACATGGAAGTCTCAGGGTTAGTAGTAATTATTTTCAAGTGTTACAAGATAATTTTAAGGCTAAGGGAGATACAACAAAAATGTAGTATTAAGGAAAAAAAAAACTCTAGGCCAACATTTAAATATCAGTCTCTTAAAGAGACATCAAATCTTCCATTACAGAACATAATCTAGTCATAAAATGCAAAGCAAATCAATTTAGAAATGAAACAAGTTCTAAATGCATGATACAATCACGGTGTTTACACAGCTATATAGCATCATTTGGAAGCTAAGCTTAGTAAGACATTCTGTAATGGAAATAATAGGGTCATGTATCTCCAGCTGAGTTGTGTGCATTAAAAACTACTCTCCCTCACCACCCCCAAACCCTCCATTTGATAAAGGTTTTGTCGGTTATCTAAAAACAAAAGAAAAATACAAACAACTCGAAAACTTCTGACCTAACGTATAGTGACCGCCCAACAGTCCCCTACCCCATACAGCCTTTGCCTTCTCCCTTCCCCCACGCCTTAGACAGAAATGGTCTAAACAAGCCCAGATCCTCCATGAGCTCCTACCGGGGCCCGGAGACCACAAAAGCAGCTACCTTCCACTCCACCTGCTTCCGCTTCAAGTCTTTAAGCATTCAGGGGCTCGGTGAGCGTCTCCGCCCTCGCGGTACTCTCGGGCTTTCTCAACTGGGACTCCTGCTGCTTCTCATAGAACATCACGGCAAAGTCCAACAGGAACATAAAACTTGCCAGAAATCCAAACACCTGGAAAAAAAAAAAAAAAAAGGAAAGGTTATATATGGAAGTTCGCAATACAATCCGACATTGGCTAAAAGTTTCATGTAAGCAGGATTTATCCATTTTATCTACAAATGAAAATTTCTAGGACACTATTCATTAAAGTTGCACAAAATACAATGTCCTGTCTTACGTGTATATGTGGGATAATCAATCTATGAAACTAAGGTTAATAGATGGAGAAGACTATCCCATGAAAAGATGTAAAACAGGGATTAGTGTTGTGGTGTAGCAAGTGAAAACCCCTCGCTCACAGTGCTACCATCACATATGGTGGACCACCTGAAGGCCTGCCTGCTCCATTTCCAGTCTAGCTTCCTGCGAATGCACCTGGGATGTGAGGGGAAGCTGTCCCAAGGACCTAGGGGCCTGCCATCCATGTGGGAGGACTTGGATAGAGTTGCAGGCTCCCAGCTGCAGCCTGATCCAGCCCCAGATGTGGTGGCCATCTGGAAGTGAACCTGCTGGTGACAGGCACAGCTGGAGTCTCGTCTCTCTGTAACTCTGTCCTTCAAATAAATCAATACATTTTTAGAAACTGTCAAATGCTACAAAATAAAATGCTAACAGATGACTGAAGGTTACTTGCAATGGTTAGTCTCATCCACAGATGTGAAAATGGCTTAGGTGAAAAGGGGAAAAGCTATTAGTACCAAAACCAATTTCATTTTAAAACTACGATTAGACCAAACAACCTGTGATGCGTTTCCAGTTAACTGTCACACTGTAATGACACAGTGACATGACGCCACCATTTACTTCCTCTTCCTTCAAACACTTCCTCATTGTACTGTTCTAACACACACTCGGTCAAACATTCTGAGAATTTGGACAAGGGACAGACACTATGCTCCCGACACAGCCTCTTCATTAGCAAAAGCTTTAAGGATGTAGAGGCCAAACAATGCTCTGTATAGAAGAAAACTGCAGTCAGTAATTGAAGCATAATTGAAGTCTCTTCCAGCTCTCCACCTCCATGATTCTTAACATCTTATCTCTTGATTTCAGTGACAGAGAGCGCGAGAAAGTGTGTTCACTCCCCAAATTTTTAGAACAGTTGGGTCAGGCAGAAACTAGGAGTTAAGAACTTGAGCTAGACCTCCCACATGCGTGGCAAGAATCCAGCCACTTGAGCGATCGACACTGCCTCCCGGCATCTGCATTAGCAGGAAGCTGTGATCGGGAGCCAAGAGCTGATCTTGAACCCACAAATTCCAATTGCGGATGTGGGTATCTTAACCTAATCTTAACCACCAGACCAAACTCTCAGGCTCACCTGAGAGCCACGTGGTCCCGGCCCCTTCTCCTCTCCCCAGACTCGCCACTTAATAGAAAATGCATTCAGTTTCATTTCAACAGACTGCAAACTGAACTCCAAGTTCATTCATTCACCTGGATAGTCCCCCATACGTTCAATTTAAGTGTAAGTACCAGTTAACCCTCAGGTCTTTCTGCCCTTATTTGTTGTGGCAAACTTCCCAAGTTCTTCATTCACACTCAAAATGGCACCTTGTCTGAGAAACCATCCCTGACCAACTCTGAGAACTCCCCTGCCTAGGGGCTTGCTACCCTTTAAACTCCAGGCAAGTAACTTGGTCCTCTCGCTCACTGCTTCCGCGCTTTTAAACTGCATTCACTCGCTTATTTAAGTCTACAAGACTTTCCATAGTTTAAATACTTATGAATGGTAATATCCAGTAATTATACATTATAACAATACTTAATTCTTTAATAATTATAACACTTCATATAAACACTTTCAAAACCACCAGACAACATGAAATTAAGCAGGATAATAGTCTAATTCAAATATGTAAACAAACTCTATTTTAGTAATTAGTAAGAATTTTCTGCCATGCTTCTCTCTTCCCTGCCAGAACTCAATTTATCCTTAACTTCCTTTCCTGCTCAAGGTATCATATATTTTGAGACTCAGAAGTATTTTACTGACCACCCTGTTATACTCCTCTACAACAAAAACAAGTAAACAAAACCCGAGACCCTGGTAAGTCTGTTCTTTTCTCGTCAATTGCTTCCCCTATCTGTATGTAAGTATTACTGATTGCTAAAATGAGTCCAGGTCCAGCAGTAATGTTTCTATGTTGTGTTCTTACATGCATAGCACAAAGAAACCACAGTCACATAACAGGCCGAGTGTAGCCGTGTGACTCTGAACTTCTTTGAGTGGATCTACTGTAAGAAGTGGTTTTAGTGATCCATTAGCAGACAACTCCGACACGTACAGCTTCAATTTTATTAAGAACCTAGCGCTAAGCAGAAACCAGCTGACATGCAAGAAGAATTTTCTCCAATGTGAGACATTCAGGCTCGTAACACTGGGGCCATTCCAGCTCTCTGATCCTTGATTTACAATTCTGAGTCCCAAAAAAGCCACCCAAACTGACAAAAAGTAGGACAACTCATAGCCTTTATTTTATTGTAAATATGCATATGCTTTGCTTCAGATATACCAATGAGAAATGACAGGTGTCACAAAATACAGTGTCTGTGCAGTTTTACCTTTCTAAAACTCAGAATACCCTGAATTCCTTTTTAAAAAATAAAATCGGACATCAAGGATTTTATATGGAATGAAATTTTTAATTTTATTATTATTACTTTGAAAGGCAGGAAGACAAGGACATAGCCAGTTAGAGATTTTCTGTCCACTGATTCATTTTCCCACAATCCTCAAGGCTGGACAGGCCAAGGTTAGGAATCTCAAAAAATTCCATCCAGCTCTTCCACATGGGACTCAAGTCCTTAGGCCACCACCTGCTACCTCCCAGGAGACACACTAGCTGGGAGCCAGAGTGGGAGGAATTCTGATCCATGCATGGTAACAATATGTGATGTAGGTGTCCCCAGCACGGTCTTAAGATCTGTGCCAACATTTGCCACCAAAAAACTGAGTCATTCCATTCCATTTTCCCTTTCTTGTGCTCTGGGGTGTTTTGCTCAGTTTTACAACTAAGAACGACACTTCAACATCTGGGAGAAGCAAGTAGCTTCTCTTGGTGGTGGGGACTGTGAAAGGGAATCATGAAAGAGAGCTGGCTGGACTGCTCCATCACAGACCAGTTCTCAGGCACATCAGGTTTTTAGAAAGAGTAAACAAGAAGTTCAAAAAGCATAGGAACATGGATTTCCTCAAAAATCATCCCGAATGGTATTCCCCAAAAAGACCTGATGAACTTGGGAAGTTAGGACCAACCCACTGCCAAGTGGGTCAGCATTCAGAGGTCCGTTCCATACTGTTTCCCCGTGCAGCTCCTTGAACAGGCTGCCTCTGCGTCATTTCTTTTGTATTCTTTGTACCTAGAATAGCATCTGGCTTGCAGGTGTGCTTCGGGTAAAACGAAAAATGGAGTAAGATGAGATGACAGTCATGTTACCACCTCCATGGACAATGACAAATTCACATGGGAAGTACGTGTGTTTCTGTTATCGAAACTCAAATTCTAGACAGGAGTGTTTAAAGCTGTCAATTACTTGCTTTTATGGCTTCTATTCAAAAGAACACTAAAAAAAAAAAAGATAAAAGATGATCTCCTCCTGTATGTTTTATCTTCTGTAAAATTTTCCAAATTCTGCACTTCAACACAAAACAAAAGCAAAAATTAAGAATACAAGGTACTTACTACTGCTGCAAGTTCAGCTGAGGTCTTGCTATGCGTGAAGACAAAAATGATGGATGCCAGCAAAAATACACAGCCTGTCCCCAAGGTAATATAAAAATCCTACACACGCAGAAAAACACAGAAGGAATACAGTGTGGTTAGACTCATAACAGCAAACACTTTAATTTTGCAAAATTTCAAAGGCTTACTTTTTTTAAAATCCCAATACAATCCAAACTTATAACTTTGCAATAAACCAAGCATTCAGTAACTGCCCTACAAAGAAACATTAGCCACATTTTGGACTGGACATTTTATTCTGAGTATGCAAGATGCCCTTTCAACAAAAACAATCTTTTAAGAGGCCATGTTTGGGGTGGTGAGGGTGTCCTCTTTTTTTTTTTCCTATGACATTAAAGTAATCTAAGGCAACGGATTTAACAGGATCCCATTTTACTTGAACCAAGGAAATTTTTTTTCTTTTAAAAGTTTCCTGTGATGGGATGCTGAGTATACTTCCTTAGTTTGACAACACTGTGGAAAAGGGAGAACCGGAAGAATCACCCATCAAAAATAAAGGCTTTTGCCAATAGTGTGCCCATGTATGGCAAGAACACATCACCTTCCCTTGTTCCCGGTCAGTAATCCATGGGAGCTCGTCCAATGAGCTCATCTATTACCAGAAGCTTCCCTCGCTCATCATAACAATCATAATGTAGATCATAAGTCTGGTAGTAATGATCATCACGTAGACATAGCCACAAGGTGCCATGAGGTGCCAAGGTGCTCTCCCGGGCTTCCCCAGAGGAGGCTCACTTGACACACTCATTCAGTAAGGGAAGCTTGTCAAACAACAGCCACTATACACGGCCTTGAGTGCTTAGGCTCAACACTTTGAGTTTTTGGAAATGCGAGTTCCGCTAACATCAGTGCCAACATCACTGACTTCACATTTTTAAAAAGTTTAAGAAGTTTTCAATTCTACAAAGAGGCATTTTCCTGGGGTACTTTCTCCATGAGTGTGACTTACAAATCTGTACATGCAAAGTTCTATCTACTCATGTTTGGTGTCTGTTCAAGAAGATATTTTAGCAAAACCATCATTCAGACATCATCTCTCTGAAAACCTGTCATGGCTTTCCAATAAAAAATGAAATCTTTTAAAAATTTAACTTTATTGGAAAGGCAGAGTCATACAGAGAGCAGCAGGGACAGAATGAGTCATCTTCTAGCCACAGGTTCAATCCCCAAATGGTCACAATGACTGGAGCTGGGTGGAGCTGAAGCCAGGAGCCAGGAGCTTCTTCCAGCAAGAGCAGGGTCCCAAGGCTTTGGGCTTCCCTCAACTGCTCCCAGGCCACAAGCAGGGAGCTGGATGGGAAGTGGAGCTGCCAGGATTAGAACCGGCGCCCATATGGGATCCCGGGGCGTTCAAGGCAAGGACTTTAGCTGCTAGGCCACGCCGCCGGGCCCAATCAATGATTTTATCTGATGGTATTGTAACCTAAGTCTCTGCTTGTGGTGGTAATCTGCCATATGGGCACCAATTCATGTCCCAGCTGGCCTACTTCCCCTCCAGCTCCCTGCTTGTGGCCTGGGAAAGCAGTTGAGGACGGCCCAAAGCCTTGGGACCCTGCACCCATGTGGGAGACCTGGAAGAGGTTCCTGGCTCCCAGCTTTGGATCGGCACAGCACCAGCCGTTGTGGCTCACTTGGGGAGTGAATCATCAGATGGAAGATCTTCCTCTCTGTCTCTCCTCCTCTCTGTATATCTGACTTTCCAATAAAAATAAATAAATCTTAAAAAATTAATTTTTTGCCCCAGTATTTTAAAATTGGTATTGATTCTAAAATAACGTTTCAAATGCTCAAGTCTGGGAGCAAGTTTTTTGTTTTGTTTTGCTTGAAAAAGATCGATTTATTTATTTGAAAGGCAGAGGGACAGAGCGAGAGACAGAGTGAGAGATCTTCTATCCAAAATGACTGGTTGTGGACCACACTGAATTCCAGGAATTCCATCCTCGCCTCCCACGGGGCGGGGCGGGGCGGAGGTGGGGGGAGGAAGGGGAGGGTTGTTTGTGAGTCCCAACTACCCAGGCCACCTTCCGTTCCTGTCCCAAGCTTGTTCTCAGACAGCTGGATTGAAAGCGGAGCAATCAAGCCTGCAAAAGGCTTTGTGATCTTGTAGTGGCTTACTTTGCTGTGCCACAACACGCTCCTGAGTGTGTGAGTTTAACTTCACAGTTACTTTGTCACTTGAGATACCACATCCTACATCAGAGGGGCTGCCTCCCCGCTCCTCTGCCTCTGATTCAGCTTCCTGTTGACACGTTCAAGTCCTTGGGCTCTCTCTCACCCATACAGAAAAATACAGAATGAGCTGCAAGCTCCTTAAGGTCAGCCCTACCCGGTCCCAACAAACATGGGCGTTTGGGGACTGAAGTAGTGATGGAAAATCTCTCTTTTCCTCTCCATTTCTTTTTCTCTGCCTTTCAAATAAATAATACGTATTGTACTTAATCCTGATGAACTAATGTTTTCTATTTTGTTTAGCGTGCAAGACTTTTCTAAACTGAACAATATTTTTTTGTCAAAAAGATCAATATCCTTTAAAGACTATAGATACATTGTTAAAGAGAACAATTACATACTTCTGAAAATTTTATGGATAGTGTTTTGCTGTTGAGGAAAGCAATGAAAATTTTATTTTAACCTTCAATGTTTAAAATGCAAATCTGGGGCCCGGCGGCGTGGCCTAGTGGCTAAAGTCCTCACCTTGAACGCCCCGGGATCCCATATGGGCGCCGGTTCTAGTCCCAGCAGCTCCACTTCCCATCCAGCTCCCTGCTTGTGGCCTGGGAAAGCAGTCGAGGAAGGCCCAATGCATTAGGACACTGCACCCACGTGGGAGACCCGGAAGGGGTTCCAGGTTCCCGGCCTCGGATCGGCGCGCATCGGCCCGTTGCGGCTCACTTGGGGAGTGAATCATCGGACGGAAGAACTTCCTCTCTGTCTCTCCTCCTCTCTGTATATCTGACTGTAATAAAATAAATAAATCTTTAAAAAAAAATGCAAATCTTCACAAACTACCATGCAAACAGTCCAAACAATGGAGAACTTTCTTCTTGTACAACCTGGAATGTAGTTACCTGTCAAAATGCAGAATTTTCACTCTAAAGTATAATGAACAAGAATTCTAAGGTTAGTCCCAAACTGTGTTTTATTTGCAATTTGTGAAACACTGAGTTCTGACATCACTGTGATCCTGAAATCCCTGCACTGACAGTGTTTACCTTAACAACACCTAGAGCTGTCAGCTGGTATCCTTTTTAAAGAGTTATGTATTTTTATTGCAGAGGCAGATATACAGAGAGAAGGAGATACAGAGAGAAAGATCTTCCATCCTCTGGTTCACTCCCCAAGTGGCCTCAATGGCTGGGGCTGAGCTGATCCGAAGCAGGCAGGTGCAGGTGCAGTGTCCCAAGGCTTTGGGCCATCCTCTGCTGCTTTCCCAGGCCACAACCAAGGAGCTGGATGGGAAGTGGAGCAGCTGGACACAAACCAGAACCCATATGGGATCCCAGCACTGGAAGGGGGAGGATTAGTCAATTAAGCCACTGCGTGGAACCCTGTTTATTTATTTTTATTTCTTTGAAAGAAACACAGAAAGAGATTACCTATGCATTTCCCAAATGCCCACAATATGAGTGCTTGACCAGGCAGAAGCTAGGAGCTAGAAACTGAATCCAGGTCTCCATGTGGGTCGTGGGAACCCAACCACTCAAGCCATAGCCTGCTACTTCCAGGACACACATTAGCAGGAAGATGAAGATGGCAGCAGAGCTTAAACCTGAACCCAGGCATTCTGGCAAATGATGTGAATGTCCCAAGTGACACGTTTAACTGCCACATTAAACTCACCCCCCCCAAACCTCAGCTCACCTTCACCTTTAAGCCAGTGACACTGGCACTCAGTATGCACTGACAGCGACTATCAGGTGTCACACACTGGCCGCACTCCAACCTGCACGTTTGTGTTCATCAAACACCTGATGGTTTGGATTTAAATGCTAGGTTCTTCTCAAAGTCATTTTCTGTATGCTATCAACTTCAAAAAAATGTTCAATCCTTTAACTTAGAAATATGCCTTAAGGTAACTAGAGTCCCATAGCACAAAATTCAAGAGATGGAAAAAAAAAAGAGTACAAGGCTTGAAGGCCCAAGCCTGAGGTGGGAGCGGTTCCCCGAGAAGCAGGTGCTGTCCCTTACCCATCAGCCGCAGCCCATCGCACCTCTCCTCCGGACCCATCAGCGATCGAAGAACCTCACAGCCCTCGCTGCCATGCCCTCCTGCCAGGCCCAGGAGTGGGAAAAAAATTCAAGGGATGTGGAGATGACAGTTTAAACTACTACTTGGGACACCTGCATTCCATGTCAGAGTGCTGTCTCCTGGGCGGGGCACCTTGCTTTCCATCTAGCTCCCTGTTAGCATGTCTGAGGGGCAGCCCATGATGGACCAATCACTGGCTTCATGCAGGAGACCCAAAAGGTTCTTCTGGCTCCTTGTTTTTGCCTGAACCAATCCCAGTTATTATGGGTAGTTGGGAAGTGAAAAAGTAGATGATAGACCTCTGTCTCTCCCATCCTATTATGTTCAAATAAATAAATATATCTTAAGTAAAGCAAAATTCAGCAGCCAACAGAATTGAACCCACGTACTACAATGTTTAATGTTGGCTCGTCAATCAACAGACTAAATGCCTGCCTCATTTGTTGCTCTTAATAATTAAAGTTTTATCATAATTTTTATTCTTTTTTTTCAGAGATAAGTATTTTTCAATTTTATCTATTTAAAAGGCAGGAGTTATAAACAAAATAACCTCACTTTCCAAATGGCCAGGGCTGGAACAGGCCAAAGTCTGAAACTTTATCCAGTCTCCCACATGAGTACAGGGCCCAAGCACGTGGGTCATCTTCACTGCTTTCAAGGCTACCTTAGCTGAATCAGAACAGGAGCAGCTGGGTCTCGAACTGGCATCCATATGAAATTTTGTGTCAACCTTAGCATATGTAGCTTTTTGCAAACAGTAGTGATAAATGTTAAAGTAAGCAAATTGCTTAACTCTCTATTTAAAAAAAAATTTAATTTTTATTAGACAATTAGATATACAGAGAAGAGGAAAGACAGAGAAGAAGATCTTCCATCTGCTGATTCACTTTCCAACTGGCTGCAACAGCTGGAGCTGAGCCAATCTGAAGTCAGGGGTCAGGAGCTTCTTTTGGGTCTCCCAGCAGGGGCAGGGTCCCAAGGCTTTGGGCCGTCCTCAACTGCCTTCCCAGGCCACAGGCAGGGATTTGGATGGGAAGTGGGACTGCCAGGATTAGAAGAAGCGCCCATATGGGATTCCGGCACATGTGAGACAAGCACTTCACTCCAGGCCCTCAACTCTTTCTTAAATTTAGCAATTCTGACCTCCCTACAAATCCAAAACATACTCAAATAAAAACATAAACTCAACACACTAAGTCTGTGAAGGTAAACATTTCTGACTTTGTGGACTTAAGACTCCAACATATGATTACATTATAAGGGAAATTTCTTTACCATAAATTCAATCAATGCATTCATCCTTAGACAACTTTTTCCACAATAAAATCAAAGCACAAAAATTATATGGTATTTTACTTAAAGCTCTAAAAATAGCTCCCATTAGCTCATTACTGCATCTTCAGGGTTTAGCTCATGGCTGGAATACGACAGGTGCATAATCAATAGCTAGAGAACCAAGGAGTGACACTCTGAACCGTGAAGCAGCAAAATTAACAAAACTCTAATTTTATAAACAAAACTAACATGAACTAGATTAAGCTCCCTATAATTGCAAGCTAGAGGGCTGTTCCCATTCTTGCCCCTCTCACCCCTCATGGCAGGGGAGACCCAGCTGCTTAAAGGTGACAGCCGAAATGATGGACACTGTCTTTTCATATTGCTGGAATTTCTAGAGCATTCCTATTTGAACAATAAAACTGCACAAGAGGCCCTGGCGTGGAAGCCTTGTGGCTAAAGTCCTTGCCTTGCACTTATCAGGGTCCCTTATGGGCTCCAGTTTTAATCCCAGTGGCTCCACTGCTTGTGGCCTGGGAAAGCAGTAGAGGATGGCCCAAGGCCTCAGGGACCCTGCATCCACGTGGGAGACCTGGAAGAAGCACCTGGCTCCTGGCTTTGGATTGGCTCAGCTCTAGCCTTTGCGGCCACTTGGGGAGTAAACCAGCGGATGGGGGATCTTTCTCTCTGTCTCTTCTTCTCTCTGTAAATCTTTCCAATGAAAACATATAAAGCTTTAAAAAAAAACTGTGCAAGAATACAACACGGAAGCACTCCTCACAAAGGGCTAGATTTTTCTCACGCTCACCGATGATTTCACTTTCAGGGCATCAACTCTGTTGTAAACTGGAGTGCAATACACGATCAGCAGCAGCAGACTCAGAAGAAAGGCACTGCAGCTCACGAACTCAAAGAAGTAAAGTCCTCCACACAGCGTGCACTGCGACACAACTTCTTCACAGATGAAGGCCAGCAGGGACAGCAGCTACAAGAACAAAATGTCAGGCGTCAGGGTTTTTCAGACAACCTACGCTATTCAAAAAACACCACTTGTTTTCTCAACCATTTAAAAAGTTGGCAAAAGAGATTTGTGACCGAGCCTCACCTAGGTCGCACTTGCAGTACACCTGCCTTCAAGGGGATACAAGTCCACAAAATAAGGCAGGTTAAATGCTAGAAAGAAACACAACCAGAACAGGCACTCACTCTGAAAGACAGCTGAGACCTGCAGGACTGCAGGGTCAGTTTTGGGGTGTAGGAAAGAAAAGCTCCCCACAGACGAGCAGAACATAAAATACCCCAGAGATGAGGGCGTGTGGCACTGACCCCACCTTCAGCGCACGTGCGCGCGCGCGCGCGCGCACACACACACACACACACACACACACAACTAGTCCCAGCTGACTCCTGGAAGCCAGCCAAGGTAACACAACCAAAGAGCAGAGTCTGCAGGCAGGAAAAGGCAACACAACAAAAGATGGCACGGGCCTACAGAGGTGAGCAGAGGGCAGATTCCAGCATTCTCACTAACCAGTTGGAGAGCGGCTAGATTTTAAGGGCTTTCAATAAACTGAGGGACATGATCCAGTTTATGCTTTTAGCACTTCTTGCCAGCTACAAAATGGAGAAAGGACAGGAGGTAGACCAACCTTGGGGCAGCCATCCAGCCAGGATACGGAAGTAAGAAATCAGGGATCCATGGTGAGCAGGGCAGCAGTGACGGATTAGACTACTTCCTCTCTGGCTCTCTTCCTCTCTGGCTCTCTGACTTTCCAATAAATTTTTTTTTAAAAATTGAAACATGTACACACCTATCTTTTTGAAACTGTTTTCTATTTATTTACATTTTTATTTTCAAGGCAGAGAGAAGAGACAGCAAGAGATTTTCCACGTGGCAGCCAGGCTGAGATAGGCTGAAGTCAAAAGCCTTGACCTCCATCCAGGTCTTTCCCATGGGTGTCAGGGGCCCATGGACGGGCCGTCACCCGCTGCCTCCCAGGGTGCGCATCAGCAGGAAGCCGGACTGGAAGCGCAGTAGATGGGACTTCCCAAGTGGCCACTCAACTACTGCACCACACACTCCTCTCCCCATTCCACGCCACCTCTCCTTTGCAGTGGATCTTTCCTTTAAGAGTTTACTGATTTGAATATCATGTTTTTAATGCGTGCCTCAATCACTTTCATCAAGCATGGACTACCACTTCCAGGTTGATGTTGCCCAAAACGGAGCCAGGTCTATGACACTGGAGAAACAATACAGAATCCTCTAGAGTCAGACCATTTTTGCAGTTTTTTGTCCTCCTCTTACTTCATCCCATAACCAATAAGCATTTTAGTAACTGATCTGTCAGTCCTTCCATGGCAGTAATTCTGACATTTAATTTTAGTTTACGTGTTTGACTATAAAAACTATTACTGGCATAAACTGGTTTGGGAACAACCCAACCCCACTGATGTCAGAGGAACACGCAGGAGTACTACAGGAGCCCCTGCTGCTCATGCAGGCCGTGGGTGACAAGGGTGGGGACAGGACATTCGGCAGAGAACACAGGATGGCTAACTCCAGTGTGCTATTCAAGGAAGTGCAGGTGAATTTTAGCAGCACTCCCACTATTGTGTAGTGTGTATGCTAACAAGAGTTTTTTTTTCCCCACTTCCTCTTTTTCAGAGGCCAGGATGCAAGGAAGAACATAAATTCCACCTGGGCCTGGAGAAATAGCATTGTGGTTAAAGTCCTCGCCTTGAACGCCCCGGGATCCCATATGGGCGCCGGTTCTAATCCCGGAAGCCCCACTTCCCATCCAGCTCCCTGCTTGTGGCCTGGGAAAGCAGTCAAGGACGGCCCAATGCATTGGGACCCTGCACCCGTGTGGTAGACCCGGAAGAAGCTCCTGGTTCCTGGCTTCAGATCGGCGCAGCACTGGCCGTTGCGGCTCACTTGGGGAGTGAATCATCGGACGGAAGATCTTCCTCTTGGTCTCTCCTCCTCTCTGCATATCTGCCTTTCCATTAAAAATAAGTAAATCTTAAAAAAAATAATAAGTTCCACCTCAGCTGTGCTGTGATGGAGGGAAACTCAAAAAGAGTTAGGTGAGGACCTGGTGCAGTAGCCTAGTGGGCTAAAGTCCTTGCCTTGCATCTGCCAGGTTCCCATGGGGTGCCAGTTCATATCCCAGCTGCTTCACTTCCTTTAAAACTCCATGTTTGTGGCCTAGGAAAACAGTTAAGGATAGCCCAAGGCCTTGGGACCCTGCACCTGTGTGGGAGGCCTGGAAGAAGCTCCTGGCTCCTGGCTTCAGATCGGCGCAGCACTGGCCGTTGCGGCTCACTTGGGGAGTGAATTAGCAGATGGAAGATCTTTATCTGTGCCTCTCCTTCTCTCTGTGAATCTGATTTTCCAATAAAAATAAACATTATTCTTGTTTTTTAAGTGTGTGGTGGAAACATGGTTAGCAGGTAAATGATGCGCGGATATGGAGCTCTTAGGAGGGTGGTTAAGGCGGCAGTCTTGAGATGCCAATGAAGACGCACAAAGCAGCTGCTGGGTGAGAGGATCAGCTCACCCAGAATGAAGGAAGTTGGCCTTCTGCAGAGTTCTATGGAATTCCATGTTTAAGGGGAGTGCAGAGGGCAAACATGAGCCAACAATTAGGAGCAGCAGTGCCGGGGTCACAGCCAACAAATCAAGTGTTTCCGCCAAGAGAAGGTAATTAGGAGTGTTCAGCACCGCTTGGGGGCCAAGTAGGAACAACACTGAATCACCGATGTTGGACTGAGCCGGAAGGGACAGCAGCAAGAAAATGCCCCTGTAGTTGGGGGCAGGGGACTAAGTCATAATACCGCGTTATCAAGGGAAGACCAGGCAGTGGTCCAGAGAGAACACAGGCGACCAGTGGGGCTGGGAAACAGTGGTCAGCAAGGGTGGTTTGGATGAGGTCAGAGGGAAGGGAATTTCAAGAGAGAACTGAGCCTGCTTAAATGCGTAAGCAGAAACCATGGACATGGGTAGGTATCGTGCAAGGCAGCAAAGGGCTCTCTAATGGCAGGGTCCAGCACTGAGGTCTGGACAAGCTAAGCAATAGGAGGGAAGAAGACAAGGGTCATGTGGGCAGTGCTTGTGGGTTTTCTGGCCGCAGGAGTTTGCTTCTGAGAGCCACAATGATCACAATGAAAATGACCAATGACCCAAAGCCAAAGGCTAAAAAGAAGCAGCTCTCCCCCTCAGCCGGGCCTGCAGAAGCAACTGGAAATACTGATGGCTACAGACTGCTCTTAAATCCAGACACCTGCCGGGCATATAACAAAGAATCTCCTCTGCAAAACATTTTCACTAAAAAAAAAAAAAAAAAAAATGCAATGAGACAGCCACGCAAGCCAGGCAAGCAGCTCAGCAGTCCCATTAAAAAGTAACCTTGTGGGCCCGGCACAATAGCATAGTGGTTAAAGTCCTCGTCTTACAAGCGCTGGGATCCCATATGGGCACAGGTTCTAATTCCCTGGCAGCTCCACTTCCCATCCAGCTCCCTGCTTGTGGCCTGGAAAAGTAGTCCAGGACGACCCAGGGCCTTGGGACCCTGCACCTGCATGGGAGACCCGGAAGAAGCTCCTGGCTCCTGGCTTCAAATTGGCTCAGCCCTGGCCACTGTGGCCACTTGGGGAGTGAATCATCGTGATGGACGGAAGATCTTCCTCTTGGTCTCTCCTCCTCTCTGTATATCTGCCTTTCCAATAAAAATAAATTTAAAATCAAAAAAAGTAAGCTTGTATCTACCATACATTCCAACAATTACAACCTTAGGTGCCCATCCCAGAGAAAAAAAAGCATATGCTTAGGCAAAAACCAGTAAGTCAATTGTCCTAACAATTTTATCCAGGGTAACCCCAAACTAGAGACAACTGCAAGCCCTTCTGTGTTTATTTTTTGTTTTTTAAGATTTATTTATTTTTATTGGAAAGTCAAATTTACAGAGAGAAGGAGAAACAGAAGAAAGATCTTCCATCCACTGGTTCACTCCCCAAGTGGCCACAATGGAGCGCAGCCAATCTGAAGCCAGGAGCCAGGAACCCGGAGGTTCTTCCAGGTCTCCCACATGGGTGGCAGGATCTCAAGGCGTTGAACCATCCTTGACTGCTTTCCCAAGCCAAAAGCAGGGAACTGTAAGGGAAGTGGAGCAGCCAGGACACAAACCTGTGCCCCTATAAGATCCTTGCAAATACAAGGCAAAGACTTTTAGCCACTAGGCTACCGAACCAGGCACAATGCAAGACCTCTGGTAGCTAGATAAACTGTGGTACAACTGCCTCCTGACCCTGAAAGGCACAAACTTGATACACACAGTGACCTAGATGGAGTCTTCCTTGATCACTCACAGTAACAAGCCATGTCCTCGCAGAAGGCCATACGCTGTCTGACAGAGAACACATCCATGATGGCCAGGGACACAGGGAAGGTATGGCTGTAAGCCGGGAGGAGTTGAGGAAACTGTGATGGAGCCACAACTCAGCATCCTGATCACGGAGGCGCCCAGAGAGAGTTCCAGTGTGCTCCTGCACGTGCGCAAACGCACAGGCAGGAACACGCATTCGCACACACCATCTCCCTGCACCGTTGCTGCAACTTCCTGTGGGGCTCTACTATTTCAACATGAAAGGTTAAAAAGCGTGTCAAACCTAAATTAGCATCTAAGACTCTAAGGGACATCCTACACTCCTTACCCCTACTGGCAACCCAGAATTCACACACCTGGAAAGAATTTGTGTAAGGTAAAATACATCCCTCGGATTTCCTGTAAGTCAGCAAGGCATGAGACAGCACGACCCCTTCCAAACCACCTCCCTCAGACACATGCTTAGATGAGGCATCCCCAGGAGTTACACCATGTGAGATGACGCAAGTCAATCCCTAAAGACCATTGTGTAAAGGAACTTCCTCCACCTATATTTAAAACTGCAAGATGAGTTAAAAAAAAAAAAAAACAAAAAAAACAGTTCCTTAGCCCTATTTTTTTTCCATTCTTAAAAACTTTGTATTTATTTGAAAGTGAAAAGATGTACAGAGACATTTACTAGCTGCCAGTTCACTCCCCAGATGTCTGCAATAATTAGGGCCAACGCCAAGGGACTCAGTCCCGGTGTCCCCCACGGATGGTAGAAACCCAATTACTCTGAGCCACCACTGCTGCCTTCCAGGCTCGGCTGTGAGAATAAGCTGGAACCAGGAACTACAACTAGGAATCAAATCCAGGCACTTCCGAGACAGGATGCGGGCGTCCTGACCACTAAGCTCAATGCCAGCATTCAGGATGAGTTTATACACGACTCAGGGTAATACAAAACTAGATATCTAACACTGCACTTGCTTTACTCCTGTCTCTATATGAAACCTTGTCCAAGTTTTAAAAATTTCTCCATAAGCAGTTTGCAAACATGTACCTCAGGTCTATAAAAGCCAGTCAACTATGAGAAGAAATCAGCTAAGACTGTGACTGGGGTTTGAGAACAGCTGACCCTAAATTATTCTTATAACAAAAAACATTAGACCATCAGGAACACTCATCCGCAAAGGCTACAGGACAATGACATCTTATCTGTACTGCAGACAGCAACTGCTTGTCTGTTCTGGTAAGAAAAGAGCAGGACCCGGCTTGTCCAGAAGCGGTCAGAATCGTGTTTACAAGTCCTGTTCCAAATGTATGAACAGGCTGTATTCATGACCTTCAGTCTCAGAGAAATCTAAGGGAGAGCTTCTGTTTGGATATCCAAACAGGACAAAGGGTACACAGTGAAGTTTGGGCATTAACTAGCTAAGGCTCAAGAAATTTGTTCAGAGCTCAGCACGGTAGCCTAGTGGCTAAAGTCCTCGCCTTAAACGCGCTGGGATCCCATATGGGCGCCAGTTCTAATCCCGGCAGCTCCACTTCCCATCCAGCTCACTGTTTGTGGCCTGGGAAAGCAGGAGAGGTTGGTCCAGGGTCTTGGGACCCTGCACCTGCCTGGGGGGCCTGGAAGAAGCTCCTGGCTTCAAATTGGCTCAGCACCAGCCATTGTGGTCACTTGTGGAGTGAATCATCAGACGTAAGATCTTTATCTCTGTTTCTCCTCCTCTCTGTATATCTGACTTTTCAACAAAAATAAATCTTAAAAAAATATATATATTCGTTTAATCAGCCATAGTCAGCATGCAGTTCTCTCCTTTCTCCCATTTCTGCAGTTACAAACCTTCCGTTACGATTTCCCACAGTGTAATACAAAGTGCACTTGAGTATTCAACAGTATGATACATATAAAAACACGTAATGATACAGCAATAGAGACCAGCATTGTGGGGCAGGGAGTTTAGCTACCATTTGCAGCACCAGCATCCCACGCAGCGTGGGTTCAAGTCCTGGCTGCTCAGCTCCTGATCTGGCTTCCTGCTAACATGCCCAGGAAGGTGATGAATGACAGCTCAAACACTTGAATGCCTGACACCCATGTCGGGGAGCAGGATGGAGTTCCTGGCTCCTGGCTCTGGCCTAGACCTGGTTTTTGTGGCCATGTGTATGAACCAGGGGTTGGAAGAAAATCCATCTCTTCCTCTCTGTTGCTCTACTGTTCAGAGAGATGAATTCAAAAACAAAACAAAGCAGGATGCAGCAACAAGACCAGCAGGAAACAAAATATTTTATGCTATCTAACTATGTATTAATTATGTAGGTTTTATCACGTAGGAAAATGTTCAGAAGAGTTGCAGAAAGATGAGTGGACACACAGGCTCAATCCCAGGTTGGCAGACACACAGATCCAGGACAGCTACAAGGCATTCCGGGTGGGAGATAAAAAAATGTTTAAGGGGCCCGGCGGCATGGTCTAGCAGCTAAAGTCCTCGCCTTGAATGCCCCGGGATCCCATATGGGTGCCGGTTCTAATCCTGGCTGCCCCACTTCCCATCCAGCTCCCTGCCTGTGGCCTAGAAAGGCAGTCGAGGACGGCCCAAAGCCTTGGGACCCTGCACCCGCGTGGGAGACCCGGAAGAGGTTTCTGGTTCCTGGCTTCGGATCCGTGCAGCACCGGCCTTTGCGCTCACTTGGGGAGTGAATCATCGGATGGAAGATCTTCCTCTCTGTCTCTCCTCCTCTCTGTATATCTGACTTTGTAATAAGATAAATAAATCTTTAAAAAAAAAATGTTTAAGGGCAGGAATCTACATGGTAAATAAGTACTGAAGGGACAATAAAGCAACTGGCCTGACCAAAGGAGATGATGAGAAAAATGGGTAAGAAGTTGGGTGTGGTTAGGTCATGATCCTGCCTAGCAATACGGACTGCTGTCAAACAAGGCACACCTGCCTGGTTTAGCAGGTTAGAAGATGGGAGGAGAAAGGACTGGGTGGAGTTCAAAGGCATTCTTCAGTTCAAGGGTAGGAAGGAAAAGCAGGATGAGCACAGGACCAGCAAGTCATGCTCCCAGCTACTAATGAGGGCGGCCTGGGTGTGTGAGAGCTTGAGGAGTGAGAGTGTAGTTGTTTTATGTTAATTATGTATTTTTTAGCTCATTTGTTAAGGAGGCAGTTTTTTTGTACTACAAAAGACAAAAATGTTAAAGTTAAGGGAAGGAAGAATTTCAAGAAATTTTGTGGTATACTGGTCCATTGCCCACCGTGATAACAGATAGTTGAGTCTGGGTAACAACAGCTAACCGGGGCTCCCCTACATCAATTCCCTTCGAGGGAGGGCCCTCAATGACCCAATTACCCCGCATGAGGCTCCACCTGTTCCAGGTTTCACCGCCTCTCAGATCACCGCACCAAGAATCAGGCGTCTCACCCAGCAACACGTGGGTCTCACCAACATCTGGATCACAACATCATTAAACATCAAACTGAGAAGACAGAAAACACGACTGAATCAGGAAAGTGAGTGGTGACTATAACACGAGTAAAAGGCTCGATTACAAATTTCTGCTAAACTGCTCGGTTCTCAACAACATGATGTCATCACACTAAATAGTGCTTACTAAATATTACGCAGAGCATCTAACAACAGCATAACTCCTAATGACAAAAAATTTTTACCCACATGTAATGATGGGAATAATCAAGCCCTAGGAGTTGGGAGGGCCCCTGAGGAACACACAGTCTCCCACTGTCATACTTCCACAAGGAAATAAATTTCTGACATGCTGAACTCCAAGTTAGCCATACACAAAGACAGACCAAGGTCCCTAGGTCCCACTCCGCACTCCTCCCCAGGCGATGAGTTTTCATTTCATGCCCATGTACACTTGGGTAGGTTTTCTTTGAAGTGACAGCCATAGCTTTGCATATTTCCCTTTTTGCTACTAAATCGTGAGAACAATGCTCTTCCATCAACACATTCAGGAAGTCTCCAAGACGGCTTTAAACCTTCAGGCAACGACTATCCTGAACCTCGATTTCGGCTTCACTCTCTTCTCTGAAACAGTCTTTCTTAAAATTAACACACAAATTCTCCATCATGGATTGTTAGCAGTCTACTACGGAAAATCTTTTTACAAGAACTTCGTAATGTTTGCCATTAACTATGAGGCTCCAGCCACAAAACTATACGAATGTATAAATTAATGAGCTTGTTATAACAAGCCTTGTAGCACAAAGTAACATTTCAAATTTTAAAATCTAAGGGCTTGGCATCATGGGTTATCAGGTAAAACCACCACTGGATAGGGTTGCTGATATGTGTCCTGGCTGCTCCATTTCTGATCCAGCTCCCTGGCAGCTGTGCCTGGGAAAGCAGTGAAACCTGGCCCAAGTGCTTGGGTCCCTGCCACCCACATGGGAGACCTGGATGAAGCTTCCGGTTTGGGCCTGACCCAGCCCTAACCACTGGGACCATTTGAGAACTGAACCAGCGGACAGAGGCTCAAGGTAACACTCTCTTCCTTCCTCTGTAACTCTTTCAAGAAAATCAATAAACCTCACTTTTTTTTTTTCACCATCTGACAGTCTGAAAAAATAAGCAAGCCTTCTCCCACCCTTGCCTTAGGCAAATATTGACCATCACAAAGGGTTCAAAGATCCCATTTGCTAACACGGTGGATCTTCCCCAAGGTTAAAAAAAAAACCCTAGCATTCAATTTATCACACAGACATGTACACATTGAAACAATGAAAATATCAAGGGAAGAAGCTGCTTACAGAGTAACCTTATGTGCAAATTACTAAATTGCAGATGAATTCAGAAACCAACTGCCTGAAGAGTGATTCGAATCCCAGCACTGTGCAACCAGCGAGGCGTTCAACTGGTGCTTTGGGCGCAAGGTGGGGCTTGCTGCAGAGAGGAAATTCTGCACATTTAGGTCATAGTACCAGCTGATTAGCAAGCAATTAAAGTGCCAAATGTCAAGCTTCCTTTTTAAAACAAACACTAAAAAACTCTCACAGAATAAGATATGGACATAAGGGAAGACTACACGCACACACATCGTGATTACATGAAGTTAGGACTGCAGTAACTCCCTACGTTGGCCTTGGAACAATTTATTCTTTGGCTCTGAAAGGGTAAGTTGGCTGGTTAAAGCGATGCGAAGGCTCTGGACAGGCCGCTGACTACATTCAGGCCCTGTCTGCAGGGAGACTGTAACTCCCAGACCTGTTGAGTTCTGTCTGCCCGCCCCACCCCTCCTCTCCTCTCCTCTGAGCCGTCTTCACAGCAGCTCCCACCCAGCCCTGGACACTTGAAAACTAATCTCAAGAACAGAAAGAACCTGAGGGAAAAATCCACTTCAACACCCCAGCCTTTGATAGGAGCCATCCCTAACTGTTTAGTGTCTAGTGTTTGTTAGTGAGTGTGTGTGTGTGAGAGAGAGAGAGAGAAAGAGAGAAAGAGAGAGAGAGAGAGAGAGTTTGTGTGTGTGAGTGGGTTTTTTTTTTTTTTAAGATTTATTTTATTTCTATTGGAAAGTCAGATTTACAGAGAGGAGGAGAGACAGAAAGAAAGATTTTTCATCCACTGGTTCACTCCCCGAGTGGCCGCAATAGCTAGATCTGAGCCGATCAGGAGCCAGGGGCTTCTTCCAGGTCTCCCATGCAGGTACAGGGTCCCAAGGCCCTGGGTCGTCCTCGACTGCTTTCCCAGGCCACAAGCAGGGATACAAACTGGCACCCAGATGGAATCCTGACAGATGCAAGGCGAGGACTTTAGCCACTAGGCTGCTGTGTTGGGTCCAGTATGTGCGCGCTAATTTTACAGCAGGCTTCCTTCCTCTTTGGGATCTGTGAATCTGATAAGACTCATAGACCCCAGAACTATCAATGTATATCATCTTAAGTGACATTACTGGGTCTGAAGGTCACTTCCTAAAATCGTGTCCCCCTCTTCTGATGACGGGATTCTGCGTTACAGCTGTCTGCTTAGTGGAGTTGTACAGTGTGTTCAGTTCTTGAAAAGCCATCATCCTGGGTCTCCCTCTCTCTTTACTCCCTGGGTCTCTTGCCAAGCATTTCCTGGGTGCACCCAACAGGCTCAGCAGGCCTTGGTTCCCTTCCGTAGCGCCCCCATGAGGTGTGGTGAGGGCTGGGGAGGAGAGGTTGTCGGGGGAAGCAGGCCCACCCGGCTCAGTGAGATGACAGCTGTTACCAACTTCATGTTCCTTGGAACTTTCTGGGTAACTCCTGTCACGTCTTGTGATTATGAAAAGGTTCAGATGTGACGAGCCAGAAACAGAAGAACTGCCGTCAAAGCGAAAGGCGATAATGAAAACAACATGTTTTCAGCTCTGCGTTCATGCACTGTAACACTCTTTTAAGTTCCCCATTACGAAACCAGTGAGTTTCATAAACACTGATTCGTTTCTAATCTTTTTCCCACTTCCCCAGAGGAACAATGGAGAACAAATACCTTCAAATTAAATCCATCCTCTCCTCTACCTCCAAATCAGAAGCCTACCACCGGAATGTCTGCCTGTGTTCCATTCCAAACAACTACAGCGCACTCGGTTAAATAAGGCTGGCAGGAAATTTTACTTAACTTTGCCACTTCTGATTAGAGAGGACAAAAACAGGCGATCAGGAACAGATTGAATAGGCAGGAACCCAATACAGCTGATGTCTTATCAACCGGGAGAAGGTCTCAGATAAACGAGGGGTTTCTGTTCCCCAGAGCTACACCCTGTGTAGAAACATGAGAATTTTACTGCAGAGAAAAACAGCTGGTATCTAAAAAAGTCACCTGCCAGCTAACATGAAGAAGTTTGGAAGGAAGCATTTGTGGGGAGCAGAAAGCAGCCCGCGAAGGGAGGTAAGGACCTAAAGGTGGCCAGTGTGGAAGTTCCTACAGGGACGCTGGGGACAGGCCACCTGATTCTCTTGGGAGCCACATACCGTGTCCTCTGAGTCACTTTTCAATCATCCACAGACCTGATCCTTCTGGGTGGCTGAAAAGCAGTGCCAATAAAAGTAGGTCATCTGAGTTCTAAGAATTTGGGTTCTGGTCAATTAAGATGGAAGAATCTAAGTTCTTTCCAAGGAAACCAACGAGTTATTTTAACCTGGGGTGACGAAAACAAAACCTCAGCACATTTAGACCATTCTGATTTTTTTTCCCCCAGTCGGCCTCTCCTGCATAGGTGGCTGGAACCATCATTCACAGGAGATCAATTCGAGCGCAAGCCGAATGATAAATCACATCTCAAAAGACACTGCCAGCAACAGGTGGATGGTGTTCTGCCTAGAATTAATTTTAACTCACAGCAATGGAAAGAGAAGCATTCCTCGTCCTGCTTTTTGCCACCTACACCTGTACACAAAAAGCGGTCCTTCTGACTCTCTCTGCTGAGTCAGAAATTAACTCAGTGGATATAAAGCTCGGGGGAGCCCAGCCACTGCGCGCACACACACTCCTCCGTGTCACGCGTAGTCCAGGAAGCTGAACTGCCTCTGTGGGGGTTTGCACGAGGAAAACCACAAGGGCCAGAGACAGAGATAAACAGAAAGCCCTCCGCAGCCCAAATAAAGACACTCGGGGCGGCGAGGCGGAGAACCGCGCGCAGAGAGGATGCGGGGAACCGGCGGGTTCCGCGGCGCCGGGGCGCCTTCCCGAGCACGCCCACCCTCCGGGGCAGGCGAGGGCTGCGGACCCAAGGGAAGCCAAGCCGGCCGCCCCCGCTCCCCGGCCGCTCCCCGACTCACCAGCTGCGAGCCTTTGAGGAAGCGCCGGAGCAAAGGCAGCCGGCCCAGGGAGCAGTAGGCGGCCAGGCCGCTCCGGGCGCCCCTGGCAGGGCCTGGGTTCTCCTCGGTAGTGGGGCTGTACACCGCTCCGTTCTCCATCACCCTAGTCCGGGCCCCGCGGCAGCCTCTGCAGCCTCGGCCGGCGCGTCTCCTGGTCCTCTCAGCAACTGGGGCTTTCACTTCCTGCGCCTCCTCCCCGCCCGGCCGGGCCCCGCCCCCGGCCCAGTCCGGGCCCTGCCCTAGACAAGCCCCGCCCCGGCCGGGCCCCGCCCCTGGTCCAGTCCTGGTTCCGCCCCTAAACAAGCCCCGCCCCGCCTGCAGCGGAGCCCCGCCCCACCTCCGGTGGAGCAATCTTCTATTGCTTTCCTTGCTGCATTTAACAAGGAGCTGGATCACAAGTGGAACAGCCTGGACTAGAACCAGCGCGGTTATGGGATACCAGCATTACAGGTGGCAGCTTAACTCCCTACACCACCTCACCGCCCACTAAATGAATTAAAAACACACACTCAGAGGCAAAGAGCGATGGAGGGAGTTAGAGGATGCATCAGGCTCACTTCCAGAATGCCTGCCATGGCTGGGCCTGGGCTGGGCTGGGCTGGATCCAGGACTCGGGAACTCCATCCAGGTCTCTCATCCGGATGACAGGGACCTAAATCCTTGAGCCACTGCTTGCTGCCTCCCAGGGCGTGCATTAGCAGGAAGCTGGGACTTGGATCCAGGCACTCTGATAAGGAACACAAGAGTTTTAGCTAGCGTCTTGACCACTAGACCAGATGTCTGCCGCTTCAATGCATTTTTAACTTTGCACTGTCTCCAATTCACAATGACACCATCTTGAACAAAGGAACATCTGTGATGGGGTGGGATGGACAGTTGGCCATTTCATGGAGTGGTCAGAAAAAGCTTCTGTGGGAGTTGGCACAATGAATCAACGCGCTACTCTACCCACGAACACTGGCGCCCATTGTGTCCCGGCTCCTTCACTTCCCAACCAGCTCTCTGCTTAGGGACTAGGAAAGCAGGAGAGGATGATCCAAGTCCTTGGGACTCTGCACCCATGTGGGAGACCTAGAGTCTCCTGGCGTCAGATCAGCTTAACTCTGGCCATTGCAACTGTTTGGAGGAATGAACCAGTGGATGAAAGATCTTTCTCTCTATGTCTCTCCTTCTCTCTGTAAATCTGCCTTTCCAATAAAAAGTAAATCGACTTTAAAAAAAAGATTCAAGGATGGAGATGTAGATGGAGGCCATGTAACGTGGGGGTTTGCAGCTCAGTGAACTTGAACTTCATCCTAAGCATGATGGGTCCTCAGGAAAGATGTCCGAGGTTTCTTCCTCCTGCACCTCTGGATTCTGAGGCCCACGTAGCAAGATCATGTACTTACTTGTCTTTCTTCTCCACCAACTGCTGTTTATTTTGTGTGCATGTGAGGTCAGTTCTGTCTCCAGCCCTGTCTTACATAAGCCAATGAATGGATGCTGTGGCTCTGCTCAACCCTGCCCATCACACACTCAGCTCTTTTGACCCATACTCCATCCAGGCTCCTGCCCGGTCCACTCTCCCTCCCCGCGCACAATTGCTAATGGGTAAACCTTGCCCAGTTTGACCAACACCCAGGCCTGGATCACATGCTCACCAGTGGAGCTACATTCCACCAGAGGAGTTTCCCAAATTCTCTTGCTAGGGCCACTCTCAGATCTCACATGTGCTGGTGGCTGCTAAGCCCTTATCCGGCAGAGTCTACCCTCTCTGTCCTGGCCTTTGTGTGAGCTGAAGAAGTTGCAGTCTGGCCGGTCCCACACCCCATTCTTGGGTGCACCTGTGGGTGCTGCAGCCTGGACTAACCCAGCCTGTTCCCAATCCCAGTACCCATGAGTGTTGAGCATTCCATGGTCATGCCTAGCTCAGTCTGTCACCAATCCCAGCTCTGAAGCAAACTAGTGGAAATTGCAATTCCATTAGGGTGGGTCCACATATCCCCCACAGAATCTGCCCCCAGATCTGGTTCTCTCACGTGCTGGTTAGTATCATGGACATTACCTGCCCTGTTTAGACTCTCAGTGGTGGGTACTGTGATCTGGCCTTACCAGGTAGGCCCCCAGCTAGCTATCATGTGCATCAATGAGTGATTGGCAGTGATTCATGCTAACAATCTCAGCTCAGGTCTCCCACATGGGCTGGTGCACCAGTCTGATCATAAAGGTTTTCCAGCTTCTCTCCTCCAAACTGCTCAGTCTCGCCCCCCTCACTTACCTGCAAGTACAGTGGCCTTGTCAATGGAAGTCCCTCAGAAGTCATTCCGCACCTGCAACACACTCCCCCTCAGCGCTCCTTCCACCCACACATCTGCTCACCTCCTTTCCTGATCAGCCCACAATCCCTGCCCCTGGGAGCACATGGGTTCCTCCAGTCCAGCCTTCTGGAGCCCAGTCTTTCATTGGGGTGGTATGCTGGCCTGGAGCTCTGCCCACCCACTTGGATCCCAAGCTCCTGGCACATGTGCTGGCTTGGGACCTTACCCCTCTGCCCACCCAAGATTCAAGCCCATTCAAAGTTCCCCAAGCCCAGTCCACCAGCACACCAGGCAAGCATGCTAACCTGTGGCGTTTGGTTCTCCCCTCCACCCACCCTGCCTAGGACCAAGCACCTGGGGAAATTCCCAGGGTTGCTCCACCTGCCTGAATACGAGTCCCAAGGTACCCACATAACCCTGCCAGTGCCATTCCCTAGGTTCTCTGCAAACCTGCCACCATCACAAAGTGCAAAGTCACTTGGCTGGGCGCTGCTGCAAAGCGCCAAAGTCTAAATTTCAGAAAAGTTTTAAAAGTACACACAAATTGGTAAGTAAGACAGATCAAAGAGTAATGTAGCCCACTAATAATGAGAAGAATGTAGAAAAGACCTAGAAGTTGTTCTAGGCTTCAGATTGACTCAGCTCTGGCCATTGCAACCAACTGAGTAGTGAACCAGCATATGGAATAAGATTGCTAGGTTAGATCCAAAATTGTTTCAGTCTTATGGTCAACTTTACCTAAAATACTTCATTTGAAACCCTACTAAATACAAACCATTGACACCTGATATCTTAATTAGAAAGCCCAGGCCCAACTTGACCATAACTAGTAACTCAGAAAGGGATCATTCCTGTAGGTGGCCTTTAGCAGGAACTCTGCTAAACACTGCTGTAGCTGAAGGGTTGCCAAACTTCTTTTGTTAAAGGACCAGTGCCTAAGTACAGGAGACCACTAGGGCCTCTGTCACAGTTGCTCAATTCAACTGCATTGCAAAATGAAAGCAGTGGGGCCTGGCACAGTAGCCTAGTGACTAAAGTCCTTGCCTTGCGTGTGCCAGGATCCCATATGGGTACTGGTTCTAATCCTGTCAGTACTGCTTCCCATCAGCTCCCTGGTTGTGGCCTTGGAAAGCAGCAGATGACTAGAGGTAGGCATGGCTTGACAGAGAGTGGCACCTGCTGGCACCAGTGTGGACAGGAAACTGAGGCTCGCTGGGGTGATCTAGGCTTCAAAGCCCATTGACATGTACAAGAGCAGAGTAAGATGTGGGGCAAACACAGAAACCAGGGTAGGGAGCAGACCTGGTGGGGGGTATTGTGGGTGGCTCCAACTAGGCTAAAAACTCCCACTGGTTTGTGTGAGGGCCAAATGTGCAGTGGGCAGGATCGGGCTGGACTACAACACCCATTAGTTTGAGTAGAAGATAGGACTGGAGACAGAAATGACCCAGCAATTGCAACTACTACTGCATGCATAGGTTGATTTGGGCAATGAAATGGGCCGGACTCTGTATTGACATGCACACACAAGAACCAGGTAGGGATCACCTCAGATGAGGTGTCTTTGGGACTCTCCCCAACTGAACCTCAGACTCAGAACTCCAACCATGGAGAGAATTGCAGGTTCCAATGTCTGATCGTGAAGTGCATGTGTCAGAGCTGGGCCTCCTCAGTGGCTCAGACTAAGCAGTAAACAGCACAGGTGCACGTGGAGGATATGGCAGTACACTGCAGCCTGTGGAGGACACCTGGTACTATAACAGAAGATGGAGGACAGAACAAATGGATCAACTATCCCAGCCAAGGGTTGGCAGTGATTACTTGGGCAAACGGAGACTCTAAGGTAGACTGTGTCAGCCAGTGGATTCTGGAGAGATTTTAATGCGAAAGCAGTGGCAAGATGAGCAGTATTCAGAACTGCTGAATTATCAAAACCACTTGAGCAGGCGTGGCCTAGCGGCTAAAGTCCTTGCCTTGCATATGCCATCATCCCATATGGGCGCCGGTTCTAATCCCGGCAGCTCCACTTCCCATCCAGCTCCCTGCTTGTGGCCTGGGAAACCAGTCGAGGACGGCCCAAAGTCTTGGGACCCTGCACCTGCGTGGGAGACCCGGAAGAGGTTCCTGGTTCCCGGCTTCGGATCGGCGCGCACCGGCCGTTGCGGCTCACTTTGGGAGTGAATCATCGGACGGAAGATCTTCCTTTCTGTCTCTCCTCTCTGTATATCTGGCTGTAATAAATAAATCTTTAAAAAAATAATAAAATAAAAAAAAAAAATAAAAGAAAGAAAAAAATTTTCCCACAGGGGAAAAAAGGGATCCAATTGAACATTACATATTAATTAATCTAAGTAGCTGATAAACAAATTTAAACATGAGAAAATGCAACAAGTTGTTTGACCCTGAATGCAGAGAATAAATATTTTATTAACTGATTACAGTGGAAAGTCACAAACAAAAAAGGAGTATAATAAGGCAGAGCCATATATATATATATATGTATAGACATAGCCGAAGCCTGTTACCTTTCTTTCCATATTTCATCAATGTGCTTTCTTTCCTTCTCAGTTCAAGACACATCTTGGCCAAAGTTGTAAATCACCTCCCGATGACCACGTGCAGGATCGCTGATTGAGATTACAACTAGATTATCAACTGACATCGGACTGTTTTCTCATGTTTCGTGTGTGGCGACATATCCGTGTTGGTGTGCAAAATCTGACAACTGATCTTCAGCAAGACACACGCATTTTTGGAGAATGATTTCAATAATCTTAACTAACTGTGTCTGGACTTCCCAACCACATCTGCCTCACCCTTCCCTAAATTCTGCTTATGTTTTAGACAGCCTTTAGGATATGATCACATGGTTGCATTTCAGATCTATAAATTTTGGTACTTCAAAATCCAAAATTACTTCTTTATGCAAAATGCAATGCAAATAGCATTCCACATAATTAGAACAATTTTTCTTCTAAATAGTTCCTTTTATAAAAATGGGCAACCACCAAAAAAAAAAAAACCCATAAATTTAGTCCATCTGTAAAAGCACTCCAGCTTCCTAATTCCACTTTGAAGGAAATGGCAGAGGCCAGTTTACATTATCCCCAAAAAACTGAACAAATGGCTTTATTTGGTATCTTCAGGAAGCTTCTCCTTCTGTAGGAGATGTAGGGGTCGTGGGGGAAACGGGAACTGGCTTTCGTGTCATTCTGTCTAGTTCCGCATGAACATCTGACAAGACAGCCTTCTGGCCTGCAGGAAGAGAAAGAGAATTAAGGTTGTGACAGAGCCCAGGTCTCCTTCTCATTCAAACATCTGCTGATGCTTTACTGACATTAAACATACTCAATTATATAAACCTCACTACAGGTAAGTACCCTCATTTTAAATTGCACAGGCAAAACTGGCATCTTTTATTTGATCTCACAGAAATACATACATTTTTAAAGGCACAGGACAATAAGCAAAGTAAATAATTTGTGTAACTCTGTAAAGATAGTGAAACCATTAAACGATGCACTTTCGGGAGTGAATGTCATGGGAGGGGCCGGGATTTGGATACAGGCCCAGGATGTTACTGAGGGACACGTGCTAGACGCTAGGTTCCCACAGTTTGTTGTTAACGGATTTAGGGCAGAAAATTCACCTCCCTAGGGTGTCTGAAGGTGAGGTCTTAGAGGAGCACCCGGAAGGATCAGGCTACTGGGGCGAATCCTTGACTAAGTCCTGGCGGCTCTAGAAGGGGAGGTCGCAGAGAGGCAGGTGATAATGAACACGTACCACCCCTCTGGCTTCCTGGCCTCCAGGCCTTCTTCCACCACACGTGCTCGGGGCCTGACTGAGCCTGGACAGGGACGCTTCAAAACTGTAAGCATCCTTCCTTTCCAAAAGGTGTGCGTTAGGCACTTACAACAAGAAACAGCTACCACCGAGGGGAGCTTCCGTCTCACCGAAACGAGGCTGTTCTAAGCGAGTTTACCTGACTTCTTGGCAGATGGTGGTAAACCACTGCTCCCACTTCCAGCCCCACTGCCAGGGCTGCCACTGCCAACGCCAGGCCCTCCTGGAGAACCCGTCTTTTTACTCAACAAACTGTTGAAGAAATTTGCCAGGACACCTTCACTGGTAGCTCCAGCTATAAAAATAAAAATAAGAAACAAAAATCTCCTAAGACTTTTTGAAGTTTTATCATAATTACATCAGTAACCAAATACAATAACAAAACAGACTTAGAATCTAAAAGCCACAAATCCCAAATTCAATCTACTTTGGTCTACAGGCTTAACCTATAGGCTTAACCTCCTCATATCTAAAGGAAAGTGATTATGTTAATTACAAATATTTAAAAACAAGGAAATTAGTTTTTACAGGCCAAAAGCCTTTTAAATAAAAAGACATTTGACGCTATCTAAAACTCCAACTTGAAAGGGATGCTTCAAAAACAGAATTGTTGAGAAATATTTGCCTCAAGTATATTATTAAGGACTACCTAATTCTATATGAAAACCAGAAATTCTGAGATAAATGGGTAAAAGAGAGCTGTAAGTTATTCACAGAAGAGGAATACAAATAGGAAAAAATCCTAGAAGAATAACTTAAAAAAGGATTTATTTATTTGAAAGGCAGTTACAGAGAGACACCAAGAAAGACAGAGAGAGAGAGAGAGAGAGAGAGAGAGAGAGAATTTTCCATCTGGTGGATCGCTCCCCAGCAGACAGCTCCAACAACCGCACTGGGTCAGTCGGAAGCCAGGAGCCAGGAGTTTCCGTCAGGCCCACCACGAGGGCACAGGGTCCCAAGTCCTTGGGCCCTCCTCCACTGCTTGCCCAGGAACATTAGCAGCAAGCAGGATGAGAAACAGAGCAACTGGGACTTGAACTGGTACCACTAGATTACAGCACTGGCTCCGCAAAACTCTAATTATTATTTAAAGAATACTAATTATCTCATGGCAAAATGAAAATGTTCAACATTGCTAACATGTAAAGTTGAATAATCAATTGGGAGACATCATCAAAAGGCATGAAAGTACTGAGTCCACGTAGGGCAATTACTTCTACAGAATAAGGTTATCATATATATATTTTTTCTTTAATTGAGGATTACATATCACAGTACAAATGTAACTTATCTTCAATGGCCAATATAGGAGCATGTTTTATGACACAGCTTTCATTACAGACCTGACGGAGTCAGAATGCACTTTGAGGAGCCAGTGCTGTGGCCCTGTAACACCAGGACCCCGTAGCCTAGCACCACTTCAAGTCCCCGCTGTTTCACTTCTGACCCAGCTCCCTGCTAAGAGCCCAAGGGCCTGCGCCCCCACCACGCACCCACGTCAAAGACCCTGATGGAGCTGCATGATCCTGGCTTTGACCTGGCGCAGCGCTGGCTATTGTCGCCACTTGGGGAATATTTAGTGGATGGAGGTCTCTCTCTCTACAACTCTTTCAAATTAATTTTAAAATTAAAAACAAAACAGAACAAAAAACCCAACACTGAGTTAACAATCTGGTTAACTCTGAGATTTAGTCCACAAAGACAAACCTTAGAAGGCAGTATACAAAAATGAAAACCACTGTAGCAAAAGGTGGGGTTCAGAGTTGGATTTTTCTCCATTATAAAACGCACTATATCGTTTTCTCCAAGACAGAGCCGTACCTTTCATGTTTGGATCAATTTTTTTTGCACCCGCAGGGACAGGAGACACGCTGGCGACGTTGGACGACACGGATCGGTTTGGCGTGCGAGGTGAGCCTCCTGGGACCCTGGGTGAGGCATCCTACATACAAACAGGAAACCACAAATAGGAAACTTTCAACTTCTTCAAAGTTATTATACAAGTCAACTCCTTTCCAACTATGCTCCCTGTGTTCTACTCTTACATGGCAATCCACTGGTGACCATTTCTCCAGTGGAAGGAATATGTTGAATAAAAAAAATATAAAGTTGTTAGCTTATGCTTAGAAGGCAGGGCTGGTTACAAAGCAGACTGGAATCCTATAACCATACAGGGTCAAACACACAACATTGTCCTCTGAGAATAACTGTTTTTTTTTTTTTTTTACACATTTCACCATTCCAAAAAAACTTATGAATTCAAGTTTAGAGCAAAGTATATCAATATAAAGCATAAGATTAAGAAAAAAAAAGGACTAAAACAATATGTACTATAGTTTAATAATGTTGTCAAATCTGTAATACTGACCACAGGCCTTCCAGCTGCAGTTGGTGGCTGCTTTGCTAAGAGTGACTGGGAAGGAAAAAAAAACAACCTGTGTTAGACGTGATAGCACATAGTGCTGTTTTGAAGACAATACACATGAGTAGAAAGGCATGAGTCACAGTCTGCTGATGTCAGGTCATACCTGCAGCTTCATGAGAAACACCTGGTCATCTTCTGCCATGATCTCCTTTTCATGAACAAACTGAAAATGAGCAAAGTTAGTATATCATGCTATTGTCAGTAAGAGCGTACTTTGTGGATTAGACTAACAAGAGCTTGAGAATTTGAGCATTACTTATATTAATATTTATGAATGCGGTACCCCAAAAGGCTGTTACAACCGGAGCTGTCCAGTGATTGCCCATTCACGGTGACCTAAATGGTCGCTATCCGCTGTGCCAATCGTGGTAGCACCAGTGGCTGGGGAACACTTCAGAGTGTGTCAGAGGCGCGTCACCCACGCTCATCAGACATGCTGAACAATGAACAACACTGGACAATTCAAAAAGGGCAGTAACATCCCACAGGGTGGGGCACAGCTTGTCCCTGTTTCCTTGAAATAAAAACCTAACGGCTATTCCATCCACTGAATAATCAGGGCAGGCATTGCGAACATCTGCGGCTTACTGTTGTGCAACACACCCCAAGGCTGTGACTTTCTTCCCAGCAGCCAGAGAGATCCTTTTAAAAAGGTTACCTAGTGCTCGGCTCTGACTCTCCAGTTGCTTTCCATCTCACTCAAAATGAAGTCCTAAGTTCCAGCTGTGAGGCCGTACAGGCTCTTAACTCTGCTGGTCTTCTCTTACCCCACCCAGAGCCCTCCTCGGCTTTCCTGCCTCTCTTCCTCACTAGCCCTGCTCAAGGGCCCAAGCACTCCAGGCCCTCTGCCTTCAATCTTCTTTGTCATCAGAGATCTCCCCCACCACGAACAGGCCAGTGTTCTCTCTCATGCTCCCAATACCCCCGCTTCACTCCCACAGCGTTTACGCAACACTCCACGTCAGCATGGACTAGCTGCACCGCCCTCCTGTGGCAGGAGCACCTGGTGCCTGAACAGCACCTCAGCTGGTGCTTCACAAGCATTCGTGGGATAAATTAAAACACACACACACACACCCCCAACCCAAAGTATCATTTCTTAAAACAATGGGAACCATTTTTGTTATTTTTTTTTGACATGCACATCTCTTTCAATAGACATACACCATGCTGATTTTTCATTTGACATTCCTTTCATATTATTAGTAATCTGTGAATGGGTCCTTAAATACAAATCTGAATATGTTATCAGTGGGAACCACTATATAGAGATTCTCATTTTTATACACCTTTTCAGAAATATCCACATTGTACACTGCTTAGTATTAAGTGAAAGAAGAGTACCTTCTGGAACAAGATTTAATAGTCATAGAATGACATGGGGTGGTCAAGACCAAAACTGAATACAGAAAACTGGAAGCTCTTGCACGGCTGTGGATTAAGGTGGGTAATCAATAGCTGTGATGATGACTGGAGACCTGCTTCAACAGCCTAATTATTCCAGCATAGCCTTCGTGGGTTTTTGGCTCTAGGTTAGAAAGTTCACAACTTCAACCTATTAAAGCTATTAGGAATCCAGTCACCAAGCCAATTATTAATTCCAAGGAATATTGAGACTATGTATTCTGCACTAATATGCCCCAGGCTAAGTAAGATTCGGTAACTGAAGAGTTGATCTGTATTTTGCTGCAACAAATCCTACACAACTAGCATATCAGAAACAGCCACATCACTCACAGCCCCTTGGACAGCCTCGCACAGGAACTTCCCTCTCAGTTTAAAAGCCGAAATATTGAGACCATTTACTGAAATTGTTACCTTTCGGACGGGTGGTTTTGTTATGATGTCTTCAAAATTATCTTCTGCTTTCAATGTTTGAAAATTTTCATGTAATATTCCTATCTTCTTATCATTATCCCACCCTGCTGGACTGGAGAGAAATAAGTGTGACACATTTTCAAGCATTTACATTTTTACCAATCCTTCATTCACTTCATGATCACATAAAGGGAACATTTTTCTAGGCAATTTGATATAGAAAACTATTTTTATAATGTCCAAATTATGTCTTACTAATTTCTACTAAAATGATGCCGTGTTGAGAGGTCACATAGCAAGCCAAGCTGCTGCCAGCAACACCAACATCCCATATGGACACCAGTTCACATCCCAGCTGCTCCACTTCTGATCCAGCTCTCTGCTAAGGGCCTAGGAATAGCAGCAGAAGATGGTCCAAGTGTTTGGGCACCTGTGGGAGACCTGGAAGAAGTTTCTGGCTTCAATCCGGCTTAGTGCTGGCTGCAGTAGCCATCTGGACAGTGAGACAGCAGGAAGAAAGATCTCCATCTAGGTCCATATTTCAAATAAATAAATCAATCTCCCTTAAAAAAATAAGCAAATAGAAAACAAATTTTTTAAAGATTTATTTATTTTTATTGGAAAGGCAGATTTACAGAAAGATGGAATGAGAAAGATTCTCCACCCACTGGTTTACTCCCGTAGTGGCCGCAATGGCTGGAGCTAAGCTCATCTGAAGCCAGGAGCCAGGAGCTTCTTCCAGGTCTCCCAAGCGGGTGCAGAGTCCCAAAGCTTTGGGTCATCCTCACTTGCTTTCCCAGGCCACAGGCAGGAAGCTGGATGGGGAGTGGAGCAGCTGGGATTAGAACCGGCGCCCATATGGGATGATGGCACATGCAAGGCAAGGACTTTAGCCACTAGGCTATCACACCGGGCCCAGAAAACATAATTATTTGTCCACAATTACAGATTAGCTATTAGCAAAGCCTTTTCAAATGGGTTAGGTGAGCAGGTGTTCAAGGCCCACATACTGCATGATACTGCCTGACTTCATTTCCTGATTCCAGCTCCTGAATCTAGTTCTTACCAACTACACCTCGGGAGGCAGAGGTGATGGCTCAGGTGAGCAGGTCCGTCAGCCTCCTGGGAGAGCTGGACTGTGCTCCTAGGCTGTGGACCAGCCAAGGCCACTGAAGGCTCTGCAGGCAGAGTAAGATAAGCAAGGCTTCCCCTTTCCCCCAACCTCTCTTTTCCTCTCAACTAAGTAAACAATCTAAAAAATAAAATAAAGACAGGCCAGCAGTAAAACTCAAGAGGCAGTGATCAACAGATCAAAGCAGCTTATAAACAGTTCAAGGACTCATCTACTCCTCACAGAATGGACTAAAGGTCCCACCTTAAACTGAAAATGGTATCATGTCAAACAGCGACAGTATAATTATGAAAGAGCATACTTACATAAATACGGCGTCCTTTTCCACAACAATAGCAGGGATCTTATACGGAAATCCATATAATTTCTGAACAATGTATTTATATACTAGGTCTATATTTTTGTTTTCTTTTACTGAAGTGTAAATAAGGGCCGCACCATCTGAATATTACGGTTAAGAAAATCTTGAACAAACCGTGAACAAGTACCATAAAATTCTGTGTTCTCAGCTCAAATGTTTTATCTATTTGCTTATTTCTTTTGAGAGTAACTTCCAATCAGGTGGCAGTTCCCCATCCCTGGGTACAGGGACATTTGGGAGGCTGGGTGTGGCTTCCCCCTTGATCTCTCCCCTTCCCCAAAGAGGAAAGGGAGAATTAGGAAACAATGATTTCCCACCGTTCCCTGATCCTTGATCCTTCCCACCATGATCAACCCTGTAAACACCATCAAAAAGCAAACCAACAAACAACAAAGAATATCTTCCAAAGACATACTATATAATCAAAAATTAAAGAAGTGTTAAAACATTTACATATCAGGTAAAAAGCAAATAGTCTTTACATAATTTAAATTGGAGGGTAGGTATTTAAGCAAAGAAATAGGAAATTTAGCAATTCTGACACCACTTTACCTCTCTGAAGGACATGAACAGACAATATTTTTGCTTTTATCTTTAAACTTCATGACAGGGGATTTTACTTATCAATAACTTCTTTGCCTTTTCAACAAGAATGGTTAACACTACTGTCTCCCAGGAAAGAAGATTCCGAGTCAAAGTCCAGGCGATGCGACATACGCAGAGAAAGCACAGCTGAAGTTCCATCAGGAAGCAAGCAGGAGCCACGGTGGGTCAACCCACCAACATGCAACACTGGCACCCCAAATCAAAGTACGGCTCAAATCCCAGTGGCTCTGCTTCCAGTCCAGCTCCCTGCTTAATGCACCTGGGAAAGCAGCACCACATGGCAGGCACATGGCCTGCCATCCATAGGGGAGACCCGGATGCAAATCCAGCTTCCAGGTTTTGGCCTAGACCAGACCTTTCAGCTGCATCCCTATGGGGAGTAAACCAGCAGACAGAAGACAGCTAGCCTTCTCTTTCTCTGTTGCTTTCAGATACATACATGAATAAATAAATAATGGTTTAATAAAATTTTCTAAAGCAAAGTATATTTCATGACCCAAAGTTGAAATTATACAGCCTAACTAAAGCAAATGTTAATTTCAGACCTTTGCTTCGAAAGACATGGCAGATCAAAGACCAAGAACTATTGGGGGGGAGGGGCGGATTACTATGACCACTGACAAATGATGTGTTCACACTATCAGAAATTCTGTCATCAACCCAGAGGACCAAACTAGGCACTGGCCCTATGTCTGCAAAAGAGCTACTCCTTTCCAGGATGTGATCTGAGGCTTAGGAACCTAAAAGTAATATTACTAAATGCACCCTAATGTGATATATATACAACTTACCTTGGAATAAGAAGAGCTTAAGCAAAAGCTCAGTTGAGGAGACTTTGGATTCCTCATTTACCCTGTGATGAGAACTGACTCCTGGTGATTTGGAAGATTTCTCTGTGAAAGCTGCCTTGCAATTAAATGTAAAATGAATGAATAAATAAAACAAAGACGCTTGCAGTGGCAGGCGTTTGGCACAGCAGTTACGCTGTCTGCTGGGTACCCGGATCCCACAGGAGAGCCCGTGTGTTGTTTACAAGCAATTCCAGCCCCGTCCATACACACAGGAGACACGGACTGAGTTTTGGGCTCCTGCGCATTTAGGGAGAAGCCCTGGTTCTCCAATGAAACACATTCGAAGGTCAAAATAAATACAGATAATTCTGAACTGTCTCTCTTACTGATAAATAAAATATCTCATTTTCAAGAAGCAATTTCTCTTTTAAAATCCATTGTTTCTAATTTTTTTATATTTCTGTATTTACATTTCGAAGCAAACAAACATTTATAGAAGGTTCTCAAACTTTGAAACCTTTGAAGATAGGAAAAAAAGTCCAAGGACACTGACGTCATGCACCTGACTCGGTGAAGCTCTCAGTAAGCTGCCTTTAAACGCAACGCTCACCATGAAAATGCAGGAAAACAGTTCTAGAACTCGTAAAGTCCATCGAAGTTGTTCCTTTACTTTAGAAAACAGACAAGGTGCGCCTCTTTGATGAATAAACTGAAAGGATACACTGTAAACAAAACTTCCGGATATGTGACTGGATAAAATCAAAGTGTTCGTCTCTATAGTCATGTTCTTTCTCCAATACACTAATGGCGTCACACTGTTGAGTTAAAATAATGATTAAAAGTAAGCTTAATATAAAAGAAACTTAATCATTTCAACACATTAATTAATTTTGGGTGGAAAAAGCAACACAGAACTACCACTCCAAGATGAGGTGATTGAGCAGCAGGACCCAGAATCACAACCGAGACTTTCTAAGGGAGTCTTAAGACCATTTTAGCATTTTACTTCTTTAGAAAGCAGCAACTTGGCTGCACTGAATCCAGCCAGAACACCAACAGGAGGATTCATGCAGAAATGAATGAACACACAATTATACTAAGAGGTCAGATTTCCTAACAGAGTCCCTTCTCAGCACAGTTTTTAGGCTCTAGAAGCTATCCTTGTTTCACAGACCACGCCTGTATATTCAGGGGTCTCTACTGCTCCTCAGCTCTGTCTTGTTCCTCTGCTTATCCGCTCATTCTCCACTGATCTTCATTTCATTTCTGCTGCTTGATTCATTTCCATTACAATCTCACCAACAACAAAATAAGAAAATTGCAAGCTACTTTTGAAATGCCACCTGTAAAATCAATGAAACATTTCTGAATTTCACTTGCAACAGAAAAATATTAAGGAAAATACAAAGGGTACAAATTCAAGCACCACATGTCCAAGTAATTTCCCCAAACTCTTCTGAAACAAAGATGCAAAATGCAAAAAGCAGACATCTAAGGAATATCAGATAATTAAGTATTAAATAATATTAATTTGGGGTCAACTATGGCATGTAATCATTTGCCACATACATGTGCATACATGACAGAGCAGTCTGGCACACTCAGGAGCCTTGGTCGCTCACTCTACAGAATACTGGGAGTGGTATCTCGAAGCATTAAGAAAACTACGGCTAGACCACTGACCGTGAAGCATGGTAGTTTAGTAAAGTGATTTTTAACTGAAATCAGAAGCTGTAAACCTAAGGCAAGAAACTGTCTATTTCCAGAGTCTTTAAACTCAAGAGTTGAGTTTCCTTCCTCCAACTATCTATCTATCCTTGTGCCCTACGATACACTTTAAAAGTCGTACAAGGGGGCTCAGCAGCGTGGCCTAGTGGCTAAGGTCCTCGCCTTGATCCCATATGGCCGCTGGTTCTAATCCCGGCAGCTCCACTTCCTCTCTCTCTCTCCTCCTCTCAGTATATTATCTGACTTTGTAATAAAAATAAAATAAAATAAATCTTTAAAAAAAAACAAAAAGTCGTACAAGGGGGCCCAGCGGCGTGGCCTAGCAGCTAAAGTCCTTGCCTTGCATGTGCCATCATCCCATATGGGCGCCGGTTCTAATCCTGGCAGCTCCACTTCCCATCCAGCTCCCTGCTTGTGGCCTGGGAAAGCAGTCAAGGACGGCCCAAAGCTTTGGGACCCTGCACCTGCATGGGAGACCTGGAAGAGGTTCCAGGTTCCTGGCATCGGATCGGCACAGCACCGGCCGTTGCACTCACTTGGGGAGTGAACCATCAGACGGAAGATCTTCCTCTCTGTCTCTCCTCTCTGTATATCTGACTTTGTAATAAAATAAATAAACCTTAAAAAAAATAAATAAATAAATCTTAAAGTCGTACAATGAATACATCTGACAGTGCTTTAGATTCTATGTAATCTTTGGGTTTCAAAATTTATGAATCTGACTTACTTAATATTGATTTAGAACCCTTTTAGCTCAACATTTTCCCTTTGGAAAATAACACTGCTTTTAATGTGACTAGTTGTGGTACAAAACAAGAGAAACATCTGTTAATAAATAGCTCTTTGCCAAACAAAACAAAGACAAAACAAACCATATTTGAGGACTCCAGTGTAAATTTTAAAAATACTGCTTTACGGGAAACTGTAAAGTAACAATTAACCTCTTCAAAATAATCCTTTGGAAAACAGCAGGCTTTAACTGGATTATTCTAGATGCTGCCACTCCACTATTTTGTTACTAACAATCCTGAAACATTTTAACTAAGGCAGGTCTTACATTTTTATCCTAAAGATGAATAAACTTTGTACCGTCCTTTTAACTACAGGCTAATCTTATATATTTCAAAAACATTTAGTCTCACACAGCTTTATATCATTAATATCTTAACTATTCTAGGACTTAAAAACAGAAAAGCGTACTACTTGGGAGCAAGTAGGGAGAACATATACTTTATGAAATGACCGGAAAAGAAACTGGGTTTCATCATAAAATATCAACAGTGCAAGAGCTTAGGAAGCAGTTTTTGACAGTAGTGATCTTATTATCTTTGTTGCAAATAAGACACCCTCGATACCTACAAATAAACAATAATGAATTTAGATGTTTAACAGTCTACTTTAACTAGATAATCTTCTGCTATTTGAGAATAACAATGTTGAAAACTAAATTATTTTACAAAAGTTAATAATTATTATTATACCCGTACTTTCTGCTAAACAATGACAAGTGAAATCATAAATTCAATTAAACAGAACATTCGAAATTATATTTTCTTTCAAAGAAACTATGATCAAGATCACAACAGAGACACATATTATCTGCTATCTTAATATTTTTATCTGTTAACAAAAATCTAGGAGCACTAAGCAATGTGTTAGCTCCCCTCAAAAAAACCTGGAAAACAAAACAGCTGGCTATCTAGGAAGCAAACTCACCTTTGTGCAAACTACTAGGACTGGAATGCCCAAGTTCTGCGTGAGCGTGTCCGCGCCCAGGGGTAACACGACACTGTCATCTCTGTCTTCCTGCGACGTGGTGCTTCTTCTCTGAGGAGAAACTGGGAAGTCTTCTCCTGGCTCTACATATTCTTGAAAGTCTCTAATCACTGAAAATCAAAGTAAACATATTTTAGAAATTGCTTTATTTCAGGAGGCAGCTCATTCTGCCATCGCCTAAACACATACCTTTATGAAGAGTTATGTAAGAAACAGAAAACGTGTGACCCATCCATTCAGAGTCTACAAGTGCTGACGACACATTAACTACAAGGCAGGACGCTGCAACGGATGGCTCCGACGGGCAGGTCTCCCTAGGTCTAACTCAAAACTGGCATGTAAACATCCCTGGTGAGCCACAGCCTAGCTTCTCTACTCAACAAACAGGCACCGCAAGGGAAAAACCGGGAAAAAAACCACATGCTTTAACATCAGTCCGAGCTGACCACAACATTAATTTCCTCTCTCTAAACTTTTTACCTAAACACAATGTTGAAGCCATTTGCAAGACTGCCAAAAACACTTTTTAAAGGATATGTGATTGTACTAAGAGCTGTGGTAGCACATGCTGCGACTCAGTAATCACCCCCTGGGATTGTGGAGGGCACAGCTGGTGAGGCACACACACAAGCACTTCCACAGGACACTGCTGACCACACTGAACACAATCACTCTGGAAACAAATTATCCACAGCACAGAATTAAAACTGTATCTTAAGGAATACTACAAAAAATGTCAGCATTCAAAAAATATTTAAAACTGTAGGAAAATAGCAACACTGAGAGGAGTGATTAAAAAAAAGGAAAACCAAAGAATGATTCTAGTTTAGAAGTAAAAATGCCTGGAAAAAAATGCCTAGAAAAATTTCAAGCATGGTAAAGTTTATTATTACTTTCAAGAAACAATGAATGGGGCCCGGCGGCGTGGCCTAGCGGCTAAAGTCCTTGCCTTGAAAGCCCAGGGATCCCATATGGGCGCCGGTTCTAATCCCGACAGCTCCACTTCCCATCCAGCTCCCTGCTTGTGGCCTGGGAAGGCAGTTGAGGACGGCCCAATGCATTGGGACCCTGCACCCGCGTGGGAGACCCGGAAGAGGTTCCAGGTTCCCGGCTTTTGATTGGCGCAGCATCGGCCCATTGCGGCTCACTTGGGGAGTGAATCATCGGACGGAAGATCTTCCTCTCTGTCTCTCCTCTTCTGTGTATATCTGGCTGTAATAAAATGAATAAATCTTTAAAAAAAAAAAAAAGAAACAATGAATGTATATTACTGATATAACTAGGAAAATGCTGTTTTTGCTTAAAGTGATTCTGATCCTCTTTGCAGCACAAGGAATGCTGCAGCTACAGGAAACTGCTCTGACTTTATATGGGTCCGCAAAGCCAAGCTGGGCTCTCCAGAAACATGGGAACATAGTTTTAACCGCTACTCTTAATTTCACAAGCTGAACTTTTCCACACGGGTTCTCAAATGTTATCAGAAATTGGAGCCATGAAAAAAGACTTCTACATCATCCCAGGTAACCAGCACTGTCCTCAAAGCTTCCTGAGGGGGCTGACACTGTGGAATGCCCGTTAGACTGCTGCCTTGGACAGGAACGTTCATTTGGGTGCTGGTTTATGTCCTCACTGGGAATCAACAGAGGCTGGCCCAAGCACCTGGACCTCTGCACCCATGGGCTTTGGTCTGGTCCAGCGCTGGCTGCTGCGGCCACTGGGGAGTGAATCAGCAGGTAAAGATCTCTCTCTGTTCCTGCCTATTTCTCTGTAATTCTTCTCTTCCAATAAACACAATAAACCAGAACAGCTTCAGAGTCAGCAGCGTGGGGTGAGCAGAGAAGACCTTCTCCCGGGTTCCCAGCTGCACTGACAGCGGTGAGGTTGGTCAGGGGTCACCCAGGGACAGCTGCTGCTCAAACCTAAACTTCACCATGAGTGAGGGGAGGCAAAAGCTCACAGGCAAGGGGCAACAATGGAAGAGAAGCACATTTTAAAAGCATTTAGACATCATTTCAATAATGTAGGACCTACATTCTCCTAAGTTTTTACTCTTTCCTTCAATATAAATTTTAGTAAACTGCCAATTTCCCTCTAAAAGTTCTTGGTGATTTACAATATCATATATACATACATAATACATGTATTTTCTTAGACAAAGTATAACACTGGCAAATAAAGAGCTGTCGGTAAAATTTTAAAATTCTACTGGCTTACATGTCAGAAACGTTGTATCATTTTAAATACTTTTCATGAAAATTACCAAAACACACAGGTATGTGCAATACATATTACATATTATATAAATACTAAAACCAGATTAACATATTTCTGTCTATGCTGTTAACACCTTTTCAGGCACATTTTGTTTTGACAACACTGATAAGGAATGAAATGAAGGATGGTATTGTGGCACAGCGATGAAGCCACCGCTTGCAACACACAGTGCGGCTCTGAGTCCCAGCTGCTTCACTCCTGATCTAACTCGCTGCTACATCAGCCTGGAAAAGCAGGAGCAGATCATGGGCCTAGAACCTGGGCCCCTGCCACCCGTGGGAGAGTCCTGGCTGGCCTGTGGCCTCACCCAGCCCTAGAGGACACTCAGGGAACAAACCAACAGATGGAAGACTTCTTTCTTCCTCCTTTCTGTTTCTCTGCCTTTGAAATAAATAAATCTCAAAACAAAACAGACAAAAACAAAACAGCTTGAAAAAAAAACCACCCAACTTGTTTTAACCCTAAATATTATTTTCCAAACTGAACACAGAGAGCCTTTTGTCAGGAAGAAGTGGCACCCTTTCAGGTAACTCACCGTCATGTGTACACCTCCAACTTAAAGCTATACTAAAAGTCAGTATATCATTCAAACTGCATCTCAAAAATGGTAGTTACAGTATAAGTCCTTCACTAAACTTATTTAAACCTAAATAAAATCCCAATAACTACTATAGGTTGGCTAAAATATTTTGTATACGATTTCTTTATTAGTAGCTCTAGACTACTTACATTTTTGTTCCATTTCTTTCATTTCTTCAGGAGGAATTTTCAATTTGTCAACGTGTTCTCTAACAACACTTGCCCATTTCTGTAAAGAATCCAAAGCAGTCCAGGGCTTTGACATATCAACAACCAGCATAACTAGAGTGTCTTTCAGAGAAATGGCATCCAGTGAAAATTTAAGGAGGCCTTTGTGATAAAGGTCTCCATCTAAGATCCACACATTACACCTTGTTTGATCTACAACAAACAAAAGACAGTTACCGAGGCAACAAAATTGTCATTTTATCACCCAATTAACAATACTAGCTGGTATTTTAGGGTGTCTCCACCAGAGGCGTCCACTGACTGGCAAAAGTTCAGCTATTTCTGTCACATCTCCCAATTCAGTAAAGGGCTAAAATGATTTACTCTCAACTAGAGCACCAGCATCCTCTACTTCACATTTCTTCATTTGAAAGCAGAGACTGTGTAACACTTCCGTTTTTTCACCTTCAGCCAATGGAGTCATGCACATTAAGGATATATGCAAGGGGTACACCACAGTAGCTAAAGTCCTCGCCTTGCATGCACCAGCTTCCCTTGAGTGCCAGTTTGTGCCCCAGCTGCTCCACTTCCCATGGAGTTCCCTGCTTGTGGCCTGGGAGAGCAGCTAAGGATGGCCCAAAGCCTTGGGACCCTGGAGGAGGCTCCGGGCTCCTGGCTCTGGTTCGGTTCAGCTCTAGCTGCTGCAGCCACTTGGGGAATAAACCAGCAGATAGGAGATCTTTCTCTTTGTCCCTCCTCCTCTATATATATCTGACTTTCCAATAAAAAAAAACCTTAAAAAGGAAATAAAGATATATGCAAAACTAAGAAGGTAAATGATGTTCAGAAGAAAAGTGGATGATCAGGTAAGGGCTGGGGAAGGGGTGGATGTCATTTTTGTCAGAACAGAAGAAGGCCCTGAAAAGGGAGTAAAGAATTGATTTAAAATAAAAAAAGAATTAAGATTTTTTTTTCAAGACAGCAAGAATGCCAATATCTGCTCCCCAGAATATACTAAAATGCTTAAAAATATCACGAGATGAACCTCAACCAGTAAAAGTAAGCCTAAACAAAAAACTACTGACCAGCATGACACTGACATTCCCAGCAACGACACAGTCAGTTAGACTAAGTTAACCTGAGCAGCAGCCAAGAGCAGCAGGCCCAGCACAGTCTTCACGGAACTTGTCACAAACAAGTGACACTCACCATCCCTGTCTTCATCGTGCACGTTTAAGTACAAATATTCCAGCCCTCTTCCTTTCTTGTATTCCTCTACTCCCTGAATTTTTCTTATTAAACTTGTTTTCCCAGCTCCATCTTCACCTAGATATATGGGGAAAAAAAAAGATAAATATTTCAAATTATAATTTGAGTTTTTTAAGGATACTCTGGCATGATGAAAAAATTCAACTGGAATCAAAGGTAACTGGAGAAAGAGATAACTGGCCACAGACTCGGAGATTCCGTCCCCCCGTGACTCCCATGACCCCCCATGACCCCCAGGATCACTGCTCCTCTCTCAGGCCTGGCTCGATCCTGTTATAAAATCTTTCTCTGTGGGTTCCCCTGCCCCCAGAGGATGGGGAGGTGAAACAAAACAAAAGCACATCTTCGAGGAATCACCACTCTCACACTAAGTTTAATCTACAAGGAACTCAACAGGCTCCTTCTTGCTCTCAGTCTGAAGAATACCAGGTACCTCTGTCTGCTGTGCATCATCCTACCGCTGCCAGGTGGAGCCAGGGGACGCGGGCTGAACAAGGGCGGTGGCCCATGGGCACGGCCCACTCAGAAGGAGGTATTCCAGGGCAGCTGGCCCCATATTCAGTTACACTGGGCAGACGGCTTCTTTTCATGAACCATCTGCCAGTACCTCATGACACTAAGTGTAACTTCCGGCAGTCAGGAACTCAACGTGAATGCATCTGAACTAAATGAAATCAGGGTGCGGACGAGGCATCTACACTGCGGCCCTGGGCACAACAGCAAAGATGGGGAATCGACCGGAGTGTCTGCCGGAGGACGAACGGTTAGAGAAAGTGTTGCATATGTACATCATAAAACACCACCCAGCCCCAAAAAAGAAAGAACATTTGTAATCATTAGGATGAAGCTGGAAGACAAAGGCAGGCAAAGACAAAACTGCAAGGTGTGATGCTGGAGTCTAGACTCCAGAGCAGAGCTTACGGAGGGAGGGTAGTGCAGTGGTTAGCAGAAGCTGGCGTGGCAGTAGGGGAGGTGGCAGAGACCCTGGCGAAACGTTACACGACTTCATTCAGAAGCAGTAAGTTCAAGACATGTATTATACAACATGGTGACTACTTAATAACCACACACTATATTGCTGGAAATAACTTTAAGTGTCCTAACCACAAAAATAACTATAACTACAACGTAATAAATACATTAATTAGCTTGACTTAGCCATTCCACAATGTTGTATATATCTCAAAACATGTCATGCATGATAAATTACACGTCTTTTAAAACAAAATCTATTTTCATTGGAAAGTCAGATTTGCAGAGAGAAGAAGAAGAGACTGGGAGAGCTCTTCCGTCCACTGAGTCACTCTCCAAGTGGCTGAGCTCATCCGAAGCCAGGAGCTTCTTCTGTGTCTCCCATGCAGGTGCAGAGTCCCAAGGCTTTGGGCTGTCCTCCACTGCTTTCCCAGGCCACAAGAGGGAGCTGGATGGGAAGTGGAGCAGCTGGGATACCAATACTCCTATGAGATCTCAGCACATGCAAGGATTTAGCCACTAGGCTACTGCGCTGGACCCTATACAATTTTTTTTAAAAAGGAAATGTGACGTGAAATAAGCATATATTTTTGTAGACCATTCTTAAGTATATTATTAAAAAAGAACTACAGTGGGTTGAAAGTAGTAGTATCTATGGTAAGACCCAATGATTCCCAAGACAGTACATTATGTTTATTTTTTTAAAAAAAGATTTATTTTTACTGCAAGTCAGATATACAGAGAAGAGAGGACAGAGAGGAAGATCTTCCGTCCAATGATTCCCCACATGACCGCAACGGCTGGTGCTGCGCCAATCTGAAGCCAGGAGCAAGGAACTTACTCCAGGTCTCCCACACGGATTCAGGGTCCCAAGACTTTGGGCCGTCCTCAACTGCTTTCCCCAGGCCATAAGCAAGGAACTGGATGGGAAGCGGGACCGCTGGGATTAGAACCAGCGCCCATATGGGATCCTGGCACATTCAAGGCAAAGACCTTAACCACTATGCTATCGTGCCGGGCCCCACAATGACATTTTAACTTCAGCCAAAATATCCAAGGAAAATAAAATGAAATGTGTAGGTGTGGAATTTAAGGCATCTACACTTATTCTTACCCAAAAGACCAAGAAGCGATAAATTAAAGGCATCTAAGTCTATTTCAGAGCTAAAAAGTAAAGAATCAAATTTCATAGTCTTTCTTCTCAAGACAGCCTATTTCCTGAAAGAAGTCCTTTACACTACAATAATATCAACCGAATTCGGACTGTCCCACAGGGGCAGTGCTACATACTCTAAGTAAAAACCGAGTGCCCAGCCTTGTAATACAAATCTAAATCAACAATACAATGTCTTAACTGTATTTTGTAAAGCATATAGAGAACCATAAAAACAGGCCATATGCAGTTAAAAGTACACTTAACTTGACCCAGGATTTATCTTATCTCTTTTAATAAATATTGATAAATTATCTGTGATGATGTTATAGGTGATTTTATAAATTACTGATTTTCATCCTCAAACATTTAAGTCAACACTCAGCTTCTTACTCTGAATTCATGATGCCAACAGCATCGCCACTTATCTACAACACGCCCTGCGTTAAGTTACTGCAACAACCAGTAGTGCATGGCTGCTTCCTTCTTCCAGCGACTGCATACAGAAACGACAAAGACTTTTCCACAACACAGGGTCAGAGCTACTTCCCCTCAGTGAGGCTGTCCATCAGTCGTTTCACTGGAATAAATGTGCCCAAACATGTATTAAATTAGCTGGGGGAACTGTTAAAACTTCTTCTTAAGTCTCTGATTCATGGAGTCTAGAATGGGGCCCAAGAAACTGCATTTCTAGCAAATTCCCAGTGATGCTGATATTGCTAGTCTAACGTCTGAAATGTAGACGTACCAGATACTTATTCACTACACTAAGTCAAACACGAGGATTACAAAGATGCAGATGTGAAAGTTGCTGTCTTCCAGAAGGAAAACAAACAGGAGACAATGTCAAGATATTGTCATTAGGGCTACGCCAGTAATGTCACACAAATCCGAAAACCAGCCCAGAGCAAACAGCCTGGTTCTGCTTGCCAGTCAGCAAGGACTTTGCAAAGCAGGTCAGTGAGGCATGGAGTCAGTCACTGCAGGAAGTAAGGAACGCATGGGCAGGGTCCTGGAAGCAATAAGTGTCTTTCTAGAAACGACAAATATTTGAACACAGGAAACCTAAGATGGGAGGGCAGAGCTGGCCAGCTCCTGATGGGCATGTTCCGCCAGCTGAGGCGGACTGTCCTGCGGGGGCAGCGGGAGGGCAGGGAGGCAGGGACACTGCCATTTAGTGCAGCCATTGATAAGCACGAGTTCAAGGTAGTGAGATCTGCCCTAGGTGTGGGGTGGCAGGTAGCTGTACTCGTAGGCCAACTGGATTGAGAGCCGGCAGAGCAACAAGACAGAGGTGGATGTCAAAGGAGACTGCTGTGTTAGAGCCCAAGTACCACCTGCCTCTCCTGCCACCCACCTCTGAGAGAGCTGGTCCCAAGACTTGTCAGTGGGCTGTTCCTGCATCCCCACACAACATCTGTGCCACCCAGGCGCCCCTTCTCAGCTATTTATTCTTTTCCCTCTACATGGAATCCCCACAAAGTTCCCACATCCATGGATTCCACTTCCACCTACTGCCTGGTCTAGCCTCAGCCTTTCCTGCACCACCTACTGCTCATCACTCCTTAGATGTCCCATCAACACGCCACATTTCAACATGTGCAAAGGGAGTATCACACTGCCACCTTCCCTCCACTACTCACGAATGACCACCCTGAAAACAAGCCCCATAAATCCTGTAACTCCCAGCTCTGCGGAGTGTCTGGTCTTGGTCAGGAGACCACCCTGGATGGGGCTAGGCCAGCCCAAATACATACTTCTGTTTCCAGCTCCAGTCACTGGTGTGCTCCACTATCTAGCACACACGCCAGACAAGAATCTGCGGGGCTTTCTGCCTAGTGACATTCCCAGCTCTTGGCTCTTCTCTCGTTCAGTCACCTCTCTGGATTATCCTTCAAGTTCCTAGGAGAACCCTACCTAGTTTATCCTTCCAATCTCCAGAAAGTGTTCTCAGGTTTCACAGTATAAGCTCATAATGCACTTTCTTTACTAACTGCATGAACGGACCTCAGCTGCCCTGCCACAGCCAAGCTACACTCTGTTTGAAAATAATAAAGCATCCAGGATTACACTTGATCTTAGCCAAAAGGCTGAGAAGCGATAAAACAATTCAGTATTAACTCACTCCTACTCTCTCATGCAGAGAAGAAAAATGTTAAAATTGCAAATACCTGTCCTTCAACAGTGACACACATTCAAAATCACCATCAGTGGCAACCCATTCATGAGAGAATGGTCATTCAATTACAAGTTGCTTTTGGAAAGTAAAAAGCTGAATAATTAGAAAAGTAAAATCAAAACATTTCTACATGCTTTATTCTCAAGTGGCAGCTACAGTCCTGGGGCCTGTGCAGCTCCACACAATGCTGCAGGAATTCATCCACCCCTTCAGGTCCCTGGCCTGCAGCGGGCAGTGAGGCCAACACACCAGCTTTGGGCCTGCGAGCCAAATAATTAATGATCTGTAAACATACACTCATACAGTATAGAGTTCCTGATCACACAAAGATGAAAGCCCTTCTATAAAGCACCCTTAAGTGATGATGCCAATGTTATTCTCTACATATTTTATTTAAATTTACATTATTTATCTCCTTAAAGAGGACACATATATACATATTTTATTTATTTTTACTGAAAAGACAGATTTACAGAGAGAGACAGAGAGAAAGATCTTCTGTCTCTGGTTCACTCCTCAAAAGGCTGCAAAGGCCAGTCAGAGCTGAGCCAATCCGAAGCCAGGAGCCAGGAGCTTCTTCCAGGTCTCCCAACGTGGGTGCAGGGTCCCAAGGCTTTGGCTTGTCCTCTGCTGCTTTCCCAGGGCACAAGCAGGGAGCTGGATAGCAAGTGGAGCAGCCAGGACACAAACAACACCTACATGGGATCCCAGCACTTAAAGGGGGAGGATTAACTAATCAAGCCACTTCACTGGTTCAAAGAGGGCACATTTTAAAAGATTAAAAAAATCAAAACATTTCATTAGATCACCATTATTATCACACAGCCATTTTCAAGATAAGCAGATGCTGGGCATAATACTGTAAAACAATATTGCAAGCTTTGTGGGCCATACTAGTGTGCGTCACATATTCATCTTTAACTCATTACCTCTTTAAACATTATAGAAACAAAATAAAGGGGAAAACACGGTGCTTTGCTTTGCTGGCCATCCAAAGACAGTCCATGCACCAAGCTCAATCCTAGCACGTAACACTTTGGCTTGTTGATCAAGCTACCGTTCAGTTCTCGACAATAAATTAGCCTTTAATCCAAATTATTTGTCTAGATCCCATCCAAATGTCACTCTGCAAGCCAAGTTTAAGATCCAAGAAATTGGGCCCAGCGTGGTAGCCCAGTGGATTTTGTCCTTGCCTTGCATACTCTAGGAAACCATAGGAAAGTCAGTTCATGTCCCGACAGCCCCGCTTCCCATTCAGCTGTCTGCCTGTGGCCTGGGAAAGCAGTCGAGGACAGCCCAAGGCTTGGGACCCTGCACCCGCATGGGAGACCCAGAAGAGGCTGGCAGCAGATCAGCTCAGCTCCAGCAAAATTAAATAGCCACTGGGGAGTGAACTAGCAAAGATCTTCCTCTTTCTCTTCCTCTCTTGGACTTTCCAAGATCCAAGCAGTTAATGGAACTTGTTTTACCATAAAAAAAGCAAAGGTGGTAGCCTAGCAACTAAAGTCCTCACCTTACAAGCTCCAGGATCCCATGTTAGCATCAGTTCTAATTCATGGCCTTGCTTCCCATCCAGCTCCCTGTTTGTTGCCTGGGAAAGCAATGGAGAATGACCCAAAGCCTTGGGAACCCGCACCCGCATGGGAGACTCAGTAGAGGCTCCTGGCTCCCGGTTTCAGATTGGCGCAGCTCCGGCCATTGCAGCCGCTTGGAGAGTGAATCAACAGACGGAAGATCTTCCTGGCTACCTCTCCTCCGCTATGTAGATCTGACTTTCCAATCAAAATAAAAAAAAAATCTTAAAAAAAAAAAAAGAAGAGAAACAATGGCCATCAAATATCACTTCTCAGCTCCAATTTCAAAAGAAAATCTCAAATTCTACACAAACCCATCTAAACAGTCGGTAGGCTAAGGTTTTCCCATAATACTATTTACCTTCCTGACAGGTCTGTAACTCAACACAAGATGTAATACCCATCAACTTTACACTGACAGTTAACAGGTGGAAGAAGTGAAGACAGATAAAATGTGGATTTCTAATTACAACACTCTCATTAACTGTGCATAGCTCGCTTGAATATCCAGGAATTCCATTTACTCCCTGGCTTCTAAATGGAGGGGAGTAGGATTAGGCCATCTTTATGGAGATGGACTTAAAATTTCTGTATCTTCATTCATCAGTGTCAATTTTTGTTTTCTAAGATTTTTTCTTTAATTTACGTGAAAAAGTTAGAAAGGAGAGGGGGGAGAGGGAGAGAGGAAGGGAGGGAGGAAGAGAGAGAAAGAGAAAGAGACCTTCCATCCACCAGGAGCTTCATGCAGGTCTCTCGTGAGTCCAGGGGCCCAAGCATTTGCACGGTCCTCTGCTGCTTTCCCAGGCCCATCAGCACAGAGCAGGATCAGAGCTGAAGCAGCCAGATACTGCACTGGTACCCATTTGGGAAGTAGGCAGCAGATTAGTCAGCTACACTACAACGTTGACCCCATTAGTTCTTTTCTTAAAGTTATTCTATACTAGTTTATTTAGGGGTTGGTTCCACTTCACTCCCCAGATTTTATGCCTTCCTCCCAAGTTCATCCAGTTCTGAAGGTTTGGTCAGTGTTATCTTGGTCAGCCAACCAACCTCACAAAAAGATCTGTGGACAAGCCCTCCATTTTCTGAAGACGCTTCATTAATTTTATTTACCTCTCCTGACAGAGGAAAATGAGTTCACCATTAGCTTCACTGCCTCTTGATCAGTGACATATTTTACATAAAACTCTTTAGAAGATATTATCAGTGTTTCAGAAAGATAACAAAAATATGAATCACATTTAAGTTGATCAAAACACACACACTGCAATGACGGAAGCTTCTGTTGTGAATATTTCCAAGGTATGCCACTATTTGAAGTGCTTCTCCAACATTATCTCATATAATCCTTACAATAATCCTAAAAGGTAAGCAGCATTATCTGAGATTAAGCAACTCACCAAGGGCAGGTTTTGAATCCAGCCAGTATTCTTGAACACTATACAACTCTGCCTCTGACTGCTCCGACAGCAGCTTCAGTCACTTTCCACTCAGCACAGGAGCAAAGGCCACGGGGCCAGCACTGCGGCGCAGCGGGCTAAGCTGCCACCTCAAAGCCAGCATTCCATGTGAGTGCCAGTTGAGTCCTGGCTGTTCCAACTTTTAACCAGGTTACGTGCCTGGGAAAACAGAGGAAGGGGCCCCCTGCCATCTATGTGGGAGACCCGGATGGAATTCCCAGCTCCTGGCTTTGTCCTGGTCCAATTCTGGCCAACGCAGTCATTTGGAGAGTGAGCCAGTGGGCTGAAAGCTCTCTCTCTAAAGCTGCTTTTAGGAAAAATTATAAATGAGGGTGACAATAAGTAAATCTTTACTTTCTCCGCTTTCTTTCCTGTCGGGAGCTAAGCGCTACCTTTGCTCGATGTGCCTGATCCTGTCTTCCACGCACAGCTTCCTCTTTAAACACTGCCCTAGTTTTGCTCAGGTCTTCTGCATGGCCTCCCACACAATATCAAGTGGGCAGACGGGGTGGGGGTTTCTTGGGGCTCCCCTGCTGTCTCAGTAAGAGGCCGTAAGCCAGCTGCAGAACTCGGTAAGTGTTAAGCAGGCAGTTATAAACTCCTGTTCGAGACTATATCCCTTCCTTTTGTCCAGGAGTGTCTGTAAGGCAAGAAAGACAAACCTGATTTTGATTGCTACGTCAGCTGTGTAACCTGTGGTTTGAAACTCTGCACTGTGAAACAGTGAGCACGCTCCACAACAAAGCTCCCAGCAGAACACCTAACACGAGGAACACAGTATATGAGAGTTCCCATCTGAGGGTTGGTCAAAGCCCTACCTGAGCTTAGCAATCTGCATTACATTAAAAAAGAACTTATAATTTCTCTTACTTTCACAGACTGTCCAGACATGAATTAAATAAACCTTTACCAAGACCAATAAATGCTAACCTAAGTGGCTATTAAAGTCCTACGGGGCCCAGTACAATGGCTCAATGGCTAAAACCTCACCTTGAATGCACCAGGATCCCATATGGATGCCAGTTCACATCCCAGCTGCTCCACTTCCCATCCAGCTCCCCGCTTGTGGCCTGGGAAGGCAGTCGAGGACGGCCAGAAGCCTTGGGACCTTGCACTTGTGTGGGAGACCCGGAAGAGCTCCTGGCTTTGCACTGGCTCAGTTCCAGCCAATGCAGCCATTTGGGGAGTGAACCAGCAGATTGAAGATCTTTTTGTCTCTCCTTTTCTCTATAAATTTACCTTTCCAATAAAAATTAATAAATCTTTTTTTTAAAGTCCTGTGTTCTAGGAAATTAAAATTACATTAAAGCAATGGTTCCTGATCAACAAATGTGGTGTATATTCCATAACTAAGCCAGCTTAAATTAAAATGCAATTTTTAATCTACCAAGATAGATTAAAATAAAGAGTACTCAGTGTCAGCAATAGTGGTAGGCAGTCAAGTGCTCTCCCATATTGAATGCATATCTGTAAAATGTTATAACCTTCAACTAAGACTTGTAATATAATAACAAGATTTACAAAAACATAAAACCTGGAATCTAGCGATTCCACTTCTACAAACTTGGTATTCAGTTTTGGAGCCTTCTCCCAGAGGGTTTTTTTGTTTTCGTTTTTTTGTTTTTTGTTTGTTTTTGTACAGAGACAGAGGAAGATCTTCCATCTGATGGGTCACTCACCAAGTGGCCGCAACAGCCGATACTGCGCTGATCTGAAGCCAGGAGCCAGGAGCTTCTTCTGGGTCTCCCACTCGGGTGCAGGGTCTCAAGGCTTTAGGCCATCCTCTACTGCTTTCCCAGGCCACAAGCAGGGAGCTGGATGAAAAGTGGAGCTGCCGGGATTAGAACTGGCGCCCATATAGGATACAAGGCGAGGACTTTAACTGCTACGCCGGGCCCCCCAGAGGTGCCTGTAAGCTCCTGGACAGGGATCCGGCCTTAGGCAGTCCTGTTTCCCTGGATGACTCAGTGAAGTGTCTGAGACTTTTCTCATAGATGTTGGATGAATGCATGATTAAAGAGGTCATCTGTAAGAACTTCCTAGAGACACTGCCCTGATTTTACAACTAAAGACAAGACCAGACCAAAAAACAGCCTTACCCAGTTCTTAGAGATACAGTGACATGTTAAACTTTGGTCTTTGATTTTTACTAATTCAGTGCTGCTTTCTGCTTTGTATTTTCTTTTTTTTTTTTTAAGATTCATTTTCTTTTTATTTGAAAGGCACAGCTAGAGACAGATGCAGACAGAGAGATAGATCCCCCACGCACTGGTTCACTTCCACATGGCTGCACGGCTGGAGCTGAGCTGGTCCGAAGCCTCAGCCATCTGGGGAGTGAACCAGCAGATGGAAAATCTGTCTCTCCCTCTCTGTAACTCTGCCTTTCCAATCAAAACAAATTGCAAAAGGCCTAAAGTATTTAATAACTGGCTCTGAGGAGAAAAGTCTGTTCACCTGATAACTGTAACAAATGTACTATTTCACTCTTAAAATATTTTCATTTCATATTTTTTAGTAGCACATGAAAATACACATTAACTTCATGTTAACTTTTTTTTAAAAATCACCAATATAATTGTATTATTTTCCCATAATTATGCCAAAAAAAAAATCATGAACACACTGCAGTTTAACAAAAATCTGCATGTCCCCCAAGTCCTATAAACCTCTGATCCAGCTCTCCCGAGATGAGCGAGTGCAGCAAGCCGCGCTGCCCTCGGCACTCACATGGCTCTGCTGGGAACAGCCCTCTAGCTCCACTGCCCAGGTCCTGAGGTTCCTGCCTGCAACAACCCAAACCTGACAGAAGAGTCTCGTTCCAGAACTTCTTTCTTTTATTTTTAAAGCAAGATACCTGTTTCAAGGACACTTCTTAATACTCAGCATTTCGTGAGTTTTTGTTGTTTTTTGTCACATAGTACCTTGGACTAATGCTTCCAGCAAACACAGACTAAATTTCATCTCTGGGTACAATTAAACAGACCACAACCAGAAGGAAATATTTTGTTAATTCAGACTCAATTGTGATATGATTTAAAACATTTTTAGGGACTGGCATTGTGGCGTAGTAGCTAAAAGCCACTACCCGAGAGGCTGGCATTCTTCATGGGCACTGCAGTTTCACGACCAGGCTGCCCCACTTCCAATCCAGTTGCTTGCTAAGGTGCCTGGGAAGGCAGCAGAGGAAGGCCCAAGTGCCTACACCCCTGCCACACACGTGACGTGGTCCACGAAGACGCTCCTGGCTTCAAGGCCAGCCTAGCTCCAGCCACTGTAGCCGTACTCAGCCTTTCAAATTAAAAGAAAACGAAAAACTTTTAAAAATCCAACAATGTTCAAGCATTTGAGGTTTTGACTTTTAAAAAAATTAATTCCTAACATTAAGTTTGTATCGTGAACACTGTTGGGGTACTTTAGCTGACCATGGAGTCATTCACCCAAATCAGACACTCAGGACAATCTCGTAAACAAAGAAACCCTTTATTCCTTCAGCAGGGGTGGGGACACCTTTCTGCTGCCAAGGGTCACTTGGACATTTACAGTGTCACTCACAAGCCATACACAATCAGAACCTGAAAAATCAGCTGCTTTGGTTTTACTGAATCTCCAGTCCCACCTGCACCTGCCTCAGCCAGGCTGGCCCAGACTTTGCAAGACGTCCTGGGAGTGGGGGCCAACTCCCCAGCCCAGCTTCAGGGAAACACCTGGTGCACAGTGAGGAGTGTGGCCTCTGGAGCCAGGCAGCAGCACTCGGAATCCTGACTTTGCTTCATCTTGACTGCGTGCCTAGGGCGACTGACTTAGCAGCTCTGTTTCCTGATCTTTAACGGGATAAGCAGAGAATGTAAACAATCTTCACAAGATTTAGTACTTACAAATGTGCAGAAGCCAGTGTTATTACAGCTTTCCTATCAAAGCATGAGAAGCATGGCATTAAAATGTAACCATAGACAACTGCAGTAAAAATCGGTTAAGTGTAAAGAGGAAAAGTAGCTTTTAAAAGTACAATTTAGAAAGAATATGTCCTTAAAATGCATGCAGTAAGTCCTACCTTTAACATTAAAAAAAAAAAACCCACTTTTTGAAACCCGGTCTCAAAGTCTTTCAAGAAACAATGACCAAACATTAGTGTTGACTCTTTACAGACTTCGTTGCAAGTCAGGCCTAGGTGGAACAAAGGACTGCTCAAACATACACATCACAGCCACTGGTGTGTTTGTCAGTGAACTACATCCTGAAGTCTAACATGTATTTGGATCTTCTTTTAAAACAATCACCAGTATCTTGAGTAGGGAGTTCTGTACCTGGCAGGGACTTCTACTAAGCTGCAAAGCCATGCCAGTTCAGAAAACACGAGGTCCTTCAGAGTTGTGTGACCTTGGAAAACACACTTAACAGGTCTCCAGAATCCATTACATCATCTACAAACTGGATTAATCTCCACCTCCGGACTAGGGAGCGGGGAGGGAGAGAAGTACCTATGAAAGATGCTTTCAGATCGGCTCACATTTCTAGTCCTGACTCTTCTCCCATGAGGCAGTGGGTGGGGAGGTCACACAGCAAGCTAATGTTAAACGGACTGAAATTGGGAGTTAACATTGCCACACTGTGGCACAGTGGGTGCCAGCATCCCACACGGGCACCAGTTACAGCCCCAGCTGCTCCACTTCCAGGAGACCTGGAAGAAGCTTGGTCGTTCATAGGGGAGTGAGTCAGTGGATGGAGGATCTCTCTTTCTCTCCCTCTAACTTTGAACTTTCAAGGTAAATAAAATATATCCACACACACCCTGTAATGGGGATGAAGGGGTAAGGGGTGGGGTGGGAGGACAGTGCTGGCAACCTGTCTGGATTGTTTCTGGAAACACAAAACCTTATAGTGTCCAATTTGGTTTTTCAAATATGGGGCTCCAAAAACAATCATCATTTACGAAAGATACATTGGAGCCAAGCACCTCTCAAACTCCTGACAAAGAAACCCACAGTTCCTGTCTGCATAGAGTGAATGCTGCTATAACTCCCGACAGCCAACCTGCAGGTGCACCTGCGAAAAGGCACCCTAAGTTCTGTCATCAGTGCGAGGATCAGTCACTGGCTTCCCCAAAGCGCTGAAGGGCACTCTGATAAAATCCCACTAATCTCAAAGACAATACCAAACTTCAAGTTCACATAATCTGACACTAGATGGGGCTTACTGAACTATTCCACTGATCAATAAGGATATTTAACCTCTGGTAGGCATGCAGGCGTGGACCAGCCTGGACCTCTGAGGACGCTCAGTCTCACACACTCACCCAGTGCCAAAAGGCAGTCCTGGGCAGAATACACACGATGCAGCCCCAGCTCCAGTTAGAGGCACCCAGAAAGGAACAAAAGTGCCACTGCCACTTCACCACCAACACTATGTATGTGACAGCTAAGTGCAGGAACAACTGGACAGAGGAGTCACAGAACAAAATCAAAACGCAGGACTCAGCTACAATGACCACTTCTGAAAAGAATTTTTAGGTGATTAAAATATAATCCATTTCAATTAAGGCATGTTATTAAGTCCATTTGAGTTCAGTAATTAGTACACCATTTGTTTAAAGCAGTACATTAAATGTGTTTTCTGTATTTTTCCTGCCCTATCAATATCACTTATGTGAGCACTAACTCGATTCCCAAAGAAGAGATTCCAATCAAACGGTTTCTAATCCAGTTAAGATACATCCATCACAAGTCCGTATGCTGGTACCACTTTACAAACATCTCACTGCATCCTTCCCAGACCCTAACAGGGCCTGCCTGCTGATTTCTCTAACACTCCCCCTGCAGACACACAGGTTTTTAGAGGTCAATCCACTGGTCATGATCATAGGGCATAAAGATGACTGTGCAGTAGGGAGTTTTGATTCCACCAGAACAAAGCTGAAAAACTGACTTTGGAACTGGCTCCCCATCACTGTGAAAAATCAAGACCCGCAGATGTTCTAGATCAGCAGCCGTTTGTGGAAAAACAAGTCCCTTCTCAGCCCTTATCATCAACTGTGGACCCTGACACACAGCGAAGTTTTACAATTTAACCATCATCTTATCAACCAAAACTATAGGACTTAATGTAGGTGGCAGAAAGCTCTCCTGGAAATGACCAGAAAATGTGCACCTGTCAATTGTTCTCCCTCGGTTCTCTACTCCCCTATCCCATCCCCCCCACACACAAAACACAACTTCCAGAGAACCGAGGGGACGGAGAGGAGAACTAAGGACATTCAGCCACTTTTCCTAGTTATGTGCACTTGGCCAAGGGCGCCCGAACTAGAAGGGTGTTCTCCACCACCCGTTTACAGCGTTCAGATTTAGCAGGTGACGGTTCAAAAGGCAAGTACGGGCCCGGTGGCGTGGCCTAGCGGCTAAAGTCCTCGCCTTGAAAGCCCCGGGATCCCATATGGGCGCCGGTTCTAATCCCGGCAGCTCCACTTCCCATCCAGCTCCCTGCTTGTGGCCTGGGAAAGCAGTCGAGGATGGCCCAAGGCTTTGGGACCCTGCACCCATGTGGGAGACCCGGAAGAGGTTCCAGGTTCCCGGCTTCGGATCGGTGCGGATCGGTGCGCATCGGCCCGTTGCGGCTCACTTGGGGAGTGAATCATCGGATGGAAGATCTTCCTCTCTGTCTCTCCTCCTCTGTGCATATCTGGCTGTGATAAAATGAATAAATCTTTAAAAAAAAAAAAAAAGGCAAGTGCAACACGACGAGCGCATTGTACCCGAGACGTCGAATTCAACGCGAACGCGCATAACAGCTGCCCGGGTCTCTGTCAATTAGAATAAGAGTCCGCTATCAAATATTAATAGCATACTACTGCACCGGAGCTGTGGCCAAGAAACCTTCTGTTACCAATTTCTGTTATGGAAAAAAAAAAAAAAACCTGGCCTCATCTTGTAGGTAAAAAAAAAAACAAAAAAACCCTAAGCCAGCAAGAATCCCCAGGAAGGGCTATGGCATTCAGAACAAGGAAAGCTGGAAGAGGAGCAGCGGGGCGTCTTCAGGGAAGGCTGATCCAGCAGGGCCGGGAGAGGGGTCCCCAGGTCCTCCCAGTCTCCCGAGGCCCCCCACTGTCAGAAGCCGCAGGGAGGCGGGGCGCGGCCGGCCCCTCGGACCGCACAAAGGACAGCGAGCCAGCCAGCCGGCCTGCCGGGGCGGGGCGCCGCGGGACCCCCGGGGACACTTACCCAGCAGCAGCACGTTCTTCCCCGCGGGGAGCTTGGAGCGCGAGCGGGTGGAGACCTCGCTGAGGATGCAGGACCTAACGGGGGATCAAGACGCACGCTGAGGCACGGGGGGCCGAGGGCAGGGGCGGCCGGGCGAGCCGCGGCGGCGGTGGGCCTGGGCCGGGCGCCGAGCTCCGGCGGGCACGGGGATCCCGGGGCGCCCGCCAGGCCGGCCGAGCCCGCGGAGCAGGGGTAGGGATGGTGGGACACTGGGGGCGGGGGGAGGAAGTCGTTCGTTACCAAAGGTTCTGCCCGTCCTCGTCGTCGCCTGCTGTGGCCCCGCCATTGCCCGACGCGAGGTCGCCGGCCATGGAGGTTAATCCCGGAGGGGAGGAACCGAACGAGCCGACTCGCCCCACGGCCGCCATCTTGGTCGGGAATCACACCACTCCCGACAGGGCTGAATGAGCGAGGCCGCGCAGGCGGCGGCGGCGGGAACCCGGATATGGGGCGCGGGGCGCGCGGGGCGGGGCCTGCGGGGGCGGGGCCCGGGCGCACGGGGAGCGTTAGGGGACGACTGCGCGTGCGCCGCGAACGGGCTGGCGCGTGTGTGCGTGTGCGCAGGCGCGGGCTGCTGGAGCTGGGGCTGGTTTTGTCTCCGCTGTCTGAGGCGGTCTGGGTGTGTGTCGGTTGATCCCTGCTCCCTCACACTCTTCCGTCGGAGCCACCAACCCTGCCATCAGGCGCGGAATTCCTGCACTGTCATTGCAGACTCACACTCCCTGTGTAGGCTCTCGGGCGACGTGTGCGTCCAACTGAACCTGCAGCTTCAGCGTGTTGTTGCGACCCTCTGTGCAGCCACAGGATTAAACGGATTTTTGACGAGTTTCGCTTTCGTGAGATTTGGGAAGATCCATTACATGGCCCTGACCGTTGTGCATGTCTTTTCCTCCTTGCGCATCACTTGCTCATGTGTGACACATAGCTCCATTGTGCTAATGAAACCATCCGCGGTGAAAAACAACGTTTGCTGTGTGTGGACATTGAGCTTAGAAGTCCCCAAGACTTTGCACCTGGCAAATCGGAGCTGAGATGTAGCTCCAGTGCTCCTATCCTACGCCATTTATTAACCTTACCCTCTCTGAGGCGCAGTTTCCTTATCTGGAATATCTGGTGAACGTTGTTAAATGACATAAAACAGAGACTGGCATATCCTGGGTTTTTGCCTGCTTTTTCCTTTACCTTTCAGACCCTGGAAACGCTGGGCCTGCAGCTGAAGGAACCAGCAGTTTGCTTGTGTTCCCAGGCATTCAGGGGGGTATCCTGAGAAAGCTGAGCTTTCAGGCTGATTGTCCCACCTGGAGACTTGGTGTGCCTTGGTCCCTTGGTCCCCGGTTTTCCTCAGAGCATCTCTCCCTGTTTCGTTTATATTTAGGCTTGTGCATTCTGTCACACACCGGGAGCCTTCCGCAGGCACACATCTGGCACAGAGGTTGAGTCCATGCTTTGGATGTCCTAGTGCCATAGCACTAGGCTCTGCTGCTTCCAATCCAACTTCCTGCGAGTGGACACCCTGGGAAGCAGCAGGGGATGACTCCCGTTCGAGAGACCCAGACTGTGTTCTGGGCTCCTGGCTTTGACCCGACCCAGCTGTGGCTAGCAGGTGATAGATCTGTCAGTCTCTCCTCTTTCTCTGCCTCTCAAGTAAAATGAAAATAAATAAAACTTTAAAACCACAACCAGTCAAAAGGAGTTATTCACAACAAAACAAAAGCCTTCTAGGGGATGGTTGCATTATGGCAGGTGAAGCCACAGTCTGTGATGTGAGCAGTTGAAGTCCCAGCTGCTCCACCTCAGATCCAGTTCCCTGCTAATGGGCCTGGGAAAGCAATGGAAGATGACCCAAGTCCTTGAGCTGCTGCCATCCACATGGAAGACCCAGATGAAGCCCCTGGCACAGCCTCAGCCCTTTTATTTTCTGCCTGGGAAGCCTTTATAACTTCCACCAAAAACTATAAACATATCTACCCACCTTCCCATTTCTGTATTCTCATATGCTCCATGTCTGCCAATGGCCAAAAGAACATTCCACACCTTTATGCTAGAGCAGTTTCCTCTCATCAACTTTGTTCCCACAGCCCACCCACCTCCACGGCACTACTGTCTCATCTTCCCCAGATCTTTCACATGAGTATTATTAGCTCTCCTGTCAAAAAAAAAAAAAGAGGGCCCGGCGTGGTAGCCTAGTGGCTAAAGTCCTCACACACTCCGGGATCCCATATTGGCATGGGTTTCTATATCAGTGGCCTCACTTCCCATCCAGCTCCCTGTTTGTGGCCTAGGAAAGCAGTCTAGGACAGCCCAAAGCCTTTGTACCATGTACCCATGTGGGAGACCAGGAGGAGGCTCCTGGCTCCTGGCTTTGGACTGGCACAGCTCCAGCATTGCGGCTCACTTGGGGAGTGAATCATCGGATGGAAGATCTTCCTCTCTGTCTCTCCTCCTCTCTGTAAACCTGACTTTCCAATAAAAAAATAAAATAAATCTTTAAAATAAAATAAATAAAATGGCTGTTATTTTTTTTAAATCACAAACACTGGTGAAAATGAAAAAAAAAAAGGAACTTCTACACCACTAGTGGGAATGCAAATGAGCAGAGCCCTGTGGAGAACAGAATGGAGGTTCCTCAAAAGCTAAAAACAGAGTTGCCATGTGACCCAGCTACGCCACATCCACGTACGCATTTGCAGGAAGTGAGATCAGCCATCAAAGAGATCCGCCCTCCCAGGTCAGTGGCCACACCCTTCACAAGAGCCAAGGTACCAAACCCCCCTTAGTGCTGCTCAGTGGACAGGCAGAGAAAGAAGATGCAGTGTGCATACCCAGTGGGACTTTACGGAGCATTTCAATACAATGAGACCCTGATATGTGCAGTAAAACAGGGAGCCGCCGGAGGCCATGATGTTAAAATAAGTCAGACACAGAATGGTAAATGCCGTATGTTCTCTCTCCATGTGGGGAAGTTAAAATCTATCTGAAATTGGCAAGTGATGACTAGAATCTAGGAAGGGTGGGGCGAGGGGGAACTGAAGACAGTTGGATACCATGCAGGGAGACAGAAGCAGAAGGTCAGGATGGCACAGCGCAGTGGGCCGAGCGTGTCATCCTCGCACAGGGGCCATGCTAGCCTCCGTATCATTCCAATTTTAGTGTCTGTGCTGCCGAAGCGAGCGCAGTGGGCTGGCTGTGGTTCCAGTGGTGCATCCTCCACTGTGTTAGGCACTGCAGGAGGCAGCTGGTGAGCCTCCTAATTGCCTGCTGATCTGTTTATGCTGCATAGAATGTGCTAAAATATTTCACAAGACTCCATAAAATATAGAAGTATTAATATTAGTAAAATTTTTGAAAGTATTCTTAAAAATGATTTATTTATTTGAAAGATAGAGTTGCACAAAGAGAGAATCTTAAATCCACTGGTCCCCGAATGGCTGCCATGGAGCCAGGCCAGTCTGCAGCCAGGAGCCAGAAGCTTCTTGCTGGTCTCCCACACAGGAGCAAGGACCCAGTCACTTGGTCCATCTTCTGCTGCTTTCTGAGGCACATCAGCAGGGAGTTGGTTTAGAAGTAGATGCAGGACTCAAACTTGGACTTATTTAGGATGTCAGGGAGCGCTGGAACCCTGTTGTTTTGGTGGAAACGCTCAGGTCTTTCTAGGGTACCCCAGAAGTCTCTTTTTAGAGTGTGGTTTCTAATTCGGTCATGTCCTGAAAGATAGCCTCTTTCTCCAGCATCCTGATTCACAGGCAGTGTCTTTCCTCTCTGCTTGTCTCCCTTCTCACCCTGGGGGTCGGCCTCCTGTACTTCCTCAAGGTCACAATCAGGTGCCATTCAACAGGGAAGGGACCCTTGTGCAGGTCTGGGTGGGGAGAAGGGTTACAGAGTCACTTCCTCCTTCTGTTAGGTTCTACCCCTCTCCGCTGTGTTTGGGAACTGGGACAAAGCTCTCACCACTGCTTCCCATTCATTGGGCTTCCACCTGCCGCCTGCTGCCAGCAGGTTTTCCAATGAGGCTTGCTTCACTGGTCACACCAAAAGCTGGCAGACGATGCAAATGCTGACAGTTGAGCCAAAACCAAAACTAAAAAGAATTATACCAAGGGGAGTAGACCTTTAAGATTGGACTCTAGACAATTCAAATATCCAAATAGTGTTGGAAAGCACTTCAGAATTTAAGTGTCTTAGTTCCCACACTCCATATTATAAAACTGTTCTTTTTTTTTTTTTTTTCCGCATCCCTGACATTTGAGACAAAATGGCCATGTGTGAATTGCCAGTCTCTCTGCTTGGAACTTATCCCAGCAAACTCAACCAGAGCTTGGCTCTCATTAGAGAGGAAGCAGACACCAAAGGTGCTTACTGCTTGCTTTCCTTTGAGGCATGTTTATAGTAACTCTTTAGAATGAAACATATGATGGATTCATAACTCAGTTTTCTGTCACCTGTCTTTCCAGTTAAAGACCCAACACCTAGTTACCCAGGGATTTTTTTATCTAGTGAATCCTCACAGACCTTCAAATCTTAGCACATACAAAGAGACTGGGAGAATGCCAAACACGAGGAACTTGAACTAGAGACAGCATCTGCAGCACCTGCTGGTACAGGGGAAGAGTGGAGCTGAAGACAGGCCAGGTAGGGAATCTTTCGGGTCTAAAGCTGCAGCATCCATCGGTGTACATGAGAGCCTAGCCCAGCAGGTTCATGTAAGAACCGGTTCTGGGGGTGGGACTGACCAGACAGCTGCACCCACTAGTACATGTGTTGGCTTTCAAAATAAAGAAAAACAACCACTCTGTGCCTGACTTTGTCTCTCTGTCCTTCAAATAAACGAAAATAAATAAATATTTCTTGAAACGGAGGATGAGGGTGAGAGAAAGGGGATTCCTACTTCTTCTGCCTTTCTGTTTGATGCAAGACCTCAACCCCACGTTGGTGAGAGAGGGTCCCCTTGATTCCATCTGCTGGTTCAACCGCTAACCTCTTCGGCAAACACACAGAAGTAATGGTTTGCCAGCTCTCTTAGCCCAGCCAAGTGTGTAGTAAGGAGTGAAAGGGCCAAGCTATGAAAATCTAAAGAAAGCTCCAAGAGGCCACAAACCCCTCTCAATTTTTCCCAGGCAAGTCCTGGTAAGACGCTCCAGGTCAGACGGAAGTGTGCCCTACACTCCCTTTGTGTGGTCTGGGGCAAGTCACTGAAGCCATCATGGGAATGGAACTGGGGAAGATCACCCTTGTGCCACCATGAGCAAGATGATTTGGAGAAGGGCCTGGCACATCGGGCACCTGCCTAAGCAGGTCTACCTCTCACTGCGACAGCGATGTGATGCAGAGACCCGGCGGGCAGCTGCCATCTTTGGTCTTCCATATTCAGAATGAGGTGTGGCTTGGTTTGGGCAGGTCCCATGTTAACCGGCGCCAATGCTGGGGATGTGCTCCTGTGTGCTCCATTTTGATGGATATATGTGAACAGAACCTAAGGCCAAATGAGGTCGTGCTTGGGAGAGAAGGCTTCCACCCTTATGAACTGACAAACCCTCAGAGAATTAGCTGGTTTTTATACAGTAAAGGTACACACATGCTTTGCTGGAGATTTTTCTTAAATGGCCAGGAAATTAAGACATTTCATAAGGGTTTTTTTTTTTTAAAGATCAATTTATTGTGTAGCCGGAATAGCTCAGTTGGGAGAGCGTTAGACTGAAGATCAATTTATTTTTATTGGACAGGCAGATTTACAGAGAGAAAGAAAGAAAGATCTTCTGTCTGCTGGCTCACTCCCTAAGTAGTTGCAACCACTGGAGTTGAGCCAATCCAAAGCTAGGAGCCTCTTCCGGGTCTCCCACATAGGCCCAGGGTCCCAAAGCTTTGGGCCATCCTCCACTGCTTTCCCAGGCCACAAGCAGGGAGCTGGATGGGAAGTGGAGCTGCCGGGATTAGAACCGGCGCCCATATGGGATCCTGGCGATGCAAGGCAAGGACTTTATCTGCTAGGCTACTGCACCAGAACCTTCGTGTGTGTGTGTAAGTATTTGTTTGAAAGGGAGAGAGAAGCACACAGAGAGATCTTCCATCTGCTTGTTCATTCTTCCAATGGCTGCAACAGCCAGGCTGAGTCAAAGCCAGGAGCGCCACTGGGGTCTCCCACGTGAATGGCAGGGTTTGGGGCCTACTTCTACTGCCTTCCCAGGCAGATCTGCAGGGAGCTGGATCAGAAGTGGATCAGCCAGGACCCAAACAAGTGCTCTGGCAGGGGATGACAACCTCGCAAGCAGCAGCTTAACTAGCTGTACAGCAAACACCAGACCCATTTCCCAGTTCCTACACGCTCAGATCCATCTCCTCTCTCACACAGAAGCATTTCCTTTGGGTCCACTGCTTTGTTCTAAAATGCTGTCTCTCCCACATTTCCTGATTCAGCTGCAATTCCTGTGCATCCCATGAAAAGCCCATTCCGCCTGCTGTGTGAGCTTTCGAATGTTTCAGAACAGTTACACCCGCCTCTGCCGACAGGCTCAAGAGGGGACCACCCAGATTTTTTTTCTCCAGGTTTCTGCTGCTTAGACTCTTTGTCGTTCACACCCACGTGCTGTTTTTAAATTTTCCTGATGATTCAACGGCTGTTGCCATCAGCAAAACCAGACGCCTAGCATGGGAGCACACCCCGTCACTGGCCTGGTTTTCTGTGATGAAGGTGACAACCTGATTTCTGGAGGTGGAACTTGACCTTCTCACTCTAGGTGCTGAGGAAAATTTGCAGCCACAGCACAGGTACGTCATTTGCTAACTAAAAGCCCTCAACTGATGTCTCCTGGCTTCCAAGGCTGTTTCTTTTTAGCAGTGTTAAAAATAGAAGAAGAAGAAAGACTGTCTTTAGCACAGTCATCTTTTAATTTAGCAAACCGAACCAAAAATGTAGCAGAATTTCTATCCTGTAAAGGCTGGAATTCCTAAGTTAAGAAACCAGAATTGGACAGTGGAAAGTGCAGAGAGCAGAGCTGCTAGGAAACAAGTGAAATGAACGGAGCAGGGCTGCGACATGACTAGGCATGTTGGGGCAGCGCCCAAGGCGGTTCCTTTTCTACTTGTGAATATGTGCTTACTGGCCTGTTAGGTATTTTTGAGACATTCTGAATTCAAGTTAGGAGTGATTTGCTCGTTTTACCTTGAAGCTGTTTCATTCACTAATTAGAGTACTAACTGTTTTACACTGAGGGATCAAAGCAAGGCGGTGAACTAGTCTAACTAGAGAGAAGAAGAAAAGTCATCAACAAAACCAAGGGCAGTGTGACTCCGCTTTGCCACCGGAAACAAGGCACTCAAGCAACGCTGCTGAATTCAGCCCAGTGGCAGACAGAAACGGAAGACATTCTTCCTGGGTTCCTGGAGCCTCTTATTCTCTGTTCAGTGCTATGCGATCCTCCAATTTCTAATTTTTATGACACCTCAGCATTAACTTGTTAAGGAGTTACTATTGTTATTGCTAATGCCTAAAGCCATTAAACTTTAAACTGTGCACGCTGACGCTAGGTGAGTAACTGGCTGGATGCCAGGGACCTGGAACAGTTGAGGCTAGAATCAAGATGACCAAGTTTTCTTCCAAATTCAAAGGAAATATTGCTTCTAGAATGTTCCACCCCACAGCCCTGGGCTTTCCAGTCAGGGGTTTAACTCTGGGTGTGCTAAGGCATCCTCAAGTGCTTTCACTTTGGTTTTAGACCACAAATCTTCGTGGAAGATTTCCCAAGTGGCTGATATGGTCAGAGCTGTGTTAATCAAAAGCCAGGAGCCAGGAACTTCTCCTGGACTGCCCACATGGGCTAAAGCACTTGGGCCATCCTCTGCTGCATTTCCAGGCACATTAGCAAAGAGCTGAATTTGTAAAGGAGCAGCTGAGACTCAAGCCAGCTGGTGACACAGGCAGCTGTACCCCCGTATTGGTCCCGACACATATCTCTTGACCTGGTTTGCAAGGCTATTCACGTCAGGCCTGCCCCACTTCTGCGCCTTCTCCTTCCCCATGCTCTCTAGCTTGTGCTTCCGGCTGCTCCTAAGAGCCACCCTCCCTGCCACAGAGCCTTTGCACATGCTGTTTTCCTTCCTAAACTACTCCTCACCCTTCACCTCCTCCTTCTGACCAAGTTTTTGTGGCCTTTCCACCCACATTGGAGACCCGGATGGAGTTGAAGTTTCCAGCTTGGTCCAGCCCTGGCTATTGTGGGAGTGAAGCAGCAGCAGATGGAAGGCCTCTCTCTGTCTCTTCCTCTCTCTTTCAAATAAATAAAATAAATCTTAAAAAGACCAAATGAACAAAAAATCCAAGGGGCCAGGATCATGGTATATCACGTTTAGCCTCCTCCTATAGTGCCTGCATCCCAAATGGGCACAGGTTCAAGCAAGTCCCGGCTGTGCCTCTTCGGATTCAGTTCCACACTAATGGCCTTAAAAAGCAGTAGAGGATGGCCCAGGTCGTTGGGCCCCTGAAACCATGTGGCAGACCCCAATGAAACTCCTGGCTCCTGGCTCTGGACCAGCCCAGCTCTGACTGTTGCAGGTATTTAGGGAGTGAATCAGCAGGTGAATGATCTGTCTCCTCCTTCTCTCTCTGTGACTCTGCCTTACAAATAAAAATAACAGAAATCTTAGCAAAATAAAGCAGAGTCTGTCCTAAGAGCCACAGTGTGAGTCGGTGCTCAGTGGCCAGTCCACCCTTCAGTGGGACCGGGGAGACTGGAAAGCTTGAAATCATGTTCCAAACACCTTGCAACTAAGGAAATAGATGCCCGCTGGCAGCTTGGGTGCTGCCCTCACTGCCTGAGACCTGTGTACCCTGAGAGGCAGCAGGTGGTGGTTCAGTTACTTGGTCCATGTCATTCCTGTAGGAGGCCTGAACAGAGTCCCCAGCTCCCAGTGGGAGCCTGGCTCAGCCCGGGGAGGGAATTCCGGGAGTCAATCAGCAGATGGGAGCTCAGATACACTCTTCACAAAGATCCTTCTTAGAAGTCAGTCTGTGATTTTTTTTTATCTTGGACCTTTGCTTTGAGATCACTCACAGGAAACTTAAAAGAAATGTGCGGGGAACTGCCAAGCACCTCTCTCGAATGCTCATTGTTATTATTTTTAGTATTTGTTTATTTTTATTGGAAAGTCAGATATACACAGAGAAAGAGAGAGAGAGGAAGATCTTCCATCCGTTGATTCACTCCCCAAGCGGCTGCAATGGCTGGAGCTGAGCCAATCTGAAGCCAGGAGCCAGGAGCTCCTTCCAGGTCTCCCAAACAAGTGCAGGGTCCCAGGCTTTGGGTTGTCTTCCACTGCTTTCCCAGGCCACAAGCAGGGAGCTGGATGGGAAGCAGGGTCACAGGATTAGAACCGGCACCCATATGGGATCCCGGCGCTTGTGAGGACTTTAACCACTACGCTATCGTGCCGGGCCCCACTTTTTTTTTTTTTAAGATGTTTTATGACTTTCACACTTCTAAAGAATTCAGTAAAAATGTCTTGCTCACTGGCAAAAAGAAGACAATTTTAATACACATACGGCCTTCATTTCCCCGCTGTCAGGACTGTGTGTGTGACTGAATCAGGCGCTCCTGTGCCTGACAGGTGCCCTTGTTTCCTACAGAGAACCCTTTATGGAGATAGCCGATATCTGTGGGGTGCCTAATCAATTCCGGGCACTGAGCTCAATGGTGGCGGCTGTAAATGAGACAGGTGAGCAGTGCTTCTTTCAGAGGTCCATACGGGAGAGGAAGCTGCCCTAGCAAATCCAAATAAAAACGAGAATGTGCTGGAAGAATCGGACACTCATGCCTGGAATAGGGCAGGACCAGTTGTTCACCGTCCTTTTCCCTTAACGGATGATGTCATTTGGATGACTCAACCCTGACAAGTCTCAACTGCTACTTCTTACAGTTCAAGCTACCAAGGCCGGAACCTGATGAGCCCAACCCAGGAAACCTGGCCAGAAGGACAGGCTCATGTGGCTCAAATATGGCAGAGGGGAACCTGCCCCTAAATATTTATCAGTCTTTCTGGAGCCTGGGATACACAGTTAGCTTCTATGTTTTACATCTGTAACAGATAGATTCCAGATCAATATTAAAAAATATTTATTAACTGTGATGGTATGCTATGTTCAGAACCAAGGACTGTGGCCCAAGAACAGTCAGTAGGAGGACGTTTGTTAAGCCAGGATTAATCTTTTTGGTGTTAGCAATGAGTAGACTAGGATCACAGGAAATTCAAAATGGTCTTGGAGAGGAGAGTGTGAAAGAATTTCCCAGAAGCCCAGGTGCCTGGAAGCAGACTCAGGTATGCATTCAGGTAGAAGTGATTAGTAAGGAGGTGATTCCGGGGAGTACTGTTCAGAAAGCAGACAGGGGTCTGTGTGATGCTCAACTGGCTAACACGCCATGTGCAAGCACCAACATCCCATATGGGCACTGGTTCATGTCCCAGCTGCCCCGCTTCTGATCCAGCTCCCTGTTTATGGCCTGAGAAAGCAGTAGAGGATGGACCAAAACCTTGAGATCCTGCACCTGTGCGGGGCTCCTGGTTTCAGATAGGCTCAGCTCCAGCCACTGTGGCTATTTCAGGAGTGAACTAACGGATTGAAAATCTTCCCGGTTCGGGCCTTGGGATTCGGGGGCAACTGCCGCTCCTCACAGTGTGGCGGCTGTGGGGGGTGCCCCTGCCGGGTCGGACCCAATGCTGGGGGCTCACGCCAAAGACACTGCCGCAAGGCAGTGAACGAGTCCTCGGCCTCATCCAGGACCCAAGAGAGCTCAGTCCTCAGGGTAAGTGCACCATGTGGGAACTTGGGAACTGGCTTAAAATTCCTAGCTCCACCCAGCCGCTAATATCTGGCAGCTAGGTGAGTCTGGGAGGGGTTCGGGCCTTGGGATTCGGGGGCAACTGCCGCTCCTCACAGTGTGGCGGCTGTGGGGGGTGCCCCTGCCGGGTCGGACCCAATGCTGGGGGCTCACGCCAAAGACACTGCCGCAAGGCAGTGAACGAGTCCTCGGCCTCATCCAGGACCCAAGAGAGCTCAGTCCTCAGGGTAAGTGCACCATGTGGGAACTTGGGAACTGGCTTAAAATTCCTAGCTCCACCCAGCCGCTAATATCTGGCAGCTAGGTGAGTCTGGGAGGGGTTCGGGCCTTGGGATTCGGGGGCAACTGCCGCTCCTCACAGTGTGGCGGCTGTGGGGGGTGCCCCTGCCGGGTCGGACCCAATGCTGGGGGCTCACGCCAAAGACACTGCCGCAAGGCAGTGAACGAGTCCTCGGCCTCATCCAGGGCGGCCAGTGCACCATGTGGTGCTAGGCTTTGCCTGCTGGCCGCCCGGCCGGGAAGCTCTGGGGTAATGGATGTCCGAATTGCTGCTTAGATAGCTCTAGGGTGACCCCACTGTTTCTGGGTTCTGAGTCAATCCTAAAGATTCCCAACGCCAGTAACTCTTCTTTTGCAGAACTTCTAATCACTCAATAATGCTGAGCTTTGAACACCTATAATGCAAAAGATAAACCCCGGATTGTCTAGCAGGATATTTTTTTGCCTGACATGATGTTGGTTCAGGAGACTGGTCACATCAGGCAGGTCCATAATTTTAACTAGCACTCTAGAACCTTATACTGGGGTAGACTCTGTGCAGGATGTGTGGGCCACACCCTGTAGAAAGTTTGGCCCCACTGGTAAACCTAAATTTTAGGTGGTTATGGACTAAGCTAGGTGTGACCAAGGAGCCTGCCATCAATCACAGGTAAAGGGATCCACCATAGACTGGACTGGGCAAGGCAGCAGCACCCAAATGTGCATCCTGAATAGGCTGTGGGGTGGGCCGGGCTGCAACATTCACCAGCTCATACAAAGCCAAATGGGAGGCCAGAGTACACCGGGCACTGGCCTAAAAACCAATGGCATGTATGTAAACTGGGTTTGGGAGTGGATCAAGTGGAGGTACTTGGGAAGCTCCCCTGGCGAGTCATAGCTCTCGCTGGTGAACATGCCGTCCAAATCTGGGGGTCAGACTAGCAGGGCATAGTAGCTCCAAAATGTGTAACTTGGTAATGGACCGTAATGTACTGGGCAGGACTGAACAAACCTTTGTTTACAAGCAAAACTAGAAACCAGCATGGAACACAGGTCATACCGAGCTAGGCTCTTGCACCTACTGGTCCCCAGAGCAACCACGGGCAGGTGCATGATTTACAGCTAGGAACAAGCCCAATCGGGGAGGTAACGGGACACCCTACCTAGGTTGAGGTTCCCACCAAGGGGCGTATGTGCTAGAATTGGAGCTGCGTTCTATCTAGGAAACAGTTGCAGTCACCCGAGGCACTAGTGTGGGCTGGGATTGGATGCACCAGGCCAGTTCAGACCCCAACACCATCTGGTGGCATGGAGAACCAGAGGGTAGATGTGGGACTGACTAGGCTGGGTCTCAACCCCCTACTGAGCCATGCGTGAGCTGTATGTGGGTAAGGACGAGCCATGGCTGGGCTGAAACATCCAATAACAAGAACCAGAATGGGGTGAAAGCCAGCCAGGAAAAGCCACTGTTCCTGCTAGGGCAGGAGGTGAACTGAGTTGGGTTGGCTCAAGGACCCCCTGGCATGCGCAAAACCTGCCTTTGGGAGGGGATCTGATGGAGGAGCCTGGGCAACTCCTCTGGCAGGACACAGTCCCTGCAGGTAAGCGCAAGAAGCATGATAGGAAACAGCCCAGAATAGGCCATGGAAAGTTTCCCACTGGCACACATTCAGCATGGGTCAGGAGCAGACCAGGCTGAATCAGTTCATGTCATCCTCTGGCAAATCCGATCACCAGATCAGAGTGTGGGATGAGCCGGGTTTGGTCGCGACAAAACCAGTACACATTATGGAATGCCAGGGCGTGGTTGCCTGTACTGGATATGAATGCAGCACCCAACCAGCACACATGAGATCCAGGAAGGAAGGGAGGGGCAGAACTGGCGGAGGGGGATTAAGGGGCTGGTTCCCTCGCCGGACAGCTACTCCCAATGGAGAGCGTGGGCTGGGATAGAGACAGACTAGACTATGCAAGGCTACAACGCCTGTGCACTGCATGTGGACTAGATCAGGGAAAAGCCAGGCTGGGCTGATTATTCCTGCTGGTGCAAGCATAAATTAGAGTGGGTGAGGGATGTTTGGACATAGCCGCAGAAGCTGGCACTGGGGACCAATTCTGTCAAGTCAAATCACAGAACCACCTAAAGAGTGCATAAACCGGGACAGAGAGATCTGGGAGGGAAAAAGTGGGTTCCCCCTTCTTGGGTCACTATTCCCGTGGGAGGGCATGAAGACTGGGACGGGGGCTGGGATGGCTAGATAGAGAGGCACTCAACAACACCCGTGAGGGCTGGATGGTTGAGTTGGTTAGATAGAACTAAGCTTTAATACCCATTGACACGTACAAGAGTCAAACGGGATGGGGGACAGACTGGTCTTCTGCTACACATACTGGCAAACCAGGCTAGGGGGCGGGCCTGGTGGGGGTTATTGTGGGTCACCCCGACTAGGCTGCAGCTCCCACTGGTTTGTGTGAGGGCCGAGTACGTGCTGGGCAGAACCAGACTGGACTGCAACACCCATTGGCTCCAGTGCAACTCGGGACTGAAAACAGAACCAACCCAGCAATTGCAACCACCAGCTGATCGTGGTGATGGACTGTGCCGGGCCCTGTGCTTGCTAGAGCATACAAGAAACTAGTCTGGGAATACCTCAAAGTATCTTGGGAGATCTCCCTAATCGAACTGCTGGACTCAGAACTCTAATCAAGAAAAGACAGAAGACAGAGCAGATCAATCATTCATCTCAGCTATATGTTGGCAGCGATATATGGGGCAAACAGAGACTTTATGATGGACCATATCAATCAGTGGACGACCTCATCGAGCGAACCTGGCAGCGATTTATAACCGGAGAACTATTAACACCACTCGAGCACATATCTCAGAGCATGCCCCACATCCGGGACTCGGGGTGGGCGGGAAACTGGGTGGGGCTTCCCCCTCAATATCCCCCTTTACCTCAGATACAAGATGGAAACAATGTGGACATAATAGTATTACCCACTTCCCTATCCCCCTGAACCTTTTTTTTTCTTTCTTTCTTTTCTTTTTCTTTCTTTAACTGTAATTAACTATGTAAAGATTGTCAACAACACAATAAAATAGATTATAAAAAAAAAAAAAAAAAAAAAAAAAGAAAATCTTCCCCTCTGCCTCTCCCTCTCTCTATAAATATGCCTTTCCAATAAAATAAATAAATATTAAAAATAATCAATACAATGAACATACAGCTAATAGAATAGGGAAGAAAATATTAGCAAGCTACTTCTCTGACAGAGGAGTAATTTCCAGAATATTGCAGCAACTCAAAAACTCTACGATGAAAAAGCAATCAATCCATTCAAGCAATGGGCAATAGACCTCAGCATAAAGTTCTCAACAGAAGAAACACAAAAGGTCAACCAGTGAGCATCACTAGCCATCAGCGGAATGTACATGAAAGCCACAATGAGGTATCACCTCACCCCTGTTGGAGTGGCTAGTCCCTAAAGGGAGAGAACAACAAATCCTGGTCAAGATGTGGAGGAGGGAGAACCCTCATACACTGTCGGTAGAAATGTAAATCAATGCAGACACTGTGGTGAACAGTACGGAGATTTCTGCTGAAATGAAACACAGACTTGCCATATGAGCCAGCAGCCCCACTCCTGGGTGTATGCCCAAAGAACCTGAATGTGCTGTACCAAAGAGATACCTGCCCACTATGTTTATAACAGCGCTGTTCACAACAGCCTAACTAGGAATCAGCCAAGGTGACCATCATCACATGAATTGACAAAGAAAATGTGAAACATGCACTCACACAAAATATGCATTATGTACACATACTTGAACATCATTTCGCTGTAAAACGAATGAAATTCTATCATTCGCTTTGACATGATTGCAACTGGTGAACATATCACTGAATGAAATATGCTGGACACAGAAGAACATGTTTTCCCTTGCGTGTGGGAGTTACATGTTCTTTATAAATCAAAAACAAAAAACAAAAAAGGGAAAAAAAACATGTATATCAGTTTCCCTGCAGAAATGGTGTTTGGTCAAACTCTGCTTTAACTCCTTGTCAAACAAATTGTTAAGAATTACACAGTGCTGCAGTTTTAATGATCTGGGACTAATTATTTTACATTCAAGCACATTAGAGCTTAATCTTTAAATTATTTAACATTACTACTTTAGGAAATGTTTTTCCTGAATCAAGAATGCTAATTACATAAAAATATGTACATAGAAAAAGCCATTCTGCATTTTCACAGGAAAGAGCAATCCAAGTGTAATTTCCAGAAGAGTCAAGTACTTCATTATAGTTGAAATTCTGGTCATCTCATTGGTTAGCTCTAACTTCCATATTTAACTTAAAGAAACATCAGGTAATCGTTACAATTCATATGCAAGGTGCCATTACTGTTTCATCGGATTGCTCTGGTGAAGCAGCAGCTGTGTGTGTTAGCTTAATCTCTTTAGATGTCTCACTGTTGTGAAGACTAATTCTCTTATCCACTCTCGTGGTTATGCTGAGTACACGTACCAACAATCTCTGTATGATCAACAGCAAGATGAGCCAGGCTTGGGTTTTTGGTGGAGATTGACCGTGGCTTTCTGATTCAGTTGATCAGACCTATCCTTGGTAGCAAGAACTCTCCGAATTGCTTCCTCAAAGCAGTTGCTACATTGCATCTTTCGCACTCATTTCAAAGTAAGGATAGTTGCGATAGTCCCTGCTAAGGTCTGGGCCTCTTCTGTAGACACCTGTCCTTCACTTATGTCAGTTTCGTTGCCCAAAACCATAAAAAGAAAGCTTCCAGGCTCTTTCACATCTGCATAACACATGAATTCTTTCTTCCAGTTACTCAGGGTCTGGAAGCTTTGTGAATCATGGACCCTGACTGTGAGCAGGCAACAGTGAGAACCCCTGTAAAATGGCCTCCTCAGGCTTCAGAATCACCCTCGACTGGCTGTGTCCAAAATCTGTGTGGTAAAAAAATGTCCATCCATTTTCAAATCTCTACTTCAAAATTCCATATTATTGTATGGAGGAGTTGGATATCAACCTTATTAGTTACATATCTGTTCTTCCTAACACCACCATCTCCAAAAAAAAAGTGATAATTTCCCTATCATTATTATGTGAATGAACTTTGATGTCAGAACCCTTAATTGGCCAGTACAAGCATCATTATCATATGGCATGACTAGGAAAAATCACTCCACGTAGGGATGAACATTGCATCACAGTGGAAGTTGCAAGCGGGAGGCAGCCAAGGTGGCACTGCCGTGCTCAGCTCCAGCAGCTCCAGTCCACAGCAGGTGGAAGAGCATCTCCGTGACTATTTTTAATTTACCGTATGTAAGTGCAATAGACATCATTCGATTATTTCCTAAAGCCCTTGCTGTAAGACCTATGGTCTTTTTATTTGTTGAAATTTTTTTGATTTAGCAGACTATTAAGCCTTTGATTCTAACATAAATAAAAGTGTTATTTCCAAAATAATATATAAAATATTATTTTTTTGTAAGAAAGAGAACAAGGAAAGCAAGGAAGCTAAGCAAGGGTGCTGTGTTATGATTCCCCAGAGAAGCAGAACCATTAGGCTGTATCGACAGACACCAAGAGCCATGTACACGGAGAGATAAAGGTATGGAAGAGATTATGCGGCGCTGGCTCACACCGTTATGGAAGACAACAAGTCTTGTGATCTATGTTTTGCAATCTCGAGGTCTGACAGATCTGGGTATTTAGTTTCATTCAAGTGCAAAGGCCTGAGGACCAGGAGAACTGAGGCTGGAGTCTATCCCAGTCCCCGAGCAGAAGACCAATGTCAACTCCAAAAGGCAGCTAGGAAGCAAAAGGGACAAATCTCTCCTTCCTCCCTCTTTGTTCTATTCAGATCCTCAACAGACTGGGTGATGCTTGACTACTTTGGGGAGAGCTGTCTGCTTGCAGATCTGAGCATCAAACGGTAGCCTCATCTAGACACAGTCCAAAGAACTGGCACCTCCTGTCCTGGGCAAGTTGATCCTTACAATTAAATGGCACAGCTTTCATTGTCTGGTTCCGCAAGGGACTGTGACACATCAGCTCTTTCGTGGAATTCTTCAAACCAGAGGTCAGGGCTTTCCGCCATCAAGTCTCAACACCCCTTGGTCACTGTGTGAGCGCCACAATGGACCACAATGGACAAGGGTACAAATCCCCAAGCACTACTGATTCTGGGAACCTACTGGCTGAATCTGGCTGGGGAAACCCACCTGAGATCTGCCACACATCTACAGGTGGTTAGATGTTCTTCCTTATTTCTAATGAATACAGTCCAACTAGGACGTGCCAGCTGGACTCCAGCCCTGAATATGAGACACTGCAGACAGGGACGGAGGTAACTCAGTGTCTCCAACCAACCAGCGAAACAACAGCACAGAGTCACAGATGTTAGCAACGATCACTCCCTAGTGACTTGTCTTGGTTGTATCTGAATCATGTCCAGCTCTTGATATTTGAAAACAATACACCTCTAGCTGTTTTTCGCTGTTTCCAGAATCTAGCTACACCTTTCTATTGTCTGAGTTCTACTTTGGGAGACAGATGTCTCTCCTGTCTGGCACAGGCAAGACAGCCTGCTTGAACATTCTGGAACTTACTGCTTTCTCCTGGTGTTTGAAATGTGGAGGGAGGTGTAGAAGGCTTGAAGGTTATTCCCTTATTGGCAGCAGCATCTGGCTGCCTCCACTCTCCTTGGGTGTGGACCCTGCTGGGGTGCCCAGGGCCTGGTCCCCTTTACCCCTTCAAACTGAACCTTTTGCATGCCTGGTTATGTAAATGATGGAAACTACCCTTCATTTCCATCGTTTACAACCAACAGCTCTGACCAACAAATCCACAGTATGAACAGTATTTTAAAAACTTCAGCTCACATAGTGTACCACTTGTAATGGCAGACAGTACATCCTACTCTTTTTTCTTTCAAGAATTGTTTATTTCTTTGAAAGCCAGAGTTACACAGAAAGAGGAAAAGACAGAGAAATTGATCTTCTGTTTGTTGCTTTACTCACCAAACGGCTGCAGCAACCAGGGCTGGGCCAAGCTGAAACCAGGAACATCTTCCAAATTTCCCACGTGAGTGCAGGAACCCAAGCACCTGCTTTTCCAGGAGCATTAGCAGGGCGCTGGATTGGAAACAGAACAGCCAGATCTTGAAACCATGCCCAAATGGGATTCTGACGGTTTTATCTGCTATGCCATAGCACCAGCCCCGATCCTATGATTTTTCACTCCTTGCCAGTGGTCAACAACCACTGCCCTGTCTGGCACTGTGGATTCCTCCACGATGGTAGATTCATGACTATCAGAGACCGCACAATAACAAGCAATGAGTAAACATCACAAGATGGACAGAAAGAAAGTAGAAAATTAACAAGTGATTTTTTTTCTATCTCTATTCCTAGATTTTAAACACAAGTACCTAAATAGATCGTGTTACTGCACAATCTTGTTTTCAAAATTAGTGAAAATATTCAATGTTGCTTTTATGCTTTTCAGCTCTTAACTTTTTTTCTTTTTTTAATTTAATTTGATTTATTTAAAAAGCAGAGACCAACAGCAAGGGAGCAAGACAAACATATCTTCTATTTGTTAGTTCACTCTTGAAATAGCCACAATGGGGACCTGTGCTGTGGTTCAACAGGCAAATCTTCCACCTGTAAGCACCGGCATCCCATATGAGCATCAGATCCTAGCCCGGCTACTCTTCTTCCCATCCAGCTCCCTGATTGTGGCTTGAGAAAGCAATAGAGCATGGCCCAACTCCTTGGAACCCTGCACCCACATAGGAAACCTGGAAAAGGCTTCTGCCTCCAGACTGGCTTAGCTCTGGCCATTGCAGCTATTTGGAGGGTGAAATAGCAGATGGAAGATTTTCTCTATCTCTCCTTCTCTATAATCTGCCTTTCCAATAAAAATAAATAAATCTTTTTTTTTAAATGACAACAATGGTCAAGGCTGGGCCAGGCTGAAGCCAGGAGCAGTGGGCCAAGTAGGTGTGCCCCTGCCAGTCATGTGAAAGATAAGGCTGGAGTTCCAGGCTCCTGGCTTCAGCCTGGACAAGCTCTGAGAATCGTGACCAGGTGGGGAAGCGAACCACCAGATGGAAAATTCTCTTTCCCTTTGCCCCCTCCTCTCCAACTCCCTGTGAGATCTACTATCTTTTAAAATAAATATCTCTTTACTTTAAGAAAAAAAAAAAAATAGGGCTCGGCAGCGTGGCCTAGTGGCTAAGGTCCTCACCTTGATCCCATATGGCCGCTGGTTCTAATCCCGGCAGCTCCACTTCCTCTCTATCTCTCCTCCTCTCAGTATATCTGACTTTGTAATAAAAATAAAATAAATAAAAAAAAAAAATACCCTGGGGGCATCGTGGATTGCAGGTTAAGCCACTGTCAGCTGCACTGGTTTTCCATACGAGCACAGATACATGTTCCAGCCGCTGCACTTCCCAACCAGCACCCTGCTAACGGCCTGGGAACGCAGTGGAAAACAGCCCAAAATCTTGGGCCCCTGCCATCCGTGTGGGAGACCCAGAAGAAGCTCCTGGCTCCTGGCTTTGGCCTGGCCCAGCAGTGTGCACTGTAGCTATAAGGAATGAACCAACAGATGGAAGTTCTCTCTCTCTCTTTCTCTCTCTGCTTTTGCCTATGTCCTTGTCATTTTATTTTTCAAATAAGTTTTCATAAAAAGAAATCAATACCCAAAGAAACGGAAAACCCAAATGAAATGATCAAAAGAAAAGATACTCTGGAAAAAGAGTGAGTTATATGCTCCAAGCAAGAGCGATCTTTTTTTTTTAATCATAAAAGATGAATCCCTTATTATCACAGGACATCTTGAGTCAGAAATTCAGTTTCCTGGTTGTTCTACAACATTGAACTGACAGCGTCCTTGGAGACGTAGTTGCCTGGTAACTCAGACCAAAGTCTATCTTTTGGCTCCCCAGGAATCCTATCTATTTCAAGGTTTTTCTGTTGAGCTCATTTCTTTCCCTCCAATCCCCAAACTGAAGAATTTTTTGGAGAAAAGTTCTGGTTAGAAGACAGACCCTTTTCTCCTCCAGAAGATATTTTTGTGAGGCAGTACAGCTGTCTTTACGCAGTTGAATCACTCTATTTTCAGGGTTGTTGCATGAACACAGAAGAAGAAGAAAACCCAAAAGCAGGCTGATGGAGAGGACATTTCGGGGGGAGGCTTTCTGAGGCTGAAAGATCCGCACTGTCTAAGGAGAGAAACGGGTTCACCACCTCACATGAGATCCAGGTACCACTGGTGGCGTCATGGTGCTGCAGGTGCCTGCGACACTGGCACCCCTGGTGAGGAGCCATGGAGGGAGGCCCCACCATGAAAGCCCTGGGTCCACCCAGTGCTGCCATGTTTCTCTCACTCTACACTTAAACACCTCCCACCCCCCAAAAAACCCATTAGGTACTGCAGGGCCATAGCCTGCGTTGCTAGCATCCCATAGAGAAAGCGGTTCAAATCCCAGCTGCTGTACTTCTAATGCAGCTCCCTGCTAACGCATCTGGAAAAATCAGCGGAAGATTGCCTAAGTGCTTGGGCGACCCACATAAAGTTCCTGACTCCTGGGTTCAGGCTGGCCCAGCCTCTGCCATGTGGCCGCTGGGGGAGCAAATGAAAAATCTCTCTCCCTTTCCTTCTTACTGTAACTGTGCCACTCAAATAAATACATAGATCTTTAAAGAGAAAAAACTAGATACTGTATCACTTATGATTATGATACAACACATAAGGAAACTTATTGAAGGAATTGGGGTGCTCAAAATGCTCACCAGAGGCAAGTTCTTGGCACTTGGTGAATAAATGGTTTATGATGGCTGTATTCCATGTTAAAATTTCTGGACTTGAGTCCCAGATCTGCTCCTGACTTGAATTTCCCGCTAATGCGCATGTCAGAATGGGTCACATAGCTGTCTTCCTGCCACGCGTGTGGGAGGGATGCTGTTTCCAGGCTTTGGCACAGCCCCCATGGCTGTTATAGGCATTGAAACAGCAGGTAGAGCTTTCTCTCCTCCTCTCTCTGTTTCTCTGCTTTCAGATAAATTTAAAAATAAACTTTAAAAAAAACGGGACAGGGAGCTAACCACATAATTTGAAATTAGGCAGATGCCGCAGTTTTGGGAGCTAAGACAACAGTTCCACCTGCTGAGACAGTTGGCTGCCGGTGACCTGATCTGACTTTGAATGACTCACTTGAATTTCATGATCCTAGTGGGGTGTGTCAAGCTGGCTGGGTGAAGGTCACAGGTCTGGGCCTGCTGTCCCCAGGCAGTAACAGGAAGGTTCTTCCAGTAAGGAAGTCTCTAAGGGCGTCTCTAAGAACCCTTTCAGGTTCCCTGGCAAAGAGGCAGGGTTCTAGATTCACAGCCACATCAAGAGTGCCCACAGTACTGAGAGAACTCATCAGGAGACGCTTGCAGTGCTCTTGGGGAGGGAGAAGGAGGAGCAGGGAGCCAAACAGGATCAAGTATCCATCACTGTGTGGTGAATCCTAACCTGGGCAGACACGCTGGTATCACAGACATGCTGACTTAGTGCTCTCAGAAGAAACCTGTAAGAAAGTGGAGCGAGCAGCCCAAAGCAGGGGCCGTGCTAAGCAAAGAGGGGATTTCCTGTCAAGTCCAATTTCAGCCTAACCGGTGGAGAGTTCTGGAGTGTGAATGACACCGCGTGACCAGTCACTGGCTAGATGGAAATGCAACTTCTGGAAGACAGGTGCCCACTACTGACCAAAGGCAATTCTCCCAAGAAGGAAGTAAGCTTGAACTATTAGCAGGCAACACCATGGCTGGAGGAGGGGGCAGGAGCTGGGGGCGCAGGCACCAGGAAAGCAGGCGGGTTGCAGCATGCCAACACTGCCTACTATTTCTTAAGTCCAGCACTTCCCATCAATACCATCCTGGGACCACTACTTACTCTAAAACACAGCAAATAAAAGGGGCTAATTATCTCTCGTGTGCTTGTCTCCTTGGGAAAAATAGCTGACAGAAAGCATAACAATAGTATATTGCAATATAAAATATTTTTTAAAAGAAAAGATTATTGATATGGTATTTTCATAGAAATGAGGCTGAGGAAGGATGGATACCAGGAAGGAACTCAGTAGGAAAAACACAGAACTATTAGACTTGATATTGCACTTGAGGCCATGCAACAGAAAAAATATATCTAAATTGAAGGAGCTTATAGATCCAACAAGTAATTAGGAAAAAATTCGTGTTATAGGCATAGGAAACTAAGCAAAAAGAAAAAAAAAAAAAGACTGTTGACTCCAGGAAAAACAAAAAGTTGTACAAGAAACAGAACGCAACTGTGCTTAGCAACATATTTTTAAAAGATTTCTTTCTTGCTTTCCGGGGACTGAAACACAGAGAAGATCCTGGCCAGCGACATCCGATTTCATTCAGTTCTGCACGTCTTTAAATTCTCCCACCCTCCAAACTCCTCCAGCAAATGTTTTGACCCCCCCCCAAAAAAACAAATAAAAAAATATGTATTTATTTGACAGAATAACATAAAGAGAAAAGGAGACAGAGAAGAGAGAGAGGTTTTCCATTGTTTTGGTTCGGTCCCTAAATGGTTGCAACAGCCAGGTCTGGTTTAAGCTGAAGCCAGGAGCCTGGAACTCCACCCAAGCCTCCCACACGGGTGGCAGGGGCCCAAGCAGCTGGGCCATCTCTGCCGCCTTCTCAGTCAAGTTCACAGGGAACTTATTGGCAAGCAGAGCAGCCAGGACTCCAACCAGCACTCCTCCGATCCTGCTACGGAGGTGAGAGCGGCTTCCTCAGCTCACAACCTTAGAGCCATGTTCACTTCCACTGGTCACGCTTCCAGATCTCGTAACCCAGAACTTCAGACTAATCCTTTGTTTGAGTGGGTTGCCTGGGTGTTAAACAATAAGTGACAGTATGCCTGGACAAACTTCCCCCACTAGATTCTTCCTTAAGTTATGATAACTAAAATATTTCAAGATATAGAAATGGCAGTTATCCTGATGTCATCATTATATTACTAAACACTCACACATACATTATCACACTCACCCCATACATTTGGAAAACTATTGTGAGACAACGAAAAACATGCTTAAAACATGTCCAGACTGGAAACATTATCAAAAACAAAATAAAGTTATAAAAATATTCAGACATTGCCAAAATATTCCCTGGAGAGCAAATTCACCCCAAATTGAGAGCCACCGTTCTAATTTCTTTATAACTGTATTCAATTTTCTGTTTTTATAACAACTGATACGGCTGTATTTTTCCTATTAGAAGCCGATGGATTCAGAAAAACTGCTTCTTTTAAAATTTTTTTTAAATATTTATTTATTTTTATTACGGAGTCAGATATACAGAGAGGAGGAGAGACAGAGAGGAAGATCTTCCGTCCGATGATTCACTCCCCAAGTGACCGCGATGGCCGGTGCTGCGCCAATCTGAAGCCAGGAGCTGGGAACTTCTTCCAGTTCTCCCAGTTGAGGATGGCTCAAAGCCCTGGGACCCTGCACCCACGTGAGAGATCCGGAGTAGGCTCCAAGCTCCTGGCTTCAAAATGGCTCAGTTCTGGCTGTTGTGGCCATTTGGGGAGTGAATCAATGGACGAAAGATCTTCCTCTCTGTCTTTCCTCCTCTGTATATCTGATTTTCAAATAAAATGAAAATAAATCTTTTTTAAATGTATGCATATACCACTACTAAAAATAAAATACTTAGAGGGTCCTGTGCAGGAGCCTAGTGGCTAAAGATCTCACCTTGCACGCACCAAGATCCCATATGGGCACTGGTTTATATCCCAGTGGCCTCAATTCCCATCCAGCTCCCTGCTTGTGGCCTGGGAAAGCAGTAGAGGATGGCCCAAAGCCTTGGGACCCTGCACCTGCGTGGAAGACACAAAAGAAGCTCCTGGCTCCTGACTTTGGATTGGCTCTGCTCCAGTGTTGCAGCCACTTGGGGAGTGAATCAACAGATGGAAGATCTTTCTGTCTCCCGTCCTCTCTGTAGATCTGACTTTCTAATAAAAATAAGTAAATAAAGTACTAGAAAAGGAGAGCATGGGTGGCTGAGGCAGTGGCTCCACACGCTGATGCTCTTAGGTGATTAAAGCAATACTTATTGGACTTTTGTCTTTAATCTCATCTAAATCATTTCCTCTTCTGTTTCACCCAGGGGCAAGTGTGGCTGTCATCGCGCCTGCATCCCGTTGATCTCTTCCCCAAGGTTGCCTGTTCTTGAATGTTTCTTGGTGGAGAACTGGTTTGCCTCCTTGCCAAGAGGTAACAGAGCAAACAGGTACAAATGGTGCCCAAGTTCAGCGGCGTAGGGTGTCCAGTCTGAGAGCAAGACGAGAGTGAGAGCAGCGGAAAGCAAGGCTGTAAAGTTTAACGCACACAGCTGGGTATCTCAGTAAAGGACCGAGCCCAGTGGGCATTCACACTGGGGCTTACCAGGGAGGGCGGTCCAGGCCTTCCCGTTATTTCTCTGTCCTTTCTATCTCTTCTCCCAGACCAAGGGTTTATCGGGTGTGTAATAGGTTAGATGCGGTGTTTGCAGACTGAGTTGCCCACTTGGACCAGGCTGTCCGGATTCTCCTGGGATGCCTTCCTTGGAGGTGGGAGGAGGCTGATCGCTGGGACAGTCACTGGGGTGCGGCAGGAGTTTCTACTGTGACATACTGGCCTGTGTCCTTGCTGTGCTTTCCAGGCTGCTCCATCCTTTCTCTTTTTGCACAAGCATCGCTTGCCTTCGGCATCCAGATCACATTACCTATCTACAAGGGTGGTCTCCTTCTAGGAGCAGTGGTGGGGTGTTCAGAGCTTTACGACCTTGTTTTACCAGCATGTTTCCTCCGTCTCCACTCTGCCCAGCTCCTGACCACGGAGATCTCCACCATGAAGTCCAAGCTGTCTGCCTCCCCCACCACAGCAACTGAGATGAAGGTTTCATTACCAACTTTTTTTGTTTCTGTATTATTTTTTTTCTAATTCTTTCTCTTTTTTAAAGATTTATCTTTATTACAAAGTCAGATATACAGAGAGGAGGAGAGACAGAGAGGAAGATCTTTTGTCTGATGGTTCACTCCCCAAGCGGCCGCAATGGCTGGAGCTGAGCCAATCTGAAGCCAGGAGCCAGGAGCCTCTTCCGGGTCTCCCACATGGGTGCAGGGTCCCAAAGGTTGGGTCGCCCTTGATTGCATTCCCAGGCCACAAGCAGGGAGCTGGATGGGAAGCAGGGCCACCAGGATTAGAATCGGCGTCCATATGGGATCCTGGTGCATTCAAGGCAAAGACTTTATTATTTTAACCTCTACGTTACTGTACCAGGCCCTATTTCTTTATTTTTGATAATCTTTACATGGTTAATTAGGGTACAAAGGGTCAAGCGCTACAGGAAAGTGGATAAAACTATTGTTTCCACATTATCTTTTTATACTCTTCTTGTATCTGGGGTAAAGTGGGTGATAAAGGGAGAAGCCCCACCCAGCCTCCCAACCATCCCAGGGTCCAGGATGTGGAGCATGCTCTGAGGGTCTTGCTCAAGTGGTTTTGATAGTTCAACTGTTCTGAATTGCTGCCAGTCTCACCATTCAAAGCAAAATGAAATCTCTTCAGAATCCATTGATTGACATAGTCTATCTTAGAGTCTCCATTTGCCCAGTTTTTCACTGCCAACATATGGCTGGGATAGTTGATCGATTTGTCCTGTCCTCTGTTGTGGTGCCAGGTATCCTCTGCAGGCTCCGGTAGACTGCCATATCCTCCATGCACACCTGATTGTACTGTCCACTGCCCCATCTGAGCCTCTAAGGAGGCTTGGCTCTGGCATTTGCACTCTATGGCAGACCATGGAACCTGCACTTCTAGGGTTCTGAGTCCGTCAGTTCAGTTGGGGAGATCTCCAAAGAAACTTTGTCTGAGGTGATCCCAGAACAGATTCTTGTGTGTGCTTGCCAGTACAGGGCCCGGCACAGTCCGTCGCCCCAATCAGCTGGTCTTGCAATCGCTGGGTTGGTTTCCTTCAGTACCGTTCAGGCAACTTCTTCCTATGTAAATCCATTCATTCTCTCCTTGTTTGTGCTATTATTGACATATAAGTACATGTTCATGCTTATGCTATCCTTCTCTCTCTAAAATCTGCCTTTCAAATAAAAATAAAAACACCTTTTAAAAAGGAGGGAGGGGTGTGTTCATGATGAAAAACACATGAAACTTCTCCCAGCATGCACAGAACTCTGGCTACCGATCCAGTCACGGTAGCATTGAAACAACTTGATTACAAGGACTAGTGAATGGCATCAAAGCCTTTCACAAACATGACATGCTTGGCTTCTCTCAGGTCCTCTGTGGCACCTCTCCAGAGAGGAATGAGAAGTCCCCTGTCCCCCTTCTCCCCTTGGAAGATCACTCTGGCTTCCCTCCCTGCTGACAGATGTCCTTCTCCATACCTGGAAGGAAGGAATGTCATACCAAGAGGCCTAAAAGATTCTGAACAAATGGGTCTTGTTGAATTCCCCCCAATGCTGTCATCAACTCTTTCCCTTCTGTCCTTCAATCACACTTCCACACAACTGTCCATAAAAACACAGTTTCCCCCTAAGTGTTGGGGTCTTAGGCTCAGTGGGGTCCATGCTATGTAAGACCTACATTAAATACATGCATAGGCTTTCCTCTTGTCAATCTGGCTTGTGTTACATAAAGGGGTCCCAACCTTCAGCCTTGCAATGGGTGAGGGGGTAAATCGTACATTTTCTCCCCTGCCATAGTCACGCTGAACACCCAGCAGCGACACTGTGTGTGTGTCCTTTGTGATCATGACGAATTATTATTAGGTTCAGACCACTGATGCCATGGGATAATGCTTGACTTAGGATAATGTGTTTAATCTAAATATTTCTCCTTGTCACCTTTCATAATTGTTTACTGATGACTGTCTCTCTCTCTTTTTTTAAATACATTTTCACTTTCCACAGTTGAACAATCTTGGCTACTGGGATTCTCCATGGAAACAGGGCAGCGAATGCTTGCTACACCTTCCAGAGCGCATTAAGACAATGCTCTCCTTTTACTTGTTGCCTGGCAACAATCATCTCTTTTCACTCAAAGGGAAATCTCCTAGGTAGTTGCTGATCAGAGATTTTGGCAGGGTAAGGGATAAAACAGTTCTCATAACATTGGAGAATGGACAGAACAGTTTAATCCTTTCCATTTCTGAAGAGTCAAGTGATGTCTTTGCAATAAATGGCAGACAAAGCACGGAAGTGGGTGTGATCAGAGGAGAACACTCATCCAGGGTCTTGGGGAGCAACCCAGACAAAACTGCAGTTTTCTTGGGCGGAAGCTTTAAATTGCACGTACGAGACTCAGTTTGAATTTTATTTCATTTCCAATAAAAATAAATAAATCTTTTAAAAAGGAAAGAATTGTGAGGCAAAGGATCATCTACCATTGGAACCAATCCACTTGGAAGATGAACTGATTTATGGAGAAAGGAGAGACACAGAGAAAGATCTTCCATTTGTTGGTTCACTCCCCAAATGGCCACAAAAGCTGGGGCTGAACCAATCAAAAACCAGGAGCCAGGAGCTTCTTCTGGGTCTCCTCCATGGGTATAGGTTCCCAAGGCTTTGCGCCATCCTTTATTGTTTTCCCAGGCTATAAGGAGCAGGGTGGGAAGTAGAGCAACCAGGACATGAACCAGCGTCCATATGGGATTCTAGTACTTACAAGGTAAGGATTTAGACATTAAGCTATTCTTTCTTCTTATCCCATCTTCCTTCTTGCCCCATCTTCTTACCCTAGTTTACCAAGCACAGAGTATTATTCATATCGTTCACTCTGGGCTTGGTATAGAATGCTGTAGAATGTGGTGGACTATGTAGACCAGTGGATTCTGAAGAGATTACATCATGTTTGGAATGGTGAGACTGGCAGCAATTCAGAACAGTTGAACTATCGAAACCACCTGAGCAGTGCCCTCGGAGCATGCCCCACGTCGGGGACCCTGGGATGGTTGGGAAGGTGGGTGTGGCTTCTTCCTTTGTCTCTCCTCTTCTCCCAGATACAGGAAAGAGAAAAGAGAATGTGTCAACAATGGTCTTACCCACTTTCCTGTAGCCCTTGACACTTTGAGCCCTAATCAATTATGTAAAGATCATCATCAAAATTAACATATGTGTGTATAAAAAAAAGAATGCTATAGAATGTGGGTAGATGTCACCTATGCTATGTCAAGCCAGAGGCTTCCAATGAGTTTTGGAAAATGAGCAGCACTGCCTGCATTTCTGCCAGCTGCCAGGGAGCCAAAGCCCTGCCAGTTTAGATCCTAGAATGAGAATTGGGTAAAAGAGACCAAATCGAAGCACAACCTGCAAAGACAGTGAGTGAAGAAGATACACTTGTAAGTTGTTGAGGGCCGAGGCTTTCCGAGGCTTTCCGAGCCTGTGATAGTAGTAACATCCACACCAGACTAATGCAATCCTTGAGGAACCGAGTATTCCTACCAGGAATGACGTATCCACTGAGACTCCGCTGCCTATATTAGAGTACCTGGGTTCGACTCCTGCACTCTGCTCCTGACCCCAGCTTCGTGCTGAGGCTAATCCTGGCAGACAGAGCAGTGATGGCTCAAGGAACTGGGTTTCTGCCACCTGCATGGGAGACCTGAATTGAGGGCCCAGATCCTGGTTTCAGCTTCAGCTGCAAGCTGATGCTAACATTTGGGAAGTGAACCAGCAGATGAGAGCTCTCTATCCAACTGTGCGTGTATGACTGCCTCGCAATTAAATAACTATGTATATTTAAAAAGTGAATGTGTACACTGGGTTCTGATCATCTAATCCCATTTTTCCAATCACCCATCACACAGCTAAATCTATTTTAGAGACCAAGTGGTTGCCGCTGCCTGTGCTGCTTGAATCCCATATGGGCCCTTGTTTGAAACATGGTTGCTCCACTTCAAATCCAGCTCCCTGTTCATGTGCCTGGGAAAGTGCAGACAGATGGCACAAATGGCCCCTGTCACTTACTTGGGAGACCTGGAAGAAAACTCTAGGCTTTAGCCTCGACTCCAGCCATTGAGATCACCTGGAGAGTAAACCAGAAATCTGGAAGATCTTGCTTGTGCCTTTCAAATAACTTTTTAAAATCTTTTTTTTTAAAGACTTACTTGTTGTCTTCAGGATATTGAGGTGCTTTTTAACATTAATTAATTTATTTGATAGAGTCACAGAGTAGGAGAAGAAGAGGCCGAGAGAGAAACAGAACACGTCCATCCTCTGTTTCATTTCCTAGATGGCTTCCCTCCTGGCTCCTGGCTCCTGGCTTCAGATGGACTCAGTTCCAGCCATTTTGGCCAGTCAGGAAGTGACCAGCAGACAGAGGATCTTTCTCCCTGTCTCTCCTGTCTGTTTATCTGCCTGTCCAGTAAAAATAAATAAATCTTTTTTTTTTTTAATTGTAGCTCTGCTACTTCTAATCCCAGCGGCCCTGCTTCCCATCCAGCTCCCTGCTTGTGGCCTGGGAAAGCAGTCAAGGACGGCCCAAAGCCTTGGGACCCTGCACCTGTGTGGGACACCCGGAAGAGGCTCCTGGCTCCTGGCTTTGGTTCGGCTCAGCGCTAGCCATTGCAGCACTTGAGGAGTGAATCATCATACAGATCTTCCTCTCTGTCTCTCCTCCTCTCTGTATATCTGACTTTGTAATAAAAATAAATCTTAAAAAAGAAAATTGCAGCTCTCCCACTGATTCGCCCCTACATACACACACACACATACACACACACACACACACACACACTTTTTGTAGGTTCCCTGCCTTCTCAGGGAACAACCAAATGAAAAGGAAACAGTAGAAGGGTCTGGTCTCAGGGTTAAGATGGCTCAGTCTCCGCACCAGCATAGGGAAGGACTGGACTCATTATGAGTTGGACCACTTAGGGCTAGTTAATGAGGCACTGCAAACTCAAATGCGTGCAAAGGAGGAGCTAGGGAGAAGCAGGTGGATGGGCAATGTGGAACTGGCTCTGTGGGGCTTGGCAGGGCTGTGCTCAGCACAACCCCTCTCTCCATGCCTGCTGAGGGAGGCGGCTCCTCCTCTGGCAGGGAAGGACAAGAGGCCTGGGGTTGCCAATTCAGAATCAGAAAGAGTTGGGAAACTAAATGTTTATGAAATCTTCTGGTTTTTAAATGCTGGCAAGGAAAATTTGAAGCACTGTGAATTTCTGGCAGAGAAAATTAATCTTGCCTAGGACTCCACTGGACAGCTCCTAAGGGTCCCTGGGTGGGATGACTTTTAAAGGTTCCCTATTTGGTTCTGTTGCAGCCTGACCCATGCGCCACCTAGCGGTAGGACAGGCCGTCAGCGTTCCCAAGAAGACACTTCAACAACAAAACAAAATTTTTATTAAGTTTTTAATTTTTTTTAAATTATATTTCTATTTGAAAGGCAGAACAAAATGGAGGGAGGGAGCGAGATCTTCCATCCCCTGATTCACTCCTCCAATGCGCACTGGGCCGGGCCAAAGCCAGGAGCTAGGAACTCCATCTGAGTCTCCCATAGGGGTGGCAATCACTCAATCTGTCTATAAATTTTAAGGATGTATTTGTGGTCTGAGAACCCTATAGATCTTTACTGTGGTTTAGATCTTTCTGATTGTTCCTTAATAAGCATGAGAATTGCATGGATTATCTGTCACTGTGGGACAATTCCTTCCAAAAAGTGGTGGCTGCAGGGTGGGTTGGACCCCGTGATTGAAACACCAAGGGCCAGAGTTGTGGTACAAGAGGTCAGGCAGCAGTTTGTGATGCCAGCACCCCATGTGAGACAGGCAATTTGAGCCCCAGTGTTTTTCAGCCTATTTCTGGTCCAGTTTCCTGCTAATGGGTTTGAGAAGGCAGTGGAAGATGGCTTAAGTGCCTGGGCCCCTGACATCCACAATGGCCAGAGCTGAGCTAATCCGAAGCTAGGAGTGAGGAGCCTCCTCCAGGTCTCCCACGCAGGTGCAGGATCCCAAGGCTTTGGGCCATCCTCCACTGCTTTCCCAGGCCACAAGCAGGGAGCGGGGCTACCGGAATTAGAACCAGCGCCCATATAGGATCCTGGCACATGGAAGGCAAGGACTTTAGCTGCTAAGGTACCGTGCTGGGCCCAGATCTTTTGCTTTTTAAACAGCAGCATCTGAACATCATGGCCCAAAAGGGATGAAGCTGCAGTGATGGAATCAACAGGCAACGGAGCATTCAATCTGGCAATGCCTTATAAAAAAAAAAATAATAAAAAAAAAATAATAAATAAATAAATAAATTGTTGGGCCCGGTGAAGTAGCCTGGCAACTGAAATCCTCACCTTGCACGCACCAGGATTCCGTATGGGCAACAGTTCCAATCCCGGTTGCTCCATTTCCCTTCCAGCTCCCTGCTTGTGGCCTGAGAAGGCAGTCAAGGATGCCCCAAGGCCTTGGGACCCTGCACCCATGTGGGAGGCCGGGAGGAGGCTCCTGGCTCCTGGCTTCAGATTGGCTCAGCTTCGACAGTTGCAGTCACTTGGGGAGCGAGCCATTGGACAGAGGATCCTTCTTTCTCTCTCTCTGCCTATCTTAATATCTGACTTTTCAATAGAAATAAATAAACCTTAAAAAAAGTGTCAGTATAATATTCCCAGCCCAGTTAAGACTGCCTAGTTACAATAATGACAAGCACGGCACATTATTCACTAGAGGATAGAACCCAAGCAAGCACTTCATGCAACTCATTCAATGCTAAACAAGTTCACCATTATTAATAAGAAAAGAGGTTACTACTGAGCAAACTGTGTGCAAGTTGGTTTCTTCGAATCAATGAGGCCCCCACCAGGAACTCACTTCTGAGAAGTGGGCAGGTGTCAACACAGCTAAATTAAAAACTCCCCTTACCCGCAAAAGTATCTGACTCACTGCCCCAAACTCTCAGAGACCCATTGCAAGACTATGAACAAACCCATTCTTCCTTGTTTTTTCTTGTTGACGTTTTTCATCCTGTCAGTGAGGAACAAGAACCCAGTCACGTACTAATACCAAAATTCCTACACCATAATTACCTGCTCCATTTCTCAGATGAGAAAACTGAGACTTCAAAGCTGAAGTTGGGGTCACTTGTATCCCGGAAACAGAGCTGCTGAGATACTCGTCAAAGGAACATGTTCACTCTCTTCTGTAGCATTTTATTTCTGGAATCTCTCCCGAGCCATCAACTTCACCGAAAATCAGCACCAACTATCATTAGAACTGCAACAAAAGGAAATCAGACAATAGAGTTAATAGAGACACAGAAAACATTATTTTACAATCCCAAAGCTGCACTTCTTCCCATCTGAACTTGAGTGGGAAGGAGGAAATAATGTTAACCTCCTCATTAGTCAGTCCTCCCCCAGCCAACTGATTCAGCCCCATAAACAATAGGCATAATTATAACGAACACTTGTGTGTTTATATCTGTGTGTCTAGACACAGCTTACATTGAAAACAAAAGGCAGCAGAAAGGAAAAGGCAGCCCGCTGTCTTAAATTTTTGTGTGTCCAACTTTTCCTTTTTAAAATTTCATCATACTTTGTTATTTGAAAGAGTGAAATTGAGCTAGATGTTCAACTTGCTGTAAACAGGAGATAGTTCATACAGTTAGCATATTCAGATTTGTCTTCTAAAAATGCTTCGTAGAGGAATCTGTTTAGGGGTTACAACAAGAATGCATTTTCAAAAAAAAATTGTTTATTTATTTGAAGTAGAATTAGAGAGAGATCTTTCCTTCATCCACTGCTTCCCTCACGGCTAGGAACCGGGCTGGCTTAAAGCCAGGAGCCAGGAGCTTTTTTTTTCCAAGTCTCCCACATTCAAGAACCCAAGAATTGGGGCCATATTCTGCTGCTTTCTCAGGCACATTGTGGAGAGCTGGATCAGAAGTGGAACAGCGGGGACTTGAACCTGCGTACATATGGGATGCTGACTTTTCAGGCAGGGGTTCAATGTGCTATCGCCAGTATTGGCTCCAGACAAGTATCCATTTTATAAAAAGTGACCAGGGCCTGGCATGATGGCTCAATTGACTAATCCTCCATTTACAAGCTCTGGTCAGGATCCAGAGCCCATATGGGATTCCCAGAACTTGTAACTGGAGGATTAGTCGGAGCTGAGCCAATTCAATCCCAGGAGCTTCTTCCAGGTCTACCATATAGGTGCAGGGGTCCAAGGGCTTGAGCCATCCTCTACTGCCTTCCCAAGCCATAAGCTGGGAGCTGGATGGGAAGCGCAGCAGCCAGATCACAAACCAGTGCTCACATGGGATGCTGGCACACTAGGCAGAGGCTTAGCCTGCTCTGCCACAGAGCCAGCCCAGGGGAATAACTTTTCAAGATCTATGCACAACATAGTGCTGTTAATAATGATGCACTGCATGTTTGAACATTTCTAAAAGAATTTTCAAATGTTTGTTTTTACTCATCTATTTTGAAAGACAGAAAGAGCAAGTGAGCTTTCATTGATTGATTTACTTCCAAATGCCACAATAAGGCCTGGTGTGACAGCTTTATTGGTTAATACTCCATCTCTAAGCAGTGGAATCCCACATGGGCTCCAGTTCTAATCCCAGCTGCTCCACTTCCCATGCAGCTCCCTGCTTGTGGCCTGGGAAAGCAGTCGAGGACGGCCCAAAGCCTTGGGACCCCACACCTGTATGGGAAATCCAGAAGAAGCTCCTGGCTCCTGGCTTCATATCACCTTGGCTCCAGCCACTGTGGCCATTTGGGGAGTGAACCAGCAGGCAGAAGATCTTTGTCTCTCCTTCTCTTTGCAAATCTGTCTTTCTGACAAAAATAAATTTAAAATGCCCAACTAGGTCAAGTTGAAGTCCAGAGTCGAGAATTTAATCTAGAACCCCCAGTGGGGGTGACAGAGAACCAACTTCTCGAGCTACTTCTTTGGATGTTCATTAGCAGGCAGCTGTAATTGGGAGAACAGGGACTTGAACCCAGTCACGCTAGATGCTCCCAAGAGAAAAAGTAATTATGCGAGGTATGCTAAATGCCTAATTTATTTATTCCACTATGTGTCACATAAGAAAGGCAATTATGTGAGTTGATGGATATGCTAATTGCCTAATTTATTTATTCCACAACATATCAACGTTTCACAATAGCACATCGTTTCCCATAAACATGTAAAATTATCTGCCAATTGAAATGAAAATAAAATTGTTGTTAATACTAAGGATATGTAATAAAGTAAATTAACACGACAGAACATCAGATAACAAGATTTATCAGGTGGAGATGTAAGGAGAGTTGGGTGGGATTTCCCAGAAGTTACAAGGATTATGCAAATACACGTCCACAATCACCAGAGGAAGTTCAACAGTACACAGAGCAGAAACAATCCAAGTCAGGACAAGAGAGCTTGGTGTGATTCCATTTGTTTTCTCTGCTAGACACAGGGTGGGTTTAACCTGCATGAATCAACCATCTTAAGGAGAAGGATTTGCGGTCTTATTGTTCTTCCTTCCGTTTTATGCATAAATGAAAGAGCAGAAGGGAAAGGCTAACACGTGATTGGTCACGTCCTGAGCTTGAAACTCTGGACTGCGAAGGAGATGCAGGAGGCTGCACGCTCTGGGGTCTCTGCACCCCAAACAGAAAGAAGTCACACACACGAGACATCTGTACAGAGGCTGATCTGTAACAAACATCCAACAAATGTGGGCTGATACACAGTGAAGACGCCAGTCACTCTCCTTTTGGGACTATCTATGCATCTCAGTTCTTCAACGAGCCTCAATGCTTCTACTTGGCACACCTGGTCCTGCTGCAGTAGCTCAGCAGGCTGGGTCTAGTCTCAACTGCTCCATTTCCAATCTAGTTCTTTATTTATGGCCTGGGAAGGCAACAGAGGATGGCTCAAATCCATGGGCCTCTGCACCCACAAGGAGACTCAGAAGAAGCTCAGGATCGCCTTTGGATCAGCTCAGCTCTGTCCACTGTGACCATCTGGAGGGTAATCCAGTAGATCTCCCCCCACCACCCCACTTCTCTGTGTCTCTCCATTCTGTACATCTTTCAAATAAAACATAATTAAAAAAAAAACAACTTTATATACTTGAACATGATACTATTGTGGTCAGAAAAGACAATCTCAGACAAAAGAAATCTGTTTTCAAAAACCTACCCTAAGTGGAGTATAATTTATGAGACGGTACCACCTAGTGGTCAAAGGTAAATTACATTTCCAGGTTCAAAGCAGCTTAAGCAAAATCATAGGTGTAAACCAGCGCTGTTGCACACACATGGCATGCAAGCCGTATCTGCAGGATGCATGCAGAGAGCCCAGGACTGGACAGAAATTGATTCTGAGGCTCAGGAAGTCCCAGAACAGGGGTTAGCAATGACGGTGCAAGCAGGCAAGGGCAGTGAAAGTGCTTCCAGGGAGAGGTGAGGAAAGTGGGAAAGATTTCGGGTGCAGCTGGTCTAAGCGGCTTTTCTTGCATGACAGGCTCTTGTGTGAGAGACATCGTGGACCCCTGAGCCCTGATCCAGTCTCTGCTCCATCTTCAGCGACCTTTCCAGCCAGGCTGTGCTTACCTGAGGCCAGGCGAGGGGATGGGGGACTGGTGCTGAGGGCACCTGATGGTGCCCCCACAGTGCTAGTGTACACTGCTGCTTAATTCCAGGTTTGATAAGGGTCACGTCCAGGCTAATAGAGAACAGAAAGCTGGGCCTAATGGGGACACTTGAGCTTCCAGACAGCTTAATGTGACGCTAGCTTGCTCAGCCACTGCCACCTGCAGCTCACCCCTAGCACCACCCAGGACTGCCCTTCTGATGAGATTTTTAGGAGTTCTGAGGTTAGTACTTCTCTGTTTCTCAGAGATCCAACCACGTTCCACTAGGCTCTACCTTTTTTTTAAAAAAAAATTAATTATGTTCTAAAGAATATGATATGCTGCATTTATTTTTATTGGAAGGTAAGATTTACAGAGTGAAGGAGAGACAAAGATCTTCCACCTGCTGGTTCACACTCCCCAAGTGACTACAATCGCTGGAGCTGAGTTGATCTGAAGCCAGGAGCCAGGAGCTTCTTCCGGGTCTCCCACACAAGTGCAGGGTCCCAAGGCCTTGGGCCGTCCTCCACTGCTTTCCCAGGCCTCAAGCAGGGAGCTGGATGGGAAGTGGGGCTGCTGGGATATGAACTGGTGTCATTTGTGGTCTGGTGCATGCAAGGTAAGGACTTTAGGCTCTAGGCTACTTTGCTGGGCCTCTACCTCTTTTTTAAAGATGTATTTTTCTTTTATTAGAAAGACAGATACACAGAGTAGAGGAGCAACAGAGAGGAAGAACTTCCATCCAATGATTCACTCCCCAAGTGACCGCAATGGCCAAAGCTGCGCTGCTGATCCTTTCTCTGTCTCTGTCTCTCTCTCTCTCTCTCTCTCTCTCTCCTTCTCCTGTAACGCTGCCTTTCAGATAAATTTTTAAAAAAATTTTATTTTCATCTTAAACACCATGTCAAATACATGTCCCTAATTGTAATCCTCATATATAGGCAATGAACAGCCTGAAAAATAAATCTTTTTTAAAGATTTATTCATTTTTTTATTACAGCCAGATATACAGAGAGGAGAAGAGGAGGAGAGGAAGATCTTCCGTCCGATGATTCACTCCCCAAGTGAGCCGCAACGGGCCGGTGCACGTCGATCCGATGCCGGGAACCTGGAACCTCTTCCGGGTCTCCCACGCGGGTGCAGGGTCCCAATGCATTGGGCCGTCCTCGACTGCTTTCCCAGGCCACAAGCAGGGAGCTGGATGGGAAGTGGAACTGCCGGGATCAGAACCGGTGCCCATATGGGATCCCTGGGCTTTCAAGGCGAGGACTTTAGCCGCTAGGCCATGCCACCGGGCCCGAAAAATAAATTTTTAAAAATTCCTTTAGAAATGCCATAAAAAAAGGATAAGGAACTAAGTACCTAAGAAATAGATTTGACAAAACAAATATGAAATATGTGCTCTGTAAAGTACAAAACATTGTTGAAAAAAGTTACAGAATGTCTGAACAAATGGGAAAAGATCACAGGTCCACAACTAGCACTGGGGCATCTCACAAGGGAGTGTCACTTAGAATCCTGGCTACCGTCTGATCCAGCTCCCTGCTAATACACCTGCATCCCAGTGGAAGGCCAGGTTCCTGCCTTCAGCCTGGACCATCATGGCCATTGCAGCCACTGGGGAGTGAATCATATCTCCCTTTCTGTCTGTGGCTCCCACCCCTCTCTTTCTGTCACTCTGCTTTCAAATAAATAAATACAGACAGGGCCATCATTGCGGTGCAGTTCATAAAACCGCTGCCTGCAGTGGCCAGCATCCCATATGGATGACAGTTCTAATGCTGGCTACTCCACTTCCAATACAGCTTCCTGCTAATGCACCTTGGAAAACACTATAGGATGACCCAAGTGTTTGGTCCCTTGCACCCATGTGGGAGACCCGAAAGAAGCTCCTGGCTCCCTGCTTCAGACCAGGCCAGCTCTGGCTGTTTTAGTCGTTTGGGGAGAGACCCAGCAGACAGAAGACCTCTCTCTCTGACTTCCTCTCTCTGTCTTTGTAATTCTTTCAAATAAAATAAATTTAAACACATAAATAAGGAATGTATAGTAACTGCATAATACAGACTATCATATCCGGTTGTGAAGATACAATGTGGTATGCATCTCTACTTCCAAAGCAAAGATGGACTCCCAATGAAACTGTTGGATATGTCTTGACAATAGGATGCTGGACTCTGCCATTGTCTGTACCCACAATGTCAGGACACACTTAAATAACAGAATGATGGACTCATGACTGCTTATGAAGTGCTATACTATTATAATTACAGGGGGAAATAAGTTGGGGGGAGAGAATAAAGACAGGGGAGTAGCGGAAACCCAGAGCCTATGGAATTGTACTATAAAATTAAAATAAAACAGAAGAAAAAATAAAAATAAATACACACATAAATACAACCTTCTTTAAAAATTAATAAATAAAACTCATGTAGAATTTGAGGAGACCCTAAATAGATAACAGGATCAAAAACAACAAAGTTGAAGAACTCACATGTTCCCGTTTCAAACTATACTGTAAATAGTCATTCAGACAGTATGTAATGTCATAGGAACAAACATAAATATCAATGGAATAGTCTTGAAAGTCCAACTGATTCTTCATCCAGGTCTCCCATCTGTACAGGAGCCCATGTGGGATGCCAAAGTCAAGAATGGCAGCCCTTCTAATTGATCGGGGCGATATTCTGCCAGCTCTGCCTTCAGACCAGAGATGGTCTCCCCAGGAAACCGTTGAATTTCTCTGGACAATAAGATGCTGGACTCTATGCTTGGTATATGTTTGCAACGAAAGAATCTCGACTTAATTTGAACTGTAATACTGCAACAAGGTGGAGGAATCCACCATGGGGGGAGGGTACGGGGAGGGGATGGGGGAATCCCAGAGCCTATGAAACTGTGTCACATAATGCAACGTAATAAATAATCAAAAAAAAAAAAAAAGAAGATAAGGACTTTGAAAAAAAAAAAAAGAATGGCAGCCTTACCTGCGGTGCCAGATGCCGGTGCCAGTTGATCTCTCTTTTTTTTTTTTTTTTTTAAAGATTTATTCATTTTATTACAGCCAGATATACACAGAGGAGGAGAGACAGAGAGGAAGATCTTCCATCCGATGATTCACTCCCCAAGTGAGCCGCAACGGGCTGGTGCGCGCCGATCCGATGCCGGGAACCTGGAACCTCTTCCGGGTCTCCCACGCGGGTGCAGTGTCCCAAAGCATTGGGCCGTCCTCAACTGCTTTCCCAGGCCACAAGCAGGGAGCTGGATGGGAAGTGGAGCTGCCGGGATTAGAACCGGCGCCCATATGGGATCCCGGGGCTTTCAAGGCGAGGACTTTTAGCCGCTAGACCACGCTGCCGGGCCCAAGTCAGTTGATCTCTTGACGAGGGTGCCCAGACTACCCAAGGATGAGAAACCAGTCTTTTCAACTGGGTATCCATATGCAAGAGAATGAAACTGGGCCTTTTCCTCACACCATATAGTCAACTCCACATTTACCTAAGACCTAAATTTAACCTCTAAGTCCTTAAAATTCTTAGCAGAAAATAGAGGTCAACCTTTGTGATCTCAGACTTGACAATGGAGTCTTGGATGTGGCACCATGAGAAAATAAAAGTGGGTGCATTAAACATCTCTACAACTTAAAATTTCAATGTATTGAAGAACATACTGCAGCACAGTGCAAACAGGGACTGATGACAGAGGGCATGACCACACCCAAGTGCGCACTGGAGTCCTGGCTCCTAGGTTTCTGTTCTGACCCAGCTCCCTGCCAATGCACCCAGGAAAGCGGCAGGAGACGGCCTAGGTCCTCAGAACCCGGTATGCGTGGGCGGAAGGGACCCAGACACTTGGGCCATCTTGCGTTCCTTTCCCATGGAGCTGGACTGGAAAGGGAGCAGCTGGCACTCAAATCAGCGCTTATCCGGAATGTGTGTCTTCAACGGCTTAACCTGTGGCACCACAACGCCGTCGGCCACTGCTGGCAGTCTGAATTAGAACAGAATTAGTGTTGCTTGTTTTCTTTTTCCTTTTGCCATAGGTTACGAGGAAACTCAACTCGGCAAGGTGTTTTTTTTGACACTTTGTTAAGTGTTGTGCCCAGAGTCAGTGTTCTGTGTCTTCACCCACAAAGGCAACGCCATAAAAGTTGAACAGCGGCGCTCCTGCTTTTTAACAGGTACACAAGTTAGCAGACTTTTTGTCCAAAGTAACTTTTTTTTTTTAAGGTTTATTTTTATTGGAAAGGTAGATTAGATTTTCAGAGAAAAGGAGACCCAAATTCCTCAGGTCTCCCACGCGAGTGCAGGGTCCCAAGGTTTTGGGCCGTCCTCGACTGCTTTCCTAGGCCCCAAGCAGGGAACCGGATGGGAAGTGGAGCTGCCGGAACACGAACGGGCTGTTGCAAGGTGAGGATTTAACCACTAGGCTACCGTGCCGGGAACACCACGATACCTTTAATAAAAAACAGCTAAGCGGCCTCGGTCACGGTAGGAACCACCGCCCGCCGACCTCAGAGCACGTCCGGCGGGGACGGGGCACGTAGCCGACGCCGGCGTGGGGCGGGGCGTGGGGCGGGGCCTGCGCGGTTCCCACGCCGCGCCGAGAGGTGGGAAGGGCCCGGCTTCCGGAAGTGCCGTGCGCCGGGCCGCCGCGGGGTGGAGTCGCTGCTGTGGTTGCTAGGCAACGCGCGCCCGCTTTTCGTCACTTCCTCAACCCGCCGCGGTCAGCCCACTCTGCAGGCCGGAACCTGGCGGCCCGCATTCGGGGTGGGTGAGCGAGTTGAGGACCATCGGCCAGGGCCCGTCCGGCGGGGGGCCGGCAGTCGGGGGCCACGCCACCTGCGGGGAAGACCCCGAGTCGCGGCGGCGGGAAGATGGCTGCAGACAAGCCCGCAGGTGAGGAACGCGCGCGGCGGGGCCCGGGGACGCCTGGGAGCGGGGCGTGTGGCTCCCTCGTTCCCGCGCCCTGCCTCGGGCCTTGGAACCCCGACTGCAGGAGTTTTGTCCACTCCGATGCGGGGCGAAGCGTCCTTCCAGCCCTCTCCCGGGTAGCTCGGCCTAGACAGCGTGCGGCCCCCGCGCACTCAGTGGCTCTCCACTGGGAAAGGCAGCCGACCCGGGGAAGGTCACCCCGGCAACCACCAGCTGCCCTTCCCGCCCGGTGCCGGACGCTGGGGCTCACCTGGACCCGTCCTCCATAAGTAACGACCTGTGGGATTAACTTTGCCAGCAGTGCTTAAATGGGCATGAAATGTTTGCGTGTCTCTCCATGATCCCCTATCTGTTCAGTACCTGTATTTATCTTCTGGTTCCTCAAGATAGCTCCTTTGTCTTGTTGGTTTTCTTTATTCGTTATTAGCCCTCCTGCCCCGTTCCTAGAATCTACCCCCTTTGAGAAATACGAAATTCCAGCCCAGCTCTGGAGGATCTCCTGTGATTTCTGTAAGAAATCCCTGTGGTATCTAGCCTTGACTGAAAGGAACCTGAGTTATGTGACTGAGAAGTGGTCAGGACTTAATTTTACAAACAATTCCATTTCGCAGAAAAGATGCGATCTGTCCCGTGCTGTACATTTTTGGTGGGTGCTGATGTCCGTAAGTGGCAAAATGAACTTCGGTATGAAATTCAAAAGGAGCCGCTCGGAAAATAAGTGCGGGTGAAAAAAAATCGTTAGAGGATCTCTTCCAAATCGGAAGAAAAGCAGCGGAGAACATGGTTACAAGGGAATGGAATGTTGCGGCTTCAGGAACGTGGGCCACTGGAGGTGTTCTTTGAGCGGAATTCTGAATGGACTGAAGCAGCCAGCTCTACAAAGTAGGAGGGAATGGATGGGAGGATGGTTCAGGCTGTGGGCTGACTTGGCCTGTTTGTGGCTGGACAAGGGGTCCTCGTTCTGTGGAATTCCTTTCCCTCCTTAGTGAACCAGGGATATGTGTGATTACACTGGGAAACGTAATTCCTTCTTGTTCGGGGGTTTGGTTAGCAGCTTCATGTGCAAGTCTGTTTCCTGTAACTTTCACAGGATGTCCCTTTTGATGACCATTTGCATGAAGTGTATCCACTTCTTTGGAAGTAACAGGCTTTCCAGAGCTGGTCCTGTTAATTCCCCATGTACCAGTTGCTTTCTTACATCCTATACTAATCTATAGGACCCATCAGGTTTCTTAACTGGGACAGTTGCAGTATTTTACGGTGTATTTGCAGGGTTCTAATAATGTGTGTCTTGATTGAGCCCTCACTCCCCAGGTGGCCACAACAGCTGGATCTGAAGCCAGCAGCTTCTTCTTCCGGATCTCCCACACAGGTGCAGGGTCCCAAGGCTTTGGGCCATGCTCTACTGCTTTCCCAGGCCACAAGTAGGGAGCTGGATGGGAAGTGGAACAGCAGCTGGAATACAAACCAGGGCCTATATGGGATCATGGTGCTTGCAAGGGGAGGATTAGCCGCTTGAGCCATCACATTGATGGGGCCAATGTGGGGCCTAGAATTATTAACTGTTTTCTTTCCCTTGTGCCCTGTTTGCTGACACACTATCTCAAGCTTCCCTGTGATCTCAACAAAGTGGAGTTTTCTTGCACAGTAGTGTTCCCACTTTGTCTCTGGCTAGTTCCGTCAAAGGAGAACAAGATGTGGAACAGGACTCCACGCTGTGTTTATATGTAGGGTGTGTGTCAATCACGCAAACTGGACCTTCAGAAACACCACCAACCAAGGCTGTACTTACGCATGAGGTTGTCTCTTGCCATGGTGTCTGCTTTTTTCTGTCACCTTCATTTTCTTCCAAGAAAGACTCAAGCTCCTCTGTGGCCTTGCGAGTAGGTGGGGCACACAGAAGTACCCTTGTGGCGGAGTCCCACAGCACCTGGGCACGCAGGTCCCAGATGAGTTCCTAAGTTTGTGGAAAATGTCTTCACCTGTCCGGACATGGTTTGGCTCAGGAACTGCAGTGCAAGCTAGGCCTTTCAGCTTTGTAACAACTGGTGTTTGATGAGCTGGCAAACTCACAGCAGTTGAACCCAGCACGCAGGCTCCTCCCCAAGTCCCTCATTGGCTGAATACTTGGGGTGTACAATCTTCCCAGCACGCAGGCTCCTCCCTTAGTCCCTCATTGGCTGAGTACTTGGGGTGTACAATCTTCCCAGCACACAGGCTCCTCCCCCAGTCCCTCATTCGCTGAGTACTTGGGGTGTACAATCTTCCCAGGACACAGACTCCTCCCACAGTCCTTCTTTGGCTGAGTCCTTGGGGTTTACAACCTTCCCAGCCAGAACCTAAGTTACAATCACCTTCCTCCTTCCTTCTCTAGAATTTCCTCTTGTGAATTGGCTACTCCTTAGCATCCTGTTGACCTAACGGATTTTGCTATGTGTGTAAGCCAGTCAACAAACATTTTTGAAAATGGACCAATAGATATTGTCTCATATCCTTGTCTACATTTCAACTATTGTGGTTCTACTTTGTGTCTCTTAGTATGATATATTTCATAAGTAAATTAAACTGGTATGATTTTTTTCTGTTCTGTCCATTGCATTATCACTGCTGCCTTTTTTGTTTAAGTTGTGAAACCCTCGTTGGGTCGTGTCATTGTCCTGCCTGTAAACTTCAGGCTGTCCTGATTTGGAGCATCCAGTATCTCCTCTTTATTATGGGTCGTGAGCTTCTTTGCTGTCTTTCCCACTGAGTTGGATAACTCGACATCAGAAATGACTGACTTGGTTTGAGGCGTTCCCACAAGTGTTCAGGAGCTGAAAGTCTGGTCCCTTGATGTTGTTGGGAAAGATGGTGCAGCCTCTAAGGGGGGTCTGCGTGTGGCATTTGTCCTGGGCATAAAGCTGAAGTAAGCCATGTCTCAGCTCGGTATCCAGCTCCAGTTCCGGCCCCTGTCCTCAGCTTCTTGCCGCACAGACCTTGACAGGCAGTCTTGGTGGCACAGTGACTCGTTTCCTCCTTCTCACAAAGGAGACCAGGATTGAGTTTGCGGCTCCTGGTTTCAGGTCCAGTCTCTGCAAGCGTTTGGGAAGCAAATGAGGTAGATGAGAGCTCGCTGTTATGTTTGACTCACTTCTTCAAAATAAATAAAGGCGGGGGCTGGTGGAAGGCAACTAGCTACCTGGGGCACTGTGGTTGGAACGCATTGATGTAGTTCTTCGGGACTCCAGTTAGTTCCCCAAAATTGTTTCAGTATTGATTGCACGTGGGAAGGAGTTGCAGCCCATATGGAGCTCTGACTGGTGAGAGGGCCAGGAGAGGGAGAAGGGGGGTGAGACAAATGCTTGAGTCTTTCCTCCTGTGTCCTGCTTGGGGGTGGAGGGAGGGCTGCACCGTTCTTTGCTGTCCAACTGTGTCAGCACTCAAGAATGGAGACAGTTGCTTGTCACTGGAGACCCTGATGTGGGGAAGAATGAGCTGCTTCCAGCTCAGAGGTGGATCAGAAATGGAGTGGTTAGGACACAAACCGGCACCCAGATGGGATGCCATGCTTGGGGGTGGAGGATTAGCCAGTTGAATTGTTACCCCAGGCCCAAAAATAGATATCTTAAATATGTATTTCTATCTGTTCTTAGTTTTTTTTTCACGTATTTATCTGAAAGGCAGATTTACAGAGAGAAACAAAGTGAGCGAGCCTGCATCCTCTGGTTCACCGTCCATATGGCCAAAATGGCTGGAACTGGGCTGCTCAGAAACCAGGAGCCCAGAGTTTCCTCTGTCACCCATATGGGTGCAGGGGCCCAAAGACATGCTTCACTGCTTTCCTGGGTACACCAGCAGGGAATTGAATTGAAAGTAGAGCAGCTGGGACCCCAACTAATGCCCATTTGGAGGCGACACCACAGAAGGAGGCCTAACCTATTAAGCGTTGGCACTAGCCCCATGTATATTATTTTAATCCCATAACGATTCTTCCCACTCACCCAACTTCCTCCGCTCCCCGTTTTTTCCCTCTGAATTCCTTTCTTCTTTTTTCTTTTAATTTTTTGTGATAACATACATTCATTTTGTAGTCACAGGCTTAGTCTTCCACTAAATAATTTAACCCTGGGAGGACTGCTATTCTGCAAGAGTAGAAATACTATGAACAGTAACTGCATCTCACATGACAGCTCTGCTCATTACATTATTTGGTACTCTGTGTCTGCAAATCAAAACGTGATTGGTCTTTTGGGATCTGACTTATCTTTCTAATTTTTGTGGCCTCCAGCTGCTTCCATCTGGTTGTACGGAATTTCATTCTTGTTATAGCTGAGTGGTGTTCTGTCTTATACATATGCCATATTTTCTGTAACCCGTCACTTTTTGATGGACATCGGAGTTGATTCTAAATCTTAGCTATTGTGACTAGAGCTGCTAAAACATGGGGGTGCAGATAACTTTTTCATATGCTGGTAATTTCCAAGAGTGGGGTGGCTGGGTCATATGGTAGACTGTTTTCAGACTTTTTAGCAATCTCCATATTGTCTTCGCTTTGGTTGTATAAGTTTACATTCCCACTCACAGTGTGTTAGAGAACCTTTTCCCCCACATCTTTAACAGCATTATTTTTTTCTGATTTCTGGCTGATAACCGTTTTTTAAAAAAAGATTTGTTCATTTTTATTGGAAAGTCAGATATACAAAGAAGAGGGGAGACGGAGAGGAAGATCTTCCATCCACTGAGCCACTCCCCAAGTGACCACAAAGGCCAGAGCTGAGCCAATCTGAAGCCAAGAGCCCAGAGCCTCTTCCCAGATCTCTCGTATGGGAGCAGGGTCCCAAGGCTTTGGGCCATCCTCTCCTGCTTTCCCAGACCACAAGCAGGGAGCTAGATTCGGGAAGTGGAGCTGCTGGGACACAAACCACCACCTGTTTGTGATTCCAGTGTATGCAGACAGAGGGTTAGCTAGTTGAACCTTCTGTGAAGTTTCAAAGTGACATCATTCTTGTTTAAAACTTTGTTCCACAGAGGTGTCATTGGTACTTTTGTAGCTGTAGCAACTCGTTTCCTAGGGCTTTTCTGAGAGTGTTCCCTGCTGGAGTGTCCATGATGACCTGGGTCAGCCTGTCACCAAGGCTGCGAGCCTGTGTCTCCCCTGGCAGTCGACAACTCCAATCGCTTGAGCCATCAGTGCTGCTAACCTGGGTGGTCCCAAGGGTGCGTTAGAAAGCCTGAATCAGGAGGTGGAACTGGAAATTAAACCATGTGAGACACGCAGGTCTTAACCCGTAGGCCAAACACTCCCTCCTTAGGCTTTTCAGTATTCCATTTTATTTGGGGATTTTCTCTTTCCTTGAACATCATTGGCACTTGAGCCAGTAGTCATCCTCCAATCAGATTTGAATTGTTAACATTCTGTGTTGGAATGTGTCTGGGTTTCAGTTAACTGACTTTCCACGGCCTTAAAAAAGCAGTGCATTTCTTTTCTACTTGATTCAAACCAGAAAGCAGTTACCTGGTTAAAAATGAAGTCCATTGGCTTAAAGAATGTCAAGGTGTGTGGGACAAAGAGCTCTGTTCGCCCGGAAGGTCAGCCCTGCTCAGTGGGCCAGAGCAGAAGGAAAGTGAAGCTTATGGATGAGCGGTCATACACTCTGTCAATTGGCAACGGAGATTACTTTTGGACAAATAAAGACACTTTGTGGAATTATGTGCAGTCTCTATCTGGTAAGACGCCACCAGTTTTAATTAATGAACATTTAAAAAATGTTTAAACTGATGACAGACATGAATACTCATTCTTTGTGGGAAAGTTGGGAAGTATACAAATAGGCTGTAAGAATTTTTACATTGGGGTGAGGTCACGTCCTGACTCCTGCTTCTGACCCAACTTCCTGCTGACGTTTGTCCTGCAAGGCAGCAAGTGATGGCTAGGAAGTACTGGAGTTCCTGTTGCCCATATGGAAGTCTTAGATTGAGTTCCCAACTCCTGGCTTCAACGTGGTCTGGTTCTGGGTGTTGTGAGCATTTTGGGTGTGAGTCAGTGGAGGAGTTTTCTCTGCCTCTCACATAAATAAATTTAAAACTTTGTATTCATTATTAAAAATTTCCTGGTGAGTATATGTGGAGCTGGAGATCCTGCTTGGCAGATAGAAGCAGTATTCAAGGGGCCCGTATTGTGTCACGGTGGGTTAACCTACGACCTGTGATGCCAGCATCCCAAATGAGCATCAGTTTTGAGACCTGCCTGCTGCACTTGCAGTGCAGTTCCCTGCCACCTGCGCGGGAGAGCAGATGGAGTTCCAGGTTTCTGGCTTTGGCCTGGCCAGGTCCTGGCCATTGTGATCATTGGGGGAGTAAACCAATGGAGAAAAGATTTTTATCTCTTCCTCTTTCTCTGTAACTCTCTCAAAAAAGTGTAAATTTAGATTCAAACAGAATCTCCATCTCTACATATGTCCACTGTGAAATTTTTAATAACAAATACAAATTTTTAATTCATTTACGTGAGGGGCAGAGAGAACTTTCATCCATTGACTCACACCCAAAATGCTGCCCTGAGGGTTAGAGACTTTAAATTAAAAACTCCATGACCTAATAAGTAAAAAGGCAAGGAGGTCTTCTGTAATAAAAGAAACTGAAGTTACCTAACAGCCAAGGGAAATATGTGAGCCTGGATTGAGAAAGCAAAAACAAAGCTAGAACAGTTTTCTTAGGGGCTGGCACAATGGCACAGTAGGCTAGGCTTCTGCCTGCAGTGCCCACATCCCATTAGGGCACTGGTTCGTTTCCTGGCTACTCCACTTCCAATCCAGTTTCCTGCTGGCTTTTCTTAGTGTAATCATTTACCTTGTTGATGTAGGAGACTACCCTTAGCCTTAGTGCTGAGGAATTGAGGGGTTAAATGCTATAACCTTCAAGTGACTTAATGAACACTCTAGATGAAGCGATCAATAAAAGCATATGTACAAACATGTTAACAAATGGGAGCCTCCATTTATATGACATTCACGAAATGATAGGACTGTTAACTTGTGGGGGAGCAGATTAGTGGGAGCTACAAGTAGGAAGGAGGGGAGGAAGTGTTATGTGGATGTCAAAGTATAAAAGAAAAGAGGCATCCTTGTGTTGGGAGTGCGCGTCTCACCTGCATCCCTGCGCTCATCCGGGCTGTGACGCGGTGCTGCGTGCTGGAAGGTGTTACACTGGGCGAACTGGGTGAAGGATACACAGGGCCTCTGCATTATGTCTGAAAACTGTCGTGATTCTGTGATTCTCTTACAATTAAAAGTTTAAAATGAAAAAGTGTTAATCCAAGTGAAGCAGAAATCAAAGTTGATTGTAGACCTTTTCCATTTTTCCATAAGGTATGATAGTTTTCAACACTGAAAGTTTGGGGCATGAGTGGTCATAAAAAGATGTTTGAAATTTCTAAAGAGTGTTAGTAAGGACCTAACAGCTTGCATGTTGAAGTACACCTTGGGGAAAGCAAGAAATGTCACCACACAAGTGTCCTGAGTTTGGAGGCAGCGTGCCTAGCCTAGCCTTCCCAAGGTCGGCGCTGTTCCTCTGCCAGACCGCCTGCCTCCGAGGCTTTGTCACTGGCAAGGCCATGAATGCACGTGGAAGGGGCTAAACGCTTCCTGGTGACTAGTATGTTACTTTACAAAGGTGGGGCTGGCCTTTCTGAGAACTGAATAAGCATCCTGTTGTCTCCATGGAGCATGGCTTTGAGAGCTGGGTTCCTTTTGCTCACCTGACATCACCACATGCCAAGGCTTAGGAATCCCTGGAAGATGCTCTAGGTTTATCGCCCTGCGTGTCCAGGGCCCGGGACCGTTTCCTGTATGTGTGTGGGCTCTGCATCTTGCTGAGTAGCAGGTGTAATACTGAGTGCGCGCACCCTCAGCTCGAATGCCCCATTCCAAGTGTGTGTGGCTGGCTTCTCATCTTTCTTCACCTTGACAGAAACATTTCAAGTTTCCAGGTTTGCTTGCTCATTTATAACACTTATCAGTCCTAATTGAGAGTGCTTCAGTTCTGGCAACTTGCTAAGGAAGAAGACCTGAGGGGCTCTAGGGACAAATTTGTGTCTAAAAAAAAAAAAAAACTATTTAACTTGTGTGCTTACAGATCAGGGGGCAGAGAAACATGAAGGGCCAGGTCAGTCCTCTGGCCTCACGGATCAAGAGAAGGAGTTCTCCACCAATGCCTACCAGGCGTTCACAGTAAGAAACTGCTTCTCTGTCTTTTGGCCTTTGTGTTTGTTTTGCAATTTTTATTTATTTGTTTGAGAAAGCAAGAGACAGGGAGGGGAGACCAAAACAGAGAGGTTCCACATGTTGTTTGTGCCCCAAGTGTCTCCGGTGGCTGCGGCTGAAGGAAAGAACCAGAGGTGGAAACTCAGTTGCTTGGACCATCATTTGCTGCCTCTCAAGGTGGGCTCTGGTGGAAACCTGGAGTCAGGAGCCAGAGCCGGGACTCGCCTCTGGGAGGAGGCGGGACGTCTTAGCTGCTGGCTCTGCGCCGGCGCTTGGTGTGTCTTCCAATCTGCTCACGTCGTAGTACTCCATAAGTGTGCATCTTGGCACAGTGTATGTTTGCGTTTATCATTTCTGTTTTATGATAATCAAGAGTTCTATTTGGTAACCTAAGTTTAACTTTAAAATTAAAACACATTTTAGAGTTTACAGTCAGAGGAATGGAAGTGGTTTGAACCATTCCCATATTTTTACGTTTCATAAACGCGTTTTGACTCACATTGTTGTATTTTTAAGTCTTAGATGTAGACTTGTACATGTGTAGATGGGTCCCTTCATTCCTGCTCTGTTCAGTTGGTCTTGAATGTACTTTAGCACACTCCTGTAAGGGTGGGTAGGTGTTGTGATGCTGCCGCTTGGGTTGCCTGTGCCTGGGATCCAGGTGGAGTTCCTGGCTCCTGGCTCCCACCTGGTTCAGGCTGTTGAGGCATTTGGGGAGTTGAACCATCAGATGATCACTCCCTTAATTTTTTTGTGCCACAAAGCTTTTCAAATAAACAAATGAATAAAAAAAGAAATTGATTAGGAAAAGAAAAGTTACTGTCACAATTTTAGCTTTCCTGACATTAAATGATATGAAAGAAGATTTTATTTGCTTATCAGGGTTGCATGTATATAAGCAGAGGAGTTGGCTCCTTGAATATTCAAAGTATAGATACCAGGAATTACAACTTACTAATACTTATATATCTATCTGTATTTACGTCTTACTGAAAGTTTCTGTCGGCGGCAGAGTTTCAGTCTTAGGAGGTTCATACACAGTGTTTTAATTGACATGAGTGTTGCTTGGTCTAGTCTCTTCGGTAAACATCTTTAGGGAAACTCTAACTTTCATCTTAAAGTTTTTAATGTAAAAAAAAACATGAGTGAAGTTGGCTTGGACGTGCTCATCGTTCTTACCACTGCCGTGTGATTCCATGTTTGAAGTTTGCATCTGTGTGTGCTTTTTTGTAGTCTGGAAATTACGACGCCTGTCTGCAGCACCTTGCCTGTCTACAAGATATAAACAAAGACGATTACAAAATAATTTTGAACACAGCAGTAGCTGAATTTTTTAAAAGTAACCAAACAACAACAGATAATTTGAGGCAGACGCTTAACCAGCTGAAGAATCAGGTGATAATGCAAATAAATCTAACTATTAAAAATGTTTTTTTATTGAACTTGTGAAATATGACTGGTTAAGGAAAGTTAATTTCTTGATTGATATTAATGACCTAAGTTCTAGTGTGTGTGAAACATTTATTGGCATTCAATTTGCTTAGGTGAAGTTATTAATTCAGGGAGTGAAAGATATGTTGTATGATTTTTTTTTTTGTTTCTTTTCTGTTGTTTAGTAGAAAAACATGAAATTTGAATGGGCTTTGGAGTTTTTGAGAAGTAGAATTATGTGAAGAAACTTGGCTGCACCTTGTTTGTGACCACATAGATTACTGTCTGGGTCTAGCATTTCAGATCAGGGCTGTTGTTACTCTGTGCCCAGGCTCTGCCAAGAAGCTTTGTGTGCCGTCTCATTGACGAGGCGCAGGGATGCTGTGCCATGTCTGCTGCTCCAAGTGAGGCACCCGGGGCACTAGTGGCTGTGTACGCTGTCGAGAGACATAGACCTTCATTAGTAAGCGCTGTAGGAGCAAGGTTCTGTCTGCTTCCACAGCCGGTGCTGTCCGTTATGGCAGTGGGGGCTCTTGAAAGGCACGTGAACCCTGCAACGTGTCAGCCAAAAATATGGTACAGTTAGAGATAAATATCCCTCCAGGCTTTTCATAATTCTTTGGTTAAGTCATTTTTTAAAACCCTATTAAAATTCTTCAGCAAAAATGGAACTAGCCAATGTCCATTTATTGTTGGATGTCAGAGCCTGTGAAGCACTTACGCCTTATCTCCTAACATGCTTACTTTCAGCCCTTGTGGTAGACACTTGTTGTCTGGTTTTTAAATTAGGGTTTAGAAATTCTAATCATTTTAAATTCTACAACTGAGTAGGGGGAGGAGCAGGGTTTGAACTAGAGCTCCCGGCTATTGAGCCTGCCCTTGTAACCCCTTAGTGTTCCTATGTGAATACAGTATTGCATTTGTCACTGCAGTGTTATTGCCCAGGACTTCAGCTGATAGAGTTCTAGGGCCAAAGGAAAGGTGACATTTTTCTCAACCTTACATGTGTCCTGCAACACTGCACTTCCCAATGGCTGTTTCCTTCAAAGTTAGCCTTGGGAATGTTTTTTAGAATAAGAAGTTCATCCAGACTTGCTGTTGAACCAAGAAGCCTGCCTTCTGTTGGCACTTAATGTCTCAGGGGTTCTCTGAGCCCCCAGTCACGTGTCTTCAGAGCAGTGGTAGTTTTTCTACTTCTGTTTTCATTAATGTTGTATCTCATTTAATAGCAGGTTTGGTCTGGCTTAAGTAGTTACTGGATTATTTTGGTGACTCAAGTCTGCAGGAATCTGATTACAAATCACAGCTTGTTCTGAACTCTCGGGTTCCTTACCGTTAACCAAACCGAGGCTGGGAAGGCCAAGTGTACCACAGCTCTGCTGAACAATTGCAGGAAATCTCACTCTTCCAAGAATTAACTATATAGTGTTGCACAGTAGTTTATTGCAGTCTTCATAATGGCAACAGATTCACTTTAATATAGGTAGAATTCCAGTTTCATGCGTGACATGAAATTATGGATAGTTTAAAAGCCTATTGCCACAACTTAGAGAAAGTGTTATACAAGTGTGATTAGCTTTAAACTGTAAAGTGTTGCGAGTCTTTTTCTTCTGATCATTGGAGATGTTCGGGTTCCAGTATAATTTGTAAGAGCTGCTTCTCACTGTCTTGTATGAGATAGTTAAATTTCTGCTTTTTATTACTTTACAAAAAACAATCTTTTGTGTGGGAACTGTACTTGAAAGTATATTTTCTAGCCATATAACCTTGGATAAGATAGAATTCTATGCTGATTTTCATAATGATAAAGTGGAAATATATCTGAGTCCTCGTGGTATAGAAGAAACTAGCCTATAAATGTTTCACATGGCTGGCCTGGCACACAGTAAGTAGTTAGCTACTGTTAATGTTTAAATTTTACTAGAGCTTTTACAAAATGGAATCTGGCTGTGTAATATCACATCATGCGTTTATGGAAAAGGCCATTTTGAATTCTGCCCACTCCCCCATAGCATTTTGCTGGAGTCCTGCTGGGAAGCCGAGATGTGGAAGCTGTCATTACAGTGACAAGGAAGAGCATGGCCTTGTCCTGTGCAGGGCATTTAGTAGGTACCACCCAAACTCTTTTTTTTTTTTTTAAGATTTATTTTATTTTTATTGGAAAGCCAGATAAACAGACAGGACCTGGTGGCTAAAGTCTTTGCCTTTAACATGCCAGGATCCCATATGGGTGCCAGTTCTAATCCCGGCAGCCCCACTTCCCATCTGGCTCCTTGCTTGTGGCCTGGGTAAAGCACTTGAGGACAGCCCAAAGCCTTGGAACCCTACACCAGCTTGGGAGACCCGGAAGAAGCTCCTGGCTCCTGGCTTTGGATCAGCTCAGCTCCAACCGTTGTGGCAGCTTGGGGAGTGAATCATCGGATGGATGGAAGATCTTCCTCTCTCTCTCTCCTCCTCCTCTCTGTGTATCTGACTTTGTAATAAAAATAAATAAATCTTAAAAAAAAAACGGAAGGTGAGAGTAACAAATCCAGCGGTCCCGTGGAAGCTGTGGGGTCGAGCAGAGGAGGCAGCGTTGGCCGTGGGCTGCTGTTGGGTGTGGGTCGCCTCATTTGTGCTCCTTCTTCCCTTCTGATGTTAGAACAGTCTCTGTTGGTCGTTTTACAGGTGCACTCTGCTGTGGAAGAGATGGATGGCTTGGATGACGTGGAGAACAGTGTGCTGTACTATAACCAGGCTGTCATTCTGTACCACCTGCGGCAGTACACAGAAGCCATCTCCGTGGGCGAGAAGCTTTACCAGTTCATAGAACCTTTCGGTAGGTCCTCTGTCGGGCCGGAAGCTTCCTCCCGGCTCCGGGGGGCTTTCCTGATCTTCACCTAGCAGTGCAGATCAGTCATTTTTTCTGAAGTTTTCTCCTAGTGGTTAGAAAGATAAAAAATTTTTTTTGACCTTCAGATAAATCCAGGATTTCTTTCAGCATCTCTTCCCAGGTTTTGAAGGCGTCTGTCAGAAACACAGCTGGAAAGTGGTAAAGACATTCTAACTTGGCTGCATTTTGTTTGCTTTTGAGGTTGGAACAGCGCCTTGTGCACCGGCTTTCCTCCTCTCCACCTTAAGGATGGAATGTTTGCCATGTTAGGGGGGCACGCAGTGGCTTGCTGTGTTTTTACATGAGTACTCTGGAGTAGACAGTATAGAACTTGGTTAGCTTTTGGTTATTTTAACTAGGTTACTCTGTATTAGTCTCAAATGGGAGTGGTAAGCAGAGTGAGGGCAGAGGAAGATGAGGGCACGGACTGTGGTTGTCAGTGAGGGCAGGTGACCAGTCCCTGAGGAATGGCATATGCAGAAGAACCCGGGGCCAGCGGCACTGTTTGGGAGAGAAACAGTGACTTGGAAAGTGTCCTGTGCTGGATGACAGCAGCTGCCCTTTAGGAAGGTCCTTCACCAGGTTGCGTTTCTCCTCTTTGGGCTTTTCTGCCTCGGAAGGCCTCATGTCTGCATTTCCTTCTTGGCAGCCTCAATTTTCTGATACTCTCCGGGCAGCACCTTATGACTCCTGTGCCTGTCATCAGAGTGCTTGCTTTTCTGTCTTTGTGGCAGTCTGTTTCCTAGCATCATGAGCCTTTGTGCAGTTAGAGGGATCCTTGAGAGGGCCTCTGGTCCACCCCCTACCTTTAGACAGCTCAGGTGGGCTCCTGATTGTACAGGTCAGCCAACTGAGGTCTCATATGGCAAATGCTTTCCAAACACCATACATCCAGTAAGCAGCAGAGTAAGTGCTGGGATGCAGATCCGCTGCCACCTGATGTAATACCCTTCATTACACATGCTGCCACGTAGTAAATACGTTGCCAAAAAGCGATCCAGTCGCATCACTGGACTGGGCAGCCAGAGCGAAGCCTGCGGCTCCCTGCGTGGCTCCAGGTGCCGTGGGCGCGTCTGAGTGGAGACTGAGCTGCGCTCTTCCCAGCTCTGTTCTTCACGTGGGTGTGCACGGGGACAGCTGCCTCCTTTGAAGTGTGACTTTTGTCTTGCTTTTTTCTCGCAGAAGAAAAATTCGCCCAGGCCGTCTGTTTTTTGCTTGTAGACCTGTACATATTAACCTACCAAGCTGAGAAAGCTTTGCATCTTCTTGCGGTGCTGGAAAAAATGATTTCCCAGGGCAGCAACAATAAAAATGGGAAGAATGAGGTGAGTGCCCCCAGGAGGTCAGAGTGAACAATGTGATTGATACTTGTGGTTATCGCAGAGTAGTATTTTAAAAGCTTCATTGGGATATCATTCAAATTTCATAAGCTTCCTTGTTTCAAACTGTCCAGTGTTCTTTTGGTACCATCACAGAGCTTCTAATCATCGCCATGAATGAATTGCAGAACATTCCTCATACCCAAGGAAACCCCAGTGTTTTAGTAGTAGTCACTCCCCACTAACCTACTTTTTTTTTTTTAACTTTATTTAACACGTTAAACCAATACACTTGCTTTTTTTTTTTTTTTTTTTTTTGTCATTTTCTTTGAAAAGCAGAGAGACCCAAAGATGGAAAGAGGTCCTCCATTCACTGATTCACTTCCTAATTGTCCACAACAGCTAGCGACGGGCCAGACCGAAACCTGTAGCCTAGACTCTCATCCGAGTCTCTCGCATGGGTGATAGTCTTCCCTACAAGCCATGACTGTTGCCTCTCAGATTGCAACAGCAGCAGGAAGCAAGATTGGGAAGTAGAGCTGGGAGCCAGAGCAGCCTCTCCAGTTTGGGATGCAGTGGTCCCAGTAGCATCCTAATGGCTACACTGAATGGCCACCCCTGCTAGTCTGTATTTAGTCTTGGGGGATTGCCCATTCTGGGCATTTCATGGAAGCAGCATCAGGTAGTATGTGTTCTGTGGCCTACCCGGGTAAGCCTCCACCTGCAGCAGTAGCATCCCACATGAACATTGTGGTCACATGTGCAGAACTTGAGCACTGTAGTTGCCAACAGCATGACCTGGTGTTGGCAATGTGTGGGTGGCTCATAGCTTGAAGATCTTTGAATACTTAACTAGGAAATTAAGAGTAGGAAATTAGTGCCATGACATAATAGGCTAAGCTTCCTCCTCTGGCTCTGGCATTCCATAAGATACCAGTTTGTGTGCTAGCTGCTCCCCTTCTGATCCAGCTCCCATTCTAATGACCTGGGGAAGCAGCAGAGGAGAACTCAAGTGCTTGGGCCCCTGCATCCACATGAGCGACCTGGAGGAAGCTTCAGACGCCTGGTTTCAGATCGGCTTAGCTCCAGCTGTTGTACCTGTTAGGTTAGGAACTGCAACTCTGCCTTTCAAAGAAAAAAAAAATTAAATAAATGTTATAAAAGAAAGAGGCCCAACTTTAAGATACTGCAAACTGCCGCTTGTAATGCCGGCATCTCATAGGAGAAGCAGTTCAAGTCCCAGCTGTTCCACTTGCGATCCAGCTTCCTGCTGATCTGCCTGGGAAGTACAGAAGATGAGCCGAATGGTTGGACGCCTGTCACCCATGTGGGAGACTGTGATGGAATTCGGGCTCCTGCCTTGAGCCTGGCCCGAGCCTGGAGGTTACGACCTTTTGGGGAGTAAGCCAGGGAATGAGAGACTGCCCTCTTTCTCTCCAACGCTGCCTTTCAGGATTTGATTTTTGGCAGAATTTAAGCACAGAAGGTAGTAATGAGATCTGTTCTGGATTTTAGAAAGATAACCGAGTAGTAGTCGTGTTGGTTCAAACGAGTGTGTCTGCATGCTCCGGGTCCACTTCTGCTAAGTGCCTGCACATCCCTCACCCCAGACAGCTGAACCTGAGCCTCTGTGGACAGACCTCAAGTGGTATGCTCTGACTTGCGCTCGAGGTGACAGAGATTAGCTCCCTTGGAGCTAATTATGGCAGAAAGTACTCACTTTTGACTAAAGTTGTTTTACCTCCTTTTAGACAGGTAATAATAGCAACAAAGACGGATCAAACCATAAAGCTGAGAGCGGCGCTCTGATAGAAGCTGCGAAGTCAAAGATACATCAGGTAATGTCCATTTTGAAGGGAAGCCATATATATTCATGAATAATGAAGTAATAAATTACTAAAAGCAGTAAATAACTCAAAGCATGCATATTTATTTGACTTTGAAGTATTATTGTTTAGGAGCATACTTATTCTATATAGTCTGTTTAAGATATTGTAATGCAATTTATTTTTTTAAGTCATTCCATAGCAGGTTGAGAGAAATGGCCTGGGAATATAATAAATGGCAAAGTGTCTTGTCTGTGGAATTTTCTAACTCATGCTTGATTAACCATGTACCGAGAAGGGTTGATAGACTCTTTGGAACCTAAATACACATTTCATGCTACCTATTTTTGGTAGAATATAGCCCAAGGTTTTTTTGTACTATATATTCCAATACTATAATCAAAATAGAGTATGATGGGGGGAGGGGGTAGAATCCCAGATTCTATGTAATTACAACACAATGTAATTAATGAATAAATTTAATAAAAAAAATTTTAAAAAATAGAGTATGATAATTTAAGACCTGCGTTTGTGGTCAGCTGGTATGATTATGTTGTAAATAGCCTGGGTTTGTTTCATTAACTAGAAAATAAAACTTGAAACCTACATAAATCTGGTGCAGTTCTTATGTACCCAGCTTTCCCTTTGACAGTACAAAGTAAGAGCTTACATCCAGATGAAGTCCTTGAAAGCCTGCAAGAGGGAAATCAAGTCGGTCATGAACACGGCTGGAAATGTAAGTTTCTCCTGGGCTTTGGTTTTTCAGTTTGCTGCTCTTAGCCTGTGAAAGTTTGTCAGTTTTAAATGATTTTTTTCTACTATTTATACTAACAGAAAAAGAAAGTCGTGCTCCTGCTGTGTGTGTAGTTGTCAACTGTGCCTGTAGTTCACAGTTGTTGTCTCTCTGAGAGGCAGAGAGAGGCAGCTCCCAGCTGCACGTTCCGCTCCAGGTGCCCAGCACAACCCTAAGTGGGTCCGCCATCGTGGCCGCTTCCCCCGTCTTCATTGGCAGCACGCTGGCGTCTGGAACCAGAGCTGGGACTCAGATCCAGGCGCTCCTGTAAGGAGTTCTCCTGCTAGAAAAAACACCTGCTCCCTCGCAGAACATTTTATTTATTTGTTTGTTTTTGCTTAGGAGGCCTGTCTCCTCTAAATGTAGCCTATGAAATTCTTTTAGCTGCTAAGTATTCTGTGATGTTTTATTCTAATTCGGTTAAAATATTTTTCTATTATTAAATATGTAGGTTACTTTAGAGTTTTTCAACATTGTACTCAAAAACATTTAAAGTTCAATAGTCAAATTATAGTCACAAGCTGATTTTTTTGCTTGACAATAGCTTTGATTTGAAGAATACTAAAATATTTGAGATATAAATACTCCTTCTTTCCACTCACTCCAGTTTCACCTTCCATTGATAAATAATTTTGAAGATGATATGGGGAAGAAACTGGATCATGAGCAGTCTTTTTTTTTTTTTAAAGATTTATTTATTTTATTACAAAGTCAGATATACAAAGAGGAGAGACAGAGAGGAAGATCTTCCATCCGATGATTCACTCCCCAAGTGAGCCGCAATGGGCCAGTGCGCACCGATCCGAAGCCGGGAGCCAGGAACTTCTTCCAGGTCTCCCACACGGGTACAGGGTCCCAAATCCTTGGGCCGTCCTCGACTGGTTTCCCAGGCCACAAGCAGGGAGCTGGATGGGAAGTGGAGCTTCCGACATTAGAACCGGCGCCCATATGGGATCCCGGTGCGTTCAAGGTGAGGACTTTAGCCGCTAGGCCATGCTGCCGGGCCCATCATGAGCAGTCTTGATGCTTTTAGGACTAGGTAATTTCTAAGAGTATAAAGTCATGAGGAAAAATAGCTGGAAATGTGAGGCAGGATTCAGATGAGCCACTGGCTCTGACTGCAGTGTTTTTTTAAAAAAATATTTATTTTTATTTCTTTATTGGAAAGTCAGATATATAGAGAGGAGAGACAGAGAGGAAGATCTTCCATCCACTGATTGACTCCCCAAGTGGTTGCAGCAGCAGGAGCTGAGCAGATCCAAACCCAGGATCCAGGTGCTTCTTCCTGGTCTCCCACGCAGTGCAGGTTCCCAAGGCTTTTGGCCATGCTTGACTGCTTCCCCAGGGCACAGGCAGGGAGCTAAGGGACGTGGAGCAGCCAGGATATGAACCAGCGCCCATATGGAATCCCGGTGGATGCCAGGCAAAGCTATTGTGCCAGATTCCCGCCCCCCCCGCTTTTTTTTTTTTTTTTTTTTTTTTTTTTGAGAATAACGGTTTTAGCTTAGACATAAAGCTGAAAGAGAGTAGTAAACCAGCCATTTCTACACCTTTTTTGAGATGTAAGACAATTCTTGCCTTCAGGGAGACCAGAGTCATAGAGGAAAGACAATGGGAAAGGCTTAACTCCTGCGAGGAGTCTTAGCCCTGCTGAACAGATTGGCAGCCACAGATGAGGCGTTCTGTTGGGAAGTGCTCCCATTCATGGAATGACTCTGATTTCCTAATTGGAAGTGTTTGGTCACTAGGGTTCTAATGAAAGTTGCGTCTATATCCTAAGATGTAAGGCAGCTCACTAGAGTCTCGCAGCCATGCTGATGAAAAAACTGGCTTGTGCTTGCAAATTGGCTTCCAGTTGGTGTAACATGTGAAGGCGTCTGTGCTCTGCAGCTGTGTTCTTGGGCATGTCAGTTGCTCCTTCTTAAAATTTTTTTCTGGAGTTGGAGGGGGTACACCCTAAGTAATTCTTTCGAAGACCTGCTCTCTAATAGTTTTCATTTTTAGATTGTGAGCTCACGGAGAATTTGGAGACGATAGTATTTGTGACCACGACTTAGCTGAAATATTTACCCTCCTGGACACATTCCAGTGTAGCAGTATAATTTCAATCTTGCATCTAAAAGCAAATAGTAACTAATTTCTGTTTTCTTTGCAGTCGGCACCCTCTCTGTTTCTTAAAAGCAATTTTGAGTACTTAAGGGGCAATTACCGAAAAGCTGTGAAGCTTCTGAATAGCTCTAACATTGCTGAGCACCCAGGATTCATGAAAACAGGTAAAAAATTCCTGAAACGTCAGTGTTGTTTTTCTTCTAACTAGGAGATACCTTGATCTTTGGGTTTTGTTTGTTTGCGTTTTGCTGGATCGCTCTTCAATGCCTTATGCTTTGGGTTTGTTGGTTTTTTTTTTTTAAGATTTATTTATTTTTATTGGAAGGTGAGATATACAGAAAGGAGGAGAGACAGAGAGGAAGAGCTTCCTTCAGATGGTTCACTCCCAAAGCGGCTGCAATGGCTGGAGCTGAGCCGATCTGAAGCCAGGAGCCAGGAGCTTCTTCCTGGTCTCCCAAACAAGTGCAGGGTCCCAAGGCTTTGGGTTGCCTTCCACTGCTTTCCCAGACCACAAGCAGGGAGCTGGATGGGAAGTTGGGCTATCAGAATTAGAACTAGCACAATCAAGGCAAGGACTTTAGCCACTAGGCTACCGTGCCATCCCCAACTTATGCTTAGTTTGATGTGAAAATATTTTCAGTATTTCTTCTCTAGAAAGAATTCTTTGTATTTTACGGTATGACCTCTTTGCACTTGAGAGACAGCATTGTTACTTCTCTCAACAATTTTTCCCCCTTTATAAGTTTTATTTGATTATTTGAGAGAAAAAGTGAGGTAGATGAAAAGCAAGATAAAAGCTTGCTCTTGTGACTTGGGGCTAGAGGCCAGAGCTGGAACCTGGGTAGATTTGTGTGTTTATTTGAAAAGCAGGATTTACAGGAAGAGTGATGGATTGATTTCCGTCTGCCGGCTCACTTCCTAACTGCAGCAGCCAGAGCTGGGCAGGACCAGAGCCAGGTACCACAGGCTGCTTCTGGATCTGCCCGTGGGTGCAGGAGGCGAAGCACTGGAGCCACGTTCTGCTGCTTTGCAAGGCACGTGACCAGGGAGCTGGATTGGAAGTGGAGCAGCCAGGGCTCTAACAGGCGGCCAAGGGGGATGCTGGCACTGCAGGTGATTGCTTAACTAGTTATTCCACAGCACTAGTACCTCAAGGTTTTTTTTAATAGTAGCTTAGAAATTTTATCCAGGGGATAAGTTCCTGGGGTTTTGCTATAAAGTGAAAGCGTTTAAGGAGGTGAGACAATGTTTTTACACTTTGCCTTTCTCCTATAAAAGTAGTAAATAATAAGATTATTTAGACATTACCTATATTTAAAATATATCTTTTGAAGATTTATTTGATGGACAACATAATAGAGGGAGAAACAGAGAAACAGATAGAGATCTACTGATGCGGTAGCCAGGGCTGGGTCAGGCAGTAGCCAGGAGCCTGACCCTCCATTGAGGTCTAAAATATTTCTGTATGACTAGGAAGACAATTATTTTTACTTATTGTCTCAAAGCCTTCGTGAATTGCTTGATATTAATGTTACAATGAAAGATAAAGTTTGGCTGACATTTAGGTTTGTATCATTGCTATTTTATGAGGAGAGAGAAAGGAAAGTAAGTTACTTAAAAAGTAAGTATGAGGCAGGCGTATGTCACAGTGCTTCAATGCCACTTGGTTTGCCCACATCCCCTGTTGGAGTGCCTGGGTCTGGTCCTGTTCTCGGCTTCTTGCACGCCCTGGGAGGCAGCAAATGTTAACGCAGGTAGGTAGGTAGGTAGGTAGGTAGGTAGGTAGGTAGTTAGGTAGCTGCCACCCATGTGGAAGTTCAGATTGGAGGTGGAGACCGCTGGCTTCAACCTTACACAGCCTCAGTTGTAAGCATTACCAAATGAGCCAGCAAAACTTCCCCAGAAAAAAAAAAGAAAAAGGAAAAACATACACACACACACAAAGAAATGAGGGTAAGCTAGTGGAAATGTGTTGAGATTGGCATTGTGATGCAGTAGGTTAAGCTACCATGTGGAAACAGCATCCCATGTGGGTACCAGTTTGAGTCCTGGCTGCTGTACTTCCAACCCAGCTCCCAGCAGATGCATTGGGAATTCAAGATAAGATGAGCTGAGTGGGGCCCGGCGGTGTGGCCTAGCAGCTAAAGTCCTTGCCTTGAAGGCCCCGGGATCCCATATGGGCGCCGATTCTAATGTCGGCAGCTCCACTTCCCGTTTAGCTCCCTGCTTGTGGCCTGGGAAAGCAGTCGAGGACGGCCCAAAGCCTTGGGACCCTGCACCCACGTGGGAGATCTGGAAGAGGCTCCTGGCTCCTGGCTTCAGATTGGCTCAGCTCCAGCCATTGCAGCCACTTGGGGAGTGAACCAGTAGACAGAAGATCTTCCTCTCTGTCTCTCCTCCTCTGTGTATATCTGACTTTGTAATAAAAATAAAATCATTTTAAAAAGGAAAAAATGTAATTAAAAAATTATGTATGTAGATTGGTTTCAATTCTATTTATTCATTATTTCCAGTTTCTACACAATGTTTCACTGTATGGAAACAATGCCACAACTTGCCTTTTGTAGGTTTATGTCACTTGGTAGAGTTACTAAACTTAAATCAGACAAGAATGAGAGGCTCTGAGTTCTTGGGGCTGGCGCCGTGTCCTCGCCGTGTCCTCGCCATGTCGGCGGGAGCCAGCTGTCAGGATATCCGTCTCCTCCTCGCTCTTTGCCCTTTCCAATAAAAATGAATAAATCTTTTTTTTTTTTTTTTTTTAAAGAAAATAGTAATGGTTTTAGGAGTATGCAGTATTTTCAGACTTCGCTCTGTTTCAGGTGGCTGTGAACTTCAGAAAGGACTGAGTGGAATTACAAGCAGCATTCCCTCGTCCTGGATAAACCAGATTCCTTCGTGAGAAACATCAGACCCTGAAAGTTTTCTGCGAAATTGATTGGTGTGTTTTGTTCTTGTTTTTTTGCAGGTGAATGCTTGAGGTGCATGTTCTGGAATAATCTTGGTTGCATCCACTTTGCTATGAGCAAGCACAATTTGGGCATTTTCTACTTTAAAAAGGCGCTACAGGAGAATGACAATGTCTGTGCCCAGCTCAGCGCAGGGAGCACTGACCCAGGTAAGTCCCACACTGGCCGAGGCTGTGTTTGCTACTTGGGAAAAGCATGGTTTATTTACGTATTTATCTGTTTTTCAGGATTTGTGTGTTTTGGAAGTCAGAGTTGCAGAGAAGCGGTGGGGTTGGGGTGGGGGCCGTGGGCCAAGTGCGGATCTGTCTGCTGCCTCACTGCCTGAGCAGCCACAGCAGCCGGAAGAAGGATCTTCATCCAGCATCCCTCCCAGGTGGCTGGAACCTAAGCACTGGGCCATCTTCCGCTGCTTTCCCAGGAACCTTAGCAGAGAACTAGATGGGAAATGGGGTAGCTGAGGCTCAAACGGGCACTCCTAGCCGCTGCCACGTCACAGGCTGCAGCCTAATGTGCTGTGCCACAGCACTGTGCAAAGCCTAATTTAAGGAGCGTCTGGGCAGAACGTGTGTGTGTGGCCTTACATAGTTTAGCAGTGATACTGCCCGCCACGTCTGTCTCTGGGGACTTTTAATGGGTGGTGTTTGTTTGAGTAGCAACAATTTTGGAGTGCTTTTGAACTGTATAAAAATTACTTATATTCTTTTTTCATGAATTTGAAAGTCAGGATTCAGTAAAGGTAATACAAGACAGAATGTTTGATTAATCTATGCTAAGTATCCTAGTTTCTGTTTACTTGGAGGATACACAGAACTCTTCCATTTGCTGGTTGACTCTCCAAATGTCTGCGACACCCAGAGCTTGGCCATTCTGAAACCAGGAGCCTGGAACTCCATCCAGGTCTCTCACAAGGAAGGGTCCCTCCCACTGTGCACCCATATGGGATCCCGGCGCATGCAAGGCGACAACTTTAGCCGCTAGGTTACCACTCCGGCCCTCAATCACCTTTTTAAAATAGTAAAATGCAGGGTTGGTGCTGTAGTGCAGCAGGCTACTCCTCTGCCCTATGGCATCAGCGTCCCATATGGACACTGGTTTGTATCCTGGCTGCTCCATTTCCCATCCAACTCTCTGCTAATGGCCTGGGAAAGCAGTAGAGGACGGGACCTTGCACCTACATAGGAGAGTCAGAAGCAGCTCCTGGCTCCCAGCCGTGGATTAGCGCAGCTCTGGCCATTGCTGCCATCTAGAGAGTGAACCAGCAGATTGGAATACCTTCTGTCTCTAAAATCTGCCTTTCAAATAAGCATAAATGTTTTTAAAAACAGTGAAAAGCTGTTAAATTCATGGAATAGGTGTTGTAAATCATGAATGGTCTTGTTATGAACACATGTGATAATTGATAGCACATGACCATAAAATGGCTAACTGAGGTGACAGTAGAGCGGGATACGCTGTGGATGTCACATTCCAATGAGGAAGTGAGTCCTGTCACCTCTTATCCCTGCCTTCCCAGAGTGTTGTTGCGACAAGGCCTGGCAAGTGGGAACGGACATCTCTGTCCCTGGCAGCACCACCAGGGATGACTGTGGGGGGATTAGGGGGCTGAGGTGGAGATCACCCTTAATGAGGGCTGCTGTTACCTGGAAGGGAGTTGATTCCGTGGTGGTGTTCATATTCTGCGCAGCTGGCGGTGTATACCTGATGATAACATTGTCCTGTCATTTTTGTCACTAGGCAAAAAATTCTCGGGAAGGCCTATGTGTACGTTGCTCACCACCAAGAGGTATGAGCTGCTGTATAACTGCGGAATTCAGCTGCTGCACGTCGGGAGGCCCCTGGCTGCCTTTGAGTGTCTGATCGAAGCCGTGCAGGTCTACCACGCCAACCCTCGCCTGTGGCTGCGGCTGGCCGAGTGCTGCATTGCTGCCAATAAGGGGGTGAGTGCTGCTCAGCCGTGTCTTCCCCCACTCTTGTTCCACAGAAACAGAACGGCACGCGATCGTACGGTATATACGTAGAGTATAGAACACATGTAAAGCCTCCTTCCCCTTCGAAGCGTCAGTGAACTGACACATGTTCTGTTCTTGAACAATTGAGGGGGAAAAGCTGGGTTCACAAAGCCGTTTGTTCACATTTTGATTCTCAGTGAGTGTGGCAAGGTATCTGTGGCTCTTGGTCTGTGTGCCACCATGGAAAGAGTTGCCGCTGCGATAAGGTGGTTGCTAGGCAGCCTTTGATGTCAGCTGCTGGGTTGGGGGCTGGGTCTCAGGGGACAGAAGGATGCTGGAGGATGCTGTGTGTGAACCAGGCGATGATCATAGTGTCAGTGACAGTGTGGAGAAGAATGCACTAAAACCGCATTACATGTGCTACCTAGAGTTTTCATTTTGTTGTGGTGACTCATACCAGGGTCTGTGGTTTCTCTCTCCTGCCACTTGTCCCTTGTGGACGGAGGCTGGACCAGCCAACATGAATGTCTGTACCTTGATTAGCTCCAAACGGTAGTGATTGGCAGCGTTTTGAATGTGCAGGTGGGAGGTAGGGAGAAGACAGGTTGGATCACCCCATTTCCTGTCCTCTCCTGCTGTGTTGTTGGGTGTGTGAAGATTAGGAAGGGACACCATCCTGGGGTGGGAGATGGTGAGTCTCTCCTGCCAAGCCGCAGTTGCTGAGCCTTAGCGCAGCTGCTGAGGGGGTTAAAGAAGTGCGTTGGCCTGGCAGTTTGACCTGTGGAAGTGAAGTCTTGTATGCTTTGAGTATACCATTGCAGAAGAGATGGGGCATCTTTGGAAGGTTGTAATGATTTATTTCACTGTACTTTGTTTTCTGAAAGTCGAGTTTCTTATTTGGGTAATTCTTAAATCACTTGATAAGTAATTCTAAGGCCCATTCATACTTGTTAAAAGTACAGGGACCTCCAGAGGTTGCTTTAACTCTGCAGTCAATCCGTGAGTTTAAGTGTTGGGATCTTTACAAAGTTCCAGGAAACCAGGGACTTAATTCCTCCTGGGACTAGAGAAGTATAGGAAAACTGGATATTTCATTTTAAAATTCTGATGTACCTATTTAATTTGAAACACAGAGATAGCCAGGCACACATTTCCTGCTGATTGGTTCACTGCTCAAATGCCCACAATGCCCAGGACTGGACCGGGTTGGACCAACGAGCTGAGGAGTCAGTCCAGGTCTCCCACCTTACCTGAGCTGCCGACAGATCCTCCGGGGTCTGAATCAGTAGGAATCTGGTATCAAGCCCTTGTGATCTTGGATGCCAGTGTGGCACCAAATGCCTTCCTCAGTTTTTTAAGTTACGTATTTGTAGAAATAGTACTTTTAGAACTATTATAGATTCCATTGTGTTTAAAACATAGCCCTCTATTTTTCTCTAAGAGATTTTATATTTCAAAAAAATTTTAAGATTTATTTATTTTTACTGAGAAGTCTTATATGCAGAGAGGAAGATCTATACCCATGGATTCACTCCCCAAGCAGCCGTAACAGCCGGTGCCAGTCCAGGAGCCTCTTCCAGGTCTCCCACATGGGCGCAGGATCCCAAGGCTTTGGGCCATCCTGGGCTACTTTCCCTGGCCACAAACAGGTTGCTGAATGGGAAGCGGGGCGATTGGGACACAAACCTGTGCCCACATGGGATCCCAGTGCAAGGTGAGGACTTTAGCCACTAGGTCACCATGCCGGGCCCATTTTAAAAATGGGAAAGATAAATTTTGGTTTCTATACCTTGGTGGGTAACAGAATATACATACCCTATGGGAAGTAAGCTTAAATAGTTATCTGTGTGTGAGCTTTATCGCAGTAAAGCTTGTGTTTGAGCTTTATCTCAATAAAGCTCAATAAAGCCTCCAAACACTGTCAGATTTAACAAAATCCCAATAGGAAAAATTATAAATTCCAAATAAAATTCTATAAAATGGGCCCAGCATGGTGGCCTAGTGGCCAAAGTCCTCGCCTTAAAAGTACCAGGATCCCATGTGGGTGCCAGTTCAAATCCTAGCAGCCCTGCTTCCCATCCAGCTCCTGCTGGTGGCCTGGGAAAGCAGTGAAGGACGGCCCAAAGCCTTGTGACCCTGCACCCACGTGGGAGACCAGGATGAAGCTCCTGGCTCCTGGCTTCGGATCAGTGCAGCACCGGCCATTGCAGCCACTTGGGGAATGAATTATTCGACGGAAGATCTCTGTCTCTCCGCCTTTCTATATATAGCTCACTTTGCAATACAAACAAAATTTTAAAAGAATTTTATAAAATGTGCTTTATTTGGTCATGGCAAAAAAGATGCTGAACAAAGCAGTTGCCCTCAAAAATAAATTCAGTTTTTGAGATGTTTGTTGGCAGAACTGTGTGTAAAGGACAGATCTGCTAAACAAAACAGGTCCTATATTTTAATTGTGTGTGATCCTGTTCACATCAGAACAGATCGGGCACACTTCCTGGCTGTGGGTGATTGATGGTGTCTGGTTTGGCCCCATCCGGGACCGGTTTGGTTTCCTGTGTTGCGTCTCCAGCTCCTGCTCCGTAAGTCAGTGTGCGTGTCCTACACATCAGGGAACGGGACATGGCTGATCCTGGTGAGCTGATCACTGCAAGCCGAGTGGAAATGCAGATTCTACCAGCTGTGCTTCAGATGGTCACTGTGCCTTATGCTTCTTTAATACTGCTTGGCCACCTCCTCTGCATCAGTGCCGGGAATTGTGGTTTCATTGCAATTTATACATTTGTATTTTTTTTTTTAGCAATTTAATACACAAAATGAATCTTTGATTTGTTTAAATCCTATATGGAAGTACAACTATGGTAAAGTTATATTAAGCAATAATAAGTGATAGTGGGCCCGGCGGCGTGGTCTAGCGGCTAAAGTCCTCGCCTTGAAAGCCCCGGGATCCCATATGGGCGCCGGTTCTAATCCCGGCAGCTCCACTTCCCATCCAGCTCCCTGCTTGTGGCCTGGGAAAGCAGTTGAGGACGACCCAATGCTTTGGGACACTGCACCCGCGTGGGAGACCCGGAAGAGGTTCCAGGTTCCCGGCAACGGATCGGCGCGCATCGGCCCGTTGCGGCTCACTTGGGGAGTGAATCATCGGACGGAAGATCTTCCTCTCTGTCTCTCCTCCTCTGTGTATATCTAGCTGTAATAAAATGAATAAATCTTTAAAAAAAAAAAAATAATAATAATAAGTGATAGTATAAAATATTTGTGTTTGGGGCCTGGCACCATGACACAGTAGATTAAGACTCAGTCTACACCACCAGGATCCCAAATGGCCACCAATTTGAGTAGGAAATCTTGGTTTGTTTTTCATGTGTTTAGAGAGAAGTACTTATCCAAGACAGTGTTTTATTTCTTCAGGTGCTACACTCAGTTTGTTCCCAACGTGAGGGTTTGAGTGTCTTTTTAAGTTAACAGGTGCTATTCCATCTGCAGCTGGAGAGCTGGAGTGAAGGGAGAAGAGGAATGACGTTGGCACCCTCAGGCTCCTAGAGATAATCTAGTAGGATTGCCTGAACGTTTATCTGCGTAGGTGTTAATTTTCTTAAAGACAAGAATTACGCTGATGCCAATTTTAGTATATAGCTTATAGTGTGTCAACAATTAGTATTTTCATCTAAGAAGTAAGAGATGTTTGCTGAACTGCTTTTCTTTAGCTTGTGTTTTTGGCTCTCATTTTTCTTGCTCTGGTCGGAGGACCTGTAACATTGAGCCTGCTAAACGAAGTGTTCAGTCCTGTAAATATACCTGGGTCGTTCTTGCATTGACGTTTTTCCTTAAAATTACCTCAGATCTCATAGTAACAGAATTGTAAGACACAAAATTACAAATTCTTAAAGTGTTTGCCTTTCCTCTGATCCACTTATACCAAATACACATCCTTGATTGTCCACACACACACACACACACACACAAATGAATCGTAAGAACCGTCTTAAAGTAATTACAAAAGGCATTTGATCATTTTTTCATGCCACATGTCACAATCACCTTAATTTTCTTGGAAATGGTTTGTATTTTCTAGACTTCTGAACAAGAAACTAAAGGGCTTCCAAGCAAAAAGGGAATTGTTCAGTCCATCGTTGGTCAAGGCTATCATCGTAAAATAGTTCTGGCTTCACAGTCTGTACAGAACACTGTATATAAGTAAGTATCTCTCAAAGACAAGAGTGTGATTATTTGACGTTACTGTGTGGGAGAATGCATAGGCTGGTTTATAGTAGCAGGTTCTTTGTAACTGCATCTTACTGCTGTTTCCCTGAGCAGATGGTTCTCTGTGGATTGATGGTAACATTGACTGATACACTGTGAGTTGGGTTTATTGCATCCCTGCTTGCTGAAATTGCCCATGCCCCAAGAAACCCCTAATCGATCCAAGGCCCGATTGTCCAGCTTGTCCAGAGAAGGCATCTGAGTGACTGATGTTGTGGCAGGTAAACCAGCTGCTGGCAAAGCCTGCGTCCCACATCAGAATTCCTGTTCAAGTCCTGGTTAGTGCACTTCTGCCTCCACTTCCTGCCCAGGTGCCTGGGTGGGCAGCAGGTACTGGCTCAAGAGCTTAGGTTCCTGCCACTCTTGTGGGAGACCAGGGTGTACCTCTTGGCTCCTGGCTTTGGCTGGATCATCCCTTGATGATGTGGGCATTTGGGATGCAGATTTCTCTAGATCGCTGACTCTGTCAGTCTTGCATATCAAAGAAATAAACTTTTTTTGTGTTTTTTTATAAAGAAACAGTAAGAAAATTGTCTGCCAGTGGAGATGGGTTAAACTCCTTGATGCCCACATCCTTTATTGGAATGCCTGAAATTGAGTCCCACCTCTGCTTCTGATCCTGTTTCTACAAATGTGCCCTCTAGGAGGCAGCAGTGGGTCCCTACCACCCACATAAGAGTCCCAGATGGATGATTTGGGTAGCAGAGCCCTGGCTCGCATGAGCATTTATGGAGTTCACTTATATCTATATATCTCTCTTTCTCTTTCACCCTTGCGCGCTTCTCCATGACTCCCTTTGGGTTTTTTGTGGTTTGTTTTTAAGGTTTATTTTGCTGTCCTTAAGGTGTTGTGGGTGTGGCTGCTGTGCCCCACCTGTGTCAGCAGGTGGCAGAGAGGGGCCACATCTGCACTTAGTGCTTTGGCCCCTGAGCACCCGAATGACTGGTAGGCAGACAGCAGCAGGGGGAAAAAAATTATTATTTGTATTGTAAAGGCAGATTTACAGAGAGGACAGAGAGGTCTTCCATCCACTGGTTCATTCCCCAAGTGGCCACAATGGCCAGAGCTGAGCTGATCTGAAGCCAGGAGCCAGGAGTTCCTTCCAGGTCTCCCATGTGGGTGCAGAGGCCCAAGGCTTTGGGCCATCCTCGACTGCTTTCCCAGGCCACAAGCAGGGAGCTGGATGGGAAGTGGAGCAGCTGGGATATGAACCACTGCCCGTATGAGATCCCAGCTGCGTGCAATGGAAAGATTAGCCAGCCGAGCCATCATATCAGGCCCCTCTTTGTTACTCTTTCAAATAGAGAAACTTTTTTAAAAAACTGCTTTTTTCTTATTCCAACAAGAAAAAGTTTTGACTACAATTTAAATTCTTCTAGGTGTGTTTGGCCTGATAGCAACACCGATTAAAAACACCACATCCCATACTCAGTTTCTGGTTCAGACGCTGCCTTTTTTCTGAGTCCAGCCTCTTGGTGACATGTACTCTGTACTCTGGCAGCCATCAGGGGATAGCGCAAGTGCTTGGGTTCTTGGACACCCATGTGCGTGGCTAGGACCGAGTTTCTGACTCTTAGGGAACTCTTTCTTTCTGTGTTTGTGTGTCTTGGCCCCTCTAGCCAATAGATAATTAGAAAATTGAAACATTTTTTCAAAGTTAAGTGGTATGCAGCACACAGCATTTTGCCTTAATTTAATTCATCATAATACAGTACTGTACGAAGTACTATTTGATGATTAAGTAGCATTGTCCTATGATTTGAAATAACAAGGATTTAAATTGTTTTTCTAATAAACAACTCATTTTGATATTAGATCAATAAAAAGTTATATAAAATGTTAACAGAAATATAAGACAGAAGATAGTGCTGCTGTTTTAGAATTTATAAAGTCATTCTTATTTTTCTAATTTTTTGGATTTTTTTAACAGATTTCATATAAATCATAGATACAAGTGAGGTGATGATACTCCCTTTTCTCCACCTCCGCTTATCTATTTTCCACCTTCTCTCCGTCTCTCCTTCACATTTTTTTAAGATATGTATTTTTATTGGAAAGTCCAATTTGCAGAGAAAAAGAGAGACAGAAAGTTCTTCTGTCCACTGGTTCACTCCCCAAGTGGCTGCAGTAGCCATAGCTGAGCTGATCCAAAGCCAGGAGCCAAGAGCCTCTTCCAGGTCTCCCACATGGGTGCAGGGTCCCAAGGCTTTGGGCCATCCTCGACTGCTTTGCCAGGGCACTGGATGGGCAGGGAACTGGATGGGAGGTAGGCCACTGGATGGGCAGGGAGCTGGATGGGAAGTAGGCCACTGGATAGGCAGGGAGCTGGATGGGAAGTGGGCCACTGGAACACGAACTGGTGCCCATGTGGGGTCCTGGAACTTTCAAGGCAAGGATTTAGCCACTGAGCCATTGAGCAGGGCCCTTTACTTCTTTTTTTGTTTTTGTTTTTTTTTTTAAAGATTTATTCACTTTATTACAGTCAGATGTACAGAGAGGAGGAGAGACAGAGAGGAAGATCTCCTGTCCGATGATTCACTCCCCAAGTGAGCCGCAACGGGCCGGTGCTGCGCCGATCCGATGCTGGGAACCAGGAACCTCTTCCAGGTCTCCCACTCGGGTGCAGTGTCCCAATGCATTGGGCCGTCCTCTCCTGCTTTCCCAGGCCACAAGCAGGGAGCTGGATGGGAAGTGGAGCTGCTGGGATTAGAACCGGCGCCCATATGGGATCCCAGTGCGTTCAAGGCGAGGACTTTAGCTGCTAGGCCACGCCGCCGGGCCCACCTTCACTTCTTTTTAAGTTGTTTTTAATTTCTTTTTAATTTATTTATTTGAAAGAGCTACAGATAGATGTTGCATCCGCTGATTTATTCCCCACATGGCTGTCACGGTCAGGCCTGAACCAAGCAAAAGACCGGAGCTTTACCCAGGTCTCCCACGTGGTTACAGGGATCCAGCCCATCTTCTGTTGGTTTTCCAGGTGCAGTGGCAGAGAGCTGGATCAGAAGTAGAGCAGCCAAGATTTGAACTCTCAGTCATACGGGATGTCCTCATAGCAGACAGAAACTTTACATGCTATGCCACAATTTTGGCTCCTCTCCTTCACTTTAATTTGCATGGTAGTCAAGGACTTAATGCTCTAGTAAATAGAGTTCAAGTAAAAAGCAGGAAACTATCCTAGTGTATTGGAAAAATAAGTGGGACTATAAACAATAATCAAATGGAAAAATGACTGTTTCACCCTTAGACAATAGATTTCAAAGTAATCACAGGTCGTTAACAACAATAGTATAACTTTTTTTTTTTTAACATTCTTAACTAATAGTTTGACAGAGTTTGTGTCAATACTGATGTGAAGGTATTTGTTTTTTTGTTTTTGTTTTTTGGTTTTTAATTTTAGCTGTCATATGTAGGGGAGCACGTACAGTGTTTGTCTTTTTGAGTCCGTCTTACTTCCCTGAACATGCTCCAGCTACATGCATTTGCTACAAATGGTAGATTTCACTCTTTGGGGTAGCTGAATGTATTCATCTGGTGATGGGCACCTTGGATGATTCTGTATTATGTGCTGCCATAAACATTTTTCTTTTCTTTCTCTTTTTAAATATTTCTTTGTTTTTATTTGAAAGAGTTAGAAAGAAACAGTGAGAAAGACATCTTCACTGCTTATTCACTCCCCAAATGGCCACAACAGTCAGAGCTGGGCTGGTCCAGAGCCAGGAACCAGGAACTTCATTCCAGTCTCCCATGAGGGAAGAGGAGTCTGAGGACCTGGTCCATCCTCTGCTGCTTTCCCAGGCCACAAGCAGGGAGCTGGATTTGATATGGAGCAGCCAGGACTCAAACTGGCACCCATATATAATGCTGGCACTGCAGGTGGAGGTTTAAGGTACTACACTGGCACCAGCACCAGCATATTTCTCTTCTATACAATATGTTCCTATTTTGGGGGCATATCCCCAGAAATGGAATTAATGGATCATATGGCAAGTTTGTTTCTAGTTTTTAAAGCAGTCTCCATATTGTGTTCCAGGTGGCTAGGCTAATTTACATTCCCAGAGTCTGTAGGCGTTCCTCCTCCTGCACGTTCTTGCCAGCATTTGCTCTCTGTGTTTGGGATTTTAGTCATTGTGACAGTGATAGGGTGATGATGTTTTCATTTGCATTTCCTTGGCAGTTAGTGATATTGAGCGTGTTCTCATGTATTTGTGGACCGTTTCTGTTTCCTTTCTTGAGAACTGATTCTTAAGATCCTCTGCCATTTCCATAGAGGCATTTTGACAAGCAAGAATGAGGCCAGAGTTGTGGCACGGTTAGTAAGCCACCACCCATGACATCAGCATGCCAGGAGTACCAGTTTGATCCTTGGCTGTACAACTTCTGGTCCGGCAGCTCCCTTCTAATGTGTGCCTAGTACAGCAATGGTAGATGACCCAAGTGTTTGGTTCTCTGCCATATGGGAGACCTAGGTGGACTCCCTGGCTCCTGGTTGAATCCTGGCCCAGTGCTTGCAATTGAGACTAGGGAATGAGCCAGCAGATCAAAGATTTCTTTCTGTGTCTCTTCCCACTTTATCCCTCCCACTGCTGTCCTCATCTGTAACACTGCCTTTCAAACAAACGAACAAAGGATCAGCCAGAAGAGGACTCAAATGTGAAAATCCATTTTCTCCCTTCTTTCCCACTCTCAGTATGTAGCCGTCCTGGTCCTCATAATTTTCCTTGTCCACTCTTAATTCTTCCAGGACTGCTGTGTTAACTTGACATTATAGTATGTTTCACATCGCCTCCCTCCCTTGTCTCATAACGTACATGTACTTGCAATTCATTATTAATACCATACACATCATGTATAAAATGTTCAGCATTCTCCTGTAACTGCTTATATGTAACTGTCTACCTATCAAATTGCTAAAGTTTTCATTTGTAGTTCATTGTTATTCCTAACAGTGTAGGCCTTGCCTTTTTTGTGTGTTGCTTTGTTTTGTTTTCTGATATGCTTAACTCATTTTGGTTTGTTCTTTTCAGTGATGGGCAGTCTTCAGCTATCCCCGTAGCCAGCATGGAGTTTGCAGCCATCTGTCTCAGAAATGCCTTGTTGCTGTTACCTGAGGAACAGCAAGACCCAAAGCAGGAAAATGGCTCTAAAAGCAGTAGCCAGTTAGGCGGGGACACCGAGAGCAGTGAGAGCAGTGAAGCCTGCAGGTATGTTGAACCCTGGGGCCCAACTCACCTTGGCGCAATCCCATAGGGCTTTTTGTTGTTTTTTTTTTTTTAAATCTATTTTATTGTATTGTTGTTGACAATCTTTACATAGTTAATTACAGTTAAAGAAAGAAAAAGGAAAAAAAAAGGTTCAAGGGGATAGGGAAGTGGGTAATACTATTATGTCCATATTGTTTCCATCATGTATCTGAGGTAAAGGGGGATATTGAGGGAGAAGCCCCACCCGGTTTCCCGCCCACTCCGAGTCCCGGATGTGGGGCATGCTCTGAGATCCATAGGGCTTTTTAAATAAGCTTTTGGGGCTTTTAGAGTCTAAATTCCCAACTTCTAAAGCCCAAATTTCTAAAATCCTGTGTTCTCAATAGTTAATGAAAGTCTGCTTCTACATGTTTAATGTCAAAAACATGAGGCAGGATTGGGAGGGTTTTGCCCAACAGTGGGTTCCATATGAGCATCACTGTAGTTGTCAAAAAAATCAGAGATGAGTGAGAAATATGTGACAGTACCGGAGCACCAAAACAGGAGCCCTCCCATCGTGTGGACTCTCACAGAGCGCACACACGGGGACAGGACACAAATGTTGATTTGCTTGTTCTTCTCACTAAGAGTCCGTCTCTGTTTTAGCAGTAAAAGCCACGATGGAGATCAATTCATTCCCGCCCCGCCTTCATCACCACTGAGAAAGCAAGAACTAGAAAACTTAAAGTGAGTATCTGAAGGGTTGTGCTGGAGCCGTGACTGAAAGTCCCGTGTTGACTCTCCCTCCTGGTGATGAGCCCTGCTTGGTTAGAGTGCATCGCACTTCTAGGCTGTTACACTGGATTTGTTAATACCCATATGGTGGTCTGCGCTTTCCTTTCTTTGAAATGTCCTTGTCAGATTTTGCTTTCAGGATGACACTGACCGTGAAAATGGGTGAAGAAGGGCTTCTCCCTCTGTTCTCTGAAAGTACGAGTGTGAGAGAGGAAAGGGCTTCATGGGGAAAGGTGCATTCTGTCAGTTCCTTGTTTGTGTAACATCTTAAATGTCTGAAATACAATGGTGAAAGTACTCAATTTGAGGCTACGTAAGGAAATTTCTAGTATTGAAATGTTTCAGTATAGAGCACTATTTAAATTTGGTATTTCATTTTGTGTCAGTTTAAGCTGAATTTTTCTTTTTCTGCGACTTTTAATTTATTTTCTAGACAGACATGGAGTTAGCACCTTTCCACGGGATCATTCCCCTCAAAGCCTGCAATGTCCAGGGCTGGACCAAAACTAGGAGCCTCCCAGAAGAGAGGCAGGGACCCAGATAACCTGAGCCATCACCTGTTGCTGCCCAGGGATGTGCATCAACAGGAAACTGGAGCTGGCAATTAACTAGTACTGCAAACCCAGCACTCTGATGTGAGGTGCAGGCAACCCAGCTGACATTTTAACCGTTGTTTCACATACCCACCCCACAATTTTTCACGAAGTTGTTTTTTTTTTTTCCTGGGACCATCACTGTAGGATATTGGATGAAGCTACAAGTTGTGGTGATGCCATCCATATGGTCCCATGTGGGTGCCAGTCCAAGTCCTGGCTGTTCTATTTTCCATGTAGCTCCCTGCTAATGACCTAGGAAAAGCAACAGAATATAGCTCAAATGTTTCAGGCCATGCTACTCACGTGGGAGACCTAGAGGAAGCTTCTGGCTCCTGGCTCCTGCCTGGCCTAGTCCTAGCCATTTACAGCCCTCTGAGGAGTGAAACAGTGGATGAAAGATTCTCTGCCAGCTGCTCCACTTTCAATCCAGTTCCCAACAGAAGATGGTCCAAGTCCTTGGAATCCTGCACCATGTGGGAAACGTGGAAGAATCTCCTGGCTCCTGGCGTTTGGACCTGCCCAGCTCTGGCCATTGGTGAACTAGAGGATGGAAGATTTTGCTGTCTCTCTTTTTCTCTCTGTAACTCTGCCTTTCAAGTTTAAATAAAGAGTTGGAGTTAGAAAAGGGAATAGACAAATTTTTCATCTGCCAATTTACTCCCCAAAAGTCAAAAACATCTGGGGCTGGACCAGGTCAAAGCTAAGAGCTAGAAACTCTATCCAGATTTTCCATCTGGGTGGTATGGGGCTCAAGTACTTAGGCCATCTTGTGCTGCTTTTCTAGGCAAATTTTCTAGGAGCTGGGTCAGAAATGGAGCGCCTAGGATTCAAACAGGTACTCATACATCAAATGTGCAGCCTGCTGTGCTATGCCACAGTACAGGTCAGACCGCCCCAGACCTCTCTCTAAAGGGTGCAGCATCCTAGTCGAGGAGGTCCCTTGAGCTCCTACTAAGCTCCTACTAAATCCTACTTCCTGTGACCTCTGCTGTGTTCTGCATCCTGATTGTTCCTGCCCCCAGTCCTAGCTCTCGTGTGTCCCAGCAGGTGTAGCCGCCTCATCAGATGGACTCTTTTGGACCTCTGCCAGACCAGTCCCCAGATCTGGCTCTCATATGTGGTAGCCATTACAATGGTGACAAAGGTTAAAACTTCACCCCACACTGACTGTTCTTTATACTGATGGATGCAGTGGCCTAGATAGGGCAACCGTCCAGAATCCATACCAAGCTGGCCGCCTGATCTGATACGCACACAAGTGGTTGCTACATCCTGGCCAAGTCTCGCACCTCCCTTCCCCAACTCCATGTGCACTGGAAGCCCGAAGATATTTTGCAAGCATTCTTACCTGGTTATCATGCGTGTCAGCAAGTATAGGGGCCCGGCCCTGGGAGGCACTCCAGGCACCCTTGTCCTCTCCAACACCTCTACCTGCTTTCTGGCTGACATGCATGTGCAGTGGCCTGCTCTGTGGACATCCCTGACAACCGTTTTACACACCTTAGGTTGCCCCCATTGTCCTCATTCTGACCTGTCCCTAGTTTGGTGCTCAGCCATGGCGACCCTGCACAGCCCATTTCTGGTAGCATACTCCACCTTTTTCCTTTTTGGGAAGTATCCTTTGAAATGAAAGTGTTTTGTTTTGATGTTCAAGTGATACTTTTTCTTTTGTTATTCTTTTCATGTAATGTGTAACTGATATGTCAAATCCAAGGTCATAAAGATTTATCCCTGTATTTTAAAGGAGTTTTAAATAACAGAGACCAGGAAGTCCATGTAGATTTGGAAAATAAGTCAAAAGAACAGAGGAGAAATTCTTTTTCTAAAAGTGAAAAGCATAGACGATGAAACAAGGAAAATGAACGTTTTAAAAGAAAAGAGCAGGCCGATGCAGTAGTGTAGTGGCTAAAGTCCTCCAATCACATGTGCCAGGATCCCATATGGGTGCCATTTCCTATCTCCATGGCCCTACTTCCCATCCAGCTCCCTGCTTGTGGTCTGGCAAAGCAGTCGAGCATGGCCCAAAGCATGGTCTTGGGACCCTACATCCACGTGGGAGACCCTGAAAGAAGCTCCTGGCTCCTGGCTTTGGATCAGCTCAGCTTTGGCCATTGTGGTCATTTGGAGAGTGAATCATTGGACAGAAGATCTTGCTGTCTGTCCCTCCCCTCTGTATGTCTGACTTAAAAAATAAATAAATACATCTTAAAAAGAAGAAAAAAAAAGATCAGATCCAAATCAAGGAAAAAAGGTGAAAATAATCAAGTCCTAGAAGTGATGAGGACAGATTGCAACACGATGCTTGACAAATTGTAATGCCAGTCCCACAAGCTTGTTACTGTAACTTGGTGCTTCAAGAAAAGAATACTTAATGTGGGCCGGTGTTAACAATGTAGTGAGTAAAACTACTGCAAGTTGCAGACACCAGCCTCCCGTATGGGCCCTGTTTCATATCCAGACTGCTCTACTTCCGATCCAGCTCCCTGCTAATGGCCTGGGAAAAACAGTGGAACTTGGCCCATTGTTTGGGCATCTGCCATCCATGTGGGAGACCCAAATTGAAGCTGCAGGCTCTGGCTTAGGCCTGGCCATTGTGGCCATCTGAGTTGTAAACCAGAAGGTTGAAGATCTCTCTCTTGCACTCTGACTTTAAACAGAAGTAATTTTTTTAAAGGGGGGGGGAATGTCTTCACCCTTTCCTCTCTTGCTGCCCTGCTTTTCCAAGGGCTGAGCCCTAGAGCTCCCTCCTGCAGTTGAGCGGGGTGGAGCGTGAGTGTGTGCCATCCTCAGCAGGGGAGACGCTGGTCTGTGTGCCTTGCTTGAGGTGGAGCTCTTCCGGTCTGCTGACCTGTCAGATCCACTGAGGCCTTGGCAAAGTAGATGAGACAGTCACGCGCGGAGAGGGAAGGGGAGGTCAATATTTTAAGCAGTAACTATCAAAGGAAGTGGTTTCTCCAGGGACTTAGTAAATAGGGCAGTGCATGCTTTGGGCATTACCAGTCTGCCAGAATTACGCCGGGCCGAGTGTTGTTTTCTAGGAGGAGGAGGGCGGAAGGTCTGAGGGGAGCTGGGGGGGAGTGTTAGCCATCAAGAAGGGCAGTATAAATAGTGGTTTGAGTTTTGGGCAGTGAAACTGATGACCCTTGGTCAGAACACCAACCCCAAATTTTGTATTTCCGTGTTTAAGTATTTTTTAGTAGAATGATATTTGTTTTCTAGATGGGATTTCTTCTGTCTTACTGTAAAATAGGTATAAAGTTGAAGCAAACAGATTTTTATCTTCTTGTACACAGTTATGGTGGAGGCTTGCTGGGAAACAGAATCCTTCTACCGATCTTACATGACTGATTTCTTGACCTAAAGTGGACCTGACAGGGGACTGCATCAGTAACAGCCCCCCTACGGTCAGGAGCGGCTCTTCCGAGCAGAGCCCACGAAGGTGGGCTTGTCCCATGGCCTGGTGCCTAGAGCGTGCAGAAACATCCTGGGTCTGGGAGGCAGGCCACAGTCAGTTTCACCAGCATGGGGGGGGTCTGGGTGCTGGGGAAGCAGATTCCCAAGGTTGAAGGCCATATTCGTCAGCAAGTATCCATTAAACACCTTCTACACCTGGTGAAGAATTACACCAGTTTTTCCGTGGTAAGCAGTAAAAAGCTGTGGCCATCTTGCTTTTTAAGGAGCACGTGATTTTCTCTGGTGATCTTTGGCAGAGTCATCAGTAAGAATAGATGTTGGGCCTGGCAGCATGGCCTAGCGGCCAAAGTCCTCGCCTTGAAAGCCCCGGGATCCCATGTGGGCGCCGGTTCTAATCCCGGCAGCTCCACTTCCCATCCAGCTCCCTGCTTGTGGCCTGGGAAAGCAGGAGAGGACGGCCCAAAGCTTTGGGACCCTGCACCCGTGTGGGAGACCCGAAAGAGGTTCCTGGTCCCGGCATCGGATCGGCGTGCATCAGCCCGTTGCGGCGCACTTGGGGAGTGAATCATCGGATGGAAGATCTTCCTCTCTGTCTCTCCTCTTCTCTGTATATCTGGCTTTCCAATAATAATAATAATAAAGAAAAAAGAATGGATGTTAAACTTGGTGACTATTCTGGCTCACTTATCTCCCTTACAAGTGCCAGGATCCCATATAGACATTGAATCGTGCCCTGGTTGCTCCACTTCCCATCCAGCTCCCTGCATGTGGCCTGGGAAGGCAGTGAAAGATGGCCCAAAGCCTTGGGCCCCTGTACCTGTGTAGGAGATGAGGAAGAAGCTCCTGGCTCCTGGCTTTGGATCGGCTCAGCTCCAGGGTTTTTTGTTTTGGTTTTTTTTTTTTTTTTTAGCTATAGGCCAAACGTTTATTCATTTCTTGCATTTGAAGTATTCTTCAATGACGTCTTTGGCTTGAGATTGTTTCCCATAGTCCTTAACAACTACGCAACTGCAGCCAACTGCTTTACGGGCTTTCCCTCTCAGTCAGTTTTACAGAAGCCTACCCATTCCCCAAGTTTCTGTTGTCACCAACCTTGATGAGGTTGAGCTGGTATTCGGCACACAGGGCCTCTACCAACTTGACATACATGGGCTCATCACAGTTGGATGCCAGCACACAGAGGTGGGCTTGGCGCTTGTCTAAGGCTTTGGCGGCTTCACAGATGCCACGTGCGAGGCCGGCGTGGATGAGGGCGGTCTTGAGCACCTCTTGTAAAGCAGAGTTCACGTCCATTACACCTCCAGCAGCAATGCCTTCCTCGGCCATGGCGGTCGATTACGAGTGAAACCGAATCTTGAACACACTCCTGCCTCGCCTCTGTGCGGCTTGGCGGCGGCAGCAGGAAAGAGGAGCTCCGGCTACTGCGGCCATTTGGGGAGTGAACAGCAGATGGAAGATCTGTGGTTTTTTAGCTTGACTTTTCAGTCTTCTCGTTTGTGTTCCAGGTGCTCCATCCTGGCTTGCAGTGCTTACGTGGCCCTGGCTCTGGGTGACAACCTGATGGCTTTGAATCATGCAGATAAACTTCTTCAGCAGCCCAAGCTATCAGGATCTCTCAAGTAAGTGTGACTTGCCCTAGGTGTCTCCTTTGTTTTGTTTCAGAGTTTCTGAAAACCCCTAGTAACATATTTGGTGGAGGGGGGGAGAAGGAAGAACAACTTGTTTTAAAAATTTTTTTCTTCCTTAACTCCTGTCTTTGCAGTAGGAATTTTTTCATTTCCTTTGCCTAGAAACTTTGGCCCCCAAATAAGGTGAATCCTTAGATAGAAACCCACACAAAAAAAGACATAATTGTATCTGCCAGATTAGGATATTTCACTAGATAGAGTAGAAAACACAAATTAATATATATGCACACACAAACATACCCAGAAATATATATAAGAAAAGTATATACGGGGGCCTGCACCATGTCTCAGTTGACTGATCCTCCACTTCCAGTCACCGGCATCCCATTTGAGTACTGGATGAGTCTTGGCTGCTCCACCTGCCAACCAGCTCCCTGTTTATGGCCTGAGAAAGCAGTTGAGGCCAACCCAAAGCTTTGGGACCCTGTACCAACTTGGGAGACCCAGAGGAAGATCCTTGTTCCTGGCTCCTGGCTCCTGGCTTTGGATTGGCTCAGCAACAGCAGTTGCAGGCATTTGGGAAGTAAACCAGTGGATGAAGATCTTGGTCTTTTTTCTCTTCTCTATAAATCTGATCTTGCCCTTCCAATAAAAATAGATAAATCTTCTTTAAAAAAAGAAAAAATAGGGTCAGTCTACAGGGAAGGACCCTACCAAGGCAGGGTGCACTCTGGACACTGGAGCATTCCCAGGGCCCACATTTGTCATTAAGATGCTGAAAATTGGGACTGGTAAAGCTGCCACTTGTAGTGCTGGCATCCCACATGGTTCCAGGTTCGAGACCCAGCTGCTGCACTTCTGATCCTGCTCTCTGCTAATGTATCTCACAAAACAGCAGCAGATGATGGAATTCCTTGAGCTACTGCACCCACGCCGGAGACCTAAGAGAGGCTCCTGATTTTCAACCAGCCCAACCCCAGCCATTGCGGGCATTGGAGGAGTGAACCAGCAGATCTTTTTACCACACAGGTGCAGGTCCAAAGGCTTTGGGCTGGCCTCAACTACTTTCTCAGGCCACAGGCAGGAAGCTGGAGGGAAATTGGAACAGCCGGGAAAGGAACCAACAGCCATATAGGATTCCAGCGATTGCATGGCAAGGATTTAGCCACTGAGCCATGGCGCCACACCCAAGACTTCTTTCTCTGTCTGACTTTCCAATAAATACATCTTGGACCTGGCATGGTAACCTAGTGGCTAAAGTCCTCTCCTTGCACGCTCTGGGATCCTATATGGGTGTTGGTTCCTTTCCTGGTTGTTCCACTTCCCATCCGGCTCCCTGCCTGTGACTTCGGAAAGCAGTCGAGGATGGCCCAAAGCCTTGGAACCCTGAACCCATGAGGGAGACCTGGAAAATGCTCCTGGCTCCTGGTTTCAGATTGTCTCAGTTCCAGCCATTGTGGCCACTTGGGGAGAGAATCAACGGACGGTAGATCTTCCTCTCTGTCTCTACTCTCTCTATAAATCTGACCTTCCAATAACGATAAATAAATAAAAAAAGAGAGAGAAACACTGAAAGATAACTTCTTGCCACTGAACCAATTCTTTCTATTTTGTTTTTGTTGTTGTTTTTTAAGATATATTTATTTTTATTGGAAAGGCAGATATACAGACGGGAAGAGAGAGAGGAAAGATCTTCCTTCCACTGAGTCACTTCTTCAGTGGCCACAACAGCCAGAGCTGAGCTGATCAGGAGCCAGGAGCTTCTTCCAGGTCTGCCTCTTGGGTGCAGGGTCCCAAGATTTTGGGCCATCCTCAGTTCTTTGCCAGGCTACAAGCAGGGAGCTGGATGGGAAGCAGGGCTGCCGGGATTAGAACTGGTACCCATATGGGATCCCAGCCATGTACAAGAAAGGGACTTTAGCCACTAGACTACCACACCAGGCCCCATAGGGCTTTTGTTCTTGTGGTTGGTTTATTTATCTGAAAGGCAGAGTGACAGAGCTCTTCCATCTGCTCCTTCACTCCAGATGGGTCCCGCACTTCATGCTGAGCCTCCCACTTGTGTGGGAAGTTCCCAGATGCCAGAACCATCTACCACTGCTCTCCCTGATGTACTAGTAGGGAGCTGGATTGCAAGACGAGCAGCTGTCATCTGAACAGAAGGTCTGGATATGGGATGCTGGTGTAACAGGCAGTGGCTTAACCACAATGCCGCCCCTCTCCCCCACACATCCCCAAGTGGTGGTTTAGCTGCTGTGCCAGGCACCCAGTCCTGTGGCCTAGGAATTGTTCAAATGTAATTTCTTTGCTGGGGAAACAAAATAAAAGGTCACTTAGCTTCTACTTAATAAAGTAATAAAGTGGGTCATTAATGTATTTAGATCCCTAGAAGGTGGTCCTATTGGAGAGAGGCTGAGGCTTGAGGGCCCAGGCTCCTTGTGGACAGACTCAGCGAGAGTAGGCCAGCTCTGGGAGGGTGCGTCTAAAAGTATTATATGTCTGAGACTGTTTTTAATTTTGAGAAATTGGGTGATCATGGGGTAAATGGTGCAAAGTAAGACCGGGAGAAAGCTGTTAAAAGCCATGAGGGTGTCCGGCTCGACAGGCTGGTTCTGGAGGTCCACACTGTGCGTGTTAGATCCACAGTTTGTCTCCTACTCTAGGCAGCTTTCTTGGTCAAAAACATTTTTTTATTTTAATTTTTATTTATTTATTTATTTAGTTTTTTAGTTTTCATTTGAAATGCAGAGAAAGCTTCCTTCTGCTGGTTCACACCGTGGTGGCCGCAGCGGCAGGAGCTGGGCCAGTCCAAAGCCAGGATAGGAGCTTCTTGGCTAGGCTATCCTCCGCTGCTTTCTCAGGTGCATTGGCAAGGAGCTGGGTTAGAAACAGAGCTGCTGGGACTGATGCCCATCGGAGGATGCCAGCACCACTAGCAGATGGAATCTCACCTTGTTGTGTCACAGTACCGACCCCAACTGTGTTAGCTGTAATATTATTTCCAAAATAAATCAAGCAGCATTTGCTTGGAAGTTTTGAGCTGCTTTCTTAATGGAAGTGTGTACTTTGTTTTACTTAGCTAATATGAAACTTGCTTTTTTTTTTTTTTAGATTTATTTTATTTTTATCACAAAGTCAGATATACAGAGAGGAAGAGAGGTCAGGGAGCTGGACAGGAAGTGGGGCTGCCAGGACCAGAACCAGCACCCATATGGGATCCCAGTGCATTCAAGGCGAGGACCTCAGCCGCTGAGCCACCGCTCTGGCCCCGAAACTTGCATGTTTTATTAAGATTGATTTGTTTGTTTGAAAGAATGAGAGAGCTAGAAGGATTCACTCCTGAGATCGCATGGTAGCCGAGGTGGGTCGGGCTGAAGGCACTCGCCCGTGTGGGAGGAAGCGACCCAGGCGTTTAGGCCATCTTCCTCTGCCTTTCCAGGTGCATTTGCAGGGAGCCAACTCAAAAGCTAGGAATTGGTGTTGCAAGTACCAGCTTAAGGTGCTGTGCCACAGTGCCAGCCCCAAGTGTTGGGTTTTGTTTTGTTTTAAAGATTTATTTATTTTCATTGCAAAATCTGATACACAGAGAGGAGGAGAGACAGAAAGGAAGAGCTTCCGTCCGGTGATTCACTCCCCAAGTGACCACAACAGCCAGAGCTGAGCTGATCTGAAGCCAGGAGCCAGGAGCTTCTTCCGGGTCTCCCTCACGGGTGCATGGTACAAAGACTTTGGGCTGTCCTTGACTGCTTTGCCAGGCCACAAGCAGGGAGCTGGATGGGAAGCAGGGCCTCCAGGAGTAGAACCAGCACCCATATGGGATCCTGGCACGTGCAAGGCGAGGACTTTAGTCACTAGGCTGTTGTACCAGACCCCTTAGTGTTTAAATGTTCTTAAAGAGAAAGTTATCCTTGGTTGATAAGTTTTCCATAAATTTCCATCTCAAGGACATGAAATCTTTGAAACATATACTCAGTTTATAATAGCAATATACTGTTATAATAGCAGTATACTATTGGGCCAGCACCGTGGCACAGAAGGTTTCACCTTCTTTCCTGGAACCAGTCTGTTTTCTGATTCACCTCCATGCTGATGGCCTAGAAAGCAGCAAAGGATGGCCCAAGTCCTTGCACCCACGTTGGAGAGCTGGAAGAAGATCTGCCTCCTGGCTTTGAGCCAGCCCAGCTCCAGCCGCTGTGGCCATGTGAGGAGTGAACCAGCAGATGGCAATCCCTCCCTGTGTCTCTCCTTCTCTCTGTAACTCTGCCTTTCACATGAAAACAAGTCTTTACCCAAAAAATAGTAACATAGTTAATATTCTTGCCCATTGGGTGTTTTTGTAATGAACAGCTTTTCAATTGAGAATCTGTTGTCCTCCTAGGTTTTTGGGCCATCTCTATGCTGCAGAAGCCCTCATCTCTCTCGACAGAATATCTGATGCCATCACTCACCTGAACCCGGAGAATGTCACTGATGTCTCGTTAGGGGTCTCTTCAAATGAGCAGGACCAAGGTGAATGAGGACACATCTGACCACAGCTGGTCCCTGCTTCCACCTGCTGCTATAGTCAGGATGTGTAGAAGTCAGTGTGTGAAATTATTTCCAAAGTAGACCTGGGGGTTGCTTATCCCTTGATACAGCGGTCATTTTTGGAAGACTTATCAGGCTTCTTAGTGTTTAACAATTCATATTGCATCTCTCTCTGTATTTTTTTTTTCCCCTTGGAGTGCTGCTGCAATCCAGGGGGTTATATTCTAGTGTGGCACTCACAGATATGGTTTAAACCATGGCAAAGCTTTTGAGCGGGTGACACTGTGTGGCATTCACTTTCCTGAAGGTGGTGGTAGGCAGGTGCATGCGTATCTCTTACTAGAACCTGCACTGCATGCAAAGGCAATGCGCTGACACATGGCCTCATTTGGATCTCCATTTCATAGAGCAAGATGGGTTTGAGGTTTAATGTGCTCTGCTGTCTGGCCCCTCAGATGTGTCTTCATGTTTTTGTAGGATCAGACAAAGGTGAAAATGAAGCAATGGAATCCTGTAAGTAAGAAGTTGTGTCAGTACTTGACATAGCCTGGCCTGTGCCCTGAAGACTTAAACTAACTGTCTGTGTCCTGCCTTTGTCAGCCTGAGCAGTAGTGCTGTGCTCTCAGTAGCTCCTCGAGGGCGGGAGGGTTGGGTCGCTCCCCGGGCTGTGGCCGGGCCCCTTCACCAGGGTCTCCGCTCTTTCTCCGCAGCCGGGAAGCGGGCTCCTCAGTGCTACCCCAGCTCCGTCAGCTCCGCCAGGACCGTAATGCTCTTCAACCTGGGCAGTGCGTACTGCCTGAGGAGCGAGTACGACAAAGCCCGCAAGTGTCTGCACCAGGTGAGGCTGGGCTGCAGAGGCGACCTTTCTTGGAAAGCGGCCAACAAAGGGCCTGAGGTTTACTATGTCTGTTGTTTTCTGTGAGAGCCATGTGGTACACATTAGAATATTATTTGTCCAGCTTTAAAAATATTTTTGTAGTTTTTTTTTTTTTTTGAAAAGCGGATCAGATTTATGGAGAGAAGGAGAGACAGAAAGATCTTCCATCTGCTGGTTCACTCCCCAAGTAACTACGGTGACCAGAGCTGACCCAGTCTGAAGCCAGGAGCTGCTTCTGGGTCTCCCATGCGGGCACAGGGTCCCAGGGCTAGGGTCGTCCTCCACTACTTACCCAGGCCAGAAGCAGGGAGCTGGATAGGAAGTGGAACAGCCTGAACACAAATCATCGCCCATGTGGGATCCCATTGTGTGTAAGGTAAGGATTTTAGCCATTGAGCCATTGCACTGGACCCTAAAAATATTCTTGCAAGGGAGACATCTGACTAGCCTGATTACTTCCCTAATCCAAAAGGTTGAAAACTGTCCAAATAAGAGGCCACTGAAGTAAACACTGGCTAACACAATGCCTCGGTGAAGTCCTTGCTTGTACTAAGTGAGAAGATAGCTGAGAGGTGCCAGGTGGAAATAACCCGGTGCCCACTGCCCTGTGGCATTGGTGTGCCCTGAGAAAGCTGAGAGGCCTTGGGGCCGCCCACGTGTGCACCAGTACCTGCGGGATGAGCAGTCTGGCAAGAGGCTTTTCCCTGTGCCCTCAAAAAACACCTTTCTGAACGAGTTCAGGGATCCAGTGCTGAGAAACGTGCAACACACTAAAGGAAGCTGCAGGCATTGAATAAAGTAGAGCCGTGCGTCTTCCCGCTAGACAGCTTCTGTCACTCATCCAGACCCACACTCAACTGTGGCCGTGCTCCAGCCCTGCCTGAGCACCCTGTGCAAAGTCAGGAATGCAGAGTAGTAACACTGGTAACACAGAAAAGCTTGCCCCAAAGGGTCCCTTCCCATCCTTGCCCTAGGTGGTGCCAAGCATTGAAACCATGCCTAGAGGGCCTGCTGCAACAGCTCAACTGGCTAATCCTTTACCTGCAAAGCACCATGATCCCATGTGGGTGCTAGTTCGTGTCCCAGCTGCTCCACTTGTATTCAGCTCCCTGCTTGAGGCCTGGGAAAGCAGTAGAAGATGGCCCAAATCTTCCACCCGTGCAGGAGACTCAGAGCAGGCTCTTGGCTTCAGGCTAGCTCAGCTCTGGCCATTGTGGTCGTTCGGGGAATGATCTTTTAAAATAAAAATGAATCACACCTAGACATTGTGTTAGTTGCCAGAAACTTCTGTCTATCGGTGAATTGTTGTGCCTCGAAGTAGCATTGCTTTACCACCGAGAAAACAGCTGCAAGTAACATATTTAGACAATTTGATGGTGTCTGTTTGGCACTTTTGGTCCAAAACGAGGAAAGTTAGAAGTAGTAGCTGTCGAGGAAGGTGTGTGAGAATTCAGAGCTTGAGTTCAGCTGTCTCACTGTTCTTGGTGGCAGAGCTAGGATGTGTAACAGTCCCTGCACCCACCTGGGGTGCCCCCGACCCCAGTCACCCCAATCACCACAGAGACAAAGCTTCTAATCTAAAGTTACAGTGTGTACGCTGCAGCTCAGGTTCTCTGGCAGCAGGTGTCCCTGGCTGTTACACTGGGAAGGACAGGCAGTGTCAGGCCTGGTTCAGGCTCCGAGGGCGTTTTGTTTTGGTCCCCTGGTTTGTAGATTAATCCAGTGGTGGAACTTTGGTTTAATTGGGAGACAGCAGAACAATGACATGTAGAAAGGGAAGGGGCTCAAAGCAGGTTAGCTCTTAGGTTGCCCACACCAGTAACCATGCTGAACAGCCAGTAAGCAGAACGTCATTAACTCTTAGAAACTTAGAGCCTTGAATTCTTACATCTAGGGAAAAAAGCTGCAGGCTGTGATCAAAGAACAGTAAACGTCCTAACCAACTGGAAAGAGAAGGGAATTTAATAACCACAAAATGATGTAAGAATGATCTTATCTATCCTTTAAGTGGAACTAGTAATAAATGTAAGTGATCAGAATTGAAAAAGAAAAAATAAAAAGAATGATCGTATCTAGGGGCCCAGAGCAATGGCTCATAGCTAAACCCTTACCTTCTGAGAGCCAGCTCCCATATGGGCACGCCAGTTCATGTCCCGCCTGCTCCTGCTTCCCACTTAGCTCCCTGCTTGTTTACTGGAGAAGCAGTGGAAGATGGCCCAAAGCCTTGAGACCCTGTACCTGCATGGGAGACCCAAAAGAAGCTCTTGGCTCCTAGCTTCAGGTTAACTTAGCTACAACTATTGCAGCCACTTAGGAAGTGAACCAACAGATGAAAAATCTTTATCTTTGCCTTTCTGTCTCTGGATAAATGTGACGTACCTTTCCAATAAAAATAATTAAAAAAAAAGTTGTCTATAAATCAGATATATGAAAGATTAATTAATTAAAAAAAAATAATGTTGTGTGTATAAAGCTGGGCCTAGAGGCTAGCAATGCGTTGTGGTATCTTAAGCCCCCTCTTAGGATGGCCAAATCCTATATATTAAGTGCTGATTTGATTCCCAATTACTCCACACTTCTTGTGTTCTAAAGATTTATTTATTGGAAAGAGATACAGAGGAAAAGAAAGGTTGATCTTCCATCCACTGGATCACTCCCCTGGTGGCCACAATGTGCAGAGATGGGCCAGATCAAAACCAGGAGACTCATCCAGAACTTGCACGTGGGTTGCAGGGCCCAAGCACTTGGACCGTCCTCTGCTGCTTTCCTAGGTCATCAGCAGGGAGCTGAATCAGAAACAAAGCAGCTGTGACAACAAACTGACACCCTTCTGGGAAGCATGTGTGGGCAGCAATTTAAGCCCCTGCACCCCAGTGCCGACTCCCCAGCTACCTGCTCTATACTTCTGCTCCAGGTTTCTATGAATACACTGGGAGGCAATGGAAAAGGGCCTAAGTTCTTGGCAGCTATGTGGGGGACCCAGATGGAAATTGTGGCTGCTGGCTTGCTTTTTATTTTATTTAAGATTTACTGATTTTTATTGGAAAGGTAGATTTACAGAGAGAAGGAGAGACAGAGATCTGTGTGCTGGTTCACTTCCTGGATGGCTGTAATGGCCAGAGCTGAGCTGATCTGGTGCCAGGAGCCAGGAGCTTCTTCCGGATCTCCCCAGGGTCCCAAGGACCTTGCTGCTTTTCTAGGCCATTAGTATGAAAGTATCAGAAATGGAGCAGCTGGAACACAAACCAGCACCCACATGAGCTCAAGTGAAAAACCAAGGAGTGCGAAATCTCGTTTTCTGAACCAGTGGTTATACCTCAGTGATTTGTCCGGAGACATTTGACTCCTGAGGAGCTTCATAAAGTTGTCGTTTCCGTATGCATTTGTTAGAAGGAACACATACAGAGATCTCTGTTCGCTGGTTCTCTCCTCAGATGTGGCCAACAGCTGAGGCTGGCCAAGCGCAAGCCAGGAGCTCCGTGCTGTGGTGGCAGGGAGCCAGGCACAAGTGCCTCTGCTGCCTGCCAGGGCCTGTGTGAGCAGGCAGCTGCATGCCCAGGGAGCCCAGCGGCTCTGCTGTGGGGTCTGGGAGCCCAGAGCTGCTCTGTGGCTGTGCCACACATCCTGCCTTGCACTGCGGTTGCGTCTTGGGATCTCCTTGTGTCCTCCTTTGATACGGGCTTACATGCATAGGGGCTCATGCCTCCCCTCACCCCACCCTAAGCCCTCCTCTTTTATTTTATTATTTTCAGTATTATAGGCTTAATTTATTGGAATACGAATGTATCATGACATTGCAAGTGTAGAAAAAGGAAAAAGGTCATGTAACTGTAAAAGTATAAATAAAAGTCATAATAATGGGAATTGCTATTTGTGAGTTAAGACGCATACTGTGTACCTGTTTTCTGCCAGCATGCTGATGTCCCAGGTAGAGTTTATAGTTTTGTTTTTCTGTCCATATGTGTTCTGTGTATTATTATCACGTATCAGAAAAAACGTACAACATTTATCTTTTGGGGACTGGCCTATTCAATAAGCAGAATAGTTTCCAGTCTATTTTGTTGAAAAGATAAGATTCCATTTATTTTATGGCTGAATAGTATTCCACGGAGTGTATGTATCACATTTTTTTTTAAGATTTACTTCTTTTTATTGGAAAGACAGATTTACGGAGAGAAGAGTCTCCTGTCCGCTGGTTCACTCCCCAAGTGGCCACAGCGGCCAGAGCTGAGCTAATCCAAAGCCAAGGGCTTCTTCCAGGTCTCCCACATGAGTGCAGGGTCCCAAGGCTTTGTGCTGTCCTCTACTGCTTTCCAAGGCCACAAGCAGAGCTGGGTGGGAAGCGGAGAAACTGGGACACGAACCATCACCTGTAGGAGATCCTGGCACATGTATATTTTCTTTATCCATTAATCTCTTGATGGGCATCTGGGTTGTTTCCATGTCTAGAAACAGCAGTGTTGTGAATTTCACTGGTATAATGCAGAGTTGGCATTCTGTCTTAGATGCAGGTTTCATTTGCTTGAAAATACTCCTAGGTAAGGGATGGCTGGGTCATATGGGAGGTATTTCCAGGTGTCTGAGGAATCCTCTGACTGACTCCCAGAGCAGCTGCTCTAGCTCACATCCCACCAACAGTGGACTAAGGCATCTTCTTCCCTGCATGCTTGCCAGCAGTTATTTTTTGATTTCTATATGTACACCATTCTTACTGGAGTTAGGTAGAATCTTATTGTGATTTTATTTGCATGTTCCTAACTGTTAGAGAACCTGAACATTTTTCATGTGTCTATTAGACTTTTGAATTTCGTTGTTAGAAAAATATCTATCTGGGCCCAGCACAATGGCTGAACTAACTAATCTTTCACGTCCAAACACTGGGACCCTGTATGGTCACTGGTCACCAGTTCATGACCTGGCTGCTCTGCTTGCCATCCGGCTCCCTCTGTGACCTGGGAAAGCAGTCGAGGACAGCCCAAAGCCTTGGGATCTTGCACCTGTATGGGAGACCTGGAAGAAGCTCCTGGCTTTTCAGTTCACCTCAGCTCCGGCTATTGCAGCCATTTAGGGAGTGAATCAGCAGACAGAAGATCTTTCTCCCTGCCTCTCCTTCTCTCTGTTAATTTGACTTTCTAATAAAAATAAGTAAGTCTTTAAAGGGGGAGTGGAAGAAAGAAAAATCTCTGTTCATGTCCTCTGCCCACTGTCTAACTGGGTTGTTTGTTTTGCTGTTGTTACGTTTCTGCAGTTCTTCCTAAACCTTGGATATTAGTCTTCAGTCTCGTGAAATTTGCAAATATTTTCTCCCATTCTGTGGGCCTGTCTGCAGGACCTGCGGTATACAAGCTTCTCATCTTGATATAAGTCCACTTGTTTATTTTTGCTTTGTCTGTGCCTTTTGGGGTCTTTTCCAGGAAGTCTTTGCTTAGACCTCGCTCTTGTAGAGTGTTCCAGATGTCATTTGATAGTGTCAGATTGTAGATTTAGATCTTTGATCCAGTTAGAGTTGCGTTTGGCATGAGAGGCAGGGTAGTAGTCTCACATCTTAACTGATTTCCCGGCATTGTTTGTTGAGGAGGCTAGCCTTGCTCCCCGGCTGGGTTTTGGTTTGTCTGTTCTAGATCGCTTGGTTGTAACTGTGGGTTCACTTCTGGGATTTCTCTTCCATCCCACTGATCTTCAGGTCTGTTTTGTGCTAGCACCAGGCTGTTTAGATTACCACATGTAGTATTTATTGAAGTCTGGCATTGTGATAACTCCGGCTTTATTCATTTTGTTGTTGTTGTTTTAGATTGCCATTTGGGTCTCTTGCATTTCTGAATTCATTTTAGCAGCATTTTTTTTTTTAGCTCTAAGAAGGATGTTGCTGGAATTTTAATTGGATCACATTGAATCTGTAGATTCCTTTTGGTGATGTGGATATTTTTTATTATGTTGATTCTACCAGGCTTAGGACATGGCGAATTTTTCCATGATTCCTCCTCTGTTTGTTTCTGTTACTCTGGGCGAAGCCCGCTGCGTTTGTGTGTCTTCTCTTTGGCACTGCAATAGAGGTTATCGGGTTTTTTTCCTCAGGCAGTTTTATCTTTAAATAACAAAAACTTCTTGCGTTTTTTCAGAAACACTACTTTTTTATGATTTATTAATTTAACTTTAAAATCAGAGTTACAGAGAGAAATTATCAGAGATGGCTGCAACAGCCAGAGCTTAACTAACTAGAAGCTTCTTCCAGGCATCGCACATGGATGAGGGACCCAAGCATCCTGCACGGCTTTCCTGGGATTAGCAGGGAGCTGAATCAGAAAGTGCATCAGCCAGAGTTTGGGAGTTATAATGATATGCCACCGTGCCAGCCCCTGCAGATTTTTTTTTTTCTGGAAACTCTGTCCTTTGCGGGTGTGTGAACAATCTGTTTTGTTCCCTTCCACTGTCCAGTTCCCCATCCATTCTCGGATTTAGACTAGTTCAGTGCGGAACAAGCACCTATTTTCTTTTCGGACCCTAGCAAGAGGCCAGGTCATTGAGTAACCCGGGCTTATTTCTTAAACCAAACCCCGAGATGCTGCGTTGCCGGTATTTTTCTGGTGGAACTAGCAAAATAACGTTCCTGGGCCAGAGTTGGCCGATCCCCTTGGGGAGCCGGACATGCGTGGTCCCTGCGCGTGGCGCGTGCCTGGCCGCTGGTTTGTCCCGGAGTTTTGCAATCTGCCCGCTGGGGACCGGCGCAAAATGGCGCCCGTAGGGGTGTGGCGTTGGAGCGCGTTCCATTCCGCCCCTGCCCACAGGGGCTTGACTGATACGCACTGGCTTGTGTTTGAACCTCGACCTGGCGATTCTGTGATATGAAATGACCTCCTGCCTGTGAAGTAGCCTCCCCTCCTGCGGTCACGGATGTAGGGGAAGAACGATCTAGCCTCTGCGGCGCCACTCAGCTGCCCGAGCAGTTTCCCTGCCGCCAACCTGTCCACACCTGCCTTCTGAAATGGCCCCCTGTCTACCCGTCTCCCACTCAGCCTTCCCTGCCCGGTTTGAGCCCTCTTTACTTGGAGCTCCCTGACGTTCCTTTCTTTTAAGGCACGGTGACCCAGAGAGAGGCACGAGGAGCTTCTTCAGTGTGTACCCTGGATAAACCTCCCCACTCCTGTGGGATGGCTTCCTTAGCTGAGGAAGCGAGAGCCCAAACCTGTAGCCTGCCCCTCCTTTCTGCCAGCCGCTTGTCTGCCCTGCAAGGGTGACATCAGGTCACCCTCAGCCCAAAGCGCTCTAGTCAGGAATGGCTCTCAGTATCTCCACTCAAAACATAATCACGTGGGCCCGGCGCTGTGGCCTAGCAGCTAAAGTCCCTTCCTTGAACGCGCCAGGATCCCATATGGGCGCTGGTTCTAGTCCCAGCAGCGCCGCTTCCCATCCAGCTCCCTTCTTGTGGCCTGGCAAAACAGTTGCGGACGGCCCAAAGCCTTGGGACCCTGCACCCACATGGGAGACCTAGAAGAAGCTCCTGGCTTCAGCTTCGGATTGGCTCAGCTCCAGCCGTTGTGGCCGCTTGGGGGGTGAATCAATGGACGGAAGATCTTCCTCTCTCTCTCTCTCTCTCTCTCTCTCTCTCTCTCTCTTTTTCTTTCCAATAAAAACAAATAAATCTTTAAAAAAAAAAAATGGCCCACGTGCTAGTGGTACATTGCCTCTGAGCTACCATACCGCCTAAATTCTATTCTCACCCCTGACTTGGGCAGTGTGGCGCTACACCCAGGGAGAGCCCCCAGCCAGGGAAGGCCAGTAGGACAGGGCAGCCACACGTGCCCAGGTAAAGCTAGGTCAGTGTGAGCTAGGCAGAGGGAAATGAGCCTTGACTTGTTGGCTGAAAGCGACGGGTCTGGCTTCATCAATGGCTCTCCAGACTGGACAAGGTAGCTGAGGGACATCCTGGCCACATGGCAGTGATCCTGTGGCAACGCTCGGGACTAAGGGGTTGCCTTGGGGACATGTGGGTGGCATCCCTGGGGTGTGTGTCGGGCTGCTGGTTTTCAAGGGTGTCTTTCTGTTTGGAGCAAAGGCGGCATCAGTGATCCACCCTAAGGAGGTGCCACCCGAAGCCATCCTGCTAGCTGTCTATCTGGAGCTGCAGAACGGTGAGTGCTACCCCCGCCCAGCCTGCCTGCCTTCGCAGCACCCCACACTGCCCGCTCACCTGCGTCACACATGGTGCCTGCCAAGTGCCTCTCCGCAGCAGGGAAGTGGGGCAGCTTCCTGTTGGCGAAAGAAGTCTAATTTCTTCTTACCTGCTGGAATCCAGGATTGGAGCTTTTGACAGTTCTAACTAGTCCCCACCAAGGAGCCTTTCCTGTAGGCTGCTGAATGTCTCTAAGAGGAACCTGAGACAGAATGCCTGTGGCACCCCAGGACACTGAATACAAGTGTCATGAATGAGTTTGATACAGTAAGCTAGTTCGCACAGAGCATTGTCTATCTGAACTTACATCCAGGTCATGCCCCTGTGGCATTTTTCACCTGTAGGATGCAGCCTCCTGGAAGAATGGCTAAGGAGGTGTGGATGGGGCAGATGGGAAGGATCAGCCGCTTGTGTTGGTGAAGGAACCCTTACAGGCCCCTCCCTGCGTAACTGAAGGAAGGGGCCAGCCCGCGTTGGCCCCCTGAAGGCCTGAGCAGGGTTAGCACGCGGTCCTGGCCCCTTCTTTGGTGCCACCTGCCCACGTGCCACTGATTGTCCACCTTGGCTGCTCTTCAGCATCACCAGGGAGCTCGTGAAGCACCCTTTGTCCAGGCCGCAGCCAGCATTTCCTGCGATTCCATTGCTCATCCAGGGTTGCGGACCATGCGTCTTCCAAGTTCACCTCTTGGTGCCCCGGCCAGAGGTGGGTGGCCATTGGCCGGGTCTTGTGCTCTGTGTCTAACTGTGAAGTGTCTTCCTAGGTAACACCCAGCTGGCCTTGCAGATCATCAAAAGGAATCAGCTGCTCCCGGCGGTGAAGGTGCATTCCGAGATGAGAAAGAAGGCAGTGTGCCCGCCCACCCACCCGATGCCGCCCATCCAGATGCCAGCTTTTACCACTGTGCAGAGAAAGTGATATTTTGCTTTTGGAGGGGAAAAACTGTTGCCTGAGCCCCTGGGGGTGTACTTACTGGCCTTCTTAGTGTGCATGGCAGAATGAATAAAGACTGATGGTAAAAGGTGCTACTTTGAAGGCCTGATTTTCAGCTCATGTACCCCTGGCTGTTATGTGAGAAGGTTGCTTATATTGAAATTTTTTTGACAAACTCATGTTCCAACTGTATTTCTGCTGATTCTGCCAGTTTATAAATGTTGAGCCTTCTGTGATCTGTACTATAGGCGACATGATCTCGTCGAAACTGGCTTGGGTAGTCTTTATTGCAGATTTAAGCGTGTTTTAGCATCTGTGAATCCATCACAGAATATCAGCTGGAGGTGACATAGGCCATCAGGCCACTCTGATTGGGTTAAGAAGGCAGGATGCCCTTGTGCGCGGTTGGCAGGCACACAGGACTCATAGCGATGGCTTGGGTCACCGCCCTGGCCCTTCAGGCAGAAGCACTGGTTCTGGAGTCTGTTAGCAGGCTCTTCAGTACTCATTGCTGATCCGTTTGGAGATGCAGACAAGAGGGAGGTGCTATAGCTTAGTAGATTATGCCTCCACCTGCAATGCTAGCACTGCACTGGGTATTGGTTTGGCTTCTGGCTGCTCTACTGTCCATCCAGATCCCTGCCAACAAGCCTGAGAAAGCAGTGGGAGATGGCCCAAGCCCTCTTGGCTTTGGACCAGCACAGTTTGGGCCATTGCAGCCATTTGAGGAGTGAATCGACACATGAAGATATCTCTCTTTCTCTCTCTTCCTCCCTTCCCCCCATAAATCTTCCTTTCAAGTGACAATAAATCCTTTAAAATAAAAAGGGTTCACCCCCTTTGCCCTAACCCTCAACCGTTCCCACCCTAATCAACTATGTAAACATTAAAAACTAAGTTTAAAAAAAAAGTAATAGGGCCTGGCATGATAGCATAGCAGTTAAAGTCCTCGCCTTGAACATGCCAGGATCCCATATGGACTCCAGTTCTAATCCCAGCAGCCCCGCTTCCCATCCAGCTCCCTGCTTGTGGCCTGGGAAAATAATTGAGGAGGGCTCAAAGCCTTGGGACCCTGCACCCCAGTGGGAGACGTGAAAGAAGCTCCAGGCTCCTGGCTTTGAATTGGCTCAGCTCCAGCCGTTCCGGCCACTTGGGGAGTAAATCATCAGATGGAAGATCTTCCTCTCCGTCTCGTCTCTTCTCTTCTCTGTATATCTGCCTTTCCAATAAAAATAAATAAATAATGAGAGAAGGGCACTGTGGCATAGTCGGTTAAATCATCGCCTTCAGTGTCCACATCCCATATGGGCACTGGTACGAGTCCTGGCTGCTCTACTTCCCTTCCAGCTCCCTGCTTGTGGTCATGGAGGATGGCCCAAAGCCTTGGGCCCCTGCATTCATGGACACCCAGAAAAAAATTCCTGGCTTCATCCTGTTTGGGGAGTGAACCAGCTGTTGGAAGACTTTGTCTCCTCCTCTGTAACTGCCTTTGAGATTTTTTTTTAAATCTCAAAAATACATTCTTGGCAAATGAACATTACGCAACACATCGAGTTTCTACTCATGCCACACCTGGTCCAAGGACGTTCCTGCAGGCTTATCCGGGCAGACAGCCCATGTTTGACCAAACAGCACCGCAAACCAGTTGGAGACGTTACACTAGAACCCCAGCCTGGCTTCTCATGCCCTACACACAGAGTCAATCACTGACAAGGGAGGATGGAAGGAAATTGCATTTATTCCAAAGCCCAGAGCAGGGGCAGTGGGTAGGGAAGCGCTTGCTTAATTCCCAGGCTCCCAGTGGAGCGGGGGGGGGGGGGGGGGGTGTGAAGGATTTGGAGATTGGAACTGGGGGAGAGATGTCAGTGATCAGCTCATGTCCGGCTTCCTGGTTGGTGCGTGGAGCTCCTGACCACCTTGGATTGGTCAGTGATGCTGTGTTCTTTGAGGGGATTTAGAATAGCCAGGTGGGCTCCAGTGGGTCTGGCTCCAGACCTGGGGGTGTTATAAGAATGTAACAGTTACATTTTGCCTAGACCTTGGGGATTACACGAATGCAACAGTTTCATTCTACCTAGACCTGGAACTCCCCTGCCCAAATCACCCCAGGACAGCACTGGCCATGAGGCACTCCTCAACCCACAGACTCCTTGAGTCGAGATTAGAACCTTGTACGGCCAGCTGGGTTACTCCCTCGAGTCAGTGAATTCCTCTTGAAGGGGGACAGGCAAGGACACCATCTGCTAAGGAAGTGCAGGGCTCCTGGTGTTAAAGGAGTCTCCGGGTTCTGCTCGGTGCTACAGGCTGTGCTCCTATCGGCACTGTTCTAGAACAATATTTGGTGGTGGTTCTGCTCTACACGGGGCCATGGTCTTCAAGGTAGGAGTGGCCCCGGTTCTCAGGGTTTCTGCAGGCTTGTGGAGTGAAAGTTAAAAACAGCGGCTCAGGATGGGTAGGGTAGTGGTTAGTTACCGGTCCCTCTCCGCCCTCCCAAGATCTGCTGGTTCCTGCCTGCGGTAAACAGGGGCACAAAGCCGGCCACAGGCTCCCTCGCCTTCCCCCCTCTCGTTGCACGCCGGCCCGGTTGGGAATGGGGGAAGTTCATTAGCCCCCTCAGCTGGGGCTGAGGGGATCCGTGCGGTGACAAACAATAGCCCTGGAGGATTTAGGGGGATTTGGCCAAGTGTCCCCGCGGGCCACCCCCCTCTCCTCAGCCTCCTCTTAATCCCGACCACATTTCAGACTACTTAGGATCGCATTAAATGTCAAAGCCTGCCGTTTAGGGAAATGTCTACATCTCGCACGAATCGCCCGGCTCGGAAGAAAAGCTACCGGGACCCTTCGCGCGCGCGTTGGGCGCGAGAGGCGCCGCGCTGTGTGGTCCGGCGCGTGAATGGGGTAGTGGGGGGCGGCGCCCCCGGCCTCCCCGCCCAGGAATGCGCGCCTTTCACATGCAGAACGCGGCTCTGGCTTTGTCCCCGCCTCGGCCTCCCGGAGGCTGGCCCGATTGTCCCCGCGGCCTCTGCGGGCGAGATGCCTGCTTCCCCACCACCCCCACCCCAACCCCTGCCCCTGCGCCAAGCACCCCTCCCCCAGCCTGGACGCTCGCACAGGTTCTCCCGGACCTGCACTCGGCGCGTCCCGGGCCCCAGGAGCGTCCCGTCTCCGCAGCGTCCCCAGAGCCGGCCACGCTGTCAAGCACCATGCCCAGTCTGCCAAGATGCCCTCATGCCACCGGACGCCTTCCGTGACTCATTCTTCCACGGCCACGGGGGCGCAGAGTGTGTTTCGCCACATTTTTGCGCGTGCTCCTCGGAGCCGTCAGTGTCACCTGCCCGCGCGAGGCGAGGGGGTCGTCGTGGCACCCGCTCGGTCCCTGGCTACCCTCCGTCGCGCGTCCTTAGATCTGCGGGGCGGACACGGGACTCCACCCCGACCTTTGGGCTCGGTTTCCTGCACTGATGGTGGCGCTTATTCCATTTTCCTTCTATTAATCTCGTTTTATTTAATGTTATCCTTTTATTTACTTTTTTCTTACAAGATTTATTTTTTGTTGGAAAGATCAAATCGCTAGTTTACTCCCCAAGGGGCCCCAATGGCCGGAGCTGAGCCGATCTGAAGCCAGGAACCAGGAGCCTCTTCTGGGTCTCCTACGTGGCTGCAGGGTCCTAAGGCTCTAGACCGTCCTCTTAATTGCTTTCCCAGGCCACAAGCAGGGAGCTGGATGGGAAGTGGAGCCGCCGGGACACCGACCAGCACCCTTATGGGCTCCAGGTGCTTGCAAGGTGAAGATGTAGCCATAGAGCTAAATCCTTATTCACTTCATGTGCACCCCCCATTAATTGATGTATTTCTTTCATTATTCACTTTTGTGTGTTAGAACATTTCGTTTGTAAATTGATTTCGTTACTTTGGTTTTCTTTATTGTGCCTCATTTAAT